>NC_080589.1:42566085-43278585 GCF_029962835.1 Magnolia sinica
ATACAGGTCCTCCATGGTCAAATCACTAATCCGATCGTACCGAAATCATAACCTGGCCTAGATCCATTGTCAAGGAACTTACTCCCTGACATAGACAGGTAATGGACCTCCATATGAGCCCCATTTGTCAGAAACAATCGCCCTTTGGCTATAACCCAAGTATACCATGGCCTTGGGGCCATTGACATTACTTTTGGGCCTGTATAAGGACGTTAAACCCACCTCTCTCTCTCTCCCATAGGAATTCTCTAACCCTAGGAGAGAGAAGAGAGAAAAGGAGAGAAAAGAGTGAGATAGGGATGTAAGTGCTATAGTTTATATCCCTGTCTGTTGTCAAATTTGTGGTGCCAAAATCTCTGTTATATATAACTTGCACAAGTGAAGCTCTCTCAGGGATCAACATTCATAAACAAGCAAAGCTCACAAGACAAGACTCAAGCTGCAAGACTTCAAGAAGAGTACAAGGCAGTTTGTAAAGAACTCAAGATACTTTCAAGATTGAGCTACATCAAGATTTCAACTACATCAAGACTTCAAGGCTCATACTTCAAGGTCACTAGTTCCTAATGTTTCAATATCCTTACTTCATGGTTGAGGTTTGACTGACCTTAGGTTGACCTTAGAAGTAGGTCATTTTGGATACATAAGTCGAATGTTTATTTTACATGAGTTTGGTCTGTTCTTCGACTAGTCCTAGGCCTTCTTCGACTAGTCCTAGAGTTGCTTCGACCAGTCTAAGAAATTCCTCGATCAGTCGTGAGTTTGTTACAAATTTTGGATGAAATCTGTTAGGCTTCGACCAGTCCAGGAATCTGTCGACCGATCGAAGGAAGCGATGTCGATCGCATCTTCGACGATCGAAAAACTTCGACTCGAAATCCAGCGATGTTTTTCGTGTTCTTCGACGATCGAAGGTGACCTACGACGAAGGTGACCTATGACGATCGAAGGAGACCTTCGACCAGTCGTAGAATGGTCAAAGCTTATCGCGTCTGATTTTTTCAAATATCTGTTATTGCTTCGACTAGTCGAAGAGCTTCCTAGACCAGTCGAAGACACGATCTGCTCACCTATAAATAGTGCACGAATCTCAGAAGAAATTATCGAATTAATTAATCTATTCAAGCCAATCTTCGTTGAACTTCTGAGAGATAATTCTGTGCTCCATCTAAGCTAAGTGTGCTTATTTAATATTCTCTTTCCTTAGCTTTATTTAATTGATTTTGTTTCTGCTATTCCAATCTAATTTGATAAAAGGAATTGTTATTCCCTTTCTTTGGAATCAAAATCAATTAAGGCAAGCCCTATTTGGTTTAATTTAAAATCTATTAGAATTAGAACCATTGTAATTGAGTACTGGACATTGAACTTGGACATTCAATCATCTACTCTGATTTGGATCTACCGGGCTGCTACAACGAAGGAGATAATCAGGTATTTTACATTTAATTATAAATTCCTTTTTGTTTTGGTTTCTTTCAAGATTTGCCCGAAAAATCTTGTTGTATTGGTTATCTGAGGAGAGCCAGGAAAACTCAAAGGTGGGGTTTTTTTAATTGTGTAAGCCCACAGACAAAGACACAATTGTAAAGCTGGGAAAACCTATTTTCTTAGTGAACGCTAATATCCCCTGTGTGAGTATATTAGGAGTGGAGTAGCATTTTGTGTGGCTGTTGTTTAACAGTTGGTGAACACACAGGCGAACCACTATAATCCCTTGTGTTGTGGTTGAATGATTTATACTTCTGATCTTTAATTATTCTTTTGTGGGATGTATGTATGGTGGTGAATGTTGTAATCATTTAATTCAAGCATTGTGAGAATGTTGTAATAGTTTAGAATTTATTTTCTGCTATTCCTTTATCAGCTTGATATTCTATTTCTTTTAAAAATTGTTCCAGCAAGGTTGCCCTGCCATTTTTATGGTGTATGGCTGTCCTTAGAACAATACATTTGTGATTACAATTTATTTTAATTTAGTTTGTATTTATTTCTGTATTCCTCTTTGGTTTGAGATTTGATACAAAGATCTTTCTAGAAATAAGGTTGTCCTACCATAAACTCTGGTTTCTGGTGTAAGGTTGTCCTTAGAACAACATTTGTATCAACCTCTCAAGATCTGAATTTTGAGGTTATTTTACTTTCTTGCATTGTGATTTACTTTGGCTATCATATTCTTTTTAATTCCGCTGTTATAAGTTTTATTTGGCATTGTCCTATTCACCCCCCCTCTAGGACATATAGCTAGGCCTTTTCAAGGGATATCATTGCTGGGATTCATTTCCATACGCCGTTTTGCCTCCCCATCATTGCTACATGAGCCATTCCAACTTTGATTTGGTTAAGAAATCCAAACCCTAATCTTGTTTTAAGAATTTGAATAGAGGAATCGATGAAATAGCTAACCTATTTCGTGATTCAGGTAACCATTGTTCTGTAGACGGGAGCGTAGGATACGAGTTAAGTTTGTACGAGCAATCCGACAAAAGGCGCGGACTATAAATGTTTAGGTTATGGTTTTCGAGGCTTTCAATGTCAGTAATGATTTATGCTTGACTTGATTGCTGCTGTATGATCTTAGTTACGATGTATTCAATAAATTATACATGTGTGTGAACTATGTGAATAAAAAATGCATTCCATGTGTTTGTTGAAATGCTTGAATGAAATTGAAATCATGATTTGTGCTTGCCCTGACTATCAACCTAGAATTCATGTTTGTTGTGTGAATGACAACTCCTTTGTGAAAGGATTTGCCATAATATATGCTATAACTAAATTAGTTCATGTATGTAGTAATGTGTAACCTAAGTGTTTGATAAAATGTCTGAATGAGAAATTGTTTGTTAAATCGCTTCTAATGAGTGTGTTGAGATAGGATTCTCAACTACATTATCCATACCTATAATTTCCTTCATGTAATATAAATTGATATTATGTGATTCATGGACGAGATGCGTATGTATAGTAACATGTTCTATGTGTTTGATAAAATGCCCAAATGGGAATTTTGTTTAAATTGTTTGTTAAATGTTGTTATGAATAAAATATGTGATTACTTAGTACATTTGAGTGCGATTGGGACTATTACGTAGTCCAGGCAATTGGTAACGGTTCCCATTTGAGTAGCCGAACTAGTTTTACCACACTGGATACGTTCGACGAATCTGAACTGTACAATGATTGTCGACAGTGGTTAGGCTACGTGGAGTGCTTATGTGCTCCATATCGATTACTTTAGCGTGCGCTCGTACCAATCGAACTTGTCAAATAACCCGATTGGCTAATTGTGTGTTTACCATGTATGGACACTACTACTTGAATCTAAGGTACCGCTTACCAATACAAAACATGTTTAATCATGGTACCAAGATCCGTTAAGACTCGTGAGCTGGGCATGGTGGTGTATGGGACACCGTGGTCAAGCTGTCGGCCTACGCTGGGGTGACGAGCCTCTCCGTAATGACCAGTGAGCAATCCAAACTCGTGAGCCGAATATGGTGGTGTATGGGACATTGTATTCGAGTTGTCGGCCTACGTTTAGGTGATGAGTCTCCTATAGTGACCTCGAGTATAAACTAGGCCTACGCTGAGGTGATGAGCCTCTTCGTAGTGACCTTGAGTGTAAACTCATGAACTTACCTATCCATTGCTTTTTATCAGGGGTGATGCCCTACAACTTGACTATCGTATGTGATTAACTAGGATTGATGTAACGCCTCGACTTTTTGGGACCCGAGTACACGACCCGTTTCTCAAAAACCCGAGTGTTAACTTTAAAGGATGGTCAAATTTGAGTATATATATATATTTTTTCTTTCATCAGAGTAAGCAGATGAGCGTAGAATGGACAAGTAAGCATAAAAGAAAATTTTCAAATTTCATTTGGAACATATAAGAGGTTGCCCATAATGACTTATACAAACCAATGTGTCAGAATTTAAACAAATATAAGTTTTACATGATTCAATACATGAAGAATAACAGAAACATATAAATATAAGCCGCAAGATCACGCAGCTCCTCCAAGCAAAAATAGTCATGCATTCCTGGCGATCGTAGCCTGCTCATCATCAAGTCTGAACATTCATATCACTTAAGCCACCTGTATTACCTATACGGTTGTACATTTAATGGATGAGTGGCCAACTCTGTGAATTTCCCTCAAGATTACACATCACCGCATTAGGTAAGAAATAGTATAAAACATCCAGACAACCAAAACAGAGTAAATGCAGTCTTTAGATGCATGGATGCATGAATGCAATCAGCGTTCCAGGTAAAACATCCATACGGACATTAGGGTCATCACCCATGCAATCATCGACCTAAGTAAAACATCCAGATGGTCTGTGCCCCGGGTAAAACATCCAAATAGGCATATGACTGGTCATCAGTGCAACACTCAACGTAATCACATGAGCATGATAATCCAAGTCATTATCATAAGTCGAATGACTGGTCATTAGCGCAACACTCAGCGTAATCGCATGGTCATAATGATCCAAGCCATCGTAAATATGCCATGTATGCATGATTAGCCAAGTCATTATTAGTCCATTTACAACCAGCCAATTTAAATAAGCTCAAACGTCACTACGGGGAGCACATGGCCGAGCATAGGCCGACAGCTCGGGCATAGTGTCCCATGACCACCATCCTTGGCTCATGAGACTACCACCTTAGAATGTTTAATGGAAACACATCAACTAGTGGCCAATTATATTACAGTATATGGGGCTTACCATCACATGGTTGCATAGTATAAAATATTGAACCCATATAGGGAAAATATTATGGAAAAATACTAGAACAAAGCCACATAGGGCGATATCAAAGTAGGCCACATAGGGCGAGTATCAGAACCATGCGATAAAAGACCATCCTTGAAAACCATTGGACACAACAACCCTGGATGGTAGGCCCACATCAATGATCCATCTAAATAACCACTAGATCGAAGGTCCATTACAATCACCATCGACCAAGTTACATCCCAAGTGTGGGTGTACATTTATAAGTGGGGGTTTCCCACTAATGTACCAGTTTAAATTCCATGAGCAATCCACAAATAATACACAAGCATGAACAAATATATAGGATGAACATTAAGCATGTAATATAGCAATTTAATTTCCACCAGCTAACACATGTGATTATAAAAGGGAGATATCAATTATAAATTGAAATAAAAACTATAATTAAGCTAATGGGAAAATAGAAAGCTCAAGGGGAAGAATCATCACCTGATGAAACGAATCACCTTCCACTGTCGCTAAGCACTTGCACCTTAGAATCCAACCCTACCATAAATTATAAGGTTATATAGTTTGTAAGACCCGTATCCTAGCCTGTACTATTTCATAGGCTTCTGCGGTCCTCCCGCGACGCGTAGACGCATAGACAGCAGTTATGCGCAGTCTTGAGTTGTATCCTATATTTTAGAGTCAGCTTGACACGAGGCTTGTACCAGTGTGACCACACCACCGCCACAGTTCCAACGCCATGTCTCGCTCGCCGAGGCGTTACCAAGCCAGGAGATGTGGACTCGCGTTCAGTTCGAGAAAAATGCTGCGCGTTGCGAATTTTGAGAGAATCTCTACGACATGTCACATCAATCAATCAATGTACAAGTCAAGTACAAATCCCATCACACCCATCCCTCTCCCACCCACAAGTCAACAACACCTATACCTATCCCATCCCATTCTTACCATAAAGTCAAGGCAACCCATACATTCCCATGTCATATCCCTTACAGCACTCCTCTCTCTCTCTCTCATTTTCTCATTTTCCTCCCAAGAGCAACCCAACGTCCAAGCTAGAGAGCTCCATGAGAGAAGCTTTGTGTGGCCCACTGCCTACCACCTAATCTTCCATCTTAGCCATCCAATCATCATCTTCCTCCATTAAAGTTGAAGACAAGGAACTAAGGAGTCCATAGAGCCTATAAGAAGCGAAATCGGTGGGTGATCCACTGTTGATTTTCAATTTGTTGGCCCTCTTATGATGGGACCCATTTGATGTATGTGTGTGATCAAAGAGGGGCTCATAGTGGCGAGGTCCCTCCACTACACGTCTCTCTCTCTCTCTCTCTCTCTCTCTCTCTCTCTCTCCTTTCCTTTTGTGATGAGGATGATGGGGTGTGTGGCCCACCATGATGTGTTATATCCCAACTATCTAACTGTGGAGCCCACCTTGTTAGTGTCCAGTGGCTGGCTGGACGGTCTAGCGCTGTTGGTACCGTCCAACAGCCCTGGACAAAGAAGGCAAATCACAAATATCAGCTTTATTTCATGCTAGTGGGTCCCACACGTGTGGACCCACCTTGATGATATGTAGATCCACTTCGTCCGTCCTTTTTATAGGATGGTGGGTCCAGCAGCTAAGCTGCCCATTGACGTCAGTGAGTTTGGTGGGTCTTCTCATGAGGTATGTGTTATCCCGTCCGTCCGTCCGTCTAGCCTACACGTGTGGGTGGGACCCACCTGGATGCATTTTACACCCACACCATTGGGCCCCTTTGACGCATGTATTCTATATTCATGCCATCCGTCCACCTCAGGACGTAGGGCCCACCTTGCATACATTGTATATCCAGGCCGTCCACCATCTGGACGGTGTGTCCATCCTAACCGTCCATCCATTTCTACATGGTAGGAGGCATGTGAGATCCACACCGTCTAGCCACATGGACGGTGGATCCCACCACGAGGTACTGTGATATCCAAACCGTCCATCCACGTGTGGATTCCACACATGTCTGGGGGTCTGGTCATAAGGTATGTTTTATATCCTAACCGTCTATCTGCTAGTGGGTCAGCATCCCACCAGCAATACAGGTGATGTATTAACGTCAACCAATGGTATGGGTCTGACCGTGATATCCAGACCGTCCATCTGTTTTATAATCCATACCGTCCAACACCTTGGACGGTGGGACCCACCCCTATGTATTGCACCATCACCATCCAATCTCTAGATGGTGATTGGCTGGACTCTGGATCAGATAAAAAAATAAAAAAATAATTATAATAAATACTATTAAAGTGTGTATATATATATATATATATATATATATATATATATTAGATATATATATCTGGTGGGCCCCACGTGGGACCCACCTATTGAGAGAAGTGGGACGGCTGGTGTATCTCACACCAGCTATCCGCTGACGTGGAACGTCAGCAAGTTCCGTGGAACCCACCTTGATGTATGACTCCATCCATACCATCTAGCAAATCTGGACGGTTACATCTGTGCTGTCCATCTGCTGTGCAGGGGCCAACGTGATGTATTTGTTTCATCCACACCGTCCAGACCATCTGGACGGTGCTGGACAATGTTTAGACGGTGCTGATTTACATGAATGATGGTTGGATGGTGCTAATTTACCTAGACAATGTTTGGATGTGCTGTGGGCTCCACCGTGATGTAGGGGCCCATTTGTTGTGTGCGGGGCCCACCTGTCATGCATATTAGGCCCATGTGATGGGGTCCACCTTGGTGTACATATTGTATATTTGCACCATCCAACTTTAGATGGTGCTACATGGGGCCTACCATTGATGCATGTATTGTATATCCATTGATGCATGTATTGTATATCTATGCCATTCATTTGTGCAGCCTACCATGATGTATGTGTTGCATGCACACTGTTCATCCACTTTTCTAGGCCCATTGTGACGTATTTCTGGCCCATTGGTACGACCCATTGATGCGACCCACTTGATGTTTATAAGGCCCATTGGTGCGGCCCATCCATGAGGGCATCATGATGTATCCTTGGCCCAGGAGTGGGGCCCACCTGCTGTGTATTTATGGCCCATTGAGCGGCCCACTTGATGTATGTTGAGGCTCATGGGTCGTAGCCTATTGTGATTCATGATGAGGCCCATGGGTCGTAGCCCTTTGTGATGCATTTGAGGCCCATGGGTTGTGGCCTTTGGTGATGTATATTAGGCTCATATATGCGGCCCGCCGTAATGTATGTATTGTATATCTATGTCATCCATTCGTGTGGCCCACTGTGTTGTATGCATTGTATATCCATGCTGTCCATTTGTGCAGCCCGCAGTGATGTATTTGCGGCCCATATGATAGGGCCCAATGTGGTATATTTACGGCCCATTGAGGAGGCCCAAAGTGATGTATTCATGGCCCATATGACGAGGCCCATTACGATATATTTCCGACCATTGTGTGAGGCCATGGGCCCATGATACGATTGACCCTATGAGCGTTACTCCTTGAGAGTAATGTTGGTTAAATGTCCACACTATGGGCAATAATGGTTGAATGTCCACATTATGACCTTCCCTTAGGCCGATTATTGAGGCCGATTCCGATTGACGTGGCTGATTTACCGATTCCGATTATCGATTGATTCCGATGGTTGTGGCTGACTGCCGGTTAGCGATCGAGGTCGATTATCGATTTTGATTGTTGATTCCGATTGACATGGCCAATTTACCGATTTCGATTATTGATTGATTCCGATTGAAGTGGCCGATTTGCCAATCCCGATTGTCGAGGCTGATTATCGATCCATTCCGATTGTCGTGGCCGATTGCCATTAGCGATCGGGCTGATTATCATGACCGATTTGCCGATTCCAATTATCGATTGATTCTGATTATCGTGACCAACTGCCGGTTAGTGATCGAGGTCGATTATCATGACCGATTATCGATTGATTCCGATTGACGTGGCCGATTTGCCGATCCCGATTGTCGAGGCCTATTCCGATTATCGAGGCTGAGTCTGATTGACGAGGCCGATTCCGTTTGTCAAGGTCGATTATCGAGGTCGATTTCGATTGTCAATTTCAATTGTTGAGGCCAAGTCCGATTGACGAGGCCGATTCTGTTGGTCGAGGCTGATTGTGGAGGCCCATTTCGATTGTCAATTCCAATTGTCGAGGCCTAGTTTGATCGACGAGGCCGATTCCAATTGTTGAGGCCGATCCCGATCGACGAGGCCGATTCCATATGTCGAGGTTGATTGTTAAGGTCGATTCTGATTGTCGACGTAGAGTCCAATCGACGAGGCCGATTTCGTATGTCGAGGCCGATTCCAATTGTCGAGGCCGAGTCTGATTGATGAGGCCAATTCCGTATGTCGAGGCCGATTGACGAGGCCGATTCTAATTATCGAGGTTGAGTCCAATTAACGAGGCTGATTGCATTTGATGAGGCCGATTATCGAGGCTGATTTCGATTATCGAGGCTGAGTCCGATTGATGAGGCTGATTCCGTTGGTCAAGGCCGATTTCGATTGTCGATTCCGATTATCGAGGCCGATTTCGATTGTCGATTCTGATTATTGAGGACGATTGTCGAGGCCGATTGTATAGGCTGATTATCGAGGCTGATTTCGGTTGTCGAAGCCTAATGTGATGTATATGCCGTCCGTATTTGAGGCCCATTGTGATGTATATTCGGACTATGTGATGAGGCCCATTGTGGTGCATTTGAGGGCCAGGCGATGGAGCCCATTGTGGTGTATCGGAGACCCATGTGAGAGGCCCATCGTGATGTGTATTGAGCTCTTGAATAAGGCCCATGGTGTTGTATATTAGGCCCTTGTGCGAAGCCATGGGTTCATAATATGTTAGGCTCTATGTGGGCCATTCCTTGGGGCAATGTTGGTTAAATGTCCACATTGTCGAGGCCGATCGTTGATGTCGCTTATTGATACTGATTATAAGTATATGACAGCATAACATCATGATACATGCCCATACGCATCATCTGCATGTTTGTTATGAGATGTAGTTGACCATTGCATATGTCATTGGGTAGGTTGTAATGGGACTCCTTGATAGGCGGAGGTTATCTCACATGAGCGCACGGTATGCACAGGATTGATGTATGACTGGATTGTATGACTCATGCATCTTGCATTGTGTATTGTGATTACTGTATGCCCTAGCGACATCAGGGCCGTAGCCTCTATAGGCATATCGTGGAAGGCCAGATGGGACAACAGAAATCTGTTATTGGCATCGAGCAACCATAGATGTCCTTGGGGGAAAATTTCTAAACCTCCGAGGCTAGGAGATGCCCCAACGTCTAGACCGAGTGGATATATATGAGCGCATGAGGGCCGTATACCAGTAGGTCGCGTCTCCCACTGTCGTAGTCAGTTGGGAGGGGTGTGACCTTACCCACCTGAATGAGGGGGCAATATCTAGGTTGAGTTTGACCAGCTTGAGGAATGAGTCTACTATCGATGAGCTGGGCCCGATATTGGCAGGGGGATAGTGAGGTCTCTTTCACTTACCTAGTTGTGTGCTCGGATAGGGGGGGTAAGCTGGCGTGGAGTGTAATAGACCCAGTGATGATCCTATAGATGAACCGTACTGATATGTGGACTTATTGGGCAGGAGTTGTATACTCATTCATCCATTCATTCACTATCCACTCGGGCTAGTGGCGTGTAACTATTTGTTACGAGTACCTTCACAATGGTTAGGATTTCGGTTGGGGCGCATGAATAACTTGAGATTAGGAGTTTACGACATTGAGTCTGACTATCCAAATTTAGGTATGGGACTGGTTTGGATAGAAGTCCCCACTGATGGACCGCATAGCCTGCGATACTACGTATTATCATCCTTACTTCACAGTCCAGCATGGTCATTCCATTTGCATCACATATTGCATTACATCCACAACATATGGCATTTTGGGTTACTATATTTCTGCATTTATATGACCTAGATAAGGCTGATGGTATTCGTAGCTCTTCTGAATTGTATATTGTATTGCATCCTTAATATCTGATATCTGGTTCATTATGTTTCCGCATTACATATTCGATTTACATTACTTTCTCAGTATATGACATTGACTTGCTATCTCTTTTCATCGCATATCCTAGATGAGGTTAATAATATTTTTATAGACTTGCAGTATTTTCACTTACTCTGATATTGTATGATTAAGGCATTGTATTGAATACTTGACACTTATCTTGTGAACACACTTACACCACCCTCTAAGCTTTCTATAAGCTTATGCACGATAGATGCGTACAAGTGATGATAGGATGTAATCGAGCTGGGGTAAAAGCGTGCGACAGAGTTTTTGGAGATTTTATTTATGCATGTATTTCTTTTTCAGTATTGTACTAAAATGATTATATTAGTGGATATGTGATGATGATGTTCTTCTTATGATTTGGGTATACTTGTGGTTATGTTTCTTATGAAACAAATTCATGTTGAAAATCCTCCTTATAGGATTCCGGGATCAGAATATGGCGTATAAGCGTTGGGAGCCGAGAATGGGGTACTACAGAGGCTGTTAGCAATGGATTCGGCGATCGGGAATTTTGTGAGCCCAGTTTCTGAGTCTGGGGCGTGACATAGTTAGACCCAAGCCTCATATGCCTTTTATAGTTAGGGTCTTAACCTAGGGTTGGAATTTCCTAAGTTTTAGGGTTTCGTCCTAGGGTTTGGTCCCAGGAGTTGAATTGTAATACATGTGTAGCTTACTTAATGTAATAATATGGTTAGTGACAGTTTAACGTTAATGATACAACTAATACTAGTGACCATGGTAATACTAAGTATTACCATGGAAATAAACTGGTGTAATCTATTATTACTGATCATATTTTCGAGTGATGATATTACACTAATATCATTAATGGCAATTTTATTTACAATAACTAATATTAGCACAACAACGTCCTGATGGCTATTATTATATTAGGTTACCTAGTATCAACCCATGATGAATAATAGTGTTAAAAATTCCAAAACAATTATTACTATTAACAGTGTACTAGTATTAGCTAACATGACACTATCAATCATTAAGGTGAAAATATGTAGTATGTTCTAACATCAATATTAATCTTTTAAGAACGAAAAAATAAAATACTAATATTTTAATAATGATAATTTTTATATGTATTAACCAATATTAGTATGGATGATTTACAAAGGGTTAATTTTATCTAAATTTATTAATCTTAAAAGAAATGATGCTAATAATCACAATGATAATTGAAATGATTTCAGTCTAGAAAGAAAATGTGGGCTCACCTTAGTCGACTCGGTTCGAGTCGAGTTGACTCGGCTCAACACCCCTGCCCATCTACTCTCTTTCTTTCTTCTTTCCAAGGCCAGCAGTATCACTGGACGATCAGACTCGCCCTAGCTTGAACCGAACTCGACAGCGAGTCAGGTTGACTCGGTTCAAGCTGGTGCAACGATACACCAGCCCTACCTCTCTCTCTCTCTCGCTCATTTCTCCTTCTCCCGTCTCTCCTCTCTTTTCTATCTTGCTGCCAAATAGTCCACAACATCTGGACCCAAATGTGTTTCCTTCCAAGGTGCTAGTCCCAAAGACAGCTATGTTTGACAGGGACGGTCATACCGGTTATTCTAAGCCGTTCATCAGGCCCACCCCATAGGGACCACTGAACAAAAATCTCACCAATTGTATGATTCTAACCACCTCATCCAACGCCTACAGGAGAAAAGCCCTGTCCTCGAGCATAGAGAGGTTGCTGTTTGACTCGAACTCAGATGAGACCCAACTCGATCTGTTTCGGAGTATTTTTGAGGAAGTCGTTGTCTCCAACATGCTGATCGGATCATGATGGAATTCATCAATAGGGATCGAAGACCATCAAATGAGCTATGAAATGGACATCTTGGATGTGTGACTGATGATCGGATTGGGCTTAACGACTGGTGTATTTCGGTGAGGAAGAAGAGCTCCGATAATGGCAGCTTGCAAATGGGGGTTTATTTCTTCGAAGTGATTGTTGTAGGTGGTGTGTATGAGCTCAGAGGAGCTCAAAGAATGGTTGGAGTGAAGCTCCATGGATGTTTTCATGGTGGGTTCAAGGTTTGAAGGTGACGGTCCGTTTTCCTCTCGAGTGCTCCAAGAATGGAGGGCGAGCTCCTGTTGCTCGATCCATCCCATCTTATTTACAATCCCAAATGTCCCAGCACCGTCGGATCAGTAACAGATGGCCTGGATTGAAAAATGAATGGTAGCAGCCTCTAACGTCTAGCAAAACCAAAACCGATAGCGGTTTTAGCTTCCTGTAGGCAGAAACTCTCTCCCACGCGGAGAGCCATCGGACGGCTGAGATTTTACCTCAATGAATGACCCAAATTAGCTGAAGACCCCTCACATGGATCGCTAAGCTGGCGGCAGCAGGGGCATTAGGAAACATGGTTTTTCGTGGTCTATAAGCGCTTGGATTTGTGGCCACACGTGGGTATATCTTTGCATGAAATAGCTGGGGTTTTGGTCAGCCTCACGTTGCTAACAAGATGGACGGATCAGATCATGGCCCTGGGGCGTGATGGTGGGCCACTGATTGAAATCACGGACAACGTCCGTTTGCTAGCCGAGAGCGAGAAAGGGGGAGAGGATCCCTCCATTTGCGGGAACTGTTGGGTCAAACTGTGTTTGACCCGACCTCACTCTTGGTGTATGGCGGGTGCACACGCCCTCAGTACATACACCACTGATGTGGGGCCCACCGTGTTGCTCTATGCAATCCACATAGTCCATTCTATTTCTGGGCCCCTAATCAGGGCCTTGTTTGACGGTCAGGTGGATCTAAGACCTAGGTGGGCCATACTCTTAAGTTCCTACTTCTAACGATGGGTTTTTCTTTCGATCTAATGGTTGGATCATCTCGGGGTTGAACGTCAATGGTTGAAAAGGTCCAAGGGACCATCTGGGCTAGAATTAAATGGCTAGATTATGGGTTATGCGAATTATTATGCTTTTATAACATTAAATAGCATGTTACAATACTTTTAATGATATTATTTACTATTATCATCATCATCATCATCATCATCATCATCATTATTATTATGTTCCTTGTAGATAAGTGGCCCACAAAATGATTTAATTAAAATTCCTAGTAGTCAATTATAAGTCTTTGAAATCCTACGGTTTTATTAGTTTCAAGTTGTTGGCCCATATAGATCCAATAGTTGAATTGATCTTAACGTGAATGTTAATGGAAATAAGGGCACTAAGGGTTTGTTTAGATGATTAGGACACTCATTGGTTGACCGTTATGTGGGCCATCCCCCACGAATGTCACATTAACAATCCTCAATCTTTTACTCAAATGATCCGATGGTTGGATCTACTAGAATGAACGTGAACGTTCACTTAAGTCAGGCTTTTATTTATTCCAATTTAGATTACACGGTAACGCTCGAGTACGCAACAGTACGAGGTGTTACAATTGACGACCCTAGATGGATCATTGTTTGGGTAAGTGATATAAAGGGAGGTACCTTAGCTTCTCGAATATGCTGTATGAATAAACTTAATAAATTACTTGGCTAACACAACCATGTACCGCATTGCATGTGCTTTAGTGAGGAAGCGCACGTTTAGGGAGTTTGCCATGTGCGACCGTGAGATAAAGTCGCTGAGGGAGTGCAGGCGAGGGCATGCATCATTATGCATATCATTCTTGCATTAACCAGAGTAGTTAGGAAATGTTTATTATATTGCCTTATCATTATTACTTGATTGAATTGATAATATGTTAACCTTTGCCTTATAGTACCACTGAGTTGACCACTCATTGTCACCTTGGGACGGTGTTTTAAAATACCACCCAGACTCTGGTTTAGATGCAGGTGACGATGAAGTCTATGCGACAGGGTTGGATTTTGTAGACCTGGAGGAAGAATTCTCATACGTTCAACCCTCAAGCAGGTCTAAGTAGACCTCGTGCTGATACGACAGGATTACAAGGACTTATGGATTAGTTGAACACTTTACATTTTAATATTTTGTCTATTCTGAAACGATACATGTACATGTATTCAGCTCGATTGCATACTCCTACTCCGGAGTTTGTGAACTACTTTCGTATTTAGATACTTGTGCTTCAGACTTCCGTTGCTTAATTACATTATCTTTGGAGTATGATATGCTGTTTTAGTATAATTCTATTCATGTGTAATGCATTAATATGGACGACATTTAAACATCATTATCCATGTTGCATAAGTGATGCGTTAGATCTCGAGAGTAGAGCTTTCTCGACCCCTAAAATTCAGGGCGTTACAAGATAGCATCAGAGCATGATTTGGATTAAACTGGACCTCGGTTATGGTAACATGACGCACACTGACGTACTTTAACTTAAGTAGGGGCGATATAGAAATGATCATAGGATTTCAAGTTTCACCGGCAGGCGAAACTGACAGCTGAAATGCACCCCATATGTGTCTGAGATCACATGAAATGATCTCAATTCCTTTTTAGACCATCAATCGATGGGTTTAAGCTATTATTTGATGAATCTCAAACTTGAAACACGCCAAAGGGCGTGACTATGAGCGAGATGGAACCCGAAACCACCTCAAACGGACATGGGGGCCCAAACCATAAGAAACGATGGGACCCAGGGGGTACCCCGCACCATTCTGGCACCCGGGGGGGGCGGTGGCACCACGCCAATGGCGGCGTGCCACGCCCACCTCCAGCGGGCCACAGTGGGCCCGCTGATCTGGCTGCCCGCTGCCCTCTCCCACATGTGTGGGGCCATGCATTTCATGTGGGGCCACCCTATTTCACTCCCTTTTGCTTCCGTTCCCCCATCTCAAGCTTTTAAACCCTCCAAACCCCTCCAAAAATCCGATTTCTCTCTCAAATCTTCATCCCATACACACCAAGCCTCTTTTTCTTCTACATTTCACTCTCACCTTTGCCATTTTCCTTAAACCCATCTTATACAACTCTCCATCTTCCTATTTCCCACCTATTTGAGCACAAAAGCTCTCTTTCGTGTCTCATAATCTCCAAAACCTACAAACCCATCACACCCTTCAAGTGTCTTCACTCCCATGGCTCCTTTTGAACTAGTTACCACTATTTTCTCCATCTCCACACTCCTTTCCCTCATGGGAAAGAAGAGGGCATCCATGAATGAAGCCGTGCCTAGCTGCCCAACCCGTTCGAGGAAGAAGATGGACGCCGAAGCAAGCATGAACGCCGAGGGAGAAAGAAGATCAAAGCGGGATCTTGACCCGCGGATCCCTATCGAGAGGTCACTACAGGCAGGCGTTGAACTAGGTAGGTTGCGTAATCGTAAAGTTGTGTTAAGGCTTACGTTGATGAAAGGCTATTTAGACTGTACCCAGTGATGGACATGCTCCTATGTAACGCCCTGAAATTCGGGGGTCGAGCATAACTCAGCTCCCGAGTTCCAAAACATCACTTATGCAACATATTTAATGATGGATGTATGTTATCTGTATTAGTACATAAAACATGGAATAGATTAAGCCAAATAGCAAATATAATTCAGGGATAAGTGAAGAAAGCAAGCGGAAGACTTATAGAAATATATATGTGTACATGTGCGAATCCCTAAAGTACATATACATACCAGGTTGAAATGTAAGTGTTACTATCAAAATTACAAGTATTAAAATTACATCATTTAATTCCCAAAAGAAATCCCAGCATCCCGCGCATCAGAACTAGGCTCACTAGAACCCGTCTGAAAACTGCATAAAAGAGAAAGCAACCTCATCATCATCCATCTCCCGCTCTGCCTCAGAAGTCGCATCAACATCTGCAACATCAGCAACTAAGACAGTCTGGTGGGTGTTTAACACCGCCCTAGAACGTGGGAGTGAGTGATCAACTCAGTTGAACAATAAAGCACAGGTTAACATGTTATCAATTCAATCAAGCAGTAATGATAAAGCAGAACAATTAAACATGTCCTAAGTACTCTTGTTAATGCAAGGATGTATGCAGAATGATGCGTGCCCTCGCGCGTACACCCTCAGCGTCTTCATCTTACGTTACGCATGACACCACCTCAAAGTGCGCCACATCTACAAATCACATGCAAATGCGATGCATGAACATGATTACCAAGTTGTTATTAGTCCTTTTCATACAGCAGGATTAGGAAGCTAAAGTACCTTCCTCATATCACCATCCAAACAGTGATCCATTCTAGGGTTGTCGGTCCTAGACATCTCATACGATCATATGGTTTGAGGTCGTTGCAAAGGGCTCGTCACCAATCAATGCACGCCTATCATACCTTCGTTACTACACTAAGGCTCGTCACTTCAATGCGGTATCCAGGCATGCTCGAGGTCACTACAAAGGGCTCGTCACCAATCAATGTAGGCCGACAGCACGAATATAGTGTCCCATACCACCATAATCGGCTCACGAGTTTGGTTGCTCACTGGTCACTACGGGGAGGCTCGTCACCCCAGCGTAGGCCGACAGCTCGACCACGGTGTCCTATACCACCATGTCCGGCTCATGAGTCTTAGCGGATCAAGGTACCAAGGTTAATAGGATTTCACTGGTAAGTTCGGTACCCTAGATTCAAACAATAGCGTTCATACATGGTGAACATACATCGGACATTCGGGTTACTTGATGAACTCGACTAGCAGGAGCGCACGTTGGGTTGAACGACATAGAGTGCGCAAACACTCCGCGTGGCCAAACCACTGCCGACAACTCTAATACGACTTGGGTTCGTCTAATACGTCCTACGTGGCGAAAGCAACCTCAACCACGAACTTAAGGCCGATTACCGATTTCCTGGACTAATGCATAGTTCCACACATATTACACTACAACAGATATTCATAACTACAATTTAGAATAGTAATGGAACAACAACTCCAATCATGTAGTACGCAAGCATTTGAAGAATATCAACTTAACATAAATGTAAGCATAAGTAATACTTGAATTTAAATGACATGGAATGTAACTTGCAGGAAGGAAATCATATACACTAGTGGGAGAGTTGAGAATCACTTCTCAACGCCCACAAATAGTATAATATATCACACTTTAGATCATTCAGGCATTTCTACAAACACTTAGAATACATAGTTCAACATACATGATGTATGTTGAAATACATGCATTTGGACAATTCCTTTTACCAAGGAGTTGTCATATGTACATCTAGCATACATACACGACAAATAATCTGGCAATCACACGTTCATAATTTATACGCATACGGTACTTTATACATACACATAGAATACACAAATCTCAATAAATCACATGCATATCAGGAACGCAAAGTAAACATAACATTTGACATGTGAAATCTCATCCATAGCAAGAATAAACCATTCACTGGCATTGAAAGCCTTGAAAACCATAACCTATACACTTAAAGTCCGCACCTTAAGCCAGAAAAGAACACCGAACTGATTTCAGACGATATGTCTTCGTCAACGGCGACAGGATAACCTAAGGAAAGAATAGAAATGAGCTACAACAATACAAAGACTGTTCTAAGCTCCAACACAGATTAGGGTTAGGTTAACTTACCCAAAGATGAACTCAGAATCGTCAGAATAACGATTCAAAGTGAAGGTTCAAGGATAAAGAAGAACAGGAAAGAATCTAAGATGATTCACCAACTTTCTCTCTCACTTTCTCTCTCTTTTCCTCTCTCTTTCTTAGGTAGGGTTAGGAAATTCGTATGGAAAAGAGAGTTAGGGTTTAAGGACTATAAATAGGCCTCAAATTGATGAAAATAACCCTAGGGCCAAGGTATACTTAGGGTATAACCAAAACCAGCCTCTCATGATCCAACGAAGCACTTCCGGTGGGCCTATAACCACGAAAGGTCGGACTTAAGCTCACTGACCATGGATCTAGGTCAGGCTGAGTTTTCGTACCGACCGGCTTTACAGATCAGCCGTGGCAGACCACACTCAATTCAACGGTCACTGAATCTCGATCAGGTCCACAAGCACAAGGACATGCCTGGGCCACCTTCCCTGATCAGAGGGTGAAATTGGGTCAGAATCCAACGGTCAGATTGCTTAAAATCGTCGCGCAAGCGACACGACTCAGATTTCATAAAATCACGTTTACTTTCCAACCGTTCTCACACTCTTCACTCCGAACTCAATCAAATCGACCCAGAACAACATCTGGACTTGATTTTTGAGGTGATGACCAAGTCCAACATGGTGACCGCAACAGCCTAAGATCATCGCTATTGGACTTTCGACGCGCAGTCCAGGTCCGATCCAAAACTTCCAAAAATTTTTCAGAACAACTGGAATTAGCAATGAATCCCAGATTTCAGAGTAACATAGCGCTAACTAATCTACAGGTTTTGAGTCATGCAGATCGAATTTAAAGTGATTGATGTGAATTTCACAAGCAATCGAGATTAGCGCTAATTACTCCAAATAGCTACTAAGGAAAGAAAAGCACAAATTTTTCAGGGTCATTACATCCTATAAAATGGGTGAGGCCCCATATTTGAGGGAAACACTCATGCAAGTGAAGGCGCTATAAGAGCCTCCTATGCCCACATACGGAACCCACTGTTGGAGCCTCTTCAGTTTACTATCCTTTTGGGGAAGCAAGAAGTTATAGACAAGGTGAATGTGATGGCCAGTTGTATAGGGATGGAACGTGGAATTGTGCATGGAAGTGAGAAGAATCTTGCTAGTGAGCGAGAGAGAAATCTCCGCACACGTTTCCTATGCGGCTAACTTGAGCAGTGGAGGTGAGGAAATAGCCTCGCTTCGACTAAGATGACGAACGACTCCTACCTGCTCCACCACATATGTGTGTATAACGTGTATCCTAGGTGAAGTAACCACATAGAATGCACAAAGTTTATGAGGGACTTCTTGTACAGAGTTGGACAAGGGGAGAAAGTATGCTTGCCTACTCTTGCCTTAACTCCCACTGCACGATTTACTAGGCAAGACTCATTACTACCTTTTGGCCAACTTAATTGTAAAATTGCTCGTAACTTCAGCTTCAGACTCCATATGAATATCATCACCCTAATCCACATTATCAGGGAGACCGCACTCAACAAAGTGGGCATTGGCCCTAGGCAACGCTAAGCCCGATTCAATGAGCATGGGGATGAAATAGAAGAAGAAAGTGAAGAGGACGATGGAAGTGAAGGTGAGGAAGGTAGTGAAGAGAAGTAGAGCAAGAAGAAGAAGAGGCCCAAGGCTCAGATGGGGCACCTCCTGCTGCACATGAGGACCGCCATAACCGGGCCACCTCAGAAGCCCATATGGCCGAGATTGAAGAGAACCAGGCTTACTTGAAGTAGAAGCTCGAGGAGAGCCAGGACCTTGGGAATGAGGATTATACAAACCAGAATGACCATCAAATGTTGGGACATTTAGAGTTGTAAGACCTAAAGTAGGTACTCCTAGATTTCGAGAAATCTGACAGTATAGGAAATCCAATAAATTAATAATATGAACCCTAGGACCTCCTTAGCTGGTATGGTCATGTGTGAAGTGCTCGAGCGCAGTTAAATTCAAGTTTGGGCAACTTAATTCCAATCAGACAACTTTTTGACCCTAAGTGATAAAACAATTTCTTGTATTAAAAATGGTATAAAATCATCTAGCGTATGAGCGCAGACTCTGGATTACAGCTATTAGATTACCGCTACTCCTAAATTAAGACTAGTCTACTGGTTATATTAGGGAATGTAAAAGACTAATTATGCTAAGATAATTGAAAGAGAGACTTAGTTAGTTGGCTTGATTAGGTTGAAGGGAGACCTCATTCCTTCATTAGATCCCCTAGATACTTATAGGCTTCTTTAATAACTCTTAGGAAGGTTGTTTTGATCAGAAATTATTTGCGCTCAGAGAAAACTTATATATCCCTCAGATTGAATATTAAGTTAAATCAATACACCTCTTAGAATTGCCTTCCCAAGGACGTATTACAATCGGGAACACGGAGTAGAGAAACTATATATAAGAGAAGTATTCGCGGTTTGAATCGAATTCTCAATTCTGGTAGTTACCAATGAACTCAATACTCTGATCAAGCAGAAGATCGAGATCAACTAGGATTAAGAACTGATATGACAAATTTTCTGTCATAGCTAGGCAGAAGGTCTATGTATCCGGCTCAGACCCACTACACAACTTTCCTTCCGTGTTGGCCTAACTACTTACAACCAAAAGTTTATTATTTCGCCTTTGACAAGTGTTAAGAACATATAGCCAATGAGGATATTTTTTTGTAGGCCCAAGAAATTTCTCAAATGGGCATCAGACAGTTAGGAATTAGGTCCCGAATGACAGACCATTTCGCATACATATTGTGCATATGAACTTAGAAAAATAGTTAACTTATTTTGTCCAAATTCCTTATGTACTAATAATCTATAGGTTATCTTACGGTATTAAACTGGACATGATTAAAGAGGGTAAGTCAGGACCATAGCAAAAGTCCCTCTTTAGTAGAATTAGGCATCTTGCCACAAACTCACACCCATCCCTGAAATCAATCACAACACCCATCATTTTTAGCTCATTTCTATTACCATAGGTACCAATGCCATAATACACATCATCGATGAAAAGAAGACCAATGTATTGAGCGATCATTTCCCATTTCATGTCAAGGATAGGTCTTAAATTACACCTTGTTCCGACATACGGATCGGGACATAGATTCTTGAACCTTGAGAGTAGAAACAATTTTAAGGGGGGTAGAAAAGTTATGAACCCAGTTGAGTTAAGTAGGTATACACGTCTATCCGCTCATAGGTGCAACGGAAGCATGGTGGGCCCATGCCCCACTGGCCCAGGATCGTCAGTTCAGGTAACACATATGGTTAGATTACTAAGTAAGATCATATTCGTCCTTAAAACGTTAGTAATAGACTCATTAAAGGGGAACAATCAGGACTCTATAACTAGACAAAGTCATGTAAGTTGATCGGATCACTAAAGAATAATAGGCCTAACAATGGGAACGAGCGGAGGTCAGTGTATCCCCAAATGTGCTCGTTAAA
This sequence comes from Magnolia sinica, assembly GCF_029962835.1. Taxonomy (NCBI): domain Eukaryota; kingdom Viridiplantae; phylum Streptophyta; class Magnoliopsida; order Magnoliales; family Magnoliaceae; genus Magnolia; species Magnolia sinica. The sequence continues at coordinate 42,587,914 of NC_080589.1, forward strand.
TACGAACTTAATAGGAGCCTTAGTCAATTTCAGGGTGAAAAAGTTTTAAGGAAAGTAGAATAAAGTGAGCTAGACTACTATAGATAGTATACACCCTACCACGCATATAAACTTGAAATTAATAAAACTTGGGCGAAAGAAATAATAAAATCTTTACTTATTACCCTTAACCAATTTCGGAGATGAAATTATTTTTAAGGGGGGTAAATTGTAACGTCTCAGATTTTTACCAACTTGGAGTTAGGTGTCTTTGGGTAATGGATCAATCATAACCCCTTATTGACTTCTCAGAACTCAATCTTAAAGCCTCAAATCCCCTTTCCACCCATTTATTTCAAAAATCTCACCTTTTACCACCTTATTCTTCAAATTTTTCTAAGTACTTTCATATTAGACACAAATCTTAAAGTTTGGATGATGAAGGACAAGAATTAAATTAAAATTTACTACAAATAGTAAATATATAAATTAAATGTGTTTTTGACCATTATCCTTTTGGAATATCACAAAATAAAAAGGTTATTTAGATAGAGAAGATTCTCCTACCACAAAATCATATATTGCACGTCGAATAACTCATTTTGGTTTGCAAAATACATCCATTTCAAATATCAGGTGACAGAATCACCACTAGAGGACACAACAGCGCGCGACGCCACCGCCCTGACCGTGGCGTGCCGTCAGTGCACCAGATTTTGATGGACCCTTGTTGCGATTTTTTACATTTTTTGACTGACTTCAAAAAGTCACATCTCTCTCAATATAACTCCGATTTACGTGATTCAAAAGCCATATTGAAGCTTGATAAGTATAGTTTCATATAAAAATAAGTAAAAAATATAATAAAAATTTTAATATAGTTGAATCTAGGTTGATGTGACAACTGTCTAAAAATATTAGTTCGGATAGCTGTTACTTCTAGAATTTTTAGAATTTTTCTACAACACAAAATCTAGCGAAATTTGGTAGAGATAAAGTAGACTTGATGATGAACTACTAGAAAAATAATTAAAATAATATACTAACTAAAAATGCCAAAAAGGGGCATAGAACTACCCTATGACCTTATTCTGTCGTAATTAGGGCAGAATTTAGTTAAGTACTAAACTAAACAATTGATGGATTTGGCTTGAACCACTTTCTATACAAATGGCAAGACCCAAAAATCATTAATACTATTGACTCAATGTCCCTTGCAAACCTAGGGGAAATTCCAAAACTCAGTTGCTCTTGGGAGCACATTGAAACTCCGTATTAGACCTGGACCGCACGTTGAAAGTCCGATAACCGCGAAACTATAGGGTTATGACCGCCTTATTGGGCATGACAACCATCATGGGAATTGATCCTAAATAGTATCCAGAAACGCACAACTTGAGCCTTGAGTGAAGTGTGTGAGAAATGGAATATCTTTAGAAAGTGCACCATAAATTAAGTGAATCAGACCGTTCGCTTGCTAGCGAAATTGAAGACTTTAGACCATCAGATTCTGACCAAACTTCACCCACAGATCAAGAAAATTTTTCTGCTCTTATCTGTATACTTGTAGCCCTGATTGAGTGATAACGATCGTTGATCTGATAGGGGTCCTCCACGGTCAATCCACTAATCCGATCGTACCGAAATCATAACTTGGCCTAGATCTATTGTCAGGGAACTTACTCTATGACATAGACAGGTAATGGACCTCCAGATGAGCCCCATTCATCAGAAATAGTCACCCTTCGGCTATAACCCAAGTATACCATGGCCCTGGGGCCATTGACATCGCTTCTGGGCATATATAAGGACCTTAAACCCACCTCTCTCTCTCCCATACGAATTTTCTCTAACCCTAGAGGAGAGAAGAGAGAAAAAGAGAGAAAAGAGTGAGGAGAAGAGAGTGAGATAGGGAGATCGTTGCTGGGATTCATTCCCACGACTCCATACGCCGTTTCGCCTCCCCACCATCGCTACATGAGCCATTCCAACTTTGATTTGGGTAAGAAATCCAAACCCTAATCTTGTTTTAGGAATCTGAATAGAGGAATCGACGAAATGGCTAACCTATTTCGTGATTCAGGTAACCATTGTTCTGTAGACGGGAGCGTAGGATACGAATCAAGTTCGTACGAGCAATCCGACGAAAGGTGCGGACTATAAACGTTTAGGTTATGGTTTTCAAGGGTTTCAATGTCAGCAATGATTTATGCCTGACTTGATTGCTGCCATATGATCTTAGTTACGATGTATTCAATAAATTATACATGTGTGTGAACTATGTGAATATAAAATGCATTCCATGTGTTTGTTGAAATGTTTGAATGAAATTGAAATCATGATTTGTGCTTGCCCTGACTGTTAACCTAGAATTCATGTTTGTTGTGTGAATGACAACTCCTTTGTGAAAGGATTTGCCATAATATATGCTATAACTAAATTAGTTCATGTATGTAGTAATGTGTAACCTAAGTGTTTGATAAAATGTCTGAATGAGAAATTGTTTGTTGAATCGCTTCTAATGAGGGTGTTGAGATAGGATTCTCAACTACCTTATCCATACCTATAATTTCCTTCATGTAATATAAATTGCTACTATGTGATTCATGGATGAAATGCGTATGTATAGTAACATGTTCTATGTGTTTGATAAAATGCTTAGATGGAAATTTTATTTAAATTGTTTGTTAAATGTTGTTATGAATAACATATGTGATTACTTAGTGCATTTGAGTGTGATTGGGACTACTACGTAGTCTAGGCAATCAGTAACGGTTCTCGTTTGAGTGGACGAACTAGTTTCACCACACTGGATACGTTCAACGAATTCGAGCCGTACGGTGATTGTCAACAGCGGTTAGGCTACGTGGAGTGCTTATGTACTCCATGTCGATTACTTCAACATGTGCCCGTACCAATCGAACTTGTCAAATAACCCGATTGACCTATTATGTGTTTACCATGTATGGACACTACTGCTTGAATTTAAGGTACCGCTTACCAATGCAAAACCCGTTTAACCATGGTACTAAGATCTGCTAAGACTCATGAACCAGGCATGGTGGTGTATGAGACACTGTGGTCGAGTTGTCAGCCTACACTGGGGTGACGAGCCTCCTTGTAGTGACCAGTGAGCAACCCAAACTCATGAGTCGAATATGGTGTATGAGACACCATATTTGTGCTGTTGGCTTACGTTTAGGTGACAAGCCTCCCGTAGTGACCTCGAGTATAAACTAGGCCTATGCTGAGGTGACAAGCCTCTTCATAGTGACCTCGAGTGTAAACTCGTAAACTTACTTATCCCCTGCTTTTCATCAGGGGTGATGCCCTACAACTTACCTATTATATGTGATTAACTAGGATTGACGACCCTAGATGGATTATTGTTTGGGTAAGTGATATAAAGGGAGGTATCTTAGCTTCCCAAATCTCGTGTATGAATAAGCTTAATAAATTACTTGGCTAACACAACCATGCACCATATTGCATGTGCTTTGGTGAGGAAGCATACATTTAGGGAGTTTGCCATGCGTGACCATGAGATGAAGTCGTTGAGGGAGTGCAGGCGAGGGCATGCATCATTGCGCATATCATTCTTCCATTAACCAGAATAGTTAGGAAATGTTTATTGTATTGCCTTATCATTACTGCTTGATTGAATTGATAACATATTAACCTTTACCTTATAGTACCACTGAGTTGGCCACTCATTTCCACCCTGGGATGGTGTTTTAAAATACCACTCAGACTGTAACGCCCTGAAAATTGGGGGTCGAGCATAACTTAGCTCCCGAGTTTCAGAACATCACTTATGTAACATGTTTAATGATGGTTGTAAGTTGCCTGTATTAGTGCATGAAACATGAAGTAAATTAAGCTAAATCAGTAAAACATAATCCAGGGACAGTTGCAATATGCAAGCGGAAGACTGAAATGAACATATAAACTAGTGTAAGTCCCCAAAGGATGTATGCAGTGCCAGGTTAATATTTACAAGTTTTTGTCTCAAAATACAAGTATCAAAATGAAATAAATCACTACAATAATAACCCTGAATCCCTGTAGCTCAGGACACGGCTCACATGAACCCACCAGGGAACTGCATAAAGGAGAACGCCTCCTCATCATCCTCATACTCCTGCTCTGCCTCGTGGTTGCATCCTGATCTGCATCTAAGACAGAGTCTGGTTGGTGTTTAAACACCGTCCCAGAACGTGGGAGTGAGTGATCAACTCAGTGGAACTATACAGTAAAAGTTAACATGTTATCAATCCAATCAAGCAGTAATGATAAAGCAGTACAATCAAACATATCCTAATTACTCTTGTTAATACAAGGATATATGTAGAAATGATGCATGCCCTCGCCTGCACTCCCTCAGCGTCTTCATCTTACGGTACGCATGACAACCTCCCGCAGTGCTCCACAACGCCAAGGCACATGCAATGCGGTGCATGAACATGATTACCAAGTTGTTATTAGTCCTTTTCATACAACAGGATTGGGAAGCTAAGGTACCTTCCTTATATCAATTCCTAAACGGTGATCCATTCTAGGGTCATTAGTCCTAGACAATCTCATATGATATTATGGTTCTAGGTCACTGCAAAGGGCTCGTCACCAATCAATGCAGGCCTAATCATACCTTAGTTGCTACAACAAGGCTCGTTGCCTCAATGCAGTATCATGGTATGCTCGAGGTCACTACAAAGGGCTCGTCACCAATCAATGTAGGCCGACAGCACGAATATAGTGTCCCATACCACCATAATCGGCTCACGAGTCTAGATTGCTCACTGGTCACTACGGGGAGGCTCGTCACCCACGGTGTCCCATACCACCATGCCCGGCTCATGAGTCTTAGCGGATCGAGGTACCATAGTTAACGAAATTTGCACTGGTAAGTTTGGTACCCTAGATTCAAACGGTAGCGTCTATACGTGGTGAACATCCACCGGGACAATCGGGTTACTTGACAAGCTCGACTAGCATGAGTGCACGTTGAGTTGAACGACATGAAGTGCGGAAACACTCCATGTAGCCTAACCACTGCTGACAACCCTAATACAACTCGGGTAAGTCAAACACGTCCTACGTGACGAAAACAACCTCAGCCACGAACTCAAGGCTCGTTATCAATTCCCTGGACTATTTCATATTCCCAAACACATTTAATTATAATAAATATTCATACCAGCAATTCAAAATAGTAATGGGTCAACAATTCTAATCATACAAGCATGTGAGCATTTGATGGATTTCAACTTAACATGAATTCACACCTAAGAAGTGCCAAAATGAAACAATCAAAGAATGTAAGCTGCATGTAGGAAATCATACACATCCTTAAGATAGTTGAGAATCTCTTCTCAACGCCCATAAACAGTACAATATATTACACACTTGATCATTCAGACATTTCTACAAATACTTAGACTACATATTTCAACATACATGACGTATGTTGGTGATAGTACACATTAGGACAATTCCTTTCGCCAAGGAGTTGATACACATACAACTAGCACAAACACACGATAATTAATTATGGCAAACACATGCTCGTATTTCATACGTATACGATACTTTTTACATATACATGGAATACACAAATCTCAATATAGTTCATATATATCAGAAACGTAATACAAACATCGCATTTGGCATGTGAAATTTCACCCACAACAATAATAAACCATTAACCGATATTGAAAGCCTTGAAAACCATAACCTATACGAATATAGTCCGTACCTTAAACCAGAAAGTGCGCAACAGATCTGATTCAGATGATAAGTCTTTGTCAACGGCGACTAGATAACCTAAGGCATGAATTAAATTAGCTACAACAACACTTAGACTATTCTAAGCTCCAAAACAGGTTAGGGTTTAATTGACTTACCCAAAAATGAGATTAGAATCACCGAAATAATGATTCAGATGCGATGGATTAGGCATGCTGGGTAATTGGAAAGAGTTCCAAGATGATTCACCAACTTCTCTCTCACTTTCTCTCTCCTTTCCTCTCTCTCTCTTAGCTAGGGTTTGAAAAATTCGTATGGAATTTAAGAGTGAGGGTTTAAGGTCTTTATATAGGCCTAATATTGATGGAAATGGCCCCAGGGCTAAGGTATACTTAGGTTATAACCAAATTGGGTCTATTTCGGTCCAACGGAGCACTTCTGGTAGCCCCTTTTACACGTGCGGTCGGACTTAGGCTCCCTAACCATGGATCTAGGTCAGGCTGAGTTTTCGTTCTGATCGGATTCACAAATCAGCCGTGGCGGACCAGTTTCAGTTCAGCAGTCACGGTCACTCGATCAAGGCCACAAGTACATTGACATGTGTGGGACATTTCTCCTGATTCGAGGGTGTATTTGGGTCAGATTCTGACGGTCTAAATCCTTATATTTGGTCCGCAAGCGGCACGACTCAGATTACTTAAATTTGAATTTTATTTCTAAATAGTTTCACGTTTCTCACACTCTTTGCTCCGGGCTCAAGTTATGTATTTCTAGACACAGTTTGGACTTGATTTCCAAGGGGGTTGTCAAGTTTAGTAATGCGGTCATAACTGTATAGTTTCGGGGTAATCGGACTTTCGACGTGCGGTTCAGGTCCGATATGGAGTTTCAAGCTGCTCCCGAGAGCAACTGGGTTTAAGGATAGATTCTAGATTTCAGGGTAATGTAGCGTCAATGATGCTGCACGTTTTGGGTCTTGCAGATCATATTTAAAGTGATTAGTGCTAATTTCATAAGCACTCTAGTTTAGCACTTGCTAATATTAACTTAATTTCTAAAGGATTTGGTCCTGGGTGATTTCTGCTTGAGGTGGTACTCGGGTCTTTGTTCGAATTTTTTCGAGACGTTACACAGACTCTGGTTTAGATGCAGGTGACAATGAAGTCTATGCGATGGGGTTGGAGTTTGTAGACCTGAAGGAAGAATTCTCATACGTTCAGCCCTCAGGCGGGTCGAAGTAGACCTCGTGCTGATACGACGGGATTATAGGGACTTATGGATTAGTTAAATGCTTTACATTTTAATATTTTGTCTATTCTGAAATCATACATGTACATATATTCAGCCCGATTACATACTCATACTCCGGAGTTTGTGAACTACTTTCATATTTGAATACTTGTGCTTTAGACTTCCGTTGCTTAATTACATTATCTCTGGAGTATGATATGCTGTTTTAGTATAATCTCACTCATGTGTAATGCATTGATATGAAAGACATCTAAACATTATTATCCATGTTGCATAAGTGGTGCGTTGGATCTTGGGAGTAGAGCTTTGCTTGACCCCCAAAATTCAGGGCGTTACACATAGTGACCTGGTTGCGCGACCCACACAACCAGTTTTTTGGTTGCGTGGTCCGCGCAACTGATCCCCTTCTTTACTCCTCACCTTCAGTCTTCTCTTAGAGCTCTGCTTCTCTTCCACAATTCTTCTCTCTCAAATGAGAGGGGGAGGGGTATTGGCCTTCACAATGCCAACCCTCTATCTTTGTGCCATGGGGCGCACTTTACATCATATCTAACCGTTCATCTCGATTTACTATCTGCTTCTTGATTACGCTACCCGTGTAATAGTAAAATTGGTTGCATGATTCGTGTAACCCCTAACTTGTTGTGCGACCCGTGTAACAGATTTCATTGTTGATGCAATCAAAGTAATATATTACGCCATCCGCATAACTACTATTAGTTGCGCGATTCGCGCAACCCTTGATCGGTTACACGACCCGAGCAACAGCGAACATACTTGATTTTTTCATTTCTTCATTCCATATTATCTTCCGATCTTCAATCTTTCTCCATGATTTTTATGTTCTAACAAATGCCCCCTTGATCCATTCTTTATTCCCTTGAATCAAAGTGTCAGGATTAATTCTTTTCAAATCTCTTTACTTCCTTGAAGTCGTTGCGCGACCCATGCAACGGGCGCCCGAGTTTGTACTCGACCCCATCTTTTTATAAATAGTTGGCCGAATTTCATTTCTTCACTTTTCCCTTTGCAGTGAAACTCTGTCTCTCTGACTTTACCCCGCGCAATCAACACCGATTGCTCAACCCGTGCAACGATTTTTCATTCGCAAGGAGTGTAACCATTGCGCCGCCCACGTAACCTATAACCTGTTGCACGACCCGCGCGACCGACACTTGGACTAATTTCTTAGACTTAGCCAAATTTCTGAACTTCTCCATTTCAACATGGCCCACACAAAAAGAACATATGTCTTTGTTAATCCTCCCTCCGATCAACCTTCCCACCAGGAATTGCTAAATTTCGAACCCTTTCAAGCCGTGGCATCTCAAGCAACAGAATCCCCATCATCTCCAGTTTAACCCTCGTGTAAGTAATTTAAAACAACTGCTACGCACCCTGCTTATATGAAAGAACTAGTACTCCCCACCTTCAACTTTACCCAGCGCATTGAAACACTACCATCTCCCATCCATAGAGGCACCGCGATGGGTGATCTTGAAAGACCTCTAAAACACAGTCGTGAATGTGACTGGGAAGAATGGCTGAAGATAGCAGCGCATCATTAAATGATCAGCCAAAAGCCTCCTGCCAAAGAAGATACTCCTCCCCCCTTTAGACTAAAGAAGAATCGTCGAAACAAGGCTCAGGAGTTTCAAGAGAAGTTCAAGGAACACAATAGGAAAAAACTCCACAATCTTGGGAATCAATCCGTGCAGCTCAGGGTGTCATAAAATTTGACAATCCTTACAAGCAGGGCATTGTAGTAATTCTATTCAGTCTCCATCGCCATCACTCCTTGTTGATTTGTGAGCCTAGGGAACATCTAACTGCAGAAAGATTGGCTTTCATAGAGTCTTGGTCGTTTAGGGAACCAAGATTATTAAAAGGTATCCTGTAGTTGTCGAAACCAAGACAGTAAATTGGTGGCATCCATTCTATGATCTTTCTTGTCCCTTCCTACTACCTTCATAGCCTGTATCCAACCTGCTTCTATGAAACACTTCAGCAATGTTTTAGCAATCGTCGCCTCATTTGGAGCCCAGAGGAATTCAGAACAAGAGGTCTTCTGACTCCTCGCAACTATTATTCTTAATGGGCCACTGCAGTTTTAGCGAAACATGCAGGGACTTTATCGAAGATTGACATTTTCACTACAATTGAAGCAACGTCGCATCCCTTTTACAAGGAATCTTCCATTTTAAAGGCTTTCCTCAACTACTGGTGCCCTTCTACCAATTCTTTCCATCTCCCGAAGGCGAAATGAGCATTACGCTCTGGGACATTCACAGGATCACTGGTTTTAACCGAAAAATTCTTTGATGAAATTGTCCCCACCAATGAGGAACTTGCCTTCATCTCTTTGCCTAACCGCATTCCCTCTATCTCAGAATCAACCACTGAACTTTTTAAGGAAATGTCCAAATTTCCAAACACCATAAGATTCAGCCTATGCAATGGCTGGCTCACTTCAGCAGAGCTCTTCTATAATTTTCCTTTTTTTTCAATTAATGCCTCTATTGCTCTTTGATACATAATTTTGATTTCATTTGCTTATCTCTTTTTCTTCCAGGTTTAATGGTAACCATTCATGAGAGCTTGAATGTCTTCAGAAGGATATGAAAGATCGAGCTGAATATTCTGTTTATGGGGAGCTTGCAGCATTCATTGCTTATTGGGTAGGCATAGTGGTCTTCCTAAGCTCTAAGTTAGCAGATGCCACCACCCTTTGTTGTTTGTAGTAGTAGGTGCCATGGCTGAGAGAGTCAAATATTCTCTTGCTCCTCCCACTCTATGCTCGATTTACAGAGGTTTTGGAGAGATCACTTCACATGTAAAAAGCCCCTCTATTAGTTCTGCTTCGACTTATATGCCATGGCATTACTTTCTTGGCTGGCTTGGTGTCTATTTCCCGTGGACTTTCGAAGTGCTGGAAAAGGCTTACGTCCATCCTTCTCAAGTCCCTCTCTACTTCTTTCAAAAGAGATCCATGGCAAAGAGATCCTATGACCGGGCAAAAGATGCCATCTCCTCTGATGCCAAGATAAATTATTTTTATTTTGATCTGCCTCGTTACATTGTAGACATAGAGAAGTCAGACACATCATCACTCACCATGGGAGAAAGGGGATTCTTTTTGTCAATTAGATCATGCAGTCTCCCATCGAGAGAAGGGATAGAGTTCTGGTGAGAACCATACTATCCTAACTGTTTTGCCCGTCAATTCGGCTTCAATCAGGCAGTTCCAGAAGATTGTGGGCTTGTTACTCAAAGAATGTGGAGTTACAACACTGGTCCATTTAATTGGGCAATGGTTTAGAAGTAATTGTTAGGCTGAGCCAATTCTTCCTTCATTATCTTGGGCTACGATTGTACTCCTAGAGCTTCATATAACCATATGAGATGGTGGGTGCACCAATCATACTTGGTAAGAAAAGGTCTGCCAGTAACTAAACCCATATGACTTCCACCTCCCACAAGGGTCGTGCTATTGAAGAAGGAGTAGGTTTCATAGCAGAGACCAGTCATGCCCCTTTTGCCGGTCATCATTGTGTCAAGATATCTGTGGATGAACCTATTCATGAAAGGAAGCCTAACAACACTCTTGAAGGGTGGATAGTCTATGGTGACATTCGTGAATTTGAACAAATTCCTCTCCATCGTTTACGAAGAGAAGTTACAGAAGATGATTCCCCTTTGCCAGAGAATACCACTAATCCTCAAAATCAGCCACCTCTTCTACCCATCCTAAAAAACAACCGACTTCTTCTCACGTCTCCAGGACTATCCTTCCTCAACAACAGCCGACTTCTTCTCCGATGACAAGGTCTCAAACGCTCGCCCAAGCTCCTCCCCAAGAAGGGACCACTGCTACTGCTTCTTCATTTTTGGCTACTGCAGATCCTCAACCGGAGAGCTACCAGTTTCTTCCTTCTAAAGGGAAACAAATTGTTGTTGAAGAGTCTAGCGAAGGAGGTTCGGATGGTGAAAGTTCAACTTCTTTATCTGAACATACTATTTCCGATGAAAACGAGACGGAAGAAGAAAATCAAGATGATGATTATGAGGAGGGAGAAGTTGATATTAGCGGTGAAGATAATATAATTGTGGAAGATGTCCCTGCCAATAAAGGACATGCACTCCCAACTTTTGAAGCTGTTCCTGTAAAGACTTCACCCATTGTAGGAGAAGAAGAAGATGAACCCCTAGACTGTGGGGAATATGGCTATTCACCCTGTAAGAGAACCTTACTGTCTTTGTTTACTTTTGTTCTTTTCTCCTTTTCTGCCTTACATATTTTATTTCAGGCGATCGTGCTGTGAATATAGAGGCAGATAACACTTCTCCCATAGATTTGCCTCCTGTCGTACCAGCAGCTTCACCGAGATTCTCGATGCCTCCATGAGCGGTGGCACGCAAAATTGCTTTTCTGGTGGAGTCAACTGATTTACCAACTCCCACTACTTTCGATTCAAGTACTGAAGCTACGGCTCCATCTTTTGCTGAGAAGGTAGAACCTGATCCTTCTCTCGATAGAGAGACGCAACTACTCGCTATTTTGTACTAGCAGAAGGTATATCATTTTCCTTGTTTACACTTTCTATATTGCCTGCACATATAATTTTACTATAATTTTATATTTTTTAATTTCTTAATAGGGAACTTACCTCAAAGTGGTGTGGCAAGTTCTGACTCTATTGGGACTTCATCAAATGTGTTATCCTTCGAGAAGGTTTCTGCATATAAATTGGCATTGATAAGGAATTCCTTATTAGCTATCATCGAGATGTTCAAAGATCCTGATTAATGGTCAGATCTGGCTGTCGCTTTAGATGTCTTGGACAGCGCTGCACGGACGGCTAAAGTCAATGTTTCTTCCATATGCGATGCCTTTCTAAGATTCCATAATTCGATAATTATTCTGTCATCAGCTGAAACTGTGATTGTCCCGTCCAAAATTTTGGATTATATAAAGCAGCTTGTGCACTCTAAGGAGAAATTTCCCAGATTTCTCCCATTGTCTCTCACCATGATTAAGAACAATTATCTTTACGAGAGCAATTGAAAACTTTTGCTGATAATAAGACAGTTATTCAGGATTGTATTACTCTTTTGAAGTAAGAAATTGCCCAGTTGGAGAAGCAAAGTTCGGAGGAAGATATGAACATTGAAAGAGTAGAAGAAAAAATGCAGTGCAACCTTCATTCTGTGGACTCTGAAAGATTTAAATTAGCTAAGAATGAAGAACTAATTGCCTATTTGGAAGAAAAGCTGGCTGGTATCTCGGATCTTACCAGAATTATTTCGAATGCTAGACTGGAACATGCAACTGCTCAAGTTAATCTTTAGGAAAATTTGCAACAATACTTAACAACGTTAGGCATTATAGGAGAACTATGAGATGTATAACTTTGATATTTTCTCTTTTTACTACTATAAATGCTTTCAGAATTGTAAGCAATACAAATATCTCATGATATTTTGATAATGATGCTCTTGTCTTATTTACATGATGTTTTGATTTATGCATTATGATTGATGTATTATGCCTCTTTTTTTTTTTCTTATGAATTGTTAGTAAGGGATTTCCTAGATGATCCTTGTCTTAATTGGCGGTGATAAATTTTAGTTTAGTTAGATAATCACACATAGTTTAAGCTCTTGAGTAGTGGAGCCCACACAGTTTTTTAGACTCTCGAGTAGGTGGAGTCGGGTCTCACGTGATGGTTTCTGTAACTCTTAAGAGTTCATTGGACTTCTCATAGCCTAGTGAGTTCACAAACTGCGATCCATCAGAGGGGCCCAGTGAAACTACCGGGGCCGTGAACTCGGTTGGATTTATGCACAGGGTTGGCCACAGTAATTCTCTAGAGTTCACGGGGCTCGCAAGGTGACCTTTGGGGTACCAAATCTAGGGCCACCAGTCCATCAATGAGTAGGTTTAGGCCCTTCCTCATGAGTTAATACTGAAATCAGGCTAGAGATATGGGGGGTCTTACACATGATTGGCCTATCTATGGACATGGCCAAAGAGCCACACTGCAGCCCGCGTTTTCTTCGTCTACAAGGTTGGACCCATTCATGGGAGGGCATTTTCCTCCGTTTCCCGGACGCTGTCGAAAAGCTATATAGATAGCATTGGTCTCACGCTGACTGGTCGTTGAGGACTGTTTGGCCTTTTAAGACTTTTAGTCAGTGACTTCGTTAGCTGCCCGCATGGGTATGCATACGATGGCCTTCACGGGCTTTTTAAGGCTACTGGCTTTTCGCTGCTGCCCGAATGGTGAAAATGATAGGTCTTATGCGTAGTTGGCCAAATAGGGCTTGGCTAGGCTGCCTTAAGCAGTAAACTACCATCACTGTCATCAACTTTATTTGTGGTTGGCTGTATAGTTCATTCCACTTAGAGCTGGGTAAAATTGATCCGATCCGGTGAATTCGACCCGATCAGACCCGATCCGACCCGATCCTAACCGAACCGATGACATGGATCGGTGAGGATCGGGTTAGTCATTTCAAATTCGAATGGTTTTCAGATCTGGCTCGGATCGTGGTCAATCTGGACAGATCTGATCCGAAACCCGATCCGAATGGACCCGATCTGATCAGATCCGACCTGATCCAGAGCCTAGGGAGGATTTTAATAGAGGATATCCAATCATTATTGTTTTCCTATGGTGTGGTCCACCTGAGATTTTTACCCCTCTAATATTTTTTATCAAGCCTTAAAATGATCCGAAAAAATGGATGAACGACATCGATGAAAGACATACATCATGGTGGGGCTCATATATCACGAACACAGTGAGTAGCCCATCCATTTCCATCAGCATCAGTAACACGAAATGGGTTATCTTGTTTTGTGGCACAGATCACGTACTTAGTAAGCTTTTATGGCACTGAGTAAACTCAGTGGGGCCTACCATGAATGTGTGTGGGTTATCCATGTCGTACATCCGTTTTTCCAGCTAATTTTAGTGGTTGAGCCGAAAATTGAAGAATGCACAAAGCTCAAGTGGACCACACCACAGGAAATAGTGGGAATAATGACTTCCACCGTTGAAACCTTGGTAGGCCCCACAGTGATGTTTATTTGTCATCTAACCTGTTCATAAGATCACAAAGGCATGGATGAAAGGATAACACAAATAATAGATCGACCCAAAACTATTGTGGCCCTTAAGAAATTTTCAATGGTATAATTTCAATTCACACTGTTTTTAGTGGTGAGGCCCACTTGACATTTGGATATATTTTTTTTGGTCTAGGGTCCTCAAATTATCTTTTAAAATGGATGGACGGAGTGGATAAAATAATTAAATCATGGTGGACCCCACAGAGGCTGGCGTGCTGAGTTACTCGGTACGCAGTCCGCGTCCCAGTACAAGCACTAGCTGTGCCGTAGGCTGTAGCCTAGGCCAGCTGGCTGTGGCGCGCGAAGATGACACTGACGCGGATGCTCCTCGAGCTCTGAGTTATACGAACGGTTCAAAGGAGATCAAGTTATATGGGCCCACAGTGATGTATTTATTATATCTACACCGTTCATATATTTGTAGAGATCATCGTAGACCATTATTCAAAAATTGAATAATATCCAAAGATCATCTGGACCACACCATAAATAGCAGCAAAGAATGATTTTCACTATTAAACCATTCGTGTGGTCCACTTGATAGTTAGATCTGCCTTATTTTTCGTCTTAGGCCTTAAGACGAACTTGCTAAATGGATGAACGGTTTGGATATAACACCTACCCCATCGTCAGATCTACAAACCTCGCTAACGTGGATACACAATTCGAATTCACCTGGCCGTGCTTGTGTGAAAAGCAAGCAAACAGTTTCTTGAAGAGAAGTAACTTTAAAAGTTAAATAAAAACGTATGCACGAAGATTGGAAGTTCTTTCAGAGCCATGTGGGGCCCACCTTGATGTATATATTTAATCTAAGCCGTTTATCCATTTTGAAATATTATTTTAGTCATTAAGCACAAAAAAGAGCTATATTAAAGGTTAATTTAGACCACACCATATGAAACAATTTGATTTGATTCATATTGTTCGAATCGTACCTAATCCGATCCGGCTCGATTTTCCTGACTGAGGCGGACTCGGTTTGGGTAAGGTTAACTAGGCATCGGGTCTGTCCGAATTAGGTGACCTGAATCTGGTCTTGGATCGGATTGAGTTAGGGTTTAACCATTGGAAATTTGGATCTGATCGAGTTATACCTAATCCGATCCGATCAGGACCGATGCCTAGCTCTAATTCCACTGCCAAAATTGATGAATCAATAATTGATATTTCGCCACTGCTGATGATGTTTTGAGAACATTTATATTATATTTAGAATAGTGTATCAGCCTGGCGATGATAGCAATTACGATAAAATAAGCTTAAATGAGCGATTAATGATGACAACGATAGTTGCCAACTTTTGCGATTGGCGATAATCATCGACATTTGGCTATCATTAATTTGGCAATAATCATCAGCATTTGGCGTTTGCTAATGCCTAGTAGCAATCATATCATCAATGCTTCTGATATATTTGAGAGGCTTCTCTTTAAAAATTCGCGCTGCTTTTTATTCATTCTCATGAGGGAGAGTACATGGCTTTGTCTTTCGCGACTCCTTTACCTTTTTGCCTGCCCCACCCCCTTTTGATCCAGAATCATTATTTTGATAATATTCTTGATAAAAAAATCAGTATCAACTTCAGGGATGATATCTTTTGATGAAGCGAGCATTGACCAGTATACTGATACCTTGTCCATCTTGATCCACGACTCTGTATGCTCTATTGGAGTACACCTCTTTTATTATGGACGAACCATTCCATTTAGGCTGGAATTTACCCCCTGCTCAATGGGTGGCCACTATAGGTCTTTTCAACATCAGCACCATATCCCCTTTTTTGAAATTGTGATATTTAACTCGTTTATCAAAGGCGGCTGATACCCTTGCTTGATATTATTGCAATCGCTGTTGGGCTGCCAGGGGCTTCTCATCAAGCAAATCTAGCTCTTTCAGCTTTATTTTTACATTTTCATCATCTGTAATGAACTGATGTACTACCACTCTTAGTGATGCTACTTGTATTTCAATCGGGATCACTACTTCTACACTATAGACTAGCGAGTACAGTGTCACATTCATTGCTGTCCGATGGGTAGTTCTGTATGCCCACAATGCTTCTTATAGCTTCTCATCCTAATCATGCTTGTTTCCTGCCATTGTTTTCTTCAATATCTTGACTCTCATTTTATTAAATGCCTCTACTAATCCATTAGCCGATGGATAATAAGGTGTTGAAATGAATGATGAATGCTGAATTTCTGACATAATTTTTCCATGCCTCTATTCTTGAAAGGAGTGCCACCATCTGTAATAATTTTCTTCGGAATACCATGGCGGTATATTATTGCGTGTCAGATGAAATTAACCACATCTTTCTCCTTAACACTGCATATGCAACTGGTTCTGTCTACTTGGAGAAATAATCTGTCGCTGCCAAGATATACTGCTTTCCTTTGGACGAAGGTCGATTTATAGGACCAATGACGTCAAGTCCCCAGGCAGAGAAGGGCCAAGAGGCAACTGACTGATGCAGGTCTTCTGGAGGAATATGTATAACATCTCCGTGAATCTGACATTCATGACACCGCTTCGCATAATCTATCACGTCTTTGAACATGATAGGCTAACAATACCCCATTCGATGTATCCGATGGAATAAATTTCGGCTAGCTTGATGTGCCTCACATTCTCCAGAGTGTGCGTCTCATAATATTTGATCTGCTTCTTCTTCATCTAAGCAACGTAGCAGCATTTCATTGTAAGATTTTCTATACAACACTTCGCTACATATGACGAATTTGCTCGATCTTTGCTTGATTTGCTGTCTTTGCACTGGATCTTCTGGCAAGATGTCGTATTTGAGATAATCTATGAAAGGCTGACGCCAATCATCTGTCATTACCTTTAAACACGATATAGGAAGTGTCTCTACAATTTCATCAATGACCTCTGAAGATGAAAAAAATCTTCTTCCCTCTATAGTTACTTGGAGAGGGCTTCGATTTGGGCAGGACAGAGCCGCTGCCAGGCTGGCCAAAGCATCTGCTCTCGCATTTTCAGACTGTGGTATATACTTGATTTCAATATGACAGAATTGCTCTAGCAACTGTTGTGCTTTTTGGCAGTATGGCAAAAATTCTTGCCATCTTATCTCGAATTCAGTCTTCAATTGATTTATGATCAATTTAGAGTCCCCAAAGATATGTAGCGTTTTTATCTTCATTTCTTGAGCTATTTCCATTCCGATGATGAGGGATTTGTATTTGGCCTCATTGTTTGTGCATGTAGTTCCTAATGTGAAGGAGTAAGGTAGCAAGTCATGTTGAGGAGTAATGAATATCACTCCCGCCCCCACTCCTGATACTCGTGAAGCACCATCAAAATACATCTGCCATGGGCTTTGTAACTCAGCTAACATAAATTGCTCATCTGGAAAATCATCATTGATGGTTTCACATTCTGCTATAGGGTGCGCTACAAGGAAGTCCGCCACTACTTGTCCTTTTACCGCTTTTGCAGGCTCATACATAATAGTATATTTTGAAAGTAACAGCATCCATTTGGCTAATCTCCCAGACAACATTGGCCTTATCATAAAAAACTTTATCAGATCCATTCTTAAAATTAAAGTTATGTCACGGGAGAGACAATAATGCCATAATTTTTGTACCACAAATATCAGTGCCATACATTCTTTCTCAATTGGAGAGTAGTTACATTCTGCGCCCATCAGAGTTCTGCTTAAATAGTAAAGAGTGGTCTCTTTCCCAGATTCATTCACTTGTGCCAACAAAGCTCCTAAAGAATTCTCGGCTACAGATATATACAAAATAAGTGGCTTTACTTTTATTGGGGCTGTCAATATTGGCGGCTGTTTCAGCAATTCCTTTATTGAGTCAAACGTATTCTGACAAGCTTGGTTCGATACAAACTCTGTATCTTTCTTCATTAAATGGTAAAATGGCTGACATCTCCCTGCCAGATTTGAAATGAAACGGCGAATGTATGTCAGCTTTCCTTGCAAACTTTTTAATTCTTTTAACGTCTTTGGTGGTAGTATATTTTGAATGGCCTTAACTTTCCCTGGATTGATTTTAATGCCCCTATGTCGGACAACAAAACTGAGAAATTTACCATAAGACACCCCAAATGCACATTTAGCCGGATTCATCTTTAGTTGTTTCTTTCTTAGTTGACGAAAAACCGACGCCAAGTGTTTGAGATGCTCCTGATGATCTCTTGACCTGACTACTAAGTCGTCGACATAACACTCAACATGCTTGTGCATCATGTCTTGGAAGATATTCTGCATCGCCCTCTGATATGTCGCCCCAGCATTTTTGAGACCAAATGGCATAACTTTATAACAATAAATCCCCAGCGAAGTTCTGAACGCTGTTGCTTCTTCATCTTCAGGTGCCATTCTAATCTGATTATACCCTGTATAGTCGTCCATGAAGGACATGATAACATACTGAGTCGTACTATCAATCAACAGTTTAGTTATTGGGAGAGGAAAATCATCTTTTGGATAGGCTTCATTCAGATTTCTGAAGTCAACACACACCCTGACTTGTCCGTTTTTCTTCTTTATTGGAACAATATTCGATATTCACTTTGGATATTTGACCTCCTTAATAAACTCAACTTTTATCAACTTATTTACTTCTTCTTCTATCAGGGGAACCAAGTCCGAATGGAATCGCCTTTGTGCTTGCTTAACTGGTCTTTTCTCTTTAGAAATATTTAGTCAGTGCATCGCTATGGAAGGCTCCAAACCCGACATCTCTGCTACGTCCAAACGAAGACGTCTTTATTTTCTTTGAGAAGTTGAAGGTATTTCTTAGATTCCTGTTCAGAAAGATCGACACTAACGAATGTGTTCCTCAGCTCTTCCTCCGTTCCCAGGTTTATTTCCCACAAGCTGTCTATCATTGGCTGCCCCCCATCTTCCATTTGCTTTGGAGCCATTTTTGGATGCTCGACTATTTTAAGGTCTTCTTCTGACAACCGTTCGGTTGTGACCATATTAACCGATGATTCTGCCCTAGTCCTTAGAATTTTTCTCGCTTTTCCTGACCAACTCCAATAGGAATTTGAATTCCTCTTCCGTGATTCAAGCCGGTGGGTTCTTCATAATTAAAACCCATGTTTCTCATGATTTTCTTGCTTACCAGGCTATATTTTTTAAGATCTTACGGTGTCAGGTTACCGCAGTACACATTATTCTTTGTTTCTTCTCTTGCCCTTGCTTCCACTGAGGCATAAAATTCTATTGGTTCCGGGTATTTCCCGCTAGCCCTGACCTGAAATCTTCCTGGAGTGGTTGAAAATGGCTTATTTCTTTCAACATACAGTAATGGTGCTATATAATTGGAATGTAAAATTTTCAACTATTCAGGTGATAACATGGTTAATGGCAGTTGCCCTGGCTGTCTCAGATGTTTCGGCACAAAATAGAATTTCTTCTCTGCTTCTACAGTCTTAGATGATTCTGACTTTTCTTCTTTCATCACTTTTACTTAAATGTCCTTTAGGACTTTGCTTTCATCATTCTTTCTTTCCTCTTTAGCGAACCCTTTATAATAATTAGCGTCTGCAAAAGACTCAGCCTCCGTATAGGGTTTTGCATCTGCCATTATTTTATACTGTATTCCACCTTTACAGTATTTGAAGCATTGATGCAGAGTAGAGGGTACAACATTGTACTGATATATCCATGGTCTTCCTAGGAGAAGATTGTATGTCATCACTGCGTTTATAATGTGACACACGACATTAGTAGTCAACTCTCCTATTTCCAATGTCACTGTAATTTTACCAAGTGCACGCTGCCCATTTTGATTGAAGCCCTATATCATCATTCTGCTAGGGCGTAGATCAAAACAATGATAACCCAGTTTACTCAATATTGAGAGTCGTAAGAGGTTCACCGTAGAGCCATTATCTATCATAATCCTCTTAACCTTCTTTCCATAGATATAGCCTTCCATCATTAGCAGCCTATTATGCCCTACATCACAAATCAGGTCATCATCTGAGAAGGAAACGACTGGTAAACAGTTTTCTTGTTCATCGTACTCTTCGCGTTCCATCTCTGCAAGTAAGGTTTCTCTGACATCATGATTGGACAATGCTTGGACCAGGCGCTGTCAAAATTCCTTTGACAACTTAAGTGCATCGTAGATGCTTAATTGAGCCTGTATGCCCTTCAAATGACTTACTACATCACAAGTCACTTTCGTCGTCTCTCTCTTCTTTTCCTTCTCATCATCATTGCTCTGCAGTTCAATAACTTCTTTTCTTATAATCCCTGCCTTTTGCTTTATAGGGCTTGTTATCTTCTTCCTCGATTGTAGCGTAATCACTGCTACCTTCTTTGTCGCCTTACGGTCCTCTTCCTCTTTCATTCCTCGGGCCTTTTCCCAGATCGTGAGCACATTTACTGTCGCCATCGTACCCCTTTCCTTTTCTTTTCCAATTACTATTTCACCCCTATCTATCATTCGTTGTATTATACATTTCAACGTATAGCAATTCTCCATCGGATGTCCTACCAGGCGATGATAGCGACAAAAATCTCTTTGGTTTTTGTTACATCTTCGGGGTGTTTGGGTTTTGGTAATTCTATCGTACCGACTTTTAGCAGTTGGTTCATCATAGGAATAACATCTTCCCTATCGAACGCAAACCCCTCATGAGAATTGAGCATCTTGGGCCTTTTTCCACTGTATCTATTTCTTGATTGATTCCATTCTTCTTTCTGTTATAGCCTTTTATCTCTTGAGTCTCTTGCATCTTTGTTTCTCTTTTCATGATCAACTGTATCTGCGGCCATCCTGTTGGGTGCCCTCCTAGGTGTCTCAGAGTGAAACACTGGCATCTTTCGAGTAATCAATTCTAAAGCATGAGCCTTAGTGGCTAGGTCACGGAAAGTTCTGATATGGCGCTGGTGAGTCCAAACACGATTCCCATTTCCATAGAATTCAGACACATCTTGACATGTTCCTTTTCTTCTAGCAGCTGCCAACACGAGGCTCCCAATGTATTTCATCTGTCTATAAATTTTTCTACCGGTTCCCCTTCTCTCTGTCGCACGGAAGCCAATTCCGTAATACTAACATGACGCTCTGAAGAGAAGAAGTTTGACATGAAGGCATCCTGCATTTGTTCCCAGGTACGTATCAACCCCAGTGCCAAACTAGAATACCATCAGAATGCTTTATTTGTCAAGGATGATCCGAACAATCTAAGCAATATTGCGGTATTGTAGAAAAATTTCCCATGCTAGTAATGAAGTGCATCAAGTGTTCCTTCGGCGATCCTTCCCCATTAAACTTATGAAAATCTGGATGTTTGAAGTTGGCTGGGAATGGGATGTCTTCTACCTCTCTTGGATACGACGTTCAGTATCTGAAACGGCCTGTATTCTCATGCTCTCTCTCTACTCTGACAGCTTCTTCAACGACTTGTCTCACCTCGTCTTGTGTCATGGTTCTTGCTATTGGAACAGACCCCAGTGATCCTGCCCCATATGGTTGAAAGCCGTCAGGCTAGTTTTCTTGTCCATTCATTGTGCCCATCATCTGGGGAGCCGTTATCTAGGCTACATTATGTGCAAGGGTTGCTAAAGCCTCTCTGAGGTTTTTACACTATTCCATTAGTGCTCTTTGTGCTTCTGCCATCTCATTCATGCGATCCTCTGCAGTTGGCATATCCTCATGATTTGTCCCAGCCATATGTACTGCAACTTCTCTACTCTTCGATGAAGCTGTAGTGGGAGTGGGGCGAGAACATGTTGACGTAATAGGACTTACGAAGAGAGGAGAGGATGGAGTTTCATTCGACTTCTCTACACTTCCATTGCCATTGATTGATTGGGGTGATACAATCATTGGTGAACTTGTCAGCAATGCCTTACCTTTCTGCTCTTTCATCCATCTGACTCTTGGAGAGACCAGAGCTGGAAAGTCACGCGCCGTTAATGGTGGAACTACTCGCTCGAGATATATCGCAGGAGGGGCAAGTTCAGGTTTCCTCCTAGCTGCATTACGTGTTATTAGCCCTCTAATTCTTGGTGAAGGCGGATTCATTCTGAGGCTTCTTGTATTCTGTACTCTCGTACGGCAAGACATCACAACAATCCAACCCTTATCTCCTTCCATCGATTGAGGTAAAGTAGATACAACCCTTGCTATTGCTTGAGTCAGGTTGTTTTTGCTTGTAGGAAGTTGAGTCATGTATTTTGGGGGTTGGTTTGGTGCGTATTCTACCACGAAGCCGGTCAGAGTGAAACGAAAGCTCACTTTCCTTGCAGAAATCGCCATTGGTTGTAATTTATAGTTGGATTAAAAAACCTTTAATTATAAAGTATAATTAGTTAGTACTTGAAGAATCGAGTAATTTATCTTAGAGATGAAGGGGGGATGTTCCCACTGAGAGTCGCTATTTTGGCATCGAAAGACGCCAAACTACAATGAAAATTCTATAATACTGTCAATGTTGATTTCAAAATAATAATATTCCCCAGCAGAGTCGCCATTTTGTTTTGAACAAGAAACAAATATATTTTATTTGATCGTAATAAAGAGAATAAATACAGAACAATCATCATATTATTAATACTGAGTTCTTTCACATCCCTTAATATCCCTTGATTCTAAGATCATTTGAAGTACATAAATTGAAATTAGTGAAATTCAAATGTTGAATCTCGAATTCGGCAACATTTCGACAGTTACTTTAGTCATCTCCTTAGGTGGAATGTTGTGTTGATTAACTTCTCTCCTTTTGAGCTTGTCCTTTATGTAAAGGAGAGCTTGGAGCAATGAAGGTTAATCTGGATGATTTCAACAGCATCTTGATTCCTTTTGTGACTGGCCACATAGTGACCTGGTTGCGCAACCCGCCCAACCAGTTTGTTGGTTGCGCGGTCCACGCAATTGATCCCCTTCTTTACTCCTCACCTTCAGTCTTCTCTCAGAGCTCTGCTTCTCTTCCAGAATTCTTCTCTCTCTCAAATGAGAGGGGGAGTGGGGTATTTATAGGCCTTCACATGTGTCAACCCTCGATCTTTGTGCCATGGGGCCCACTTTGCATCATATCTGACCGTTCATCTCGATTTACTGTCTGCTTCTTGATTACGTTACCCGTGTAACAGTAAAATTGGTTGTGCGATCTGCGCAACCCCTGACCTGTTGTGCGACCCGCGTAACAGATTTCATTGTTGATGCAACAAAGTAATATATTGTGCTATCCGCACAACTACTACTGGTTGCGCGATCCACACAACCCCTGATCGGGGCGCAACCCACGCAACAACAAACATACTTGATTTTCTCATTTCTTCATTCCATATTATCTTCCGATCTTCAATCTTTCTCCATGATTTTTATGCTCTAACACCCCAACATGAATCTATCTATTAGGAATGATCTCCATTTATAGATCAAGCCATCTAACCCTTGAATTTGAAAACAAGGCCATCCGTCACGTGATTTGATGTAAGTACTTTACCTTGAACAAAATGATAAATAAACTCCCTATCCATAATGATTGAGATATACATTCTTTTGTAAGAATTTCTTCGAAACGTACCTATAACCATGTGGAGCCATTAAAATTTCCAAAACTCACAGATTAGCATTATGGATAGGGAGTTTATTCGTCACTCCAGAAACCCACTTTGTGTTCATCCATTCACAAACTGACCATACATCCACCCATATACATGGTTAGACTGCTAACCATAAAGCTTCCTTATTTTTAACAAGTCACCAGACCATCCATCAAGTTTGGATCCGCCAAATGGGCCATTCGAATATTAGGATGAATCGGTCATTATGAAGATCTTCGGGTTTAAGTTTAAACTACCGGGTAGCTCATCAATGAAATAGGTACAAATGTTATTTTGAATTTCAAAATTAGTTAGCCTTTGAAAAAGCATCTTGGTCATTCTCGAGAGATCGGGGCCCAAACTGGGGTGATTGAAAGAGCATGAAAAACGATGAATGGCCGAAAAATTTCAACGCATTTAGACAGTGTATTAAGATGTTATGCGTGGTGGAAGTAATATAAACATAAAGGGTAGATTTGTAAATAAGGGGATGTCATGTGCATGGCAATTCAATAGACGTGATATGGAAGGAAGTTTTTACAGTAGAATTCACTCACACGTTCTCACAACGTGTGGCCCACCCATAGCTCGAATATACTTTAAACTTGGGCCCGTGAGTCCACACAGTGAGCCGAAGTCGATGAATGGAGTGGATTTTTTGAAAGATCATCACAAGTGGACCCCACCTATTTTGAACAATAATCTAAAAAATAAACTCGTCCGCATGGTGCAACAGGGGACGCAAAATCGGAAGTGACGGTGAATATCATCCCCACGTTGACTAATGATGTGGCCCACCTAAGCATCAGATTTACCCCATCTCTGGGTTTATGACACTATTCTAAATAAGATAGACGGAGTGAATCTCTTCAAACATTGCTATGGGCCCCACAACCACTGTGGGTGCACACCAAGTTGGGTACACTTGCAGTGTACCAGACCCCAACTTGGGTCAAAACGGGTGTTGACCCGATGTTTTCCAAAACGGAGAGATTCCCTCTCTTTCACGTTTCCTGCCCGGTAGGCGTTTAAACGGACTGATCCATTTTCATGATGTGTAGCCCATCATCACCACCTGTTTGGATGACCCAAACCGTCCATCTGACAGAACGACCAAATCTGACCAAACCCCAGTCATCTAACATATTCTTGCACATTTGTGCGTGCTCAAATAAAGGGTGCACGTGAGACCGTGCGGTGAGTTCTTTTTGAAAATAGAAATATTGGTTTGCCTTGTTGGTAGTATGAGCAATTGTTGCTGTAATCCAAACCCTTCACGAAGACGAATCTCATCGTCCATTTGAATCTCATTTTACATTAGGGTTTCATAGCAAAGAGAGAGGCGCAGCTGAAGGCATGTTCCGTTAGGAATGGTTGCCCTAAAATGAATCCAAACCGTTTGATAACTCTAGACAATCTGATGCGTTGAAATGGAATCACAAGAAACTACCTAGAAGTTTCCTACAACAACAGAAACACATGCAACTCATGTGACAAACAAATTTCTCGCGAAAACTGCGTATTGGATAGGAACTCATGAATCTTTGGGACTTTCATCAGGGCAGTCTAAAGCGTGGCCCCCACAAGCTTCTATGAACTAATTAAGTTCGTCCATGATCTTCAGATTAAAGGATAAATCGAGAAATCATAATTTGCCATGATCGGCTGCCTCATCTTCTCCGTCCGATCAAGAAACCCATCATCATGGGATGGGCCTTATTGGTTGATTAGACACATCTATTAGATGGGCCATACGGTTAGAAAACTATACACAACATCTGATCATGGTCATATAAGCCGGATCTCAAACCATTGAATGCAGCTCTCTCGATTAGAGAAATCAACTGTAACTAATCTCCCGATTAGTTACCACCTGAATCTTTTAAGAAAGGGATTAAGAAAGCTTATTTAAGGCTGCCCTTTTAGGGCAGCCCTTTCCCCAAAAAAAAGAGAGAAAGAGAGTGAGAAAAGGAAGGGAAGCTATGCCGTTCTTGTTGCACTAACCGACTCAGTGAGTTGGAATGTCAGGCCTGGTTGAGCCCGTTGCTGGGCTTCTTTTAGCAAAAGAAAAGAAAGGAAGAAGATAAATAGAAGGAAAAGGAGAATCTGAAAGAGAAGATGTGAAAGTGGAGAGAGAAAGAAGAATTGCGGCTGGCTGCTCATTGCCGCACTCATGCCTGAGTCAACCAATTTCTAGGCCAAGTCGGGATGATTTGACATCCATTGCTAGACCATCAGAGAAAAACAGAAAGGAGAAATGGCAGAGAAGAAGAGAAATAAGAGAGAGAGAGAGAGAGAGAGAGAGAGAGAGAAGGAGTGTGGTCCCAGTTGCTGCTGAGTTGAGTAAATCCAACTCGCTGTGATCGAGTCACAGTCCAGGTCTTTTTGGCTGAAATGAAGAGAGAACAAAAGAGAAATATGAAAGGAGAGGAAAGGAGAGAAGATCATAGGAGAGATCCGACAGCTGTGTCGTCGGGCTGAGCTTGGACCGAGTTCGGTTTGGTTCGGGCGATGACTCGGTGCGAGTCATGCTTGGGATTGGCCGAGTTATTACATGAAATTAGTAAAGAGAGAATGAAAGAAGAAAAAGAAAAGAAGAGGATTAGTTGGGCGAGTTACTGAGTTGACTCGATTCAATACAGAGTCAGGTCTTTAACTCACTCACAAGTTAAGTCCACACCTTGCTGGAAATTCTTTGTAAAAGAAGATAAGATGGAAAGAGAAAGGAGAAAATGAGAAGAAAGGAAGGAGAGAAACTAGGAAGGCTATGTGATGGCGAATTGTGTCGACTCAACCGAGTCAATGTACGTGAGTTGCTTTTTATTCTTTTCACAAATTAGATTCTTCATTAAATAGCTTTATTTTTAATGTCATTTAAAGTTAATAGTTAAGATTATAATTGTGGTTATAAATTTATATTAGGTTGTATACTAACTACTGTTATTATTATTAATCTTCGTCGATTATAACATCTACTACAATTTTCATCCGTTGCATAATCTAAATTTTAGAATTCCTAAAATAGCTAACCTTAAACGTAGGTGGGAGATCAAAACTTGAGGTTAGATCTTAACCATAGATGGCGTGTGGAACTTAGATCTAAACTGTCCAAGTTAGATCCGTTCATTGGAGCATTCATGTTGCAATTACTAAATTTAAGGTGAGGATCACCCTTCAAGCTTTGCTACATCATGATAGTTAACATTGTTTATTTATATTAATTGATTGCTTAATATAGTATTAAGAGGCAATGATAATGAATATTAGTGTCTACATGTATAGTTATTTACAAATGCGTGATGATTGGACTTTCATTCAATTATATGAACATGTTATAGATCTCAATTACCTTTGTTTATATTAAAGTGAACATTTAAATGTCTAAGTCCTATTCAGATTGTACAAGGCTCATTTCATCACTTGCGATTACTTTATGGTGTTTTTGGTGGTCCTCGAGCTAGTGGTCATTTATCCTGATAAGATTGGATAGAATGTCTATTGTGGGATAACATCTTGTGGATCCTTAGTGCCTTTGTGGCTTTATGGGGATAATCCCATTTTTATTACATCCTTGGGATGAACTATTTGCCCTGGCGGTTTTGATAGATTATTTGCCTACATGGCTTTAACGGACCACTTTCTTAGGACCCTGCGATGGTAAGTTCCACTTGTAGAACTATAATTGGCCACTAGTTATGTAGGTTACCTTTAAACACACTCTTTGTTAACCTCATGAGTGAGGAATGGTGGAATGGGATACTATGCCTGAGCTGTCGGCCTATGTTGGGTGACAAACCCCCCATAGTGACCTTTGAGCTTTCCTAAATTGATTGTTTGAAATTGGAAAAATAATGGTTGGGCTAATCATGCATTTTCATGGCATGCTATTTTTTTTGGGTGACTAGTTCTCCTTGGGCGTACCTTGAGTACTTTTCTGAGTGGCTAGATCTTCTTGGACGATCTATATATTATTATGGTCTTTTCCAGGTGGTTAGTTCTCATTGGGCATACCTTTGTGTACTTTTCCAAGTGACAAGTCCTCATTGGGTGATTTATATATTATTATGATCTTTTTCGGGTGGTTAGTTCTCCTTGGGTATACTTTTGTATACTTTTCCAGGTGACTAGTCCTCCTTGGGTGATCTATATATCATAGTCTTTTCTGGGTGGCTGCTTCTCCTTGGGCGTACCTTTGAGTACTTTTCTGGGTGAATAGTTCTCCTTGGGCGACTTTTTACCAGTTGGATGTGCATCCCCAGGTCTGTGAGCATGTGCATGCATCCATGCATTTAAATAAGATCATCTTTGTGAAATTTATTTAATGAATGTGTATTTGATGAACCCTATCTGATTTCCATGATAATCATTGTGTAATATTTGTTATACATTGCCTTTGTTCACTATACTTAATTATCTTGACGATACGATAAATCTTGAGGGGTGTACCTCACTGCGATAACCATTGACACTATCGAACCGTATACAGTGTGCAGGAGACATAGTCGATGCACATACTAGTGTTCATGTGGATTAGGAGGAGTCAGAGGACCTTGCGACTCTCTTTCCTGACTGCAATTCATTTTAATGTACTATCATGTTTTGTAATAAGTTAAGACATTGGTTTGTATAAGTTTTTGGGTAACTGCTTGAAATATTTGGTTTTGTATAATTGAACTCCCTCTTGTACTTGATTTGCTTTTGTCCTACTCGTTTATTAACTCTGATAATAAAAGAAAAAAAGGTACGTGGAATTTGAGTATCTTTAAAGGTAAATACTCGGGTTTTTGAAAAATGAGTAGTGTACTCGGGTTCTGATAACCGAGGTGTTACAAGATGGAATCAGAGAGAGTCTAGACAAACCTTGCCTTTGGGAAAATAACTTATACAGACCTTAAATGTCTTAAGTTGGGAAGTTGGAATTAGATATTTTAACCTAAGTTAGACTTAGAAAAGTTTGAGAATGCAGAGACCCAAACATAAGTTCCCTTTGAAATTGATAGGATAGTCAGAACTCAGAAACTAAACCTAGTTTCCCTTAGAAAACTTTTAAGGAAACCATTTGAATTTATTTAAGAATTCCCTTAGAGTTAGGGAAAATTGTGAATATAGAGAACCAAAATTTTTAGGTTCCCTAGGAAATCCTTTGGATAACCATGGAACTTAGGAACAAAAGGTAGGTTCCCATTATAAACTATCAGGATAATCATTAAAGCTCAGAAATTGAACTTAGATATTGTGAGTGAACAAATATCCATTATAATGTAATTAAGGTCAAATGCGAACATCCCTTAGACCTAACTTCCAAGAAACAATTTTTAGAAACTTACAATTTGAACTTTTCAAAATTTCTTAGTTAGAAACAACATTGTCATAACATTTGACCAATGAGATGGACTTAGGCATATTAGGGAATCCTTTACCCACCATGTCGTACATCAGAGTGAATATAAGCACTCCCTAAACTTGACGAATTGTATTAGGAATTATAATTTGAATTTCCTAATACACCTTAGTAGTTAATGACGATAATCCTCAGAAATTTCAGCACTTAAGGTTAACTAAAGGTGAAGTTATGACAACATTGTCATAACATTTGACCAATGAGATGGACTTAGGCATATTAGGGAATCCTTTACCCACCATGTTGTACATCAGAGTGAATATAAGCACTCCCTAAACTTGAAGAATCATATGAGGAATTATAATTTGAATTTCCTAATACACCTTGGTAGTTAATGACGATAATCCTCAGAAATTTCAGCACTTAGGGTTAGCTAAAGGTGAAGTTATTAAAATTTGGGGTAAATTTCAACCCTGGATTAAGCATAATCATAACTAAATTCGAGAATATTAATAAATGTAGCAAATTTCATACTTAAATTTCATGTAGAAATCCTGGTCCTGAAATCCTTGCGTAGCGCATGGATAATCATAGTACATGGTGGAAGAGCGATAGTCATTTAGGTCTGTTTCCCATAAACTTCATATACTGAAAATAGAAAATTTCATGATATCCCTTAGGAGTCCGAATTAATCGGGACCACGAATTGATGGAAACGCATTTAAGCAAAGTATATGCGGTTTGATCCAAATTCTATATCCTAGAAAATTTTCAATGATCTCAATGCCTTGATCAAGTAGAAGATAAAAAATTACTAGGTTTAGGAAATGATACCGGTAAACCCACTGCTCTACGCAAGCAGAGAATCGATGTATCAAGCTCCAACCAATTACAACCATCTGTTAGTAATAGTCCAAACACTGAAGATAGAAAATTACATAGTACTTTAAATGGCAAGAAACTATCGTTAATCGTCACTTAAACGAACTTAAAATCCTAATAAATATCATTGGAAATTGAGATGGTGATCAGCGTTGAAACAAATCTCTATTATTTTGAGTAGTACTGTGCATGTTTCTAACCTTTAGTGAGATCCATATACATTAGTTAATCTCTTAGACTAAAGACTCAAGCATGGTGACAAAAATAGATATAAATTCTTAGGAATTTAAGTCGTGATTGCACACGCTAAAATAACCGAGATGAGATGCACCGTAGGATGATTTCACTACTTGTAATGGTGTTAAATGCGATGTATATTATTAAATCTCGAGGACGAGATTCTCTTTAAGGGGGGTAGATTGTAACACCTCGAACTTTTTGATACCTGAGTATTGAAAGTCCTCGAGTGTTAACATGAAGTTTAACTTGATACGTACATGTGTACGATGAAATTGCGGTAATGACGGCTTTAGTTGAAGTGGAAATATGCCAATATGTCCTAGAGGGGGGTGAATAAGACTTTTTAATATTTTATGGTTATTTAAAATCCTATCAATCTAATCCTAAATAAATGTGCATGCATCAGGATTTCTTCAGAGTAACTCTAATGGCTTCCAAGCCAAATAGAGGATCCAGTCATAAAACTAGTTGAAAGATAAATAAGATGTAAATCATAGTTTACGATGGACGTGACTGTGTGTGAGGTGTGATCTCAGATAATCAAATATGAAAGCATTTAAGGAAATCACATAAGTAATGGAAGACAAATATCAATCTCAAACACAGTCATTTTTATAGTGGTTCGATTACTTGTCTACTCTACTTCCGTTGAACGCACTCAACCCTTGAGTGTACTGGATCTCACTAAAGGAGGTTTCACAATAGGTTCACCTCAAACCAGAGGTTTTAAATCAGCTTCACCTCTAACCAATACAACCTATACTTAGGCTAACACACCGTGTCTACACAACACACTTTATGCTCCCATAAGTAAGGGTCAACACACAACACCCGATTTTAGGCCACACAGGCCAAATATCCACTCAAGGAACCTCACATGTTTATGCTCTTATGAGCAAGGGTCAACACAAAGCACCTAAGTTTTAGACCACACAGGTCAAGGACCTAAGAGTTTATGCTCTTCACAGAGCAAGGCTCAACACAAAGCACCCCCACGTACACTCCCGCCGGAGGCCTCCTATGAGGACTTGCAAGGGGTGAGAAACACCTTGGACCCAATCCTACAGAAGGAGTGATCACAAGGATCCTTTAGACTTTAATAACTTACAGATAAGTATATGAGCCCCATTCAGCACGTTGTCGAAGATCTCCTCCTTTGTTGACGAAGAATCTTCTGCTTCCTTGAACCGGAACTCAGAAGATTTACCAATACATGGCGATGGGTTGGGTCAAGGTTATGATGGAATCCCAATCTATTAAATATTTTCCTATAGGGGAGATAGAGCGATTCCAATCATCTATGCATTCAAGGCATCCCAGCTTAATGATTTGCCATTAAGGTGGTAGCTGTAGGATCCTTGAATGCGGAAGTTCATTCCCCAATCCACTCTATTGAATGTCAATGATGAGGGTGGATTGGAGGATGAACTTCCATGAGAGAAAAGGCTTTAGGGTATATGATCTAGGGTTAAACACTCAAAAGCACTCTCTATTTTCTCTATCCAACAACCAAGGGCAAGCTCTCTTTAAATAGGCAAAAGGTTCCAACGGATATAAAATGTTCACATTTTTTACAGAGTTTGATATCATCGAGCAGGGTCGATATCATCGAGTGTATACTCTCGATAGTATCGACTGGCTGCTCGATGACACGAACTCAAATGTCAAATGCTTTTGAAACCTTTTGCCAGCTGGTCTAGGAAATCGAACGTGTGTCGATGTCATCAGATTTCGAACTCCAATTTCATCAACACGAGGTTCGATTCCTCGACATTTGAAAATGTAAGAGCACTTGCTGTTGAAATATTTCAGGTAAACGATATGATCAAGCATCACTCGATATGATCGGAATTTGAATATCGATGATATCGAGGACAGTGTCGATTCATCAATAATTCCAGAAAATTTTCCTATAAGCTTACTGGACAGTTTGTGTCCACATTTGATGACATCGACCATGCCTTGATATGATCGATATTTGAATATCGATTTTATCGAGTGACCCTCGATTCGAGAAAAACAACCTGAAAAACTTTGCTGGATAAAAATGTGTCCCAATCCGATATCATCGAATGTCTTCCTATATCCTTAAGATTTGAATTCTGAGGATATCGAGGAGCTCTTCAATATATCAAGGATTACATGATTTGCCTTTTAGCAGAACTTTGGATACAATAGACTTGATGCCGATTTTATCGAGTCTACTTTGATAGACTCGAGATTCAAATCTCGATGATATCGAATCATCTATCGATACATCGATAATTTCGTTCGAAGATTTTTGTGGTTGCTGGACATCTCATGTCCTCATTTCGATAATATCGAGTGAGCTTCAAGGACATTGATAACAAGGTTCGATTTTATTGAACCGTGAATCGATAAATCGACAGATTTTCCTGAAGTTTGAAAAAGTTTTCTAACCAAAAACTACCAAGGTGTTCTATTCAATTTTAAGGGATTTAATTACCTGGTGTTTTGGGACATGGGATGTGCAGCTAAGATTTACCTGTGTCGAGTTCGGACGCACATCCAGTTGAGGCAGACGCTTGATCGATCTTCCTATGAGGCTCCTTTATCTAGTTGACTCAACACTCACGCTAATTGACAAACCAGGGCAATTTCAATCTCCCCCTTTGTCAATTATGTGACAAAATAGCAAAACACCCTAGAACAACTTCTAGACAGAACACCCTAAATTATGTGTACATGAACTTTACTTAATTTTATAATTTTATCTAGTGAGCACACACACACTATTTTGTAGCCGCTCCCTCTAACAGCAATCTCCCACTGTCTTCTTGCAGCTGCTCCCCCTAACACCTGTACCACCATCCACAAACACAGATATACATAATTTTCCTTCGGGGGTGGATTTGTTCTCCCCCTTTTTGTCAGTCATTGGCAAAGGATAACATAACAGTTGATATTGACTGAAGTTGAAGCATATGGGAGAAACAAAAGTTAGATAGCATAAGCATAATAGATAGATGTAAAAGGACATCTCATTACTGAAACCATGTATGCATAGTAGATCAAGTAGAGCAGTGAACTAAGTGGATACTATGGAGATAAAAATCAAGCATTACACACCATTAGGCGATATAAGCCAGATAAAATAGGGGATCTCAAAATATAAACATGGCAGTAAATATGTGTGAATTATAACCAGCCATAATCCAAAATATCCAAAATATATACTGCCCAAGGTTAACAGTAGAGTATCATTCAGTTTAAAACAACAAAACCATCCAATTTGGCTCAAATATGAGCACAACAATAAGAGAAACATTTTATAGACCTGCAACAACATTGTACTTCTCAGTTGGCACCTAACGTCCACGAGGCTCACCATGTGTGAGCAAGTCCACTACTTGCTGGCTTGTTTGCTGGAGGACATCGACTTTTTCTTCAATCACGGTGAGGCGCCTTTCACAGTTGTAAAGACGTTCCTCCGTACCAGCCATCATGTTAAGTAGGTGACATTCGAGGTGATGAGCCTGGCGATTTGTGATTGACTCTGGACTGAGTAGCGGCATCCGATTGGATCCCCAAGGTGTAGGAGGATATGAGGGTTGAGCATGTTGGTCAGGCGGCTGCATGGGAGGGCTATTCTCAGGGAGAGATGAAGTGAGACACAACTGTTGAGCCTCCTCGACTGCGTCACTGTCAAACCATGCTTCTGGATGAACGACATCAGATGTGGCAGGGAGGCCCACATAATGAGCGAGTTTACATATGAGTGTAGGAAAGGGTAGTGTATCATGATGATCGCCTTGGATTATATGAATGAGCTGCTTGAGAAGAAGAGTTGGAAGGCACACTTGAATTTCTTGATACACATCATAAAGAATGTTTAGTAAAAAGGGAGGAAGGTGATTACCCTTTACATCACATGGATATACATTAGACCCTAGAATGCTATAGAGAATTTTAAAAGAGGGTCCAAGATGATTGATGTGAAGCGAATTTTCATCATTTCGGGGGACAGTGGTGCCATGACATAATGCACAGGTTATCTCTCCCCACACACTCAGACCATTTAGATTCTGATTTGTCACTAGGATTCGAGTGACTTCAAGATTTAGAAGCCATGCAAGAGTGATGAGAGTGATGAGTTTTGAGTGATGCACATGTTCGATTCGAATACAAGGATGATCATCACGAATGATATCACAGCTATTGAAGAATTCATGAACTAAACCTAGTTGATAAGATCCACCAAGATTCAAGATATTCTGCCATCCTATCACTTCCAAGAGAAGATCCACGCCAAAGGGCTCAATGGCACTATTTAAGACAAGACGTTCAACTATAGTGGTTGGACTTCTTTCCACCGGAATGAGATGATACTGGCTAGATTCAGGTTGTTTGTTCTTTGATTTTGAAGATTGAGGAAGAGACTTTCCTTTGCCTTTGACCATGATTTGTTGGTGAGAGGAGTTAAAAAACAGGTAAAGGTAAGAAGAGACAACTAGAGAAGAGAAGGGATGTGTGGTTGAAATCAAATGCACGCTTCTCTATTATAGCAGAGTCGTCGATGATATCGATTCCTCATCGATGGCATCGAAATCATGCTCATAATAACATCAAAGACTGTGTTGATGACCATTGGGAAGATGCAAATTTCCAGTGGAAACTTAGGCAGTCCAACTGTTGGGAAGGACCGGTGGTTATAACACTGCATTCCCGAGACCCTTCGATTGCATCAATGGAGAATATCGATATCATCGATATTGAAATCTCGATGATATCGAAACCGTCTAGATATCATTGGAAATGTGAAGATTTTACATTTTTGTTCCCAAAGCCAACATGGTTAATTCATGAAGTTTAGACTTATTCCAGACAATTAACCATGAATATCTCAGATTGAAGATTTACCTATGTGGATCATTTTTCTTGAGATATCATCAATGAGTACATACTCCAATTGACTTTTGAAGATCATTGAACCTATTTGTATCAAGAGGTTTTGTTAGGATATCGAAAAGTTGCTTTTTAGTAGATACATAATCCAACATAATAATCTTATCTTCAACAAGTTCCTGGATAAAATGATGATGAATGTCAATATGCTTAGTTTGAGAATGTTGAACAGGATTCTTTGAGATGTTGATAGCACTTGTGTTATCACAGAAAAGACTCATTGTGGGTTGCTCAATCCCATAATCCAACAACATTTGTTTCATCCAAAGGAGCTGTGCACAACAACTACCTGCAGCAATATATTCGGCCTCAGAAGTGGACAATGATATTGAATTTTGCTTCTTGCTCTGCCAGGAGGCTAGACAATTGCCAATGTAAAAGCATCCTCCACTTATCGATTTTTGATCATCCAAATTTCTAGCGCAATCAGCGTCAGAGTATCCTGCAATGATGGTGGATGTTTCAAATGGATACCACAGCCCAAAAGAGGTAGTTCCTACTATGTATTTGATGATTCTCTTAACAGCCGTTAGGTGGGATTCCTTAAGATCTGCCTGATACCGAGTACACACTCCCACACTAAAAGATATATCTGGACGACTGGCTGTGAGATATAGTAGTCTTCCTATCATACTCCGATAGAGATGTTGGTCCACACTTTTGCCATTAACATCTTTGGAGAGTTTGAGTGTGGTGCTCATAGGAGTATGATAAGTACGACCAGAATCGAGCCCAAATCTTTTCACCAAGTCGTTTGCATACTTAGTTTGACAAATAAAGATTCCATCATTTAGCTCCTTGAATTGTAATCCTAAAAAGAAGTTTAATTCACCAACCATACTCATTTTAAATTTTGATTTCATGAGGTTGGCAAATTTGTATGTAGTATCTTCACTTGTTGAACCAACGACTATATCATCTACATAGATTTGTGCAATAAGCAATGAGTCCTTTGTTGTTTGAGTAAACAGTGTTTTATCTACACTTCTTCTGAAGAATTTATGGTCTAAAAGAAATTTTGTCAATTGTTCATACCAAGCACGTGGTGCTTGTTTGAGACCACAGAGAGCTTTGTTCAGACGATAAACGTGATGGGGATGCTTAGGATCTGAAAATCCCTTAGGTTGTTCTACATAAACTTCTTCAGCAAGATCCCCGTTAAGAAATGCACTCTTTACATCCATTTAAAATAGTTTAAACTTTAATGCACATGCAACAAACAGAAGTATTCTAATAGACTAAAGACGAGCTACAGGAGCAAATGCCTCATCAAAATCAATGCCTTCTATCTGTGAATACCCTTGAGCTACTAGCCTTACTTTGTTCCTGATCACATTTCCAGATTCATCGAATTTATCTTGAAGATCCATTTGGTTCCAATGACATTTGTATTGATTGGTCTAGAAACCAATTGTCATACCTCATTTCTCTGGAATTGTTGAAGTTCTTTTTGCATAGCATTTATCCAGTGTTCATCTTGAAGAGCTTCCACAATATTCTTGGGTTCAATCTTTGAGGTAAAGAAGAAATGACTATAGATATTTTTTATCTGCCGTCGAGTTCTCACACCATCATTAGGTTCTCCAATAATTTGCTCTCGAGGGTGATCCTTAATGATGGGTATGTTAGATTATGATTGTGGTTCATTTGATGATGGAGATTTGTTATTTGATTTATCTAGAATGCATGAATCTACATTATCTTCTAATTCATTCACAGGGCTATCTTCTTCGTGAGGTTGGTCATCGATTACCACATTGATTGATTCTTGAATAGTGAGAGTCCTTAGATTATACACTCTATAAGCACGACTATTCAAGGCATACCCCAGAAAGATACTCTCATCACTTGTAGACTCAAACTTCCCTAGGTGATTTCTGTCTCTCAAGATATAACATTTACTTCCAAAAACACGAAAGTATTTCACACTAGGTTGTTTTCCGTACCATAGTTCGTATGGAGTTTTGTTCAAACCTGCTCTAAGATATACTCTATTTATGATTTAGCAGGCAGTATTGACAGCTTCCACCCAAAAACTTTTTACCATATCTTTTCCATTTAACATAACTGACCCCATTTCCTACAATACTCGATTTTTCCTTTCAATGACTCCATTTTGCTGTGGGGTTTTTGGGGCTGGGAATTCATGATGAATTCCTTTCTCATCACAATATTTTTCAAATCGCTCATTTTCAAATTCCCCACCATGATCACTTTTAATGCGATTTATGCAATATCCTTTTTCATTTTGAAGTTGCTTGGCCAAAATTACAAATTCATCAAAGGCATCTAATTTCTCTCAAAGAAATACGACCTAGGTAAATCTGGTGTAGTCATCTACTACCACCAGGAGGTATCTTTTCTTACCATGGCTTTCCACTTTAGTTGGGCCAACTAAGTCCATGTGCAGCAGTTGTTATTGCTATGGTGGTTGTCTTTTTGTGACCGACTTTTATCTGTTTTCCTTTTAGACATTCTCCACAGATAACTTTTTCTTCTTTTCTAATCTTGGGAAGTCCTCTAACTAAATGTTTTGAACTAAGCTTAGCTAAATTTCAGTAGTGAACATGTCCCAACCGTTGGTGCCATAATTTGGATTCACTCTTTACAGCCATATTACACTTTATGGATAACACTCTCTCACTTGTACTTTAAAAAACCTAACAGTTATCGCGTAAGCCTTTTATAAGAGATTTTCCAGTATGATCTAAGATCCTGCACACATCCTTTGAGAAAGTGACCAAATGTTCTTTATCACAGATTTGTGAGATACTAAGGAGATTATGTTTCAGACCTTCTACATAAAGAACATGTTTGATTTTTGGAAGGCCTGGTACATTTATCGTTCCTTGTCCAATGATTCTAGCGGAGCTACCATCTCCAGATGTGACCGATCCTCTATCAAAGTCTGAATACTCACAAAAATGTGTTTGATCACTAATCATTTGTCTGCAGCATCCACTGTTAAGGTACCATTTTGAACTATTTCCAACTTTCAGAGCAGTATGGATTACTAGGCACTTGTTCCTTTCTATCACACCCTCTGAGACTATTTTGGTCATGATTCCAACTTCAGTCAAGATCACATTAGGTGGTGAAGCCCTTAAGAGAGACCCGCTCTGATACCAATTGAAATTGCGGTAATGACCGCTTTAGTTGAAGTGGAAATATGCTAATATCTCCTAGAAGGGGGAGAATAGGACTTTTTTATATTTTATGGTTATTTAAAATCCTATCAATGTAATCCTGAATAAATGTGCATGCATCAGGATTTCTTCAGAGTAACTCTAATGGCTTCCAAGCTAAATAGAGGATCCAATCATAAAACTAATTGAAAGATAAATAAGATGCAAATCATAGTTTATGATCGATGTAACTGTGTGTGAGGTGTGATCTTAGATAATCAAATATGAAAGCATTTAAGGAAATCACATAAGTAATAGAAGATAAATATTAATCTCAAACACAGTCATTTTTATTGTGGTTTGACTACTTGTCTACTCCACTTTCGGCGGATGCACTCAACCCTTGAGTGTACCGGATCTCACTAAAGGAGGTTTCACAACAAGTTCACCTCAAACCGGAGGTTTTAAATTAGGTTCACTTCTAACTAGTACACCTACACTTAGGCTGACACACCGTGTCTACAAAACATACTTTATGCTCCCATGAGCAAGGGTCAACAAACAACACCCGATTTTAGGCAACACAGGCCAAGGATCCACTCAAGGAACCTCATAAGTTTATATTCCTATGAGCAAGGGTTAATACAAAACACCCAAGTTTTAGACCACATAGGTCAAGGACCTACACAAGGACTTAAGAGTTTATGCTCTCCACAGAGCAAGGGTCAACACAAATCACCCCCACGTATACTCCCGCCGGAGGCCTCCTATGAGGACTTGCAAGGGGTGAGAAATACCTTAGACCCAATCCTACAGAAGGAGTGATCACAAGGGTCCTCTGGACTCTAATGACTTACAGATAAGTAGATGAGCCCCATTCAGCACGTTGTCGAAGATCTCCTCCTTTGTTGACGAAGAATCTTTTGCTTTCTTGAACAACAACTCAGAAGATATACCAATACATGGTGACGGGTTGGGTCAAGGTTATGAAATTCCAATCATCTATGCATTCAAGGCATCCCAGCTTAATGATTTGCCATTAAGGTGGTACCTGCAGGATCCTTAAATGTGGAAGTTCATTCCCCAATCCACTCTATTGAATGTCAATGATGAGGGTGGATTGGAGGATGAACTTCCATGAGAGAAAAGGCTTTAGGTATATAATCTAGGGTCCCTATCCAACAACCAGGGGCAAGCTCTCTTTAAATAGGTGAAAGGTTCCAACGGATATAAAATGATCACATTTTTTACAGAGTTCGATATCATCGAGCAGGGTCGATATCATTGAGCGTATACTCTCGATAGCAACGACTGGCCGCTTGATGACATGAACTCAAATGTCAAACGCTTTTGAAACCTTTTGCCAACTGGTCGAGGAAATCGAACGTATGTCGATGTTATCGGATTTCAAACTTCGATTTTATCGACATGAGGTTCGATTCCTCGACATTTGAAAATGTGAGAGCACTTGCCTTTGAAATATTTCAGGTAAACGATATGATCGAGCATCACTCGATATGATCGGAATTTGAATATCGATGATATCGAGGACAGTGTCGATTCATCAATAATTTCAGGGAATTTTCCTATAAGCTTGCTGGACAGTTTGTGTCCACATTTGATGACATCGACCATGCCTCAATATGATCAATATTTGAATATTGATTTTATCGAGTGACCCTCGATCCAAGAAAAATAACCTGAAAAATTTTGCTGGATAAAATATGTCCTAATCCGATATCATCGAAGGTCTTCCGATATCCTCAAGATTTGAATTCTGAGGATATCGAGGAGCTCTTCGATATATCGAGGATTACATGATTTGCCTTTTAGAAGAACTTTGGACACAATAAACTTGATGTCGATTTTATTGATTCTACTTCGATGGACTCAAGATTCAAATTTCGATGATATCGAATCATCTATCGATACATCGATAATTCCATCCAGAGATTTTTGTAGTTGCTGGACATCTCATGTCCTCATTTCGATAATATCGAGTGAGCTTCGAGGACATCAATAACAAGGTTTGAATTTATCGAATTGGGTATCAATAAATCGACAAAGGTAGAAAACTTACAGATTTTCCTGAAGTTTGAAAAAGTTTTCTAACCAAAAACTCCCAAGGTGTTCTATTCAATTTTAAGGGATTTAATTACTTGGTGTTTTGGGACATGGGATGTGAGGCTAAGATTTACCTGTGGCGAGTTCGGACGCACATCCAGTTGAGGCAGACGCTTGATCGATCTTCCTATGAGGCTCCTCTGTCTGGCTGACTCAACACTCACGCTAATTGACAAACCAGGGCACTTTCATACGACACCAACCAAGCTATCCTGACCTTATATCTATTCCCCGATATGAATCTATCCATTATGAATGATTTCCATTTATAGATCAAGCCATCTGACCCTTGAATTTCAAAACAAGGCCATCCGTCACGTGATTTGATGTAAATACTTTCCCTTGAACAAAATGACGAATAAACTCCCTATCCATATTGATTTAGATATATGTTGTTTTGTAAGAATTTCTTAGAAATGTACCTATAACCATGTGGAGCCATTAGATTTTCCAAAACTTACATATCAACAATAATTATGAAAATGCCATCGACTTATACCCCTAATCACTCCGGAAACCCACATTGTGTTCATCCATTCACAAAACTGACCATACATCCACTCATATACATGGTTAGATTGCTAACCATAAAGCTTTCTTATTTTTTACAAGTCACCTGACCATCCATCAGGTTTGGTTCTGCCAAATAGGCCATTCGAATATCAGAATGAATCAGTCATTATGAAGATCTTCGGGTTTAAGTCTAAACTACCGGGTAGCTCATCAATGAAATAGGTATAATTGTTATTTTGAATTTTGAAATAAGTTAGCCTTCGAAAAAGCATCTTGGTCATTCTTGAGAGATCGGGGCCCAAACTGGGGTGATTGAAAGAGCATGAAAAACAACGAATGGCCGCAAAATTTCAACGCATTCGAAAGGTGTATTAAGATGTTATGTGTGGTGGAGGTAATACAAACATAAAGGGTAGATTTGTAAATAAGGGGACGTCATGTGCATGGCAATTCAACAGACGTGATACGGAAGGAAGTTTTTATGGTAGAATTCACTCACACGTTCTCACAACATGTGGCCCACCCATAGCTCGAATATACTTCAAACTTGGGCCCGTGAGTCCACACAGCGAGCTAAAGTCGATGAATGGAGTGGATTTTCTGAAAGATCATCACAAGTGGAGCCCACCTATTTTGAACAACAATGTAAAAAATAAACTCGTTCGCATGTTGCAACAGGGGACACAAAATCGGAAGTGATGGTTAATATCATCCCCACGTTGACTAATGATATGGCTCACCTAAGCATCAGATTTACCCCATCTCTGGGTTTATGGCACTAGTCTAAATAATATAGACGGAGTGAATCTCTTCAAACATTATTATGGGCCACACAACCATTGTGGGTGCACAACAAGTTGGGTACACTTGCAGTGTACCAAACCCCAACTTGGGTCAAAACGAGTGCTGACCCGACATTTTCCAAAACAGAGAGATTCCCTCTCTTTCATGTTTCCTGCCCGATGGGCGTTTAAACAGACTGACTCCATTTTCATGATGTGTGGCCCATCGTCACCACCTGTCTGGATGATCCAAACTATCCATTTGACAGAACGACCAAATCT
Source organism: Magnolia sinica (assembly GCF_029962835.1). Classification (NCBI taxonomy): domain Eukaryota; kingdom Viridiplantae; phylum Streptophyta; class Magnoliopsida; order Magnoliales; family Magnoliaceae; genus Magnolia; species Magnolia sinica. The sequence goes on from NC_080589.1 coordinate 42,629,801, forward strand.
GAGCAAACCTCGGTCATCTAACATGTTCTTGCACATTTGTGTGTGTTCAAATAAAGGATGCACGTGAGACCATGCGGCGAGTTCTTTCCGAAAATAGAAATATCGGTTTGCCTCGCTGGCAATATGAGCAGTCGTTGCTGCAATCCAAACCCTTCACGAAGACGAATCTCACCGTCCATTTGAAACTCATTTTGCGCTAGGGTTTTATAGTAAAGAGAGAGGAGCAACTGAAGGCGTGTTCCGTTAGGAATGGTTGTCGTGAAATGAATCTAAACCGTTCGATAGCTCCAGGCAATTTGATGCATTGAAATGGAATCACCGGAAACTACCTAGAAGTTTCCTACAACAATAGAAACAGATGCAACTTGTGCGATAAACAAATTTCTCGCAAAAATCGCGTATTGGATAAGAACTCGTGAATCTTTCGGACTTTCATCATGGTAGTCCAAAGCGTGGCCCCCACAAGCTTCTTTAAACTAATCAGGTCCGTCCATGATCTTCAGATTAAAGGATAAACTGAGAAATCATAATCTGTCACACCCCAAACTTGAAAACTGGGCTCACAAAATTCCTGATCACCGAATCCAATACTGACAACCTCCGTAGTACCCCATTCTCGGCTGCCGACACACATACACCTGGTTCCGATCTTGGGATCCTACGAGTTGGATCTTTTTACGCAATGAGCATAAACATAAGCATAACCCACGAACAATAACCACAAGAACACCATCACAAAATTCACTATGATCAAAAACTTTAAAGTGCAATGCGTATGAAGGAAAATACAAGATAATGACAACGGAAACTCCTAAAGCTTGACTGTACATTCTTACTTTGGCGAAGCTACAGCTGCGTCCGGGCATCACCTGCACGCATCAATCGTGCATAAGCTTATAGAAAGCTTAGAGGGTGGTGTAAGTGTGTGCACAATATGAGCGTGCTCAGAATGCAATGTTAGAATAATGTGGAATCATGCTGATGAGTACATGAATGCAATCAGCCGTACCAAGGCTATTCGGTGCAAACCATGAATGCTATCGGCCATATCATGGCCATGCGATGCGAAATGGAACTCATGCATGATAATCCTCATCCACATATCAATATAGCTCCTTACTAGAGCATCAAATATTAGTACGCTTCTCACTCTGGATAATCATCGGGGTTTAGTACACTCCAAATGGCACTGCTCCTTTCCCAGGCACGCAATCCAAGTGAGCATAAGAAACCTCACTATCCGCTTGGCCAATAGTCTGCCAATATCTATCCGGCATATCGATAGCGGACCCATTCACGAGCTGGTCATACTCAGCCTAGTAATGCCCCTACCCTCAGGCGGGTAAGGCCACACCCCTTTCCAACAGACCACGACACAGTGGGAGACACAGCCTCCTAGTATTTGGCCCTCGTGCACTCATGTATCCACTCAGTCTCGACATTAGAGTCATCCTCTGGTACCATTGGGTTTAGGAATTTTTACCCATGGACATCTATGGCGCCTCGATGCTTAGTAACAATATTTCTGGTGTCCAATCCGACCACTCATGATGTGTCTATGGAGGCTATGGCCCTGATGTCGTTAGGGCATACAATAATCACAATCACATGAATGCAAAGTGGATGAGTCACGCAGTCCAATCATGCATCAATCTTGCGTATACTGTCCGCTCATGTGGGGTAACTCTACCTATCGGGGAGTCCCATAAACCACCTACAAAATGGCATATGTGATGACCAATCACACCTCATAACAAACATACAAATGATGCATATGGGCATGTATCATAATGCTATGCTGTCACAAACTCATAATCGGCAACGGTAGCCAGTATCGGCAATCAGCACCAATAATCGACATCGATAATCAACCTTGACGCAATGTGGGGTCCACAGATGGACGACCGATGATGGATCAATTAAAATCAATGGGGCCCAAGCATTTGGGTTAACCAACTAAAGAATGATGAGAATGGGCCTAACAAAGCCTAAGGGAAGGTCACAATGTGGACATCCAACCATCATTGCCCATCAATGTGGACCTTTAACCAACATTATTCCTAAGGAATGGCGCCTATAGGGCCAATCGTATAATGGGCCCATGGCCTCATATAAGGGCCTAATATACATCATCATAGGCCTCGCTTATGCGGCATATATGCATCACATTGAACCTCACTCATGGCTAAAATATATATAACATTGGGCCGTATCAAATGGGCCGAATCAAATGGGCCAGATCAAATGGGCTGGATCAAATGGGCCGATTTAAATGGACCGAATCACATGGGCCGAATCAATTGGGCCGAATCACATGGGCCGAATCAAATGGGCCGAATCGAATGGGCCGAAACCAACCGCACCATTCAACTACTACTTGAGATCATTATAGAGCATTATTTCAAAAAAAATGAATCATATCCAAGGATCATCTGGACCATACCACAAATGGTAGCGGTGATAATGATTTCCACAGTAATATTTCTAGTGGGCCCACCATAATATTTATTTTTTATCTAATCTATGCATGAGGTCACAAAGACCTGGTTATAGAGGAAAAACAAATATCATATAGGTCCAAGACCCTATAATCCCAAGGGGTTTTTAATGGTGAACATTCATCCCACAGTTCTCTGCAGTGTGGTCCACTTGATATTGGTTCTGCTTTATTTTTAGTCTCAGGCCCAAGGACGAGCTCACCAAATGTATGGACGGTTTGGATAAAACACATGCGGCATGGTGGGCCCACGTCCAATCTGATGGACGGCTGAATATAGAATACATGCATCAAAAGGGGGCCCACCGTCCCACCATATGGACGGTGTGGATAAGACCCATACATCACGTGTGGCCCCCTCAAAATTGGATGGACGGTAGGGATACAACACATGCATCATGGTGGGACTATGCATGGCACGTAAGATGGATGAACGGTAGGGATACAACACATGCATCATGGTGGGGCCGCTCCAATGGATGGACGGTCTGGACGTCAAGCCTGCTGCACCGTCCAGCAACTGGACGGTGCAGATGCAACCATACATCATGGTGCGGTCCACGTAGTGGCCCACTGTAATATATATTATTAATATATAAAATATTATATAATATAATATTATATACTATATATGTCTGCACGTGGCAGCAGATTACCCATACTCACCGTCCAGATGCATCTGGATGGTGTAGGCTTCATGATAAAGGTGGGTCCCACGTAACAGTGGCCCACGACAACATTCATATATAATATATTATATTATATAGTATATATATATATATATATATTATATGTATTATATATACATATATATATACGTGTGTGTGTGAAGTTGTGTAAGCGGCAGCGTCCAACGTTTAGGGACGCTGGATGGCCTGGATGAAAGGGGCCCACCTAATATATTAGGCCCCACATGAATGGACGGTTTGGATGTAACATATACATCACAGTGGCTACTTAAAGCTCCTGCCCGTCCTAGCTATAAATGGCTGGAAGGTTGATGTGCAACACAAACATTAAGGCGGGGTTTCCAGTCCATCGTCCATATGATGGACGGCGTGGATAATATCATGCATCAAAGGGGGCCACTAGATGGGAAAGCAAGAGATAGAGAAAGAGAGAGAAATCGGTGAAATGGCGGGACCACGCCACTACGGGCCCCTCTATTATAATACATACATCAAGTGGGTCCCACAACAAGTGGGCCCTTGAAACAAAAATGAACGGTGGATCAGCCACCTATCGGCCTTCTTCTTGGTCCCTTGGACTCCTATGCTCCTTGCCTTCAATTTTGATGGAGGTAGATGATGAATGAATGGTTGAGATGGGAGATGAGAGAGTGGGAAAGTGGGCCACACTTGGATTTGGGAGAGTGAGCTCGGACGTTGGGTGTTGCTTGGGAGGTTGGAGAGTAAAGATAGAAATGAGAGAGAGAGAAATAACGGACGAAAGGGATGGATGGAATGGTTGTTGTAAGGGATGGGAATGGGAAAGCATGGGTTGGGTTGAAATTTGGGTGAAAAAGGGATAGGTGGAGAGAGAGAGAGAGAGAGTTGACTTTGGGAAAGGGAAAGGGATGGGTTGTTTGTACTTGTGGTATGGAGTGTACTTGAATTAACTTGATTGATTGATTGATGGGACATGTTGTATAGATTCTCTCAAAATTTGTAACGCGCGGCATTTCTTCGAAATGAACACGGGCCCACATCTCCTAACCTGGGTATCGGATCGGTCGCAGGTCGCGGCGATGGCACGGTCACTAGGGTACAAGTTTTGAGTCGAGTCAACTCCGATATGTAGGACTCGGCTTAGGATCGAGCATAAACGTCGGATACAGGTCGAGGGTTGTCGGAATTCGACCGGAAGGACCGTGGAAGTCTACGGAACGGTACAGATATGAAACGGGCCTTACAACTCTCCCCTTTAAATAAAATTTTCATCCTCGAAATTTACACAATCATTGCAACTAGACATAACTCATAAAGAAGAGGAAACATAACATTATTATATAAAATCGGAGACAGCATACAAGATATAACATATAATCAATCATCAAAGAGACAGGGATAACACTCTCGAATCTCGGCCTCACACTCCCAAGACGCCTCATCAACAGAATGGTGACCCCACTGAATCTTCACCAAGGGAATGACCTTAGTTTGGAGGACCTGGTCCTTCCGATCAAGGATATGAACTGGCTGCTCAATGTAAAAAACGTCCTCACGAACCTCCAATGGCCGCATATCAATAATAGGAACAATGTCTGACCCACACTTCCTCAGCATAGATACATAGAAAATGTCGTGGACGCTAGACAACTGAGATGGTAAGGTAAGACGATAGGTCATGGCACCAATGCGCTCAGTGATCTCGAAAGGTCCAATGAATCTCGGGGCAAGCTTGGCCTTCACTCTAAATCGAACTACGCCCTTTATGGGAGAGACCTTGAGATACACTCTATCCTCAACTATGAACTCCAAGGGACGACGCCGGCGATCAGCAAAACTCTTCTACCAGCTCTGAGCTATGTGCATCCTCTGCCTGATGATATCGATAGCCTTTGATGTCTGTTGCACAAGCTCTGAACTTAGGAGACGCCGCTCTCCGACCTCGGTCTAACAACTCGGAGATCTGCATAGTCTACCATACAATTCCTCAAAAGGAGTCATCCCAATGGTCGCCTGATAGCTGTTGTTATATGCAAACTTAGGCAATCGCAAATGCTCATCCCAGCTACCCTCGAAGTCAATCACGTAGACCAGAAGCATGTCCTCAAGGATCTGGTTGACCCTCTTGGTCTTGCCATCAGTCTGCGGATGGTACGTGGTGCTGAGTTGTAAAACAGACCCCATCGCTCTCTGAAAGCTCATCCAGAATTGAGATGTGAACCTCAGGTCTCGATCAGAAATGATCGAGACTGGAATGTCGTGCATCCTCACAATCTCCTCGATGCATAATCTCACAAGCCGGTCCAAAGGCCAAGTCGCACGAATCGCAAGAAAATGTACCGACTTCATTAAAAGATCAATGACGACCCAGATGGTGTCATGACAGCGCTGAGTCCTTGGTAAGCCCATGATGAAATTTATTGACACATGCTCCCACTTCCATGTCGGGACACTCAATGGCTGCAATGGACGAGGGGGTCTCTGATGATCAACCTTAACACGCTAGCATGTGTCACACTCGGCCACAAAACTGGCAATCTGGCGCTTAATCCCTGCCCAAAAATACTGTCTCCTCATATCATGATACATCTTCGTCAAGCCAGGGTGGATAAAAACCCACAATCGATGTGCCTCGGTCATAAGATCTCTGCGCAACTCAAGAATATCCGGGACACAAAATCGGCCTCTAAAGCGAAGTCCACTATCAAAACCAATCTACCAATCTGTCTGACTCTCAGATATTGCCTCTACTCAGTAATCCTGTAATGACTCATCTGCCTACTAAGCCTCGATTACCCTAGCAATAAGAGAGGGTTGAATCGACAGACTCGATAGCTGAACGATGAAAGACTGTAGACTAAAATTGAAGTCATACTCTACTATATCGTTGAGTATCCTCCACTCTTGAATCATCATGTATGCCATCAGGCCTCGTGGCTGACGGCTGAGGGCATTTGACACCACATTTGCCTTGCCTGTGTGGTACTGGAGATCAAAATCATATTCCTTCAGGAGCTCTATCCAACGCTTCTACCTCATGTTCAGCTTGGACTGAGAGAATAAGTATTTCAAGCTCTTATGGTCGGAGAAGAGCTCAAACCTGACCTCATAGAGATAGTGCCTCCACAACTTCGGTGCGAAGACAACTTCTGCCAGTTCCAAATCGTGCATGGGGTAGTTCAGCTCTTGGACCTTGAGCTGGCGAGACGCATAAGCCACTGGTCTCCCGTGCTGAATCAGGACAATACTAAAGTTAATACGCAAAGCATCAGTAAATACAACAAATCCATCACTCCCAGAGGGAAGAGTGAGGACAGGAGCGGACGTGAGGCGGTCATTTAGCTCCATAAATGCTCGCTCACAGGCGTCGCTCCAAACAAACTCTGCGCCCTTCCGAGTTAGCTTGGTCAATGGGGCCGCGATACGAGAGAAGCTCTCAATGAAACGCCGATAGTAGCTCACCAAACCAAGAAAACTGCAGATCTCAGACGCAGCTGTGGGTTGGTCTCACTGACGCACTGCCTCAACCTTCGAGGGGTCCACTGCGACACCATCTCTCGTCACCATGTGACTGAGGAACTTCACCTCCTCCTGACAAAACTTGCACTTCTCCAGCTTTGCATACAGCTGGTGGGCATGGAGGGTCTACAACGCAATCTCCAAATGCTACTCAGGCTCTTCACGAGTCCTCGAATATATCAGAATATCGTTGATGAATACCACAACAAACTGATCGAGATACGGATGGAAGACCTCATTCATCAACTGCAGGAATACTGCGGGCGCATTGGTCAGTCCGAAGGACATGACCTGAAACTCAAAATGACCATAACGTGTCCTGAAAGCTGTTTTCGGGATGTCCTTTTCTCGGACCAGAATCTGATGATAACCGGAATGCAGGTCAATCTTCAAAAAGAACTGTGCACCTTGTAGCTGATCAAATAAGTCATCTATCCTCAGGAGAGGGTACTTATTCTTGATCATGACACAGTTAAGCTCACGATAATCTACGTAGATCCTCAACGAGCCAACCTTCTTCCTGATGAAGAGTACCGACGCTCCCTAAGGTGAACTGTTTGGATGTATGAATCCCAACTCATGTAACTTATCCAACTAATGCTGTAGCTCCCTCAACTCTATCAGTGCCATGAGATACGGGGCCTTCAAAATAGGCATGGTACTGGGCACGAGATCAATCTGGAACTTAATATGCCGATGTGGCGGTAATCCCGAAATCTCCTGGAATACATCGGGAAAATCACAAACCACCGGTAACTGATCGATACACGAAGCAACAGGCTCTTTGGCTATGCAGGACATGAGACAAGACAACGGCTCTCCTCTAAGCTTGACAATGAACTAGAACTGCAGCAAGCCGGGTATACAATACGTGACTGTCCTTGCAGAACAGTCCAAGATAGCATGATACTCAGCAAGCCAATCCATGCCCAGGATGACATCAAAATCTGACATCGGCAGCATAAATAAATTGGTGAGCAAGAAGATATCACTGACCAGAACAGGGCAAGACAAACAAAAATGGCTCAACATTAAAGTCTTCCCTAAGGGCGTCGATACAGTTAACCCCTCGCGAGCGGACTCTGTCGATAATCCAATCGAATGACAAAAATCCTCAGACATGAACGAATGCAATGCACCGTAATTAAATAATACTCAATTGATGCATGCAGAGACTGAGAGTATACCCTCAATGACTCCTCCAGAGGACTACGGGTCTTACTGAGCTCCGTAGAACCTATCTTGAGCTGGCTGGGGAGGTGCCTGTCCCCTCTGAGGTCCCTACTACTGCTGGTGATGTCATTAAGGTGGTTAAAACTGCTGTCTCTACTGCTACTGGGGCCTCGGCGGCTGAGGTGGCTGCGTTCGCTGCTGATGGGGTTGCTACTGTTGCGGTCGCTGTTGCATTGGAGGCTGCTGTGGCTCTCTCGACTGCTGCAGGTGAGGGCGGGGGTAGTCAAACATGCGGTGCCCTATCCCACCATATCCATAATAAGTCCCTATAAATGGCTACTGGGGTGGCGCTGTAGGTGTCACTGGTGCTGTGACAGATGGGTGGCTCCTATACCTCTGTGGCCGTCAATGATGCTGGAGCTACTGGAGGGGGCCTGCTCCTTCCAGCCTCTCCTCTGATCTCGATCGCTCTACGTGCCAGCCCACTCAGTCTCATAAATCTGAGCCCTTCACACTACCACTAGAAAAGTCGGGAGCTCATGCCCAATAACACGGCCTCGAAGACCATAATGCAAGCCGTTCTCGAAATAGCGGGCCTTCCATCCCTCATCATCAACTAAATATGGCACAAATCTCGATAGCGCCACAAAATGAGCCGCGTACTGTGCCACAGACATGTCTCTCTGCACCAACATATCGAACTCCAACGCTCGCTGCTGACGAATGTGGTCGGGGAAGTACTGCTGCTCAAATCGGTTCACAAAATCCTCCCATGTCCAGATGAAGTCGGGCCTTGCAACACGGGTAAGAGAGGTACACAAGTGCTTGGCCTCACCCTGGAGAAGAAATACTGCTAACCGGACCTACTGCTGGGTCGTACACGACATAGTATTAAAAATCTTCTCTATATCGGAGCGCCACCTCTCAGCTGCTATCAGATCTGGCTCGCCCAGGAAACGCAGAGGATCGACTTGTCGAAACTCTCAAAGTAGGGCGCTTGCACGCTCTTGTTCTACCCGTGCTGGCGAAACAACTGTGCGCCTGCCCTATCCCTTAAGCACAACCGTCATAGCCTGCAACATCTGCTGTAGCTAGGAGGCACTCACAGGTACGGTCATATCCATATTGGTCTCAGGTGGAGGAACGACATCCTCAGGCTGGGGAGTAGGGATCTCTAGAGGTGAAGTGGGAGTCGTAGGTGGTAGGGCGGGAGTCTCAAGTGGTGGAGTGGAATTCCCTTGGGTCACTCTCCTGGGCAGCATATCCTAGAGGAAAGAGCAAAGACGCCTATCAACTTTGAGAATTTTTCAAGGCACGCTCTTTAGGAAACTAGATAGGAAGATTATGCACTCGGAACCTAATCGTCCTAAACTCATAGCAAACATGTGATGTTATTCTCAGTTATTCCCAAGTTAGGCTCTAATACCAACTTCTATCACGCCCCAAACTTAAAAACCGGGCTCACAAAATTTCTGATCGCCGAATCCGGCACCGACAACCTCCATAGTACCCCATTCTAGGCTCTCGGCACCCATACACTAGGTTTCGATCCTGGGATCCTACGAGGAGGATCTTTTTAACATCAATTTGATTCGCAATGAGCATAACCATAAGCATAACCCATGAACAATAACCACAAGAACACCATCACAAAATCCACTATGATAAAAAACTTTAAAGTACAATGCATATGAAGGGAAATACAAGATAATGATAACGAAAACTCCTGAAGGTCGATTGCACACTCCTACTGCGGTGAAGCTATGGCTGCGTCCTGGCGTCACCTGCATGCATCAATCGTGCATAAGCTTATAGAAAGCTTAGAGGGTGGTGTAAGTGTGTGCGCAATATGTGCTTGCTTAGAATGCAATGTCAGAGTAATGTGGAATCATGCTGATGAGTACATGAATGCAATCAGCTGTACTAAGGCTATGCGTTGCAAAACATGAATGCTATCGGCCATATCAAGGCCATGTGATATGAAATACAACTCATGCATGCCAATCCTCATCCACTTATCAATACAGCTCCTCACTGGAGCATCAAATATCAGTAAGGTTCTCACTCTGGATAATCACCAGGGTTTAGTACACTCCAAATGGCACTGCCCCCTTCTCAGGCGCCCAGTCCAAGTAAGCATAAGAAACCTCACTATCCACCTGGCCAATCGTCTGCCAATATCTATCCAGTACGTCGATAGCAGACCCATTCACGAGCTGGTCATACTTAGTCTAGTAATGCCACCTACCCTCGGGCGGGTAAGGCCACACCCCTTTCCAACCGACCACGACACAGTGGGAGACATGACCTCCTGGCATTTGACCCTCGTGCGCTATGTATCCACTCAGTCTCGACGTTGAAGTCATCCTCTGGTACCATCAGGTTTAGGAATTTTCACCCAGGGACATCTATGACACCTCGATGCTTAGTAACAATATTTCTGGTGTCCAATCCGACCACCCACGATGTGTTTGTGGAGGCTATGGCCATGATGTTGCTAGGGCATATGATAATCACAATCACACGAATACAAAACGGATGGGTCACGCAGTCCAATCATGCATTAATCCTGCGCATATCGTGCGCTCATGTGGGGTAACTCTACCTATCAGGGGGTCTCATAAACCACCTACACTATGACATTTGTGATGGCCAATCACACCTCATAACAAACATATAGATGATGTGTATGGGCATGTATTATAATGCTATGCTGTCACAAACTCATAATCGGCAACGGTAGCCGGTATCGGTAATCGGCATCAATAATCAACCTCGATGCATGGCAGGGTCCATAGATGGACGACCGATGATGGATCAATTAAAATCAACGGGGCCCAGGAATTTGGGTTAACCCACTAGAGAATGATGAGAATGGGCCTAACTAGGCCTAAGGGAAGGTCACAATGTAGACGTCCAACCATCATTACCCATCAATGTGGACCTTTAACCAACATTACTCCCAAGGAATGGTGCCCATAGGGCCAATCATATAATGGGCCCATGAGCTCATATAAGGGCCTAATATACATCATCATGGGCCTCGCTTATGGGGCATATACGCATCACATTGGGCCTCACTCATGGCCAAAATATATATAACATCGGGCAGTATTAAATGGGTCGAATCAAATGGGCCGATTCAAATGGGCCAGATTAAATGGGCCAGATCAAATGGGTTGATTCAAATTGACCGATTCAAATGGGCCAAATCACATGGACTGATTCAAATGGGCTGGATCAAATGGGCCGATTCAAATGGGTCGAATCACATTGGCTGAATCAAATGGGCCGAATCACATGGGTCGAATCAAATGGGCCGATCAGATGGGCTGAATCAAATGGGCTGAATTAATGGGTTGAATCAAATGAGTTGAATCAAAGGGGCCAAATCACATGAGTCGAATCACATGGGCCGAATCAAATGGGCCGAAACCAAACACACCATTTAACTACTACTAGAGATCATTATAGAGCATTATTTCAAAAAAATGAATCATATCCAAGGATCATCTGGACCATACCACAAATGGCAGTGGTGACAATGACTTCCACAACTATATTTCTAGTGGGCCCAGCATAATATTTATTTTCTATCCAATTTGTGCATGAGGTCACAAAGACCTAGTTAAAGAGGAAAAATAAATATTGTATAAGTCTAAGACCCTGTAATCCCAAGGGGTTTTTAATGGTAGACGTTCATCCCACTGTTCTCTGCAGTTGTGGTCCACTTGATATTGGATCTGCTTTATTTTTAGTCTCAGGCCCAAGGACGAGCTCACCAAATGTATGGACGGTTTGGATAAAACACATGCAGCATGGTGGGCCCATGTCCAATCTGATGGATGACTGAATATAGAATACATGCATTAAAAGGGGGCCCACCGTCCCACCATATGGACGGTGTGGATAAGACCCATACATCACGTGTGGCCCCCTTAAAATTGGATGGACGGTAGGGATAAAACACACTCATCATCGTGGGACCGTGCATAGCATGTCAGATGGATGAACGGTAGGGATATAGCACACACATCACAGTTTGAACGTCAAGCCTGCTGCACCGTCCAACAACTGGACGGTGCAGATGCAACCATACATCACGGTGCGGTCCACGTAGTGGCCCACTATAATATATATTATTAATATATAAAATATTATATAATATAATATTATATACTATATATGTCTGCATGTGGCAGCAGATTAGCCATACTCACCATCCAGATGCATCTGGACGGTGTAGGCTTCATGATAAAGGTGGGTCCTACGTAACAGTGGCCCACGACAGCATTCATATATAATATATTATATTATATTATATAGTATATATATATATATTATATGTATTATATATACATATACACATATATATACGTGTGTGTGTTTGAAGCTGTGTAAGCGGCAGCGTCCAACATTCAGGGACGCTGGATGGCCTGGATGAAAGGGGCCCACCTAATATATTAGGCCCCACATGAATGGACGGTTTGGATCTAACATATACATCATAGTGGCTACTCAAAGCTCCTGCCTGTCCTAGCTATAAATGGCTGGACGATTGATGTGCAACACAAACATCAAGGTGGGGTTTCCACTCCATCGTCCATATGATGGATGGCGTGGATAATATCATGCATCAAAGGGGGCCACTAGATGGGAAAGCAAGAGATAGAGAAAGAGAGAGAAATCGGTGAGATGGAGGGAACCCGCCACTATGGGCCCCTCTATTTACAATACATACATCAAGTGGGTCCCACAACAAGTGGGTCCTTGAAATAAAAATCAACGATGGATCAGCCACCTATCGGCCTTCTTCTTGGTCCCTTGGACTCCTATGCTCCTTGCCTTCAATTTTGATAGAGGTAGATGATGAATGAATGGTTGAGATGGGAGATGAGAGAGTGGGAAAGTGAGACACACTTGGATTTGGGAGAGTGAGCTTGGACGTTGGGTGTTGCTTGGGAGGTTGCAGGGTAAAGATAGAAATGAGAGAGAGAGAGAGAGAGAGAGAGAGAGAGAGAGAGAGAGAGAAATAATGGATGAAAGGGATGGATGGAAGGGTTGTTGTAAGGGATGGGAAAGGGAAAGCATGGGTTAGGTTGAAATTTAGGTGAAAAAGGGATGAGTGGAGAGAGAGAGAGAGAGAGAGAGAGAGAGAGAGTTGACTTTGGGAAAGGGAAAGGGATGTTTGTACTTATGGAATGGAGTGTACTTGATTGATTGATTGATTGATGGGACATTTTGTTGAGATTCTCTCAGAATTCACATCGCGCGGCGTTTCTTTGGAATGAACGCGTGCCCACATCTCCTAGCCTGGGTATCGAATCGTTGCGCGGGTCGTGGCGTTGGAACTGCGGCGACGGCGTGGTCGCTAGGGTATAAGTTTCGAGTCAAGTTGACTCTGATATGCAGGACTTATCTTAGGATCATGCACAAACATCAGATACAGGTCGATGATTGCCGAAATTCAACCGGAAGGACTGTGGAAGCCTATAGAACGGTACGGACTATGATATGGGCCTTATATAATCTGCCATGATCGGCTGCCTCATCTTCTCCGTCCGATCAAGAAACCCATCATCATGGGATGAGCCTTATTGGTTGATCAGACACATCTATTAGATGGGCCATACGGTCAGAAAACTATATACAACATCTGATCATGGTCATGTAAGCCGGATCTCGAACCATTGAATGCAGCTATCTTGATTAGAGAAATTAACTGTAACTAATCCCCCGATTAGTTTTCGCCCGAATCTTTTAAGAAAGGGATTAAGAAAGCTTATTTAAGGCTGCCCTTTTAGGGCCACCCTTTCCCAAAAAAAGAGAGAAAGAGAGTGAGAAAAGGAAGGGAATCTGCGCCGTTCTTGCCGCATCAAACGACTTAGTGAGTTGGAATGTCGGGCCTGGTTGAGTCCATTGCTAGGCGTCTTCCCGTAGAAGAAAAGAAAGGAAGAAGATAAACAGAAGGAAAATAGAAAGGAAAAGGAGAATCAAAAAGAGAAGAAGTGAAAGTGGAGAGAGATAGAAGAAGAATCGGGGCTGACTGCTCGTTGCCGCACTTGTTCCCAAGTTAGCTAATTTATAGGCTGAGTCGGGATGATCTGACATCCATTGCTAGACCATTAGAGAAAAATACAAAGGAGAAATGGGAGAGAAGAAGAGAAATCCGAGAGAGAGAGCGAAGGAGTGTGGTCCCAGTTGCTACCGAGTCGAGTAAATCCGACTCGCTGTGATCGAGTCACAGTTCAGGTCTTTCTGGTCGAAATGAAGAGAAAAGAAAGGAGAAGTATGAAAGGAGAGGAAAGGAGAGAAGATTAGAGGAAAGATGTGACAACTGTGTCATCGGGCTGAGCTTGGACCGAGTTCGGTTTGGTTCGGGTTATGACTTGGTGCGAGTCATGTGCTTAGAACCGAGTCAGGCTTAGGTTTGGCTGAGTTATTACATGAAATCAGTAGAGAGAGAATGAAAGAAGAAAAAGAAAAGAAGAGGAGAAGTTGGGCAAGTTACTGAGTTGACTGGGTTCAATACAGAGTCAGGTCTCTGACTCACTGACGAGTTAAGTCCACACCTTGCTGGAAATTCTTTGTAAAAGAAGATAAGATGGAAAGAGAAAGGAGAAAATGAGAAGAAAGGAAGGCTATGCGATGGTGAATTGTGTCGACTCAACAGAGTTAACGTACATGAGTTACTTTTTATTCTTTTCACAAATTAGATTCTTCATTAAATAGCTTTATTTTTAATGTGATTTAAAGTTAATAGTTAAGATTATAATTGTGGTTATAAGTTTATAATAGGTTGTATACTAACTATTGTTATTATTATTAATCTTCATCGATTATAACATCTACTACAATTTTCATCCGTTGCGCAATCTAGATTTTAGAATTCCTAAAATGGCTAACCTTAAACGTAGGTGGGAGATGAAAACCTGAGGTTAGATCTTAACCGTAGATGACGTGTGGAACTTAGATCTAAACCGTCCAAGTTGGATTCGTGCATTGGAGCATTCATGTTGCAATTACTAAATTTAAGGTGAGGATCACCCTTCAAGCTTTGCTACATCATGATAGTTAACATTGTTTATTTATATTAATTGATTGCTTAATATAGTATTAAGAGGTAATGATAATGAATATTAGTCTCTACATGTATAGTCATTTACAAATGCTTACTGATTGGACTTTAATTCAATTATATGAACATGTTATAGATCTCAATTACCTCTATTTAGATTAAAGTGAACATTTAAATGTCTAAGTCCTATTCAGATTGTACGAGGCTCATTTCACCACTTGCGATTACTTTATGGTGTTTTTGATGGTCCTCGAGCTAGTGGTCATTTATCCTTATAAGATTAGATAGAATGTTTATTGTGGGATTACCATCTTGTGAATCCTTAGTGCCTTTGTGGCTTTATGAGGATACTCCCATTTTTATTACATCCTTTGCCCTGGCAGTTTTGATAGATTATTTGCCTACATGGCTTTGACGGACCACTTTCTTATGACCCTGCGATGGTAAGTTCCACTTGTAGAACCATAATTGGCTACTAGTTGTGTAGGTTACCTTTAAACACCCTATTTGTTAACCTCATGAGCCAGGGATGGTGGAATGGGACATTATGCCTGAGTTGTCGACTTATGCTGGGTGACAAACCCCCCATAGTGATCTTTGAGCTTTCTTAAATTGATTGTTTGAAATTGGAATAATAGTGGTTAGGCTAATCATGCATTTTCATAGCATGCTGTCTTTTCCAGGTGACTAGTTCTCCTTGGGCGTGCCTTGAGTATTTTTCTAAGTGGCTAGATCTTCTTGGGTGATCTATATATTATTATGGTCTTTTTCAGGTGGTTAGTTCTCCTTGGGCGTACCTTCATGTACTTTTTTGGGTGACTAGTCCTCCTTGGGCGATCTATATATTATTATGATCTTTTCTGAGTGGTTAGTTCTCCTTAGGCATACTTTTGCGTATTTTTCCAGCTGACTAGTCCACCTTGGGTGATCTATATATCATAGTCTTTTTTGGGTGGCTGCTTCTCCTTGGGCTTATCTTTAAGTACTTTTCTGGGTAGATAGTTCTCCCTGGGTGACTTTTTACCAACTGGTTGTGCATCCCTAGGTCTGTGAGCATGTGCATACATCCATGCATTTAAACAAGATCATCTTTGTAAAATTTATTTAATGAATGTGTATTTGATGAACCCTATCTGATTTCCAAGATAATCATTGTGTAATATTTATTATACACTGCCTTTGTTAACTATGCTTAATTATCTTGACGATACAATAAATCTTGAGGGATATACCTCACTGCGAAAGCCATTGACACTATCGAACCGTATTTAGTATGCAGGAGATATAGTCGATGCACATACTGGTGTTCATCTGGATTAGGAGGAGTCAGAGGACCTTGCGACTCTCTTTCCTGACTTCAGTTCATTTTAATTTGTACTGTCATATTTTGTAATAAGTTAAGACATTGGTTTGTATAAGTTTTTGGGTAACCTCTTGAAATATTTGTTTTTGTATAATTGGACACTCTCTCATACTTGATTTCCTTTTGTCCTACTAGTTTATTAACTCTGATAATAAAAGAAAAAAAAAGGTACGTGGAATTTGAGTATCTTTAAAGGTTAATATTGGGGTTTTTGGAAAACGAGTAGTATACATGGGTTCCAAGAACTGGGGTGTTACATGTTGAGACTTAAATATTGCATAATTTTCCCCATTTACATCTTTGTTTTACGAACATGATTCAACTGAATGTTCTATTTTACTCATGTATGTGTTACAAGGTGAATTTAAGAGCTTGGATTGAAAAAGGGTGGTAAAAAGCACGGATTTGATGATCAAGAATCACCAAGGCAAGGGATGGATCTTAGGAGACCAAGATTGAAGAATTCACATGCCAAAAATCTAAGAAAACTAAGTGAAGAATGAAAAGAATCAAAGATTTGAAGTGAAGAATCCTCAAATCATCCTGAAAAAGTGTATTCTTAAGCACTGAAGTATATTTTGGAAAACTGCACAGCGGAAAATCTATTTTAAACAAACTGTGTAGCGAGAAGTCTATTTTGAAAAACTACGTAAATTTGAGGCAATTTCTAGAGTTTTCCAACTTTATATGAAAATTAGAGTTCCTCACTTATAAATAGGGCTTCCTATAGCATTCCTAAGCATCATTAAAAGCATTCAAGAGTAAGATTTAGGGTTTTTACAGGGTTTTCAATTTTATTTAAGTTTTATAAATTATTTTTTTTTCTTTTAGTTCTTTTCTATTTGCATTTTTTTTTTCTTTTTGCTTTTTTTTTTTTCTATTCTAGTTATGTTTTTCTAGTTTCCTTGTAGCCTAAGTTAGAAGGGAAGCACATGGGTTTAATAATTCTTTAAGTTATGATGACTAATTGTTTTAATGATGAGAAGAATGGTATATGTATGTTATCTATTATTTAGGTTTTTTTTTTATCCTCTTGTGAGATCCATATGTTTCCATCATATGAGATCCACATTGATAGATATGCTTACCCTAGATCAATCAGATTTCCTAGATAGGAAAGGTTCTCAACCTGTTATATTTATTTGATTTTCATTATCTCATTGATATTGAATTCTTAAAATCACTGACGCTTGAGAATATATATCAATGGTGCAAATCCATGATTTTCTAATCTTTTATATCATTTATTAAAATACTTAAACTGTTTTAGTTTCCGATTAGGCTCACCATAGTGCTCAGATCCTAGTTGTATTATCCAAGTCATCATGATTTTGGAACATTAACCTATGTGTGGAACTTTGAAGCTTGGGTGTTATTTTAATTCAGTTGAATTATATCCATTCAAAAATCCCAAAATCATATCATAGTTTAGTTTTTATTACTTTGTTTTGCATTTGATTTTCTCCTTCTCACAATTCATCTTCCTGTAGGATGAACCCTGTATTCACATAATATTACTTACGAACCTTTGCATTTGGAGGCAAGCAATCAAGTTTTTGGCACCATTGTTGGGGAGAGACTGAGATAAATCAGATTTGTGCAAGATAACTAAAGTAAGTTCTCTTCTAAACCTTCCAAATTTTCTGTTAATTTTTTTTTCTTTGAAAGTAAATTTAGTTGGGTCTTTCAAGCACTAACTATAACATAAGGTTGCCCTACTTGGGATTTTGTCACCCAAGTGTTATGCTTGTCCTACAGTTGATGTTTGATCACAAAGATCATCCGCTGAATCTATTTTCTAGATTAGCATAGTTTAATTTCTGCATTAGTTTTACTTTTGTTGATTTATTTATTATTATTATTATTTTTTGTGGACTGAACCCTCATGGTCGGCCTTGCCGCCTGGGTTGTTAATTTATTTTTCTTTATGGACTGAACCCTCATGGCCAGTCCTGCCGCTTGGGTTGTTGATTTATTTTGCTTTATGGACTGAACCCTCATAGTTGGCCCTTCCGCCTGGGTTATTGATTTATTTTGCTTTCTGGACTAAACCCTCATGGTCGGCCCTGCCGCCTGGGTTATTGATTTATTTTGCTTTGTGGACTAAACCCTCATGGTCGGCCCTGCCGCCTGGGTTGTTGGTTAAGTTTTTATTTTTATTTTAAATATCATACTTGTTATTTGAATTAGTAGTATTTGTTGTGTGGTATGAATGGTTTATGTCCCGTTGGAGTAGGGATTAAAACAATCGACTCCCTTCTGAAGGCAGACTAGTTCTAGGCCTTGATCATTCACCTAGAAGATGTGAGACCCGTATCCTAGCCCATACCATTCCATAGGCTCCCGCGGTCCTCCCGATCGAATTCCAGCGACCTGCAATGCGTAGATAGCATTTACGCGTGACCTTGAGTGTCATCTTGTAATTTTCGAGTCGGCTTGACCTAAGACCTATGTCATTGCGACCGCATCATCGCTGCGATTCCAACGCTGCGTCTCATGCGGCAATCCGAGTTGTACATCAAAGGATACAGGTCGCACTCTATTTGGACCATTGATTGTGTTTTGGTAAGACCCACCTATCACAATGGCACTTTTCCCAAGGCTAGGGTGACATCACCCTAAGCCATCCATAATTACTAGTCAAAGCAATCATGACCATAGCCCATAATTACTCCCTTTTCTCCAAAACACTTATTACCTAGCTAAGAGTGAGAGAGAGAGCTATCATCATTACTCTCTCCCCTTCATCTCTCCTCTTTTTCATTCTCCATTTCCACCATTGTAGTAAGACCTTGGACGTCTCAAGCTCTCCAAGATTCTCAGCCCTTTCTCACCTTAGATCCTCCATATCCTACCATAAAATACTCATCTCCACCGTTGAAGGAGTCCCATTGGAGCTTTGGAGCATTAGGGAGGAATAAGGAAGGTGGGTGCTTCTCTCTCCCTCTCTATCTCTCTTTTCCATTTTGTGGCCCACCATGATGTATTTTTTTTATTATCCATGCCGTCCACTACGTGGACTACACTGCTGTCCAAATGGGCCTACCTCGCTGTCATGCACGAGGCCTACCTTGCTGTCCATTTGGACTCGTTCGGATGAAAGGAAAAACTTAAGTATCGGCTTGATCCTGGTCGAGTGACCCACATACGTGGACCCCATTGTGGTGTATGGGTTTATCTCCACTGCCCACACGTGGCGCCCACCTTTGCAGCCTGTCCAGCAAGCAGGCCAGCTGCCCGTCCGTCTGGACATGGCTAGTTGAGAGGGAGACATAAATATCAGCTTGCTTTCCAACAGTGTGGGTCCACGTGGTTTGTACGGGACCCACCCTGCACGTGTGAAAGGGGTGGGGCCACCTTAATGTTTGTGTTTCATCCTCATCGTCCACACAGCAGAACGGTGGGACCCACCTTGATGCGTACATATCCACACTGTCTGTCCAGCGTCCTTGGACGCTGGACATGGCGAGCAATGAAGTGTAAACTGACAGTGGGGGTGTACTAGCCACCTGCAACAAAAGAAAGCAAAAATATATATATATATAATATTATTATAATATGTAATATTATAGTATTACGTTATTGGGAAGGGTGGCCATCACGTGGGACCCACCTCATGTATATCATTCTCACCTTTGTTGGACCATGGGACCCACTCCACACATGTGACACGTGTGGAGGTGGGGGCCACCATGATATATGCATTTCATCTCTGCCGTCCATCAGATTTCAGGACTGTGGGCCCACTACAGCGACTTCAGCGATTTATGTGGATGTGGCCCACATGATGTACGATGTATGTGTTTTAAATCTACACCGTCAGCAGCTGTGGGCTGGCCTTGATGGTATGCGTGGTCCACACATACGTGGGACCCACCTTAATGGCATGTGCGGCCAGCACATACGTGGGACCCATCTTGAATGTACGTGCCTTACATCCACCGTCAGTCCAGCATGTCCAGAAAATTTGGATGCTGGACTGGATGGTGTAACATTAGATTATAAATATTATATATATATATATTATTAATATAATATATATTTATGTGGGCCACTTCATGATTTATGTATTTCAGGGACCTACCCTGATGTATCTGTGCTATCCTCACTGTCCATTGTATGGACGTGGGACCCACCATTATGTAAGTGTTTTATTCATGCCATCCGGTCCACTAGCATGGGCCCCACACCAATGTGGGATGCATCCACACCGCCCATCCAGTTTTCCAAATCATTTTAGGGCCGGGACCAACGACCAGCATGCGGGTCAGCAGACAACAGGCCAGGTAGAGAGTTTTTGAAAAAGTTCTTTCCCAAGCACAAAACAGATGCCGATAGATATTGCATTGCATCATCGGCATCTGATATTTGGCTCATTGTCTCCGCATTGCATAACTGATATACATTGCTTCATCAGTACATGATATTGTTTTTATTATATTATTGCATCGCATCATTTGGATAAGGCCGATGGTATTTATGGGCCTATCAGAATGTTTTCGCATTTCTCTGATATTGTATGATTTATGGGCTTGTCAGTATTTCCGCTTACTCTGATTATTCTAATATTGCGTACTTGGTACTTACCTTGTACACACACTTTCACCACCCTCTAAGCTTTCTATAAGCTTATGCATGAAAGATGCGTGCAGGTAGCGTTAGGTTGCAGCAGCAGCGTTGATCTTGGAGTGTGCAGCGGACTTCTGGAGCTCTGATTTGTGATATATGTAGTTTCCTTTCAGTATTGTATTTAAATGATTATATTAGTGGATATGTGATGATGATGTTGCCTTTATGATTTGGGTATACCTGTGATTATGCTTGTTACGAGTTAAATGTACATTAAAAAAATCCTCTTTGTAGGATCCCAGGATCGAAAATTTGGCGTATGAACGCTAGGAATCGAGAATGGGGTACTATGGAGGCTGTCGACACCAGATTCGGTGATCGGGATTCCTGTGAATCCGATTTCCAGGTTTGGGGCATGACAGAAGAGGCACTCAATATCACTTGGATTCTATGGTAGACCCTATTGATAATCCAAATCCAAATCTGTCAGTTCCAACTATAAATCAAAACAGAGAAAATCATCCTAATCCTCCTCTTGAGGATGAAAATGAAGTTCGTAGGAATGTGTTAAACCAACCATGGACTTTACGTGAACATCTACTCCCTGAGAGATCAACTTTACCATCTTGCATAGTGTTCCCTGCTCACATAGAGAACATTGATTTTAAACTAGGTGTGATTCAATTAATTCCTAAATTTCATGGTTTGGATTCTGAAAGCCCTTACTTGCACCTCAAGGACTTCGAGGAAGTAATTGCAACATTACAAGTAAACAATGGTAATAGGGATGTACTTAAGCTTAGGTAATTCTCATTTTCTCTAAAAGATCGGGCCAAAGCATGACTCAACTCTCTAAGAGCTAATATCATCACTACTTGGCAGGCCTTAAGTAGAGAGTTTTTGAAAAAGTTCCTTCCCAGGCACAAAACAAATGCACTAAAATAAGAAATCATGTCATTCTCCCAAAAGGGGAATGAATTATTTTTTCAAGCTTGGGGGCACTTCAAAGACCTTCTAATTACTTGTCCACATCATGGTTATGAACCATGACACGTGATTGATGTGTTTCGAAAGGGGCTCACCATGGATACCCGTCAATTCATAGAGATGATGTGTGGTCGAACCTTTCTTGACAAAGATCATAATGAGGCTCAGGATTTTCTAGATATGTTAGTAGAGAATACGCAGACATAGGATGTCTCTGTTAAACCAGACCAAACTAGACTAATTCTTAGAGAGAAAGCGGGGATGTATGTCCTAAGAGAGGAAGACGACCTTAAGGTAAAATTCGCTACATTGGCTAGAAAGGTCGAAGCCTTGGAAATTAGGAAAGTTGATATGGTTAAAGCAAACACTTCCTTAGGTAATTTTTATAGTATTTGTGGTGGTACAGACCATGACACAAACGATTGTCCAATAATCTCAGTTTTGCAAAATATCATGCATGAGCATGAGCAAGCAAATGCTATAAATAACTACCAAACGTTAGTTATGAAACCAATGAGAAACACGTATAATCCAAATTGGCGTATCCTAATCTTAGTTGAAGGAATGGACCATAAATTAATTTGCCCAATGTACCTCAAACGCCTCCACAAAATAACTTCTTTGGGACACCTAACAATGTACCATATGTGCCCCCGCCAAAGCCATCATCTACGGAGGATGCATTGACTACATTCATGAACTCTCAAGCTCAAATGAATCAGTCTCTAATGCAATCAAATCAGGAATTAAAGACGGCCATGGCTAGGATTGAGACTCAACTAAATGCTAGGGAAAAAGACACTCTTCCTTCTCAACCTGTGCCAAACCCCAGAAACACACATTTCATTGGAGACCCAAATCCAAGTGAGCTACATCATGAACAAGGTATGACCATCATTACCTTGAGAAGTGGAAAAAAGGTCGATAACAAGATAATGCAACCGATAGAAATACCGGGGGATGAGGCACTGTCTCAAGAGAATGATGAACTAGTTTTGGTTCAAGAACTGCAATAACAAAAGGATAAAGAGACTAAGTCATATGAGCCTCTAGTTCCATTCCCATCTAGACTTCGGAATCCAACTATCCCCATGAAATATCAAGAGGTGTTGGATGTGCTCCAAAAGGTTACTGTCAATATTCCTCTGCTTGATGCCATTCGACAAATTTCTTCATATGCTAAATATCTCAAGGACTTCTGCACTGTAAAGAGAAAATTAAATGTGCACAAAAAGGCCTTCCTTACTGAGAAAGTGAGCGCTATTATTCAACAAAGGGTCGTACCTAAATGCAAAGACTCGGGAAGTCTCACTATTCCTTGTATTATTAGGAATTTCTAAATTAACCATGCTTTGCTAGATTTGGGTGCGAGTGTTAACTTAGTACCTTATTTGGTTTACAAACAAATGGGGTTAGGTGAGCTTAAATCAACTATGATTACACTCCAACTCACTGACCGCTCCATTAAGGTACTAAGGAAAATTTTAGAGGACGTGCTAGTCCAAGTGGAGATATTCTACTTCCCCGTGGATTTTATTATACTAGACACTGAACCATGTGTAAATGTTAGCGCTCATGTTCCCATCATTTTAGGTCGCCCATTCCTAACAACTTCAAATGCAATCATAAATTGCAGGAATGGAATGATGAACTTGTCTTTTGGTAATATGACTTTAGAGCTAAATATTTTCAATCTATGTTAGCAGCCCATTGATAATAATGAGATCCATGAGTTGAACTTCATGGACTGCTTGATAGAAGAAGAGGAATTAGAACCTAATCTGACTAAGGAATTGATTCAAGTCATTGGGGACTTGAAAAATTCCGATTTAAAAAAAGTTCTTGATAAAATTTGTGATGATAATGAGAGCACTACCACCCAGGATATTGGTATGTACCAATGGAGATCGCACACTCAAATCCTATCTATCGAGGACTCGCGACATCTGCCATCACCAACCAATGTTCCAAAGCTTGATTTAAAATCACTACTAAATGAGTTTAAGTATGTATACTTAGGTAAAAATAAAACTTATCCTGTGGTGATCTCTTCATTTTTAGACAAGTATCAAGAGATTAAATTGTTGAATATTTTAAGGGATCACAAAGGAGCCTTGGGCTGGACCATTTCTGACATCAAGGGTATAAGCCCTTCCATATGCACCCATCGAATCCACCTTGATGAGGATGCCAAACCAATTAGACAACCTTAAAGGCATCTTAATCCAAACATGATGGAAGTTGTAAAAAATGAGGTGATCAAATTATTGGTTATGGGAATCATCTACTCAATATCCGATAGTGTTTGGGTGAATCCAACTCAAGTAGTCCCAAAAAAATCTGAAATAACTATCGTGTAAAATTCTAATAATGAACTCATACCAACACGTGTCACCACAGGTTAGTGTGTTTGCAATCTCTATAGAAAATTGAATCAGGTCATAAAGAAGGACCATTTCCCTCTACCATTCATTGATCAAGTTTTAAAGGGGGTAGCAAGTCACTCCTTCTATAGTTTTCTTGATGGATATTCCGGATATAACCAAAAAGAGATAGCCCTGGAAGATCAAGAGAAAACCACGTTCACTTGTCCATTTGGCGCGTTTTCTTTCAAACGGATGCCATTTGGATTGTGTAACGCCCCACCAACTTTCCAATTGTATATGTTAAGTATTTTTTCAAATATGGTTGGGAAGTTTCTTAAGGTTTTCATGGACGACTTCTCTGTATTTGGGAGTAGTTTTGAGAAATGCCTCAACAATTTATCTCTTGTCTTATCTAGGTGTGAAGAGAAGCACCTTGTCTTAAATTGAGAGAAATGTCATTTCATGGTTTAAAAAGGAATTGTTTTGGGCCATGTTATCTCAAAAAATGGAATCGAGGTAGATTGCTCAAAACTTGACATTATTGCTAATTTACCTATCTCCCAAACTGTTAGAGATATTAGATCACTTCTAGGGCACACTGGTTTCTATAGAAGATTCATCAAGGACTTTAGTGCCATTACTAGACCCTTGACTAATCTTCTTCAAAAGGATGTTCCATTTAAGTGGATGGATGAGTGTGAAAGTGCCTTTAATAAAATTAAATCATCCCTTACCACTACACTTATCATGCATCCACTAGATTGGACACTTCCTTTTGAACTAATGTGCGATGCAAGTGATTATGCCATAGGGGTTGTTTTGGGCCAAAGGAAAGATAAACGGTCCTACGTTATTCACTATGTAAGTAGAACTCTAAACTCGGCCCAAGTGAACTATTCGACAACTGAAAAGGAGTTACTTGTAATAGTTTTTGCTTTGGATAAGTTTATGTCCTACTTTCTGGATTTAAAGTGGTCATTTTTATAGACCACTCAACTTTGAAATATTTGCTATCTAAGAAGGATGAAAAGCTGAGACTTTTGAGATGGATCCTCCTACTCCAAGAATTTGACTTAGAGATAAAAGATAAGAAAGGAGTATAAAACATAGTGGCCGATTATCTTTCTAGATTGGTGTTAGATGATTTCACTGAGGAGATGCATATCCAGGACACTTTTCCTAATAAACAACTATTTATGATCTTCAAATTGCCTTGGTATGTGGATATAGTGAACTATCTTGTAACGGGAAAAATGTCATATCATTGGAAGGTCACAAGATAGGAAGCGTTTTGAAACCGAGGTTAAGAACTTCTTTTAGGATGACCTGTATTTATATAAATATGGGACCGATCAGATTTTTAGACGTTGTGTCCCAGAGGATGAAGTTCAGATTGTTATTTCTTTATGCCACATGGAAGCATGTGGTGAGCATTTTTCTGCTAAGAAAACTACTGCAAAAATCCTATAGTGCGGTTTTTACTGGCCTACCATGTTTAATGACACTCATGCTTTCTATGTTGCTTGTGATAGATGTCAAAGGTTGGGAAAAGTGTCCCGGCACAAAATGATGTCTTTATCCCCAATTTTACCATTGAAGATATTTAATTGTTGGGGTATTGATTTTATGGGCCTATTTCCATCTTCTTTTAGATTTCTTTATATATTGGTTGGTGTGGACTATGTTTCCAAGTGGATTGAGGCAGTTCCGAGTAGGACCAATGATAACAAAGCGGTCATACGATTCCTAAAGGAAAATATTTTTTTCTAGATTTGGAACTCTAAAGGCCATCATTAGTGATGGCGGGTCTCACTTTTGTAATAGGACATTTGAGGCTTTAATGAAGAAATATGACATCAAGTATAAATTGATCACCCCATACCACCCATAAACGAGTGGGCAAGCTGAGATTTCTAATCGGAAAATCAAACACATTTTATAGAAAACTATAAGGCCAGATAGGAAAGATTGGTCCCTCAGACTATCCAACGCTTTATGGGCTTATAGGACTGCTTATAAGACCCTGATTGGAATTTCTCCATACAGATTGGTGTATGGGAAGGCTTGCCACTTGCTTGTGGAATTAGAACATAGAGCCTACTGGGCAGCAAAGAAATTAAACTTTAACATGGACCAAGCAAGTGGACAAAGGAAATTAGAGTTGAATGAATTAGAGGAGCTGAGGAGAGACTCCAATGAAAATTTTAAAATATACAAAGAGAGGACCAAAGCTTTTCATGACAAAAACATCCTGAGGAAAAAATTTGAATCTTAGAAAAATTTCCTATTGTACAATTCCCGTTTCCAATTCTTTTCGAAAAAGTTAAGATCAAGATGGACAAGCCCCTTCATTGTGAAGAATGTTTATACTCATGGGGCTATTGAAATTAAGAATCCACATAATGGCAATGTATACATGGTTAATGGTCAGATATTGAAGCCTTATGTGGAAAACTTTCATTTAGGAGAGGAGTTCATCCCTCTTCATGAGCCAGAATATTCAGATTGATGCTCTTAGTCTAATGTAGCATTTATGTAGGATTTGTATCATATTTAATTTTTTTTAGTGTCACATAGCAGGTGAGTTCTTCATGGTAGGTATTATCCACCCTTTCTTTTATTTTTATTGTTCTCTGCATTACATTATCATTATATTGGGGACAATGTAGATTTTAGGTTGGAGGTGTGGATAATCATCCATGTGAGGTTTTTTTTTTTTTTTTTTTTTTTTTTTTTTTTTTTTTTTAGGTTTTAGTTTTTTTTAAGGTTTATGGAAAAATTTTCTCAACATTTTCAAAATTATATGTTTATATACAAGAATGTGAACATGATATTATGTGAATTCCAAAGGCAAAGTTAATACTTAGTCTAGGTCGATAGTAGTCAGAATTGTGATAACTAAAAATTATAGACATGAGTTCAATTATCTAATCATTAGTTTAAAGTGAGTTGTAATTTGATGTACTGAATTCACAATACACCCTAGCTAACTAAGTGAGGAATATGACATGTGAACTAAAATAACAAATTTTGATTTAAACAAGGTTGAATGAACTAGTACCATTGATATATGCTTAAAAGAGAGAATATTGAAGAAAAAAAGTGATGGAAAAAAGACAATTTTATTATAGAGCATGAATGCAATAACCATAACAATTGTGTCAATAATCCGGAGTAAGGATACCTAAGTATCCATTACTGTTACCATTATAAGTACGATACCTTAGGTTATGAAGCAAACCCGGCGGGAATCTTTATCTAAGGGTGGTCTATAATAATGAGGATATGATGATAAAAGAAGAAATGACATGAAGAAAATAAAATAACTAGAGATTTCATATTCTTGGGATGATTGAAAGGAGTTAGGTTAGGGAACGTGCATATTTCTCATAGTTAGACTAGTGTCACGGAGCACCTAAGTATATTGGATTATAACTATTCTAAATTTTGATTAGGTCTCTGAAATCAACGATGTAATGGATTAGGAAATTGAGATTCTAACTAACTTCAGACTTAGGGTAAGTATTATTTTGTTTTAGAATTCATATGATGAATGGAGCCATAATTGTATAAATTTCTAAGTGTTGAATTATTTTTCATGTTTTCAATGTTTGTGGGTAACATTTCAGGAAACCCTCATGAGACTATAACTAGTCTACTAGGGGAAACGTAGGGGTTTAAAGGCTTGTTGCATATGCTAAATGCAATTAAGATTACCTGCAAAAGTAGTGTAGTTAGAATTTCTTTTCGTTTTAATTTTGTTTCTAAAATTAGTTTTTATTTTTATTTTATTTTTCTTTGCTTATTTTGTTTGAGACTAGCAAAACGTTAGTTGGGGGTGTGCTGAGACTCAAATATTGCATAATTTTCCGCATTTACATCTTGGTTTTATGAACATGAATCAGCTTAATGTTCTATTTTACTCATGTATGTGTTGCAAGATGAATTTAAGAGCTTAAATTGAAAAAGGGTGCTAAAAAGCATGGATTTGATGCTCAAGAATCACCAAGGCAAGGGATGGATCTTAGGAGACCAAGATTGAAGAATTCACATGCCAAAGATCTAAGAAAATCAAGTGAGGAATGAAAAGAATTGAAGATTTGAAGTGAAGAATCCTTAAATCGTCCTGAAAAAGTGTATTCGAAAGCACTAAAGTCTATTTTGGGAAACTGTGTAGCAGAAAATCTATTTTAAACAAACTGTACAGTAAGAAGTCTATTTTGAGAAACTGCGTAAATTTGAGGCGATTTCTAGAGTTTTCCAACTTTGTACGAAAATTGGAGTTCCCCACTTATAAATAGGGCTTCCTAAGGCATTCCTAAGCATTATTAAAAGTATTCAAGAGCGAGATTTAACATTTTTACAGGGTTTTCAATTTTGTGTAAGTTTTATAAATTATTTTTTTCTTTTAGATCTTTTCTATTTGCATTTATTTTTTTGTTGTTGCTTTCTTTTTCCATTCTAATAATGTTTTTCTAGTTTCCTTGTAGCCCAAGCTAAAAGGGAAGCACATGGGTTTAATAATTCTTTAAGTTATGATGACTGATTGTTTTAATGATGAGAAGAATGGTATATGCATGTTATCTATTATTTAGGTTTTATTTTTTATCCTCTTATGAGATCCATATGTTTCCATCATATGAGATCCACATTGATGGATAGGTTTACGCTAGATCAATCAGATTTCCTACATAGGAGAGGTTCTCAACCTGTTATATTTCTTTAATTTTTATTATCTCATTGATATTGAATTCTTAAAATCACTGATGCTTGAGAATATATATCAATGGTGCAAATCCATGATTTTCTAATCTTTTATATCATTTATTAAAATATTTAAACTGTTTTATTTTCTGATTAGGCTGACCATAGTGCTCAGATCCTAGTTGTGTTATCTAAGTCATCATGATTTTGGAACATTAACCTATGTGTGGAACTTTGAAGCTTGGGTGTTATTTTAATTCAGTTGAATTACATCCATTCAAAAATTCCAAAATCAAATCATCAGTTTAGTTTTTATTACTTAGTTTGTTTTGCATTTGATTTTCTCCTTTTCACAATTCTTCTCCCTCTGGGATCGCCCTGTATTCAAATGATATTACTTATGAACCTCTACACTTGGAGGCAAGCAATCAGCTCATCTCACCCCTTACAAGTCCTCACAGGAGGCCTCCGACTGGAGAGTACGTTTGGGTGTTGTGTGTTGTCCCTTGCTCTTATGTAAGGCATAAACTTAGGTCCTTGTGTACGACCTTGGCCTGTGTGGCCTAAACTAGGTTTCTTGTGTGAATCCTTGACCTGTGTGGTCTAAATCAGGTTCCTTGTGAGGATCCTTGGCCTGTGTGGCCTAAAACCTAGGTTCCTTGTGTGGATCCTTTGCTCTTGTGTAGGGCATAAAACTTAGGTGCTTCATGTTGACCTTTGCTCTTATGTAGGGCATAAACTTGTGTCTTATGTAGGCACGTTTTAAGTACCTCGTATAGGTCTTAGAGTCAACCTTATATAGATTGTAAAGGGTTAGAGGTAAACCTAATTTAAAACCTCCATTAACGAAATCCGGCACACTCATGGGATGAATGCGTCCGCCGGGAGTGGAGTAGGCACATAGCCGAACCACTATAAACGACTGTGTTTGGTATTGATACTTGCTTGATCTTCATTATGTTTATCTTTAAATTTGCATGTAAGCATGACAATATGAATCTTTAGAGCTAAATTACATCCCACACACTTTCACACAATTCATCCATCATAGACTAATTGCTAAATCATGTTTAATATTGAGTAGTCTTATGATTGGATCCTCTACTTGGCTTGGAAGCCATTAGAGTTAAATTGAGGATATCTTGATAGTTGCATATTAGATCAAGATTAAGGTAATAGGATTTCAAATCGGCATAAAATTTTATAAAGTCCTATTCACCCCCCTTTAGGACACTTTGACCTATTCCCACTTCAACTAAAGCGGTTCTTACCGCAATTTCATTACCCTGTTTAGATCACGTTCATTCCACATGAGATTAATCAGAGTATTGTAATTCAATTTAGCGGATCTAAAGCGAGGTAGAGATAAATGAAAATCTAGAATTATAGGGCTAACAGTAAAAATACAATTAAAATATGATGTCTACCCAAATTGGGATAACAAAAGCCACGATATGCATACCTAAAATGATTAAAGTATAAAGCTTTCAGTTTGGTCCAAAACATAATGTCGGTGGTGCAAGCCACTCTAAGCCCACCCATCTAAGATCTTGAAAGTATCTACATTGATAATATCACCTGGTTGGTGTTTTAAAACACCGTCCTAAAGTGGGAGTGAGTGATCAACTTAGTGGTTCCATTAACTCTAAGTTACGCATGTTATCAATTCCACTATTACAAGTAATGATAAAGAAACTTAAACACCTAGTTCTTAAATGCTCTTATTAATGTACGCGCATGTTTTCATGAGATGATGCATGCCCTCACAATCTAATACTCCATCATAAGTGACTCCAACACCACGTTCACAAATGTCAATACTCCCTCAACATGTGACCACAACTCCCAAGTCGTCACAACCTAGACTAATGCGATGCGATGAGTGTTCATGTTAGCCGAGTAAATTAATTAATTTCATTCATCCAGCAAAATTGGGGAAGCTGCGACACCTCCATTTAGTCAATGGCCTCATCGAGATTGCTAAGTCTAGGGCGGCCATAGCAGCTCTGAGCCTGAAATCCATGATCCAAATTTAGGTATCATCCATTTATCTCACAAATCAATAATTTCAAATGTACGGCATGATACCCAAAGGTATGAGGATCAACTCGGTATGGGTCATCATCCAAACACTAAATACGATCACTCAGTTCTAAGATGCAGGCTTGTCACATAAAAACAAATCACCACAAAGAAAAAGGGCTCGTCACCCAATTTCATTCTTGCTCGGGTCGTTCGAATGATACTCTAACACTGAACCATCATTTGGGTAATTAGACAAGGGTCATTCAAACAATGATTTAACACTTCCATTAGTGCTCGTTGTCACTATAGGGAGGCTCTTCACCCAAGTGTAGGCCAACAACACAAACACATTGTCCCATACCACCATGCCCGGCTCCTGAAACTTGGGGATCATATCACTAATAGTCATTAGTAGGCCTCTCTACAGTATAGGGTGCTCTAGATTCAAGCAGGTGTGATCATACATGGCGGACACACACAGTTGGTTGGTTGTTAGGATAATTTAGTTGACTTGGGCAAACCTCAGCATAACTGGCATTGGGTGTAAGCATCTTGTGTAGTCCGACTATTGTCGGTTGTTCGCATTCGCCCCATGTCAATCAGACTAGTTTGGGGCAGCCAACCTAGTCAGGGCCGCTCCCGTGGATCTGCATTTTACCAGCTAACCCGATTATCGAAGTAGTCCCAGTCAATTAATAACACTAATAAATCCATTACATAGCTACAGGAAAAGATATAAGTAATAAATTAAGAAATTCTACTCTATTGGGCATTCTATCAAACATGCAGGCTGCGTTATGACTAACATAGCTATTCATGTGAGGTAAGGCAAATTGAGTGCATAAGCAGGTGAGTAATAGGAAGCGTGAGCAATAAATTAGTGAATTCAACTTATTCTAGCAACAAATCAAACATATAGACTTCATTACATATGGATAACAATTCATGGAAAGTAAACATGTCATATGAGTACACATAGGTTAGCATGCATCATCCATTCATAAC
The DNA here is from genome assembly GCF_029962835.1 of Magnolia sinica. Lineage (NCBI taxonomy): Eukaryota > Viridiplantae > Streptophyta > Magnoliopsida > Magnoliales > Magnoliaceae > Magnolia > Magnolia sinica. The sequence continues at coordinate 42,661,755 of NC_080589.1, forward strand.
ACAAATCATAAATCGATACTTGTTATCATGCATTCGTATACACATTACACAAATCATCAATCAGCATAAATTAGCATGCATTCATTTATGCATTACACAATTCACTAATCGGCACAAATCAACATGCATTCGTCTATGCATTACACAATTCATTAGTTGACACAAATCAAGATGCATTAGTCTATGCATTACACAAATCATTAATCAATATTGGTTTGATAAAGGGCAACCTAAGGGTAATGGTTCACACCTTGGAGTGGTGCGCCGGGTTTCAGGCTCGCTCATAGGGCTAGGGTCTTGCAGATTGGCTCACCGATGTCCTATACCAAGACGGCTAGCTAGTAAGAGCTCATGCATTTGGTTTTCAAGGACCAATTTCTAAGAAGGGTTTATTGATTACCTCTAATTGCCGCTAGGAAGATTCGATGTTGCTGGTTAGTAGCGACAGAGAAAATCCTCCAAACCCACTCCTCTTTGACACTGCTTCCCTTCTCTTCTCCCTCTCCCCTTTCTTGCAATGAAATTCAAATCTGAGTGAGGGGGGGTGGTAAATAAGGCTATTTATAGTGCTAAAAGTGTGCATAATAGTTCTGGTTCTCCTTTTCATATTAAACTTGTTATGGGGGAGATTGATTTCGATTTACAGGGTCCTTACGGGGACCCACTGGCTCATCCATGTTAGGGAAAAGTTGCCACACTATAGGATATATGATTTGTTAAAATCGGGTGGCAATTAGGCACATTGATCAATCATGGAGGCCCCACTTGTGATGGACTGTCATCGATGATTGATCGAGGCCGCGACTATATGGATATGTGCATGAAAATATTCTTAACTCGCACATCGAGTTTGATTGAAATCCAACGGTCGAAAAGTCACAACTTCGTAAAAGAGCAGAGAGCCAATTCACTTAAATTTTCAGGTTTCTACTTAGGGCATTTGTACATCCCATGCACTCGGCCTTCTGTCCAAGTTGAGCACTTCTAGAAACTATCTCGGCTCGACATCTACGATGGATGTCAAACCTGGTAAGACGGTCGTTATTCTATAGTTTCGAGTCTAGCAGACCATTAACATGCAATATGTATCTAATCCGGTGAATCTGGGCATTTTTGGGATAAATTAGGCAATAAAATTTCTCATGCATGATGATTGGGGTTTGGATTATTAGCTAAATTCATAGTGTGGCTTATTTGCAAATAACGAAAATGGTGATTCGACTCTAATCATCCTAATCAAGAACCTTAATTCAACTATACTAGAAATTACCTAAATTTGTAAAATGTACTACAAATATAAAATATTAATTGAATCATATGAGATGATTCCTAGTATGATTATAAGCAATTCCTAAGAAGATACTGAATATAAAAACTCTAAGATGCAAAATATATGTGTGGCACGTCGAAAACGTGTAATTGCATAATTTTTCAGTTTCAATAGGTTTATTGCTTGTAATGCTTTTGATACTTTTAGTAGAAAAATTATTTTTAAAATTTTTATAGTAGTTTATTATTAAGTCTAATTTATAATCACCAAATTTCATCTCATTTTGAATTCCAAAAAAATTCTAAAAATTCTAGGAGTACTAACTGCTTGAAACCAATAATTTTGGTATAGTTTCTGAAAAGCCCTAAAATTATCCTCCTTTAAGTTTTATTTTTATTTATTTTTATATAAAATTAGACTTATCAAGCTTCAATCTAGATTTTGAATCACTTTAATCAAAGTTGTAGAAAAATAGATATGAAAATTTGAAGTCAGTATACTGAAACTGCCAAAATCCGAACATGCAGAATATTGCTGAACAAGGTTACTCGGTTCAACTGAGTCCCACTCGGTGCAACCAAACCCTACTATCCGGATTTACTCGGTTGCTCGAGGATTACTTGGTGCAACTAAGCATTGCTGTCCAGATTTGCTTGGTGCAATCGAGTTCCACTCGATTTAACCGAACCTTGATTTTCATGTTCTTCAAAATTCTCTAATTTCACTCATTTGGGTGGTTTTGGTGGATCCAAGGTCACTCATTTTGGTCCTAAACACGTGTGAATACAAACATGAACATGCACTTAAGTCGATAAATCAAAGGTAATGTCCAAGGACGTCTAATTCCCAGCTGGCAAAAATTCGAGGAAGTTTAAAACCAAAAGGACCTACCGATGAGGTCGATACCTGGGAAGATGAAGAAGCCACTGCCTCCACCTGTGGTGGAAGGGCCTCCTCATCTCAAGCTGCCATCGTCAGAGATGGCCCACTTGACGACACTGCTAGTCTAGAATTCATACTGTCATGGATGGATTCCCCATGGAAAGTCATTGATATAGACAAACCCCCGAGAACCCTCAAAAGACATGGAAATAGGGGGAAAACAGAAGTAGGTTAAGGAGGAGGAGCATAGAAGAACACGTACCTAAAAAAGCTAATTAATCGGATGATCAGCACAGTGAATGGAGAAGAACCAAGAAAAAAAAGGAAAGACAGTCGACATAACTTGGACTCAAAACTAGTGAGCGGGAGAATGAGAGGGAAACCCTTATTTATAAGAATCCTGAAACCAGGGCATTTAATGCTAGCACTACTTACGAGGACATGAAATGTAACAACCTGGTTCTCGAAACCCAAGTATATTGCTCGTTTTCTGAAAACTCGAGTGTTAACCTTTAAAAATAGCCCAACTTTCGTGTGTGTATATATATATATATATATTTTTCTTTTCTTTATCAGAGTTAACAATTTAGCAGAATAAAAACTAATCAAGTATAAGAGGGAGTCCAAATATACATAATCAAATATTCGAGTGGCTACTCGAAACTTATACAAACCAATGTCTTAAGTTTTTACAATGCATGACAGTACCAATGCAAATGAAATCAATAATATGGAGTCGCAAGATCATCTAGCTCCTCCTATCCACATGAACACCAGCATACACATCATCTGTGTCTCTTGCACACTAAATATGGTTTGATAGCGTTAATGGCTATTGTAGTGAGGTATTGAAAAGTGTGAGCTTAACAGTCCTGGGGGGGTGAATAGGACTATGCTAAATAAAAACTTAAAGTACTTAAATAATAAATAAATCAGAAATCTCAATAGCATTAGTATTGAGAAATTAATTCAAACTTAGTTCGTAGGATAACCTTACACCAAAAATAAAGTTTTAGGTAGGACAACCATATTTCATGAACGTTTGTAAGGATCAAGATCTCAAACCAAGTAAGAGATAAGAGAGCTACCTATTACAAGCATTCACCATATTTGCATAAATAAATTATAATTATTCACCACATATGCAAAAAATAAAACATCCACCATAAACACCAGGAGTTATAGTGGTTCGGTGTATACACCAACTGTTCTTAAATAGCCACACCTACTCCACTCCCAAAAATCACAACCCACGTGATATTAGCATTCACTAAAAATAAGGTTTTCATAGGTTCACCTTAAAACCTTATACAGTTGTGATTTTAGAAGGGCTATCACAAACAAAAACCCCATGTTGAGATTTTCTAGCTATCTTAGTCAAAACCAACACATGAGATTTTCTAGCTATCTCAAAGAAACCAAAAATACAAAATATAGAAATGTATTTATCTTCTTCTTGAAGATGAATCTCTTGAAGTAGCTTGTAGAACCGCTTTACTTGAAGTAGAACGTTCAATGTCCAGTAACACTAACAAGGGTTCTAGGTTCTATATTGATTTTAAATTAATTTAAACCAAATGCTACTTGTTTAAATTCCTTAAGATCTCAAAGAAGAGTGATTACTCTCTTTTAAAAAGTAAGATTCATGAAAAGAGATCAAGGAATCAAAACAAAAAGCTATATAAACAAAATATTAAAATACCATGTAATAACTTGAAGATAGTGGGGACTTCTCTCTTTCTTAGTGAAGGCTTTTCTTAGCTTGGATGAGTAATTTCGAATTGAGAGAATGCCTCTATTTATAGGCTGAAAAGTTATTGTTTCGACTCGTCTAAGTCACCTTCGACTCGTCTAAGATCTAATCAAATTTCAAAATTTGGGCGATCGGATAAAACTGTTCTTTAGCTGGTTGAGCATGAGCTTCGACTGGTCGAGGGTGCAAAATTTTAGTTACTGGACTTCGATTCGAGCAACCATCGACTGGTCGAAGGTCTCTCTTCGACTGGTTGAGCAGTCTGCTCGACTGGTCGAGATACCACTGGAATTATCCATTTTTGGATTTCAAACTTGTATTGGTCGAAGATTATCTTAGATTGGTCAAGCCATAGCTTAGAGTAGTCGAACCAAGGCTTAGACTTGTCGAACGAAAGCCTAACTAAAGTATAAAAACCCATATAAATTTATCTTTTGAAAGCACTTAAGTTTGAGGTCTTTCTGTCAATTATTCCTTAGAAGATTGGACATTGAAGTTTAATGCTTGTTCTTCTTCTTAAATCTTCAATGGAACATAATAGATCTTTAATTTGAAGTGTATTGAAGGTGGAGTTTGATTTTTTACTTGTAGTGTAGTAGAACTTGAACTCATTCTAGCTTGAATTTTCCAACTTCATAACTCGTACTTTCCAACTTCATGACTTTTACTTAAGCTTGGTCTCCATAGTAGATGCTGAACTTGAATGACTTCAAACTTGAACTTTCCATCTTGATCCACATTAGACGGACTATAACTCAAGCTGTTTTGTCTAAACGAAATTTGACAAACAACGGTGTGCTTTATACAATATAACACTTACAGGTATAACCCCCAAGATTTATCAAAGCATCAATATAATTAAGCATAGTTTATAATGAATATTTCACAACAATCATCATAATTGTTGATGCAATTTTTCGGTAGACCCTCCTTGGTTAACCCTTCAGGACTTGCACAGACGAAAGTGATAGATAAAGGAGACCCTGGCTTGTATAGGGGACCCTCCGATGCCTAAGTCAGGATCTTGGGTCTTTTATAGGTTAGGATCTTAAGGGAAAGATTCACCAGTCAAGTGTTAGGGTATGTATGCGTACCTTATATTGGTGGGGGTACCTCTACTTATAGGAGAAGGAAGACCACATCACAAGGAGTCTTTCCTGATATGCGGGAGACCATTTCACACAAATATTCAGATTCATCCGGGATCCTCTTGAGAGTATCGTTATCTGAGGTCCTCGGGATTTGATTTGATCCCCCAAAGATCTTGGGAGTGATCTTTGGACTATTGGAGAGATTCCCAGATTGTTGGTCCAGGAAAAGGAGGGGTGATAAGGTGTCAGATACAGTTAGTGCAAGTAATATCGAACTTTTTGTCAGATTGATATTTACCTTGTTTCAGAGGTCATGCTAAGCTATAGCCGAGCTATGGTCGAGCTATGACCGACCTATAGCCAACCATAGGTTAGGTCGACAATTGGTAATTTGAATGGACTTACAGTTGCATCCTCTTTGAGTGGCCTTACAATTGCATTGACCCTCTTGACGGTCGACCTTTCCTCGGCAGTAGATGCCCCTTGAGGCTCAAGTCTCATTGCGTCTGTGCGGGTTTGTAGAGTTGGTCCATTCCATAGGTCGATTTATTTTTCTCTTAACAGTAAGCACCCCTTACTTTTCGAGCTGATCTTCGAAGGCTCGGAAAGTAAGCCAGATGTAGCTTAAGTCGGGTTTTGTTGTCATAAATGTCAGGTATAGTGGCCAACATAGTAATCAAGGCGTGTCAGTAATCAAACATGGCATGACATTCTTTCAGGCCACTGTTTCGGTGACAAACCAACAAGAGCATGACACATGGCCAATTCTTGATATTAGGGTTGAGTAGTGTATGGGGTCGCGCCACATGTTGAGAGGTGGTAGTTGAGGGGGCACCGTATAAACCCAGCATTGATGGGAGTACTCAAGCATTGTCACATAGTTGTTTTCATCTGCATTTTTCCCTCTTCTCGTTCAGTTGTCTTCCCTAGTGCAGATAGGCGATTTCCGGTGATTGTCTTCACCAGCGGCCGGGTACTAGTTGAAATTGCGGTTTACAACGTTGATACTGAAGAATGAATATGAGGCAATGTCCTAGAGGGGGTGAATATGAATTTTTCTATTATTTTTACCTTTTTAAAGTCCTGATTACCGAACTTAAATAATAATTCAATTTTAACCAAGTTAGGCAAAATAACTCTAATGGCTTCCAAGCCAGTTAGAGGATCCAATCACAAAGGCTATTAGGGATATGCAGATATAATGACTATCCTAGTGTTGTATGCTTGTGTGTGGAATGTGTTTCTTATCAATGAATAACATTCATTCAATCACATATACAAAATTAAAGATTCAATCATATATAAACATGATTAAATAGATGCGCAAATGACAATTCCAAACACAAGCATTTGTAGTGGTTCGGCTATATGCCTACTCCACTCCTGGCATCCACACTCAATCTCAGAGTGCACCAAATTTCACAATCAATGGTTTTAAACAGGTTCACCAATAACCTTTACAATCCTACACTAAGGACACAAATTTATGCTCTCCGTAATAGCAAAGGTCCTATACGTAGAACCCACGTTTAAGCCCATCAGCTAAGGTCTCACACTAGGCACCTACCGTTTAGGCCCACCGACCAAGGTCCCACACAAGGCACCTACGTTTAGGCCCACTGGACAAGGTCCTACACAAGGCACCCACCTTTAGGCTCACCGATCAAGGTCCCACACTAGAAACCTAATCAAGTTTGTTGAAAGTAAACTCTTAGTCTTAATCCTACATGAGGAAGGAGACTAAACTTTTGAAATCTTTAAATGACACTTACTTGTTGGAAAGAGTTCTCTTTTGTAGCTTGTCTCAGGTTGCTAGATCTTTGCACTCTCAAGCTTGAATCAGCTTCCTAGTGCCCCCCGATCGCGTAGCTTGGATTTACTTGTTGGTTCAGCTTCAAGATAAAAAGCCTTGCATAAGATGTACCTAAAAGGTGACCAATGTTCTGAGAGCTTGTTGAATCTCCTATCTAGGAAGTGAGTGCATTTTCTAGGGGATTCAACCTATGGATGCTCTATAGTATCAAAGAACTAAGGATATACTTATTGGTTTAGTCTTTGAACTCTAGAGAAGGCACGAGTTCATGTTCTTCATTAAATAAGAGCTTTGAATGCTCATAAAGGTGAAGGATCACAATGAAGAAGACATGAACTCATATGGATAGAGTCTAAATGGGCTAGGATAAACTTGGGATACACTAGAGACTCTATGATGCCTATTTCCACTAATTTTGTAAGTTTTTAGAAGCCACTTTTATAAACAAAAGCTTCCAACGGATAGAAAACGACTATAAAATGCTAGTTTACGGTGCTACCAAAGTCAACTTCGATATCATCGAACTTGCTTCGGCGGTACCGAAATATCATTCGATAATACCAAATTAATCTGTCAAGTTGTTGTTCAAAATATGTCCATTTCAGTGGCACCGAACATTGTTCGTCGGTGGCAGTCGGTGTCATCAAATTATCCATTCGGTGATACTGAATTATAGTAGTGAGGTTGCTGGACAATTTTGAGTCCCTTCGGTAACACCGAAGGTATCTTCGGTGATACAGAAGGTGACATTCAGTGACACCTTCTTACTACCAAAGGTGGACAAATTTTCCTATTTTTGTCCTTTTAATCTTTTAACAACTTGGGATATGCAAAAGCTAAGGCTATCGGATATAAAATATGGACTTGGGATTGGCTTAGAATAGATGACCTAAGATGTATTCCTATTTGGGTTGGGATCATCTATTTGTAAGGTCAAGATCGTAGAAGCATTTCTTCGTCTTCAATGTGGCTTTGATGCTTCTGATCCAGTTGTGTCTCCAGTCTTCACTTGTCAAGACTCATTTGAGTAAAATACACAACTAGTCACATAATTGACAAACATGGGTGCAAATAAGTGCACTAACAATTTTCCTATTTGTCAATTACATGACAAAAACAACCTAACCTACGACTGTGTCATGGTCCATACCAATGACATACCAAAACAAAAAGAATTACATATCAAACATATAGATTTACAACTTAAAACTTGACATGTAATACAAAATCATGCTACTCCCCCTTAATGTTTATCAAGAATAACCTGCAAGAAGGGAAGCAAACAATTTCTACAAGAAACAACACTGTTTTGGTGGGTAGGTTTCTTCTCACCCCTTTTGTCAGTTATTGGCAAAGAATTTACCAAGAAGGATTCCAATAACATATGAGAATTGATAATACAGAGGGTTAGAGAATAGAATAGTCAGGTCGTATAATGATATAAGTTTAGAGATCTTCATTCAGACAGTGAAATATATCATCATAAGCAGTCACACCATATGTTAGATAGACAAGAGAACAATAAGGAGAGTATCTAACATGAGCAGAAAAGATAATACCAAAACTTCATCAAAATTACTATCCCAAAATTGGGTAGATAAAAACCATCATCTAAGAACCAAAAAGAGCCCTTAAGGGTATAAATATCCAAAAAAAAGGACTATGATTCAGCAATAACACAGTAAAGATCATCGGGACAATCCACCCTCAAACGGAGGGAAATAAGAACGACGAGTCAGAAGCAGTTCAGTGATGTGCTCCCCAGTATGTTGAAGTGCGTCAAGACACAGTTCAATCCCGGAGAGTCAATTTTTGCATTGCCGGAGGCAACCTTTTATATTTGACTGTCCTTCAAGAAGTTTACTAGCTGGATCATTTTGGCAAAGAAGACGCTCAGTGCTGACTGATAATGGACTTGGGGCAAGCACCGTAGTGCGACAAGAGTCCTAGCCAGTGGCCATGGGAGCGTCTTAAGTTTCTTCGCTGCTCCTGCATTCTTGATTCTCCTTAAACGTAGTTGCAAATACATTTAGTTGAATTAAAGTTTTCTTGGTAAAGCACACAACAGGATATACCATATCATGAGTAGGTGGTAGACCAAGGAATTTTAAGAGTTTGTAGATAACACTTGGAAAGGGAAGGCTAGTACAATGAATGCCCTTGACAACTAGGATCAATTATTTCAAGATAAGGGTTGGTAGACATATTTCAATTCCCTGAAAGATGTCATGTAGGATATTAAGAACAAAGGGAGAGATCATATCTCTAGAGACTTCTGGGTATGCATTTATACTTAGAATGTTATGTAGTACTTTGGTGGTTGAGTCCAAATGCGATGATGAAAGGAAGTTTCTTTTGTTCCTGGGAATTGTGGCACCATTACACAGTACTCGAGTCATTTCACCCCAAGCTCCAAGATGATTGAGAGAATGATTAGTTGGAGGAGTTTGTGTTACTCTGAGGTGCAACAATTGACTTAGCACCAAAGGAGTAACCTCCTTAGTTTAGTTCATGAAGTTGATGCTGATTGACAGAGGGTCATCATGAGTGTGATGACAAGAATTTAAGAATTGATGAATGAGGTCGTGTTGAACCTCTCCACCAAAGTATAGTAAGTTGTCCCACCCAATTGATCCTAAGTAGAGATCAATCCCATATGGTTCGATGAGCAGTGATTTAATCAATCTGTTAGAGATTGTTTTATTTAACATAGCCATTTTAGTGGGGTTGGAATAAGGAGAGCGAAAAATGTTAGTTCGTCTACTGGAGTGTTGCCCTTTTGCAGGAGCATTACCTTTTTCTTTAACCATTGTTGTGTTGTAATCATATATTGGAAAAATTAATGGAAGGATTTTAACAAAGCTTAACAGTATGCATATGAAATTTCATATTTCTCAAATATACCTAGAGAACAGATGAACTATTTCTGCAGGAATTAAAGTACACATATGCAACTACAAATAAATTTATCTTCCAAAATAAGTTTCCAGCTGAAAGTATACCAAACACAAAACAAAAAGAAAGGGCTAGAGACTTCTACTTTCCTTGGAAAATGAGTTATCAAGGAAATAAATAATTGATGCATCAATATACCAAAATAAGTATCCAGTGAAAACAAAAAATACACACAACAGAAATATTCCTAATGCATAGTAAATCTTTAGAAGATTTATCAGCAGTATCTTCTTCAGGGCATGAGAAATGTGTCACAATCTGTTCCACTGACTGTTGGAGTGAGGAGAGCTTTTCTTCCATTGACTTCATCATCTCACCAAGTTTTGATTGATTCTTCAAAAGTTACATGAGAGCATTCTTTTGAGGAGTAGAAATTGTAGGAGCTGAAGTTGGTGACTGATTATCTGGGCCTTCTTTAACCATATCATCTTCCTTCCTTGGAAGCTCTTCTTCTGCCGATATTGGGACATCAGTTTCATTTTCCTGATACTATTTTCATTGATTTTTGGAGCTGATATGGATTCTCCTTTAGGCACCTTGAATCCACATTGATGGGCCAGCTTGCACAGCAAATGACCGAAAGGTATTGCTATGAAGTTAGACTCAAGACTTTAAACTATTTCATCGTATATCAAGGTAAGTAGACACAATGGTTCCCCTTTACCGATTTGATATAGGGTCTCCACCATGAATGGTGTAAGCTCAGTATGATTTTCGTATCTAGGATAGATGTTGGAAATGCAAATCAAGTGTAGTATACAATAATCATTTGACATATTTGTGGCCCGTAGTGCATTCCCGTGATGCCAAGGGGAATTCTTCCCATTGCACAAAAAATTTGTCCAAACAGCTCTTTTTGCTTCAGTGGGTAGGTTTAATTCAGTGGGTTGTTTGGAGCTCAATGGTATTCCTATAAGGGTTGAAATGCGATATGGGGTGATTTTGACTATACGACCATTGTAGTTAACTTTGAGACCCTTAGATAGAGAGCAATGAGACAAGAATGATTGAATTAGGATTTCATTCACTGGCCCTCCAAATGACAAAACTTGCAGTCATCCTTGTCATGAAAGAATTTCTTGTACTTTAAAATTTTCAAGACATTTCACATTTATTTTTCTCTTAAAAAAATCTAGCTGTAATGGGACTGGTGGAATCAGGGTTTGAAGAAGATGAAGGACTAGATGATTAGTTAGAAGATCGTCCATGCTTTGGAACGCAGAGTTTTTGCCTAGTTTCGGTTGAACCTTCAGTGTCATGCTTCCTCTTGGATTTGTTATCTCTAGGTGGTGATGACTCCATTTTGAAAAATGGAGTGAAATGAAGGAAGGACCTATTAAGAGAAGACAAACATAAGATAAATGAACCTATTTTTAGATGTATTGAGAGAGCACTAGAAAGTACCTTGGTTTTTTGCTTTGTACAGCCCTCCAACTGGACTTAAGAAGAAACACGAAAAGTCACAGTCAAAACAGAAGTGAGAAGTGAGGGTTTTAAGTAATTTGACGCAGCTCGATTTAGGTAGCACTGACAGTAGGTTCGGTGTTTCTGAAATATCCCTGAGATTCAGAATTTGCTACACACGTTTCCTAGTATACATTGTTTTTATGAAATGATTAGCATGAATTCACCAAAAGTATTTAGAGACCAAGAATCCTCAGATTTATCAGTTTGACCAATTAACAGGCTTAGTCCTTTGATTTGACTCTAATGTTCATATGACAGGCATGATCCCCAGATGTAACAAATTCATCTTAAGTCAACCTCTTGGATCGCTTTTCAGTATTTTTGAGAGGATGATATGATGTAAGCCAATAAGCAGCACACTTGGCTTTTATATATCCTTTATATTTATGTGTTTTTCTTTTATTTTGTTCTTTAGATTGGGAATGATTGTAGTTGTAGATGTCAAAAGTATTTATAGTGACTTTTGGTCACCTTCACTTTCGGATTCACTGTTTTTAGAATTGGATTCATCTATGTCATCCCATGCTGCTGTCATAGCTTTTCCTTTTGATTTCTTGGATGGACACTCAGTGGATATATGTCCATGGCAATTATAGCATTGGAGTTCTTTGGACTTCCTAAATGTTTTACCTATTTGACGTTTGTGGTCCAGTTGAACTTCTTTGTTATTGAATGGTCTCCCACAGTTTTTGTTAAAGAATTTTTTGAACCGTTGGGCCAACAGTGCTACTTCCTTATCATCATCTTCATCCTCATTTTCTTCTTCCTCAATTACATTCATATTTTTGGCAATTTTGAGTGTATTGTTTATGGTTTTTGTAGAAGGTTTGAAATGGAGTTCAAAGGTTTGCACGGAACCTATCAATTCTTCTATTTTCATTTCTTCTATATTCCTACACTCTTCAATATTAGTGATCTTGGAGTTAAAGCGTTCTGGTAAAGATCTCAAAATTTTCCTACATATTTTAGGTACCAAAATTCTTTCTCCAAGTCCACCCATGGAGTTACAAATGTTATTCAATTTTGTGAAGAACTCTATGAACATATCATCTTCTTCCATCTTTATTTGTTCAAATTGAGATGTGTGGAGTTGAAGACTTGACATTTTTACAATGTTGGTTCCTTCATGGGTAGTTTTCAATAACTCCCATGCTGCCTTAGAGTTTACACACATGCTTATCTGATGAAATACTTCTTGTGAAACTCCACAGAAGATTGCATTCATGGCTTTGGCTTCACACATCCTCATCTCTTTGTCATACTGGGTCCACTTAGCCTTTGGTTTGGGTTTGGCGATTGTTGTGCCATCTTTGAGAACAATTTATTTTGTTGGTGCAGTATATCCATTTTCGACAATCTCCCAAACACCATTATCTAAGGCCTGGAGAAAATATATCATTATAGCCTTCCAGTGTGCATAATTTGTACCATTAAAGACAGGTGGTCGTGAGATGGATGGTCCCTCTCCTTTGCCCATAATTCTTTCTTCAGTCAAGATCTTAATCTAGGTTGTGAAACCTTTCTTAGAGGAAACCGCTCTAATACCAATTGAAATTGTGGTTTAAACCACTGATACTGAAGAATGAATATGAGGCAATGTCCTAGAAGGGGGTGAATAAGACTTTTTCTATTATTTTTACCTTTTTAAAGTCTTGATTACCTAATTTAAATAATCATTCAATTTTAACCAAGTTAGACAAAATAACTCTAATGGCTTCCAAGCTAGTTAGAGGATCCAATCACAAAGGTTATTAGGGATCTGCAGATATAATGACTAGCCTAGTGTTGTGTGCTTGTGTGTGGAATGTGTTTCCTATCAATGAATAGCATTCATCCAATCATGTATACAAAATTAAATATTTAAGCATATATAAACATGATTAAATAGATGTGTAAATGACAATTCCAAACACAAACATTTATAGTGATTCGGTTACGTGCCTACTCCACTCCCAACATCCACACTCAATCCCGGAGTGCACCGGATTTTACAATCAATGGTTTTAAATAGGTTCACCAATAACCTTTATAGTCCTACACTAAGGACGTAAATTTATGCTCTCTATAAGAGCAAAGGTCCTATACCTAGAACCCACATTTAGGCTCACCGACCAAGGTCCCACACTAGGCACCTACCGTTTAGGCCCACCGGCCAAGGTCCACACTAGGCACTTATCGTTTAGGCCCACCGGCCAAGGTCCCACATAAGGCACCTACGTGTAGGCCCACCGACCAAGGTCCCACATAAGGCACTTACCTTTAGGCCCACCAGCTAAGGTCCCACACTAGGAACCTAATCAAGTTTGTTGAAAGCAAACTCTTAGTCTCAATCCTACATGAGGAAGGAGACTAAACTTTTGAAATCTTAAAATGACACTTACTTGTCAGATAGAGTTCCCTTTTATAGCTTGTCTCGGGTTACTAGATCATTGCGCTCTCGAGCTTGAATTAGCTTCCTAGTGCTCCTCTGATCGCGTAGCTTGGATTTACCTGTTAGCTCAGCTTCACGATAAAAACCTTGCATAAGATGTACCTAAAAGGTGACAAAGGTTATGAGAGTTGGTTGAATCTCATATCTAGGATAATGAGTGGATTCATTAAGGGATTCAACCTATGGATGCTCTAGAGTATCAAAGAACCAAGGATATACCTAGTGGTTTGGTCGTTGAACTCTAGAGAAGGCACGAGTTCATGTTCTTCATTAAATAGAAGCTTTGAATGCTCGTAGAAGTGAAGGATCACAATGAAGAGGACATGAACTCGTATGGATAGAGTCTAAATGGGCTAGGATAAGCTTGGGATATATTAGAGACTCTATGGTGCCGATTTCTACTAATTTTTCAAGTTTTTACAAGCCACTTTTAAAGATAAAAGCTTCCAACCAATAGAAAATGACTATAAAATGGCTAGTTTATGGTGTTACCGAAGTCAACTTCGGTATCAACGAACTTGCTTCGGTGGTACCGAAATATCAATTGGTAGTACCGAATTAATCCCTCAAGTTGTTGTTCAAAATATGTCCATTTTGGTGGCACCGAACATTATTCGTCGGTGGCAGTCGATGTCACCAAATTATCCATTCGGTGATACCGAATTATAGTCGTGAGGTTGCTAGACAGTTTTGAGTCCCTTCGGTAACACCAAAGGTATCTTCGGTGATACCAAAGGTGACATTCAGTGACACCTTCTTACCGAAGGTGGACAGATTTTCCTATTTTTTTCCTTTTAATCTTTCAACAACTTGGGATATGCAAAAGCCAAGGCTATAAGATATAGAATATGGACTTGGGATTGGCTTAGAATAGATGACCTAAGAGATATTCTTATTTAGGTTAGGATCATCTATTTGCAAGGTCAAGATCGTAGAAGCATTTCTTTGTCTTCAATGTGGCTTTGATGCTTCTGATCCAGTTGTGTCGTCAGTCTTCACTTGCTAAGAACTCATCCGACTAAAAGACACAACTAGTCACGTAATTGACAAACATAGGTACAAATAAGTGCACTAACACTTGTTTCTTCCCCAGTGAGCTTCAAATTTCACTTGCCCCCTCCTTTCCTTTTCCTTTTAACTGTGACTCTTAACATCTATAAAAAGTCGCCATGTCAGACTCTTTGATTTCATTGGAGGGGGCCTTCGGTGGTGACAGTGAGGCGTGTAGCCTCCGGGTACTGTCAAACCCACCATCGCCGTTGGTGATGATGGCCGATGTCGATTTTCCAGCATTACAGGCCATGGAAGTGTCTCCAGCGGAGAGGCTGATTAGGGTAGAGCATGGCCAGTCCAGTGATGAAGATCCGAAAGAGTCCTCTGGTGAGGAGTGTCCGAGAGGCCCTATGCCCTCGACCCTTATTGAGGCAGAGTTAGCTCAGATTATACTGGGGTATCATGTCCCTGAGTTTGTAATACTCTGACTTCACTCACTAGAGGAGCTTCCTGATCAGCCTTTAGAGGGGGTAGTCGCCATTTTTTAGGTCACCCTTGAATACGGCCTTAGGCTCCCTCTGTAAGGTCTGGTAAGGTGGGTACTTGCTTGCCTGAACTTGGCTCCGAGACATATGATCCCCAATGGATGGAGGGATTTGATTGGTTGCGTGGTCTTATGGTCCGAGCTAGAGCAGCTCAAACTTATTTTCTAGAAGTTCCTTCATCTATATCAGCTAAAGCCAAATAATTTTCACCCTGGCTAGTATTATCTCTCTGCTTTGGGGGGTACCGGAGGGAGCCTCATTACCGATCCTCCATCGTCCAATAAGAATTGGAGGGACAAGTGGTTCTGGGCTTCTGGATGTTGGGAAGAGGTTGACCCTAGTCTTGGATCAGCACTTGGTCCCCATAACATTCTCCGACCTAGGTCAGTATACTTCGGATGTAGTTATTCTTTAGTTCGTTCTTAGTTGGCCGATTTTTGAATTTTCTTAACTTGTTCGCACATGTCCTTTATCGTTATTATCCCTAAGTATCCTCCCCTGCTGGATAGTGGATCTCTCACTCGGATCAGAGGGGAGAAAGCACTGAAGGAGAAGGAAAGATCTTTGAGGATACTTCCCCAACCCGAGTTGCTCCTAAAGTCCGACTTAGACCTCACTCTCACCGGTAAGAGCTTTGGTAAGAACTCTGGCCGAGCTTTAGAACTTAGAAAATTTCATGGATCTCCATAAACTGAGTTTCTTCATGTTTTGGTGCAGAAATGCCTGAAGCTCGTCCAAGAACAAAAGACCTTGTAACGCCTGAAATTCGGGAATCGAGTATAACTCAGCTCCCGAGTTTCAAAACATCACTTATGCAACATATGAAATGATGGATGTATGTTGTCTGTATGAGTGCATAAAACATGGAATAGATTAAGCCAAACTGTAAACATAATTCAGGGAAAAGTGAAGAACGCAAGCGGAAGACTTAAAGAAATATATGTGTACATGTGCAAATCCCTGAAATATATATACATACCAGGTCATACTTACAAGTGTTACTATCAAAATTACAAGTATCAAATGACATCATCTATTCCCAAAAAGAAATCCCAGAATCCCATGCATCAGAACAAGGCTCACAAGAACCCGCCTGAAAACTGCATGAAAGAAAATGCAGCCTCATCATCCTTGAACTCCTGCTCTGTCTCAGGGGTCGCATCAATATTTGCAACTAAGATAGAGTCTGGTGGTGTTTAAGCACCGTCCCAGAAGGTGGGAGTGAGTGATTAACTCAGTGGAACAATAAAGCAAAGGTTAACATGTTATCAATTCAATCAAGCAGAAATGATAAAGCAGAACAATCAAACATGTCCTAATTACTCTTGTTAGTGCAAGGATGTATGTAGAATGATGTGTGCCCTCACTTGTACACCCTCAGCGTCTTCATCTTACGTTACGCATGCATCACCTCAAGTGCTCCACCTCTTCCAGGCACATCCAATGCGGTGCATGAACATAATTACCAGTTGTTATTAGTCCTTTTCATACAGCAGGATTGAGAAGCTAAGGTACCTTCCTCATATCAATTTTCACACAGTGATCCATTCTAGGGTCGTTAGTCCTAGATCATCTCATATGATCATGTGGTTTTAGGTCGCTGCAAAGGGCTCGTCACCAATCAATGCACGCCTATCATACCTTCGTTACTACAATAAGGCTCGTCACCTCAATGCGGTATCCAGGTATGCTCGAGGTCACTGCAAAGGGCTCGTCACCAATCAATGCAGGCCGACAGCACGAATATAGTGTCCCATACCACCATAATCGGCTCACGAGTTTGATTGCTCACTGGTCACTACGGGGAGGCTTATCACCCCAGCGTAGGCCGACAGCTCGACCACGGTGTCCCATACCACCATGTCCGGCTCATGAGTCTTAGTGGATCAAGATACAACGATTAACGGGATTTGCACTAGTAAGTTTGGTACCCTAGATTCAAATAATAGCGTCCATATATGGTGAACATACATCGGACAATCGGGTTACTTGACGAACTCGACTAGCACGAGCGCACGTTGGGTTGAACGACATAGAGTGCGTAAACACTCTGTGTGGCCAAACCACTGCCGACAACTCTAATATGACTCGGGTTCGTCAAATCACGTCCTTCGTGACGAAAACAACCTCAGCTACGAACTCAAGGCCGATTACCGATTTCCTGGACTATTTTATAGTCCTAAACATATTCCACTACAACAGATATTCATATAGAATTTAGAACAGTAATGGAACAATAATTCAAATCATGTAGTATGTGAGCATTTGCAGAATATCAACTTAGCATGGATTTAAACATAAATAATACTTGAAGTTAAACAACAAGGAATGTGACTTGCATATAGGAAATCATTCATACCAATAAGAGAGTTGAGAATCGCTCCTCAATGCCCGTAAATAGGATAGTATGCTACCCTTTAGACCATACAGACATTTCTACAAACAATACATAGTTCAACATACATGACACATGTTGAAATACATGCATTTGGACAATTCCTTTTGCCAAGGAGTTGTCATACATACAATTAGCATAAGTACACGACAGTTAATCATGGCAAGTACATGTTCATATTTTATACGTATACAGTACTTCCCACATACACATAAAATACACAAATCTCAATATAACACATGCATATCAGAAACGCAAGATAAACATAGCATTTGACATGTGAAATTTCATCCATAACAAGAATAAACCATTAGCTAACATTGAAAGCCTTGAAAACCATAACCTATACGAATAAAGTCCGCACCTTAAACCAGAAATAGCACACCGAACTGATTCAGACGATATGTCTTCGTCAATGGCGACAAGATAACCTAAAGCAAGAATAGAAATGAGCTACAACAACACATAGACTCTTCTAAGCTCTAAAACAGATTAGGGTTAGGTTAACTTACCCAAGGATGAACTTAAAATCGCCGGAATAACGATTCAAAAGTGATGGTTTAAGGATGTAGAACAACAGGAAAGAATCTAAAGATGATTCACCAACTTCTCTCTCACTTTCTCTCTCTTTTCCTCTCTCTTTCTTAGCTAGGGTTAGGAAATTCGTATGGAAAAGAGAGTGAGGGTTTTAAGGTCTATATATAGGCCTAACATTGATGAAAATAGCCCCAGGGCCAAGGTATACTTAGGTTATAACCAAATCAGGCCTCTCTCGATCCAACGGAACACTTCTGGTGGTCCTTTTTCCACGTGTGATCGGACTTAAGCTCACTGACCATGGATCTAGGTCAGGTTGAGTTTTCGTACCGATCGGATTTACAAATCAGCCGTGGCGGACCACACTCAATTCAATGGTCACCGAATCTCGATAAGGTCCACAAGCATCATGACATGCCTAGGCCATCTTCCCTGATCCGAGGGTGAAATTGGGTCAGAATCCAACGGTCAGATTGCTTAAAATCGTCGCGCAAGCGACACGACTCAGATTTCATAAAAGCACATTTAATTTCTCACCGTTCTCACACTCTTCACTCCGGACTCAATCAAATTGACCCAAAACATCATCTGGACTTGATTTTTGAGGTAATGGCCAAGTCCAACATGGTGACCATAATTGTCTAAGATCATCGCTATCGGACTTTTGACGCGCGGTCCAGGTCCGATCCAAAGCTTCTAAAAATTCCCAAGAACAACTAGATTTAGCAATGGATCCCAGCTTTCAGAGTTACATAGTGATAACTATTCTACAGGTTTTGAGTCATGCAGATCAAATTTAAAGTGATTGATGCTAATTTCACAAGCAATCGAGTTTAGCGCTAATTACCCCACAAATAACTTCTAAGGAAAATAGAGGTAGTACTCGGGTCTTGGCACAAAATTTTCCGGGTCATTACAATCTACCAAATCTTTGATAGGGACCTTTCTCTTCTAGATATCCTTCTCATATTCCTCAAGGATCCGAGGGTAGCTCTTTCTGACCTCAGCTTCAGTCTCCCAAGTAGCCTCTTCTTCACTATGATGCGTCCATAGAACTTTCACAAGAGGGATGACCTTGCTATGCAATACCTGCTCCTTCCTGTCGAAAATACGCGTCGGTCGCAATACATATGTGGCATCCTCGCTCAACTACACATGCTCTCAACTAATAATATGCGAAGGATCAGGAATGTACTTCTTCAACATAGAAGCATGAAATACGTTATGCACACCCGCAAGAGGTGTGCGTAAAGCAAGGCGGTATGCTACTGCTCCCACTCGATCCAGAATTTGAAATGGACCAATAAATCTCGGCGAGAGCTTTCCCTTCTTACCGAACCACAGAACTCCCTTCATAGGGGAAACCTTAAGAAATACATGGTCTCCAACCTCAAACTCAAGCGGTCGCCGCCTCGTATCAGCGTAACTCTTCTGCCTACTCTGAGCTGTCAGAAGTCGACGTCTAATAATGTCAACTTTCTCTGAAGTCGCCTGCACCAACTCTGGGCCAATCAAACTACACTCGCCAACTTCTGCCCAGTAATGCGGTGCTCTGCACGGGCCACCATTCAACGCCTCATAGGGAGCCATGCCAATACTCGCCTGGAAACTGTTATTATACTCGAACTCTGCATAAGGGAGACAATCATCCCAATTGTCCTTGAAATCCAAAACACAAGCTCGCAACATGTCTTCTAGAATCTAATTCACACGTTCCGTCTGCCCATCTGTCTGTAGATGAAACGCGATGCTGAACTTCAATTTCACACCCATCGCTTCCTTGATACGAGTCCAGAAGATAGATGTGAAACGCGTATCTCTGTCAGACACAATCTCCAAGGAAACTCCATGCAGACGTACAATCTCCTTGATGTACAATCTAGCCAACTCGTCTGCAGAGTTTGTGACTCTGATCGGTAAGAAATGAGCCGACTTCGTCAATCGGTCGACGATCACCCAAATAGAGTCATGTCCCTTCTTCGTTCTCGGCAACCCTGAAATAAAGTCCATAGAGATGAAGTCCCACTTCCATTCTGCTATGGGCATGGGCTGAAGCAGCCCAGGAGGTCGGCGATGCTCTGCCTTGCCTTGACCTGCTGGCACGTGAGACAATGAGATACAAACTCATCAATGTGGACCTTCATGTTGTCCCACCAATAAGACCTTCTCATATCCTGATACATCTTCGTGCTACCGGGATGCATCGCAAGCTTAGAACTATGGGCTAACTCGAGAACCTCCTGTCTAAGTCAGGAATGTCTGGGACACATAACCGGCCACGAAATCGTAGGCTCCCATCTGAACCAACACTCCACTTGGAGTTCTCATCTGTACCAACCCGCTTTCTCATCTTCGCCAAAAGCTCATCATCTGCCTAAGCTGCAACGATCCTCTCGTCAATGAGGAGCTGTACACGAATGTGTGCGATAACCTCATACAGCTCTTCCACCTAAGCTTCTCCTCAAAGTCTCGCACAAACTCCAACATGTCCCATTCTGCTATCATTAGCGGAGCCGCAAACTCTATAGCCTTCTTGCGACTCAACGCATCTGCCACAAGGTTTGCCTTGCCCGGATGGTAAGAAACATCGAACTTAAAGTCTTTCAATGTTTCCACTTATCGGCGCTACCTCATATTCAAGTCACGCTGCTTGAAAATATACTTAAGGTTCTTATGGTTGCAAAAGAGCTCGAACTCCTCTCCATAGAGGTAATGTCTCCAGAGCTTTAATGCGAAAATGACAGCTGCTAACTTCAGGTCGTGTGTAAGGTAATTTTCTTAGTGCTTCCTCAACTGCCTCGAAGCATAAGCAATCACCCTGTCCTTCTGCATAAGGACACAACCCAGGCCAACGCGAGAGGCGTCAGTATATATAATATACTTAACCCCTTGCTCTGGCAATACTAGCACAGGGGCGGACGTCAACTTGTCCTTCAACTCTTGAAAAGCTATCTCCGCCCTCTCATTCCAAGCAAACTTCAAATCCTTCCGTGTCAACTGAGACAATGATCTGTCTACCTTCAAGAAGTCTCGTATGAAGCGTCGATAATAGCCTGCTAGACCCAGAAAGCTTCTCACCTCAGTAACTGAACCAAGCTATTTCCAATCCTGAACTGCAGCTACCTTAGAAAGATCGACAGCTATCTCTTCCTTGGACACCACATGTCCTAGGAACTTGACTTCCTCTTTCCAGAAATCGCATTTCTTGAACTTCGCAAAAAGCTGATTCTTCCTACGAGTATCCAAAACTGCTCTTAAGTGCTCCTCGTGCTCTTCCCGACTCGCAGAATATATCAAAATGTCATCGATAAAGACAATGATGAATCGGAACAAGAATGGCCGAAATATCCTGTTCATCAGATCCATGAACATGGCCAGTGCGTTCGTAAGATCGAACGACATCACAAGGAACTCATAGTGACCGAAGCTAGTCCTGAAAGCGGTCTTCTACACGTCCTTATTCGTGACGCGTAACTGGTGATACCCTGACTGCAGATCAACCTTCGAAAAGTACCGTGCCCCCTTCAACTGATCAAACAGATCATCAATCCTGGGCAAATGATACTTATTCTTCGCAGTCACCAGATTCAGCCTGCAATAATCAATACATAATTGCAAGGAACTATCTTTCTTCTTAACAAAAAGGACAGGTGCTCCCCAAGGAGACACACTAGGCCGAATAAAGCCCAAATTCAACAAACCATCTATCTGCTTCCTCAATTCCTCCATTTCACTCGGAGGCATACGATAGGTGGGCAAAGAAATGGGCGCCGCACCAAGCATGAGATCGATAGTAAAATCAATCTCGTGCTGAGGGGGTAATCCAGGAATCGACTCAAACACATCTTCAAACTCCCGAACTACAGGCGTGCTTTCAAACACCGATCCAACCATAGTCTCCAACAAAGAAGTATAATAACCAAGACGAAAAGGGTAACTAACCTGAGCTGGGAAAGTAACTGTCTCGCCCTCAGATCCATAGATTGTCATCGACCTTGCTTCACAATCAATCTCTGCTCGCATTCTCGTGAGCCAATCCATACTCATAATAACATCGTAATGGAAAAGAGGTGCGACAAAAAGATCAACAAGAATCGATCCACTCCCTAGATCAATCAAACAATCCAAACAACGCTTGTTCATAGCAGATGAGATCCCTGTAGCGGTAGTGAGCGTCACTCCCTTCATAGTGACCATGTCCAAACTCAGACGCCCAACTGCCGCATACGATATAAGAGAGGTAGTGGAACCTGTATCCACCAACATAGAAACGAGAATACCTTCAATGTGCGCTGTAACCTCGAAGGATCTCGGCACTAAGTCAAACACCGGTGCTTCAGCTGAGAGCGCATGAACTCGAGCCTGCTGCTGGCGATTCGACGGAGGAACCATGGGCCGCTGAGGTGGCCTGAAGCAAGGTACAGAAGGTCTGAAGGATGGATGAGCTGACATTGAACGAAGAGGTGGAGGTGAAATAACCTGAGGCATCGGACGGCTGATCCTCTGTGGTGGAGTAAATCCACTATCCCACATACGCGAAAAGCAAGAACGATCCAAATGCCCCATCTTCCCACAGTACGTATAGTGAAGATCAGCTCGCACTTGCTGAGCGGGCAGCGCTGAACGCCTCAGAGGAGAATCTGCCCGCGGCCTCTTACCGAGAAAAGGTACAGGTCTGGGAACCATAGGTGCTCACATACGGGACGACCTGTCCCCGTCCTGCTCAGCTCGTAGGGACATGCTTACCAACTCCACATAGGAAGATATGCTAGCACAGCACATCTTCGATCGGATCTCAGGCCTCAATCCCTCAGAGAAACGCCGCATCCTCATCAGCTGATCGCTCAGAATCAAGGGAGCATAGCCACCTAGCTCAGTGAACCGGTTCTCATACTCCGTCACCGACATCCCTTCCTGACGGAGGCGAAGGAACTCACTCTCCATCTCGTGTCGGTACGTAACCGGAAAATACTTCTCGTGGAAGCAAGCCTCAAATACCTGCCACGACCACTCAAAACTCTTCGCAATTGTGCGAAGAACACTGTCCCACCATAAACTGGCCTCCTTCTCAAACATGAAGGAGGTAAGCTCGACCTGCTCAACTTCAGAACAGTGCAGTAGTCTCAGCATCTTAGAGATGCGATCAATCCAGTACTCGGCCTCCTCGGGTCTATGAGAACACGCAAATGTGGGAGGTCGTGAGCACTGGAATTGCTCAAAGGCACCGCTCGCACTAACGCTCCCAGATGGGTGCATAGGTGAAGCAGGTGGAGTTGCCCCCACCGACTGAGCAAAGATGCTAGCCATGGAAGACAGAAATTGTTGCTGCTGCTGCTGCTAAATCTGCTGCTGCTGCATCAACAGCATCATCTGCTCAAACCTATCAGGAGGCAGAGCAGACGAAGATGCACGGTTCGGCTCAGGAACCGAAGGCGTGACAGGAGGAGCTATAGGTGGAATCACAGGTGTTGGCCCAACACCAGAATGAGACGGGCCCGACTGTGGATCCGTTTAGCTATCGCTCAGGGGAGAAATCCCGACAAGCGACTCAATCAAAGAGAGACGGGCCGAAGTCTTCGAACCCTTAGGAGGCATACCCTACATTTAACAGAGGATGCAACCTGTAAGATTCACCATCCACATAATCTACTCACACAACATTCACAGCACAACTTCAACGATAAACAACATGCATTTCATTTAACAAAATTGTCGCAATACAAGAAGTGCAGCATTACATGAATCACGACAGGGAAAACATGTGAACATCTAAAACTTCAAACAACAAACAACTACCAACAACTATGCCAACAACGGCAACCAACAAAACAAAGTAAAGGACGACTACAACTGCAGCTACTTGTCAAAATCAGAGATGGAGGCGGGGCACCCTTATCGTGCAAACAACACAGGAAAGACTTCAAAGTTCGAGTCACCTTCTTAAACTTATGCTTTACAAGGCCTCGAAGATCCATGATATCCTAGCGTAGAACAGCCTGCCCTTCCTCAAGCCGGCGATACGGGCATCCCTGGCAGCCTGATCTGCGCTCTGCTCTGGTGCCACAGGAGGAGAACTCTCACTCGTATCCTATACCTTAACCTCTTCCTCGTCCTGCTCTGTTTCTTCTTCAATCTCAGCTCCACCCTCGCCATAACTTTCTTCCTCATCGCTCTCTGTCTAATCCTCACTTTCTGAGGCTTGTCGACGACGAGGCCTAATTTTCATCTGATTTAAGGTCGTCTCATTAATGTAGCAAACAGGTACCGGCTTTTCTGCCCCAAGCCTATAGCCAAACTCATATGCAAGCTTACAAATGAGTCGACCAAATGGGAGCGATTCGGTTCTCCTGTTTGAACAAGCAATAAGGATAATCTGACGCAAGATGTACGTTGGCACACATAGCTTCTCTCCTTGCCCCACCTGATACAGAAAATCTACCATCAGGCGCGTACACTAGCTACGGTTGCTCCACCTCGGATATACATTGAATGTACACATGTGGTGAAGCAAGTGGAAGTCGTCCGTCATGTTGGTAGCTAGAAGGCTTCTATTAGGCTGTCATTCGACCAGACGACCACATACGAGCCACATGCGGCGATCCCTCTCGCACATACTGCTCAAATTCTTCTCACTGGCATGCACTTCACCAAGTGGCACATTCAAGAGTTGGGATATTAAAGCGACATTGACCGTGGCCTCCCGACCGCTTCCACAAGAAATCTTGAATTGCAGAGGCTCCAGTGAAGGATCACGAATGTTGGCATAAAAAGTTTGAACGGTGCTTGCATTCACGCGATACTCGCCCTCAAACAAGGGACACCAGCCGGCCCCTTCCAGGTGCTCCAACAACAGAAACTCGCCAAATAGCCGTGGATCAACATGAGCCTCAAAAAGGACCCTACGGCCTTCATAGACTCCATGAGATAGCTCCGCCAACAAGGTTCTTCCAATGGGACCTTGAGGATCAAGGTCCCGCTTGGTCTGAAATTCACGGGCGACGGTCGTGCTCGTGGCTGCACCTCTCGGCCTCCGTGCACGGGTTGGGCGGCTAGGCCCAACTTCATCCATGGGCGCTCTCTTCTTCCCCATCAAAGAGAGAAAGGTGGAGATAGTGCCGTGATAAACTCAAAGAGGGCCATGGAAAATGAGAGAAAAGGGAGAAATGAGAAGAATGGTGAAGCTTCCACACACTTGAGATCCCAAAGGAGGATTTGAGAGCCCAAATGAGAAGAAAAGAGAGTGAAATCAACAATGGGGATGGAGTTTTGAGATGGGTTGGTTGGGTGTGCACGAAAATGGAAGAAGGAGATTGGGGAGGGATTTTGGTGGAGTTTTGAGAGAAACTTGGAGAAAAGGAGAGCTTGGGAGGGTGTTTTATGAAGGGAATAGGGTTTAAGAAGGGTTTTAATCAGCCAACCATGGAGGGGTGGGCCACACTAGGCCCCAAATGCATCGGCCTGAGCCGGCCCGCCCGGCCTAGCCTGCTGGGCGGCGAGGGCTCGCCCAACCGGCGAGGTCATCGCCAGTCTCTAGACCATCCGGCGATGACTTGCCGTTTGGGCAAGGTCCTCCTGGCCCTTTAGGTGGAAAAAGATGTGGGTCCCCCCTGGGTCCCCCTGGAAAAGCCCCGATCGGCCCCTTTATCTAATTCGATGCCTATCGGGCCACTCGGGTTAAAATCTGATACAAACTGAGGTTTACTGACAATTGAAGGGTTGAGATGGGAAGATAAACCATCTAAACACATCAATGGACGGTCTAGAAGAGATTTTGGGTCGCTGTGTGTGATCAGGAGAGAGCACAGACTCGATCTCGACGATCATTTTCAGTAAACTTTCGCTGATAGAAGCAACTGGACACAAACACAAATTCTACGATAAACTCGCACCCAAATACACTAAGGTGGCGACAACATGCGGTGTGTGACCATAACCCAGGTCCGGTTTAATCTAATTCATGCTCTGATACCAACTTGTAACGCCCTGAAATTCGGGGGTCGAGTATAACTCAGCTCCCGAGTTTCAAAACATCACTTATGCAACATATGAAATGATGGATGTATGTTGTCTGTATGAGTACATAAAACATGGAATAGATTAAGCCAAACTGCAAACATAATTCAGGGAAAAGTGAAGAATGCAAGCGGAAGACTTAAAGAAATATATGTGTACATGTGCAAATCCTTGAAATACATATACATACCAGGTCATACTTACAAGTGTTACTATCAAAATTACAAGTATCAAATGACATCATCTATTCCCAAAAAGAAATTTCAGAATCCCACGCATCAGAACAAGGCTCACAAGAATCCGCCTGAAAACTGCATGAAAGAAAATGCAGCCTCATCATCCTCGAACTCCTGCTTTGCCTCAGGGGTCGTATCAATATCTGCAACTAAGACAAAGTCTGGTGGTGTTTAAGCACCGTCCCAGAAGGTGGGAGTGAGTGATCAACTCAGTGGAACAATAAAGCAAAGGTTAACATGTTATCAATTCAATCAAGCAGAAATGATAAAGAAGAACAATCAAACATGTCCTAATTACTCTTGTTAGTGCAAGGATGTATGTAGAATGATGCATGCCCTCAATTGTACACCCTCAGCATCTTCATCTTAAGTTACGCATGACATCACCTCAAGTGCTCCACCTCTTCCAGGCACATGCAATGCGGTGCATGAACATGATTACCAGTTGTTATTAGTCCTTTTCATACAACAGGATTGGGAAGCTAAGGTACCTTCCTCATATCAATTTCCACACAGTGATCCATTCTAGGGTCGTCAGTCCTAGATCATCTCATACGATCATATGGTTTTAGGTCGCTGCAAAGGGCTCGTCACCAATCAATGCACACCTATCATACCTTCGTTACTACAATAAGCCTTGTCACCTCAATGCGGTATCCAAGTATGCTCGAGGTCACTACAAAGGGCTCGTTACCAAACAATTCAGGCCGACAGCACGAATATAGTGTCCCATACCACCATAATCAGCTCACGAATTTGATTGCTCACTAGTCACTACGGGGAGGCTCGTCACCCCAGCGTAGGCCGACAGCTCGACCACGGTGTCCCATACCACCATGTCCGGCTCATGAGTCTTAGCGGATCAAGGTACAACGGTTAACGGGATTTGCACTAATAAGTTTGGTACCCTAGATTCAAACAATAGCGTCCATACATAGTAAACATACATCGGACAATCGGGTTACTAGATGAACTCGACTAGCACGAGCGCATGTTGGGTTGAACGACATAGAGTGCGCAAACACTCCGTGTAGCCAAACCACTGCCGACAACTCTAATATGACTCGGGTTCGTCAAATCATGTCCTTCGTGACGAAAACAACCTCAGCCACGAACTCAAGGCTGATTACTAATTTCCTGGACTATTTCATAGTCCCAAACACATTCCACTGCAACAGATATTCATATAGAATTTAGAAAGTAATGGAACAATAATTCAAATCATGTAGTATGTGAGCATTTGCAGAATATCAACTTAGCATGGATTTAAACATAAATAATACTTGAAGTTAAACAACAAGGAATGTGACTTGCATATAGGAAATCATACACACCAATAGGAGAGTTGAGAATCGCTCCTCAACGCCTGCAAATAGGATAATATGCTACCCTTTAGACCATACAGACATTTCTACAAACACTTAGAATACATAGTTCAACATATATGACGCATGTTGAAATACACGCATTTGGACAATTCCTTTTGCCAAGGAGTTGTCACACATACAATTAGCATAAGTACACGACAGTTAATCATGGCAAGTACGTGTTCATATTTTATACGTATACGGTACTTCCCACATACACATAAAATATACAAATCTCAATATAGCACATACATATCAGAAACGCAAGATAAACATAGCATTTGACATGTGAAATTTCATCCATAACAAGAATAAACCATTAGCTAACATTGAAAACCTTGAAAACCATAACCTATACGAATATAGTCCGCACCTTAAACCAGAAATAGCACACCGAACTGATTCAGACAATATGTCTTCGTCAACGGCGACAAGATAACCTAAAGCAAGAATAGAAATGAGCTACAACAACACATAGACTCTTCTAAGCTCTAAAACAGATTAGGGTTAGGTTAACTTACCCAAGGATGAACTTAGAATCGCCGAAAAAATGATTCAAAAGTGATGGTTTAAGGATGTAGAATAACAGGAAAGAATCTAAAAATGATTCACCAACTTCTCTCTCACTTTCTCTCTCTTTTCCTCTCTCTTTCTTAGCTAGGGTTAGGAAATTCGTATGAAAAAGAGAGTGAGAGTTTTAAGGTCTATATATAGGCCTAACATTGATGAAAATAGCCCCAGGGCCAAGGTATACTTAGGTTATGACCAAATCAGGCCTCTCTCGATCCAACGGAACACTTCTGGTGGTCCTTTTTCCACGTGCGGTCCGACTTAAGCTCACTGACCATGGATCTAGGTCAGGATGAGTTTTCGTACCGATCGGATTTACAGATCAGCTGTGGCGGACCATTCTCAATTTAACGGTCACCGAATCTCGATCAGGTCCACAAGCATCATGACATGCCTGGGCCATCTTCCCTGATCTGAGGGTGAAATTGGGTCAGAATCCAACAGTCAGATTGCTTAAAATCGTCGTGCAAGCGACAAGACTCAGATTTCATAAAATCACATTTAATTTCTCACCGTTCTCACACTTTTCACTCTAGACTCAACAAATCGACCCAGAACATCATCTGGACTTGATTTTTGAGGTGATGGCCAAGTCCAACATGGTGACCATAATTGTCTAAGATCATCGCTATCGGACTTTCGACGCCTGGTCCAGGTCCGATCCAAAGCTTCTAAAAATTTCCAAGAACAACTGGATTTAGCGATGGATCCCAGCTTTCAGAGTAACATAGCGCTAACTATTCTACAGGTTTTAAGTCATGCAGATCAAATTTAAAGTGATTGATGCTAATTTCACAAGCAATCGAGTTTAACACTAATTACCCCACAAATAGCTTCTAATGAAAATAGAGGTAGTACCCGGGTCTTGGCACAAAATTTTTCGGGTCAATACAGACCTCCTGGAGGAAATAACGTCCCCGAAATGGAAGAGGCAAAGACCTCCTCCAAGAGCAACGGGAAAGTCGACCCTTCTTTTCCCGCTGTGATGGAGGTCGAAGGGGAGGAAGCAGAGGCGGAGCCTGTCCTTGATGCTGTTGCTGCAATGGTTGGGACAACCGTCCGGGAAGGGGCTTCTTTTATTGAGGTGCATGGAGTTTTTGAGCTTCCCATAGAAGCTTGTTCTACAGGGGTGAAAGAGATCGATCGTCCTTTCGCTCATCCTCTAGGGGGAGGAAGGTCGGGGCCTTTGTCGAGCTATTGAGGAGATCCTTCCTTCGACAGATCAACATGTGCCTAAGGCAGAATTCCTTAACTTGTTCAACTCTTCTGCAGACTCGACCCTCGCATTTGCGACAACGAGCCTCCTTGGGGTAGGCACATCTCCATAAGTAGTTCATCTTTCTCTTTGATTGTTTAGTTTCACTTAATTTTTCTTTATCTTAACAGCTCACCCCATGCATCCTGAAAGTGTGCGGTGAGATTACGTAACTTCAGGGGCATATAGGTGAGACTAGTCAAATGCTTTCTCAATCCCAAGCTCGTGCTTTCTTCTAAAGAGGCCTAGGTAGAGGTTGCAAAGAAGCTTCTTAAAGAGGCTTCTGTAAAGTCGTCTCGACAGGAGGCCGAACTAGGGGCAAAGCTTGAGGAAGCTGAGGTGAAGCTCAGGGAATCCTGGACAAAGCTCAGGGAGACTGAGGTGAAGCTCGAGAAGCTTAAGGCAGGAACTCGAGTTGCCATCACCCAAGCTCGGGAGGATGCTGTTAAGGAATATCAGCCCTCCCAGATGTATGTAGATGATAGAAATGCCCTCTACCAGTGGGGTTACGTGAAGTGCATTGAGATTATGAAGGAAGCCTTTACAGAGTTAGATCTCTCTAGCTTCAACAAGTCCGAGTTAGGCTCCAATGCATCTGTCAATGAAGCGGCTCCTAAGAAGCCCCCCGAGGCTTGAGGACCAATTTTCCTATGTAACACCTTTCCCTTTTTCTTTTTCTTTTTGAATGTAGAACATTGTAAATGTGCCCTTTGGGGCCTTATCAATGAAACTTGCTCATTTTTTAAACAATGTCTTCTATCGTAGATTTTTCTAAGTTAAGTAGATCGCACCCAATAGATGAATTGGATCTAATAGATGGATCGAATTTGGGTCGAATCATGTAGGTCAGATCCTAAAGGTTAGACATATGTCAGACATAGAGACATAGATCAGATGTAGGTCGAATCTTAGTCAGACTTTGGTCGAACCTTGGTTAGATCCGGTGAACATAGTAGACCTGATATGAGCCATGTTGTAATAGATCTTTACTAGCTTTATCTTGAGGCTGATCAATATATAATAAACTTGCGCATCGATTCGTTAAGGGCGATAGATCTTGAGGTGTTCAGCATTCCAGGGGTATGGTAGGAGTTGACCATCCAGATCTTCCAGTCGATATGATTCAAGTTGGTTTGTACTCATTACCATGTAGGGTCCTTCCCAGTTCGGGCATAAAGTTCCCAATCCTAGTTCCTTGTTATTTTGGAAGGTTCTTCGAAGGACTAAATTGCCAGCTTGAAATCTTCTAACTTTTACCCTGACATTGTAGAAACGCGTTATTTGCTACTGGCGGATAACAGTTCAGATCTGAACTTACTCTCTCTTTTCTTCAAAAAGGTCGAGACTCAGTGTCATTAGCTTGGTATTCGTTTGTTCGTTGAATGTTTCTGTCCGAGCTGTTGGTAGTCCAATCTCTACTAGGGTGACCGCCTCTTCTCCATATACTAAGGAAAGGGGCGTCTCCCCGGTGGCTGTTCGGGCGGTAGTTCAGTATGCCCAAAGGACTTTAGGAAGTTCCTCGGCTCACGCTCCCATGACTTCTCAAGCTTGGTTTGGAGGTGATTTTTGATGATTTTATTGACTGCTTCGACTTGTCCATTTGCTTGCGAATGTCGCGGGGAAGAGTAGACATTGTGAATCCCGTGGTTCTCATACATCCATTGGAATTGTTTATTATCGAACTGCTTTCCATTGTCAGAGACAATTGTTCAAGGAATTCCGAATCTGCATATAATGTTCTTCTAAATGAAGTCCATGATTTTTTGTTCGGTTATCTTCGCCAATGGTTTGGCCTCAGCCCATTTCGTAAAGTAATCGACCGCTATTACGATGAACTTGGTCTGCCCTTTGTCGGTCAGGAGAGGACCAATGATATTGATTCCCCACTGGCCAAGCGGTCATGGCCCAGTCATTGGGGCGAGCTCTTCTGGTGGCTGTCGGGGTATATTCATAAAGCGCTGACACTTGTCACACTTCTGAGCGAATTTTCAAGCATCAGTTTGGATGGTCGGCCAATAATAACCTTGCCGAATGACTTTATGGGTTAAAGCTCAACCTCCGAAGTGGTTTCCACAGATCCCCTCATGGGTTTCCCTTAGGACATACTCTACCTCATCCGGTCGGAGACATCTGAGATAGGAGAGATAAAAATCTTTTTTGTAGAGGATATCTTTGAGCATGGTGTAGTGGATTACCTTAATTTGCAATTTGTGTGCTTCCATTCGATCTTCAAGTAACTTGTCCTCTTTGAGATAGTTGACAATTGGATCCATCCAAGTAGGTTCCGAACTTACTTCAAGAACTGTGGCGAGGTCGGTCTCGTCAATACTCTGTTTTGTAAGAAACTCTATTTAGACAGATCTCGGAATATCATCTTCATCTGCAGTGGCTAGTTTTGCCAACATGTTAGCTTTGGAATTCACGGCTCGAGGGATCAAGGCAACCTACATTTTTGAAATTTACTGATCAATTCTTTGGCCTGTCGTAGATAGGCTTTCATGCGTTCCTTCTTAGTCTGGTATACTTCAACTATTTGATTGACGACCAATTGGGAATTGCTAAAGACTTCGAGGTGCTGGCTCCCATGTTAGCTACCAGTTTAAGTCTGATGAGTAAAGCTTCGTATTCTGTTGTAATTGTTGGAGGCTTGAAATCCGAATCTTAAGGCATATTGCATACATATATGGTCTAGGGTCTTCAGGACTATCCCGACCCCACTTGCCTTAGAATTGGATGAGACATCAACATAGAGTGTCCACTTGGGTTGGTATCTTGCCCAAACATATGAGTTAACTCAACAATGAAATTAGCTACTGCCAGACCCTTAATAGCTACTCGAGGTCGATACTTGATATCAAACTCACTTAACGTGATCGCCCACTTAGTCAGCCTTCTCGAAGCCTTGGGTTTTCGGAGCACTTGACGTAGTCGTTGATCGTTCATGCCGACCATAGTATGAGCTTGGAAGTACAAGCGCAAACATCAAGAGGAAATGACCAAAGCCAATGCTAATTTTTCCAAGTTTGAGTATCTTGTCTCGGTTGAAAGCAGGGCTTTACTGACGTAGTATACTGGGAGTTGTTTTCCTGCGTGTTCCTTGATTAAAGTCGATCTAACCGCTGCATCAGCGACAACCAAGTATAATAGTAGGGACTCTCCTTGTTCAGGTTTGGAGAGCAGTGGTGACGACCCTAGATATTGCTAAAGCTTCAGGAAAGCTGCCTCAAATTCTTTTGTCCAACCTACCACTTATTTCCCTTTCAACTGTTTAAAGAAGGGAAGACATTTGTCTGTAGCTCGAGACGCGAAGTGATTGAGAGTTGTAATCCTCCCTGTAAGTCATTGAACATCTTTGATCGTCCTTGGTGACTTCATATCAAGGAGAGCTTTGATCTTCTCAGGGTTTGCTTCGATTCCTCATTAGCTAACCAAGAAACCGAGGAATTTTCCCGAGCTAACCATGAAGACACATTTGTTCAGATTCAGCTTCATCTAGTATTTATGAAGAATGAGGAATATTTCCTCGAGATCAGTAACATGATCTGTAGCTTTATGCTCTTGACGAGCATATCATCGACGTAAAGGGTTGTCTGATGATTATGTTAAAAAACAACTTATGTCTCAATTTTTTTTTGGAAACATCATTGATAACCAAATGGAATATAATGCTCCACTAGTTAAGAAGTCCTTACATGATCATATGCAGGAGAACAATTACACCCCACATATTAAGAAAGTAGTACGTGATTGTTGGGGTTATCATGGGAGTGAGAACTATTATCACCCATCAGACAAGAAGAAAACAATGAGAGATTTTATTATGGGTGATAATATGTACCAACAACTACCAGATTCTCCCACCTATGACCCGTATGACTATAATCAGTGGAAACATCAATGTTGGGAAGATGAACTAGCAATACATCATAGTGACAATTCTCTTGGGTCCTCTACCTTTGAAACCCAACCAGAAACGATCCAAGAGGAGTCACTTCAGGGTTACACAGATGATTTTCCTGACATCAGAAGAATGATAGAAGCGCTTGCATCGCGCCTTGATAAGCTAAAGGAGGCTAGTTCACCCCAGCCTCAACCCAATCCAATTCTTCATTCCCAACTCCCTACTTATAATCAGTGGAAACATCAAGATTGGGAAGTTGAATCAACAATGCATCATACTGATAATTCTCTTGGGTCCTATAGCTCTAAGATCTAACAAGAAACGATCTAAGAGAATTCACTTCTTAATTCCACAAAACTCTAGAGCTCATCCAACAAAACACACTCCAAAGATTTCAAAAACTTATAAAAGATATACAATAGTTAGGTTCACGTGATGCGATTATAGAGAATACTGAAAATAAGAATGAAGAATTGGATTATGTTAATGAGCATACGATTCAATTTTCCAAAGAGTCGATCTTGATGACTGTCCAAAGGAATGGTCAAGAGACATGGGTGTCTTTCAAATATAATGATACTAACACACTCCAGTCATATGACACACTTGACTTTAATGAGGTGGAAGAGGTTAGTTTATTCGAGCCTCAACTCAACCTAGAAAAACAATGTGAAGAAAGTGATCTCATCCCACTTGTGAACTGTACTGAATTGGAAGATGATAAGTATTGGGATGAGAATCATGAGTTTGCAGCCCAAGATTCACTGGAATCGTTTCAATTATGGTTCAAGAAAGTGATCACGAGGTACAGGAAGTTGTCGACCAAAATGATCTACTCCACCCATTTGACACACTTGATTTAAATGTGGAGGATGAGCCTCTTTCAATCGACCCTTCAAGCTCTTTTAAGGCATGTGTACACCACTCTCCCAATTTAGATTATAATATGATTAGGGAGATGGACGAGTCTCTCGATATGACTCTAGAATTTGAAACCACCTAATTAAGTTTATCATCTGAGCTGTCAACCCTTGATGATATAGTGCCTTCACTGAGTAGTAGCAATGAACAGAATCTTCACATCAATACACCTAACTATCCACAATTTGTTTATGTAGGGCAGGGCAAGATGTATTTGGTGACAATTGGCTCTCACCAAGGTGAAGAGCAAGAGATCATGTTTCCCTCTATTATAAGAGAAGAAGAAGGAATCATTGGGCATATAATCCCAGACCTTAATGTGGAAAATGAGCCTCTCTCAATTGACTATCTCAACTTTCTAAAAGATCGGTTGGCATATTTTGAAGATTCAAATGATCTCATGATAAAAGAAATAATGGATGCCTTATAAAATAATACCTTGGTGGTTGTTATTGACCAAGAGAACCCTTATTCTGAAGCCCCTCCTTTCACAGATCTTGAATGTTTACCATTAAGGGAGGAGGAGTTGAAAGTTGAACCGAAACCTAAAACTTCAAAATATGTTGAGACTACACCTACCGAGAATTTCTCTAAATTTTATCTACTTGTAGTCTCTGATTCACCATGTTGTGCTAACTTTAAAACTTTCCCTGTCTCAGGTGAATCATATGTACTTTGGACACCTCAGGAGATTAAAAAGAAACTTTATGCTGAGGTCCATAAATTTCTCTGAAAAATCGTGCTCCGAGGCATCCAAGCCTATTACAAAAAGGACTTTTGGATGATCTTGTTATGAAACTTACTGAGAAATTTATCAGGACACTGGCCAAAGGAGGAACCTTGTGGCATGACTAAGTAGTTTTTTCTTATTTTTCTAGTTAGGTTTATTGCTTTCAAAGAATTTAAGATTAGGATAGTTTGATTTTAGTCGTTTAGGATAGTTTATTTTTTGCTGTTTAAGATAGTTTATTTTTTACTGTTTAGGAAAGTTTACTTTCTGATGGTTTAATTCTTGTGCTAACCTATCTTCACATTGAGATATTTTGAAAAAAAAAACCCTCAGAATTCCTTCTTCAGGTACTACCTTTCCACCACTTCCCTTTTCTTATCGTTGCCTCATTTGTATTGAATTCTTATCTATTTTACATTAAGGACAATGTAGATTTTAGGTTGGGGTGTGGATTAGGCAGGCTAATCAGTTGCTTTCTTAGTCGTTAAGCGACGTTGTGAAAAATTGATAAAAATTTTTGAAATTTCTGCAAATTTAAGTGATCTCGAAGTTAATCCATGAATTAGAATTGTAAGATACTTAATGTTAATGCCTTATGTCTCTTGGATTTTAGTCACTTTGGATATCTCAAAATTAAGTTAAGTCATTGATCCTCGATTAGAAGTTTTAAATATTGATTGAGTCATGATTTCACATGTCACATCCAACTTACATATTAAAGTGTTAATTTGATATTAAATTGTTAACTTGATGATTGTTAAGCATGGAAGGAACCAACCTAGGGAATTTGTCCATAATGTTCAATGGGAAGAATTAAAAAGAAGGAAAAAGAGAATACTTAGCTAAAAAGCAGTTTTTGTAAAAAATGGCTACCTATTAAATATCTTTAAAAAGATTGACATAACGTGAAAGTCATCGATGGAATAATCAAAACTTGGAGGAATAAAAGAGGGAACTAAAAGATGAACTGTAAGGCAAGTTTTGGTTTAGGTTTTGGTTGTCCTGAATGCTCTTTTAATTATCAATGTTATCATGAAAGTGATGAATTGAACCTTTGATTGCGATAAGTCTATACTTGATTATACACCCATGGAACTCAATGTTTGAAATTATTCTAATTGGAGGATTAATGCTTTGAACTTGATTATGAAACTTACCGAGTACTAGAGTTTAGGAGAAGGTAATGCACATTATTGATGCATTTTAGAATTCTATTATCTGGATTATTTTTTTTAAAACCACTTGAGCTTATATAAATTATCCTGTGGTTCTTGAAATATTTTTCACATACTTTGCTCGGACTAGGAAAATGCTAGTTGGGGATTGTGTTGAGGGTCAAATATTACATATTATCCCCCATTTATATTTTGGTTTTATGAACATGATAATGCTTAATGTTTCATTTTACTCATGTTTGTGTTGCAAGGTGAATTTAAGATCTTGGATTGAAAAGGGTACTAAAAGCATGGATTTGACGCTCAAGAATCACCAAGGCAAGGGATGGATCTTTGGAGATCAAGATTGAAGAATGCACATGCTAAATATCCAATAAAACCAAGTGAGGAATGAAGAGAATCAAAGATTTGAAGTGAAGAAAAGGAATCCTGAAATCGTCCTGAAAAAGCATATTCTGAAACTCTAGGTCATTTTGTGAAATTGTGCAAAATAAAGTCTATTTTGAGAAACTGTGTAGAATGAACTCTATTTTAGCAAACTGCGTAAATTTGAGGCAGTTTCTAGAGTTTTCCAAATAGGTGCGAAAGTTGGAGTTCCACAACTATAAATAAGACTCCCTAGGATGTTCCTAGGCATCTTTTAGGGTTTAAGGAGTGGAGCAAAAGGGTGGAGAAGTTCTCGCTAAGAGTTTTTCTTCTTCTTCCTTAGTTAATTTCATGCTTTCTTCTAGGGTTTTAGATCCAATCATGTCTATGGTTGGCTAAACTTCTTAGCTAGGGCTAAGAGGTGAAGCTTATAACATGATGGGATGTTTCTATTGCTTTGATTCATGTTTATGTTGAACTCCATAGATTATAATTAATTTGATATTTAAGGAATAATTTTAATTTTTAATGGTTTATTGTGACTCAAATTATAGTAGATCTGCAATAGCTTTGAGTATCTTCTTTTTTCGATTTGAGATTGTGAAATTAGTAAGTCCTGTTGTTCACCATTGTCCCTTGGGCAAGGTAGGGTGATGGAATCCTTCCTAATCTTCACAATTCTCTTGCTCTGAGATTACGAGATCGGTAAATCCTGTTGTTTTCCATTGTCTCCTGGGCATGGTTTGGTGATGGAGTCCCTGTCAATTATCATAGTTCTCCTTCATATACCATTGTCTCCTGGGCATGGTTTGGTGATGAAATCCCTGTCAATTATCATAGTTCTCCTTCATATAGAATTAGGTCAATAAAAGTTCAGATTTGGTTTTATTAATATATTTTTCAATTGGATGGATAGGACTCCAATTCTAATTGTGTTACTTGAATCAAGCAAGAGGGTTCCCTAATCACTACAAGTGGATCCTTAAAACCCTAGTTCCCACTTTTAAACTCTATTCACAATTACTCTCTTAAATACTTCAGAATTAGTTTCACATCTTCTTCTAGTTCTACTTCTTGTTAATTTTAGAAATGTACAAGTTTTAGTCCCTATGGATTCGACCTCGGTCTTACCAAGATTATTACTACATCGCAACCCTACACTTGGGGTTGTGAATAGGATCTCCATCAGAACCTGCTCTGGTGTTTTATTGAGAGGAGTGTAAGTTTTAAACTTACTGTCGGGCTGCTTGTTCGGGCGACGATTGTCCCACATTGATCGTCCTTTCTCTTCTTGTTCGCATTAGCCAAAATTGGTTCTACCCTTGTCTGCTGCTCTTTGGTTGGAGCAACCTTGTTCTGGACGGCCTCCCGCAGGATACAAGATTCTTCGGTGTTAGTGTATTTTTGCGACATGTTCAGTAGTTCGACCATCGTTGTAAGAGGGTTTTTGTCCAACCAAAACAGGAACTGTCGATCCCTCAGCCCACTCATAATAGTGTTTATGCCGAGCTCTTCTGTGTGCTTTCGAACTTGTAAAGCTTCCATATTGAAGCATTTGATGCAGTCCTTTAAAAGCTCGTTATCTTTCTAAATGACGTGAAGGAGGTGGGCAGGTGCTTTGAGCCTCTTCTTTCCCCTGATAAAGTTTGTGACAAAGGCTTGGCTGAGTTGGGAGACCGAACTAATAGAATTTGGTTTCAACTACTTGAACCACAGTCAGGTAGCCCCAGCCAAAATTAAGAAAAAGGCTTGGCACATGACTGCGTCAGAAGCGTCATAGAGCTCCATGTAGACTCTGAAGGACTCCTTATGTTTGAACAGTTTGGTATTTCCTAAGAATGGAGCGATCTAAGGTAACTGAAACTGATCTGGCAGTCGCGCCTGCATGATGTCTGTAGTGAATGGGGGATCAGATTCCTACATTATGGCTTTGTTGGCTCGTTAGTTCGGTAGGCCTGTTACATGTCTCTGATCTAATCTCACAAATTTTTTAGCTCGGCCTCCCAAGGTTCACCGCTCTCTGCTGTAGCTTCGACCGGTGCTTTGGCGCGCTTCTTCCGATCTAGCTCATGGCGTAGATAGGAAGCGGGTAAGGCCGTGGTCTCCGAGACATGGGATGGGGCTGGTTTAGCCAAGCAATGTTGTTGGCTCCTCTGGGAGGGTGGTCGGCTCTACCGAGAGGCTGCGCGTGTACAAGAAGGTTGAGAAGGGTTGTAGCCTATTTGTTCATCCTCTCTGTTGGTTCTTTGCACATGTTGTGGTTGCAATTGTTTCAGCATCTGCTTCATGTAGCCCATGTTCTCTCTCAAAATTCCAACCTCCTTTTCGAGGGAGTTAATTGACCTCCTTTTACACGAACCGCTAACCCTGCCTCCTGGAACTGGAATTAGCCTGATGTTGTGAGGAAGAGCCCCGATGGCTTTCTGATTGTTCAATTTACTCCGGGGGCGGCAGTGTGCAGTCAGGTGCAACTGGAGCTGCAACTGGGGAGGATCGAGTTCTCTTCTTCCCTCTCGCCATTACAGTTTTTCTAATAAAGCAAGAACAGCTATGACGTCATTCCCACAGAAGGCGCTAAACTGTTGATGCAATTTTCTAGTAGACCCTCCCTGGTTAACCCTTCAGGACCAGCACAGACAAAACCAATAGATAAAGGAGACCCTGGCTTGTACAGGGGACCCTCTGATGCTTAAGTTAGGATCTTAGGTCTTTTGTAGGTTAGGATCTTAAGGGAAAGATTCACCAGTCAAGTGTTAGGTATGTATGCATACCTTACATTGGTAGGGGTACCTCTACTTATAGGAGAAGGAAGACCACGTCGCAAGGAGTCTTTCCTGATATGTTGGAGACCATTTCGCATAGATTTTTGGATTCGTCTGGTATCCTCTTGAGAGTATCGTTATCTGAGGTCCTCGGGATCTAATTTGATCCCCCGAAGATCTTGGGAGAGATCTTCAAGCCATTGGAGAGATTCCTGGATTGTTGGTTTGGGAAAAGGTCGGGTGATAGAGGCGTCAAATATAGTTGGCGCTAGTAATATCAAGCTTTTCCTCATATCGATATTTACCTTGTTTTAGAGGTTATGCCAAGCTATGGCCGAGCTATAGGTTAGGTCGACAATTGGCCATTTGAGTGGACTTACAGTTGCATCCTCTTTGAGTGGCCTTACAATTGCATCAACCTTCTTGAAGGTCGACCTTTCCTCGACAGTAGATGCCCCTTGTGGCTCAAGTCTCATTAGGTTCGTGCTGGTTTGTAGAGTTGGTCCATTTCATAAGTCGATCTATTTTTCTCCCAACAATAATGATGACTCAAAGTTCATCTGATGCGCAAACATTAAATAAATTTTACAACGGTATTCTTGTTTAAATGCATGAATGCACATACATACTCACAGACCTAGGGATGCACACCCAGCTGATAAAAGGTCACCCAAGGAGAAGTAGCAACCCAAAAAGTACTCAAGGTATGTCTAAGGGGCACTGGTTACCTGAAAAAGACCATGCAATGAGGACACCCAAGGTGACCTAACTTCCTGGAAGAGTATTCTATGATACGCCCTAGGAAAACTAGACACCTAAAAAACTCCATGCGAAAAAATCCGTGGTAGTTAAATGCATGCGATGATAACTTAAGATCACTTGGTACGGCCCATAGTGACTTAAGAGAACCCCGCGTATTATATCGACCATCCGGTAGAATCCGCATGCCATGAAATGTATGATTAACCCAACCATTATTATTCTAATTACAATCAGCCATTTTATGAAATCTTAAAGGTCACTATGAGGGTTCGTCGCCTAACATAGGCCAACAAGCTCGGCATAATATCTCATGTCAACATCCTCAACTCATAGGAATCTAACAAATAAGGTGTTTTAAAGGTGACCTCAACAACTATTGGCCAATTATAGTTCAACAAGTGGAACTTACCTTCGTAGGGTTATATGAAAATGATTCATCAAAGCCACAACGGGGCAAATAGTCAATCAAAGCCACATATGGAAAATAGACCATTCAAGTATGCAATAAAAAGGGATTATTCCCAAAAGCCACAAGGGCACAAGCGATCTTCAAGATGGTAAGTTCACGTCATAATCTCAATTAGCCTATTACACAATTTTCCACTAGTTTGAGAACCTCCATAAGGTCATTTAAACATAAAATATAGGCTAAGGCCTAGAAATTCACTCCCTTACTCCCATACAAATTCTAGTTGCAAGGGAGAGAGGGAGTGGGGAGAAGTGGAAGAAAGAGCTCCTTGGGGAGATGTGTTGGAGAATTTCCCTCTTACCGTTGCCCACGTCGGAGCCCGCAACCACGCCCCACTGTAGAGAGAAGCCCGACGATGATAGAGAGGTAATCCACTAGCCCCTTTGAAATTTGGGCCTTGTGGACTATTACATGCGACCTTACAAGCTAACCTATGCGACGAAGGGCGTCAATCTATCAAATAGTTGGCTGGAATCTTAAGAGCGGTATTAGGAAAATCGGCGAGTTACCCTTAGGTGTGGACCATTACCTTTAGGTTGCCAATTATCGAACCCATGTCGCAAATAATGATTGTGTAGTGAAAATTATGAATTACATGCTAACTAGTGACTAATCCTTAGGCCTATTATTCTCCATGAAGTGAAATTTTCATTTATAGCTGTCGATTATTGATTGCATGCTAGAATAGACCTAATTGACTGAAATTCCATGCCCACAGGTTCCATATTTTTCCCCTGATACATGCGCCTAATTAGCATGCCTATTTGTTTGCCCATATTAGTTAGAATATCCAGAAATAATGTTGAGTTGGATGCCTATTCATGAATAGAATTGTTTGTGGCATGTAAAGGTGGGCATCGAGTTGAGTAGGACCGGATTAGGCCCAACTCGACTCGATCTGAAGTTTTCGATGCCTAACTGAAAAGGCCGAGCTATATGTCCTAGAGGAGGGGTGAATAGGACTATGTAAAATTAAAATAATAACAGCAGAATATAAATAATTAAAGGAAAGATAGCACTATAAACAATCCACAATACGGAAATGTAAATACAACCTCAAATGTTCGAGTATTGAGAGATTGATACAGTTGTTATTTTAAGGACAACCTTATACCAAAAACCAAAGGTTTATGGTAGGACAACCTGATTCTTAGAAAGGTCTGTGTTTCAAAAACTCAAACTTAATACAGAGGAATAAAAGGAAATAGCAAGAAAGAAAATCTAAGCTATTACAACATTCTCTACAATGCTTGAAATGTAAAAGATTACAACATTCACATTCACAAATACATCCCACAATCTTGAATGCTAAAAGATATAGAAAATAAACCACACATCCACAAAACACAGAATTATAGTGGTGCGCCTGTGTGTACACCAACTGTTAAACAACAGCCACACAGCTACTCCACTCCTAATATCCTCACACAGTGGATATTAGCGTTCACTATGAAAATAGGTTTTTCCAGGTTCACCTAAAACCCTCACAATTGTGTCTTTCAAGTGGGCTTACACAATTTAAAAAACCCCACACTCTGAGTTTTCTGGATCTCCTCAGATAACCAAAAGAATGAGATTTTTCTGGCTCAATCTCAAAAGAAACCAAAACAATGGAAATTACAATAATGTAAAATACCTGGATTTCTCCTTTTGTTGCAGCCTGGAAGAACCAAATCGAAGTAGAATTTCAATGTAGAAGTTCAATGTCCAAACTTACTTAAGAAATGGTTCTAGGTTCTAAATTGATTTTAGAGTTAAAGTACCTTGGGCTAGCTTGATTTGATTTTGATTCCAAGAAATGGAAATACCTTAATTCCTCTTTCAAATATAATTAGAATGCAAAAATTCAAAATCAAATGCAAAGAAAGCTACTAAAAGAGAATATTAAATGTAGCTTAAATAAATGACTAACTTATCTCTTAGAGTGACGTATTGATTTAGCTTTAATTGAATGTAAAACTCTAAAATTCGTCATCTATTTATAGTTGCAGAAGACACGTTCACGATTGGTCCTATGAAACACAACGACTAATCGTAGGACCAACGAATTTTTGAAATTTTGAGCGCGATTGGATAATGTCGTTCCATGATTGGTC
Organism: Magnolia sinica; assembly: GCF_029962835.1. NCBI lineage: Eukaryota > Viridiplantae > Streptophyta > Magnoliopsida > Magnoliales > Magnoliaceae > Magnolia > Magnolia sinica. The sequence goes on from NC_080589.1 coordinate 42,704,510, forward strand.
GTAGGCCATCCAAGACTGGTCATGGGACCTCCACGACCGGTCATGTGGAGTCTGGAATAGTTACTGGACTTTGAGTCGTAACTGCAGGACTGGTCGTGAACGAGTCGAGCATTGTTCACACAACCAGTAGAGCAGTCTCCAAGACTGGTCGTGGCTTAACAAAAAATTCTAAAAATTTTAAACAAACTTAAGACTGGTTGTGGAATTTTTTAGACTGGTCAAGCCAGTGTTAGGACTAGTCGAACAGAGTCCAGGACTAGTCGAAGAACAGACCAAACACTTATAAAATGATTTAATTTGAATTATTATTCAAAATGACCTACCCTAAGGTCAATCTAAGGTCTTCCATACCTTGGACATGATGTATAAACGTTGAACCTTCTTTTCTTCAGATGATAGATGATCTTTAAAGTTCATGAAGCTTGAGTATGAACAATTGACTTGTCTTTTGATGTTTCTTTAAAACATTGAACTTTGAAGTTTAAAGTAGTGAACAATGTACTTGATCTTGCATTTTTTGAAGTAGATCTTTGCTCTTGACAAGAAGCATTGTCCTTCTACATGTGATGTATTGCCTTGAATAGATATAACAAAGTGCTACAAAGACACAAATTGTGGTTTTAGCACTACAAAATTTGACAATCAAAGGAGCAAGAAACCATAACACTCACACTAACCCAAACTCGATCCGATCCGGGACCGAGTCCGGGTCCTCTAACTCGATCCGATCCGTTGTACTGCTAGCTTAACCCGAACTGAGTCTGACTCAGTCAGGGAAATCGAGGCGGATCGGGTTAGGCACGGTTCGAATCTAATATTCTTGACCCTAAAAGAGTTTCAATAGTAGACGTTCAATCCCAGCTGCTTTTTGCAATGTGGTCCACTTGATCTTTAGATCTATCTTATTTTTCAACTCAAGCCTTAAGACAAGCCCGCCGAGTGGATGGATGGTTTAAATATAACACATACCTCATGATGGGAGCCACAGAACTTGCTGATGGCAACACGCCAAACCAGTTGGGCTGGTGTGTGGTACACTTGCCAATCCGCGTCCAAGGGGTTTTTCTTGGGACAAGGATTTTATGTTATGTGGGCTAACAGTGATATTTGTAAGAGATCCACACCATCCATCAGTTATGAGAGATCAATCTAGGACATGATACCAAACAATAGGTGGATCCAAAGCTCAAGTGTGCCGGGCGAGAGGGAAAACCGAGGAAGGTGGTCATTGAATCTACACTGTTTCCTCTCGTAAGGGCCACTTGAGTTTTGGATATACTTCATTCTTGGCCGTATGTCCTAAAATGAGCTCTCAAAACAGATGGACGGTGTGGATTTATCACAAACATCACGCTAGGACCCACCTAGCATCCCACGCGGAAACTTCATGTGAAAGGCTTTGCTTCCGTCGTCATCAGGAAGCACTGCTCCACCTTGAGCAGCGAGTGAAAAGACGGATTGGCTACTCTCCATGCCATTAGTCAACGATGGTAAGTCAGTGCTTTGTGGACCCTACCATGATGTATTTATTTCATCCATGTCGTCCATCTATTTTTCTAGATCAATTTATGGTATTAAAAAGAAAGAGGTATATCCCAATCTCAAGTGGACAACATTATAGGAAAGAGTGGTGAATAAACATTGTGCGGATCCAATCGGATCAGATTCCAAATCGGATCAGTCCGAGTTAACCATTAATCTGAACTTGATCCGATTTATGGTCGGATCTTACTGGGCCAACTCATCCAACCCGATCCTGGCCTTCGGTTCGGGTAGGTTCGAGTCGGATCGAATCAGATCCGTCGAATCGGTCCATTTCTGCCTAGCTTTAGTGGCATGCTGTAGAATTTTAGTCTATTGGTAATTGGGTTGGCCAGCAAGTTGGAAAAATTCATAAGGGTAGCCCTACTAGATGGGTTGCCCTGGGCCAATCTGACCGATTTAAGTTGAAGACGGACAACCGATAGTAGTTGAACTACACGGGTTGCTTACACCCAGTGCCGGTTGCACCATAGTTCACCTAAGTCAGCCGAATTCATCCACTAATTGGCCAACCATGGGTGTTCACCATGTATGATCACGCTTGTTTAAACTTGAGACACCCCACACCTCGGAACACCCACTTATAACTGCTATGATATGATTCGCAAGTCTCGTGAGCCGGGCATGGTGGTATGGGACACTATGCTCAAGCTGTCGGCCTACACTGGGGTGACGAGCATCCCCGTAGTGACCGCGAGCAACCTAGTTTACAAACCCACAATTTGTATGAGTTCAGCAGGGAGTGACGAACCTAAATGGATTAAGGATCGTAGGCATAAGGCCGCTACGATCGCCTTAGGACTCGCGATTGGATTAGGGCCTTGATTCATGGGAGTGCCTCAATTTCCCTAATATTTTTAAAAGAATGGACATAACTAAATATTCGGCTAACATGATCACGGTCGCATTACATTAGTTAGGTTAGCAACTTGACAGACGAGGTCGCATTGATGGAGTGTTGGTCATATACGAAGGTTTATATGGAGTCACTTGAGGGAGTGTTAGATGGTGAGGGCATGCATCATATCATAATACCATGCATATGCATTAACAAAAATATATAGGGATTGTATACTTAAAATTTTTTTCATTAATTATGCATGTGGATTTGATAACTTGTGTAACTTGTTGTTAACGAAACCACTGAGTTAATCACTCACTCCCACTCTGGGATGGTGTTTTAAAACACCAACCAGACTTTATCTTAGATGCAGGTATCAAAGAGTCCGACGTGCTGGATGAGGCATCCATAGACTCGGAGGAGCAGCTCTCGTATTTCCAGCTCCTGGGCGGGCCACTGTAGTTGCCCTAGGACCAGTGATGGGATCGTAGGGCATAGACATTTTGTACTTCTTTTGGACTATATGTATTTTGCTGGGACACGGTTCCGTACACTACGCCTATACACATCATTTTGTTAGTCATGCTCTAATTTAGTCAGTTGATTTCAGTTTACACTGCATGATCCATTTAACTTTTTAAATGCTCATACACCAATCAAATGAAACCCAAATTAGTTAAAACTGCAAAGCATAAGTAGCACCCAGAAATTCGAGAGTCGGTTATTACTGAACCATCAAAATTCAGGGTGTTACACATGCGCCATCCCTTTTTAATTACCAGCTTAATCACTAGGCAATAAAATCAAGGCTCCCAAAATTAGAAATTCAAAATCTCCCGCTCATACATCAATTCAAATTTACTTACTTTCCGAGCTCATGAACACAGAACTCGGAAGTAGGGGGGCAATTGTTATGGATAAAAATTGAGATCACCTAATGTATGAGACATGTGACAAAAAGGCCATCAGGGTAAACTCTTTGAACTACCAAATGGCTAGTGAAGACGAGTCGAGTAAGGAGGCTTGATGACCGAGCTGAAACAGTTAACCCAGCTTGGAGATAAGGCTCATCAATAGACCTGGACCAAAAACACCAGTCTAGACCTCGTATAATGACCTCAAACTCAGATGCCAAACTTGACCTCGGATGCCGAAATTGAGCTCAGAATATAAACATTTGAAGAGAATCTTGTGCCATATATGAGCATGATTGCCCAATGAGACCTTAACAAAAAAGATCACGACAATCGATGTATAATAGGAGAAACACTTAAGAATAGATTCCAACTCCAATACAGCCCCCTCCAACGTATCTTACAGATATGCTCAGATACACAAGTCACCTAACAACACTTATAAATACATCACCCCGTTTAAAGAGAAGGTACACACGATTATTCCGATTCTAACTACACTTACTTTGAGTCCATCTACTTGACTTAGGCATTGGAGAGTCCCCAACCATAATCTGCACTCCCAGTGTCCTCTTGTTCTCCATTAAAGTACAGGTACCCAGCGGCTCGTAGGAGGTAGGATTGGATCAACCAAATTTGAGCGATATCAACCATTGTTTCTTGCATTATGGTCCACCTAAGATGTGGATATGCTTCATTTTTGGATCATATCCTACAAAGAGTTTTCAAAATGAATATTGTTATGGGTGAAAATGAACTGGTCATAAGTATGAAGTCAGCTCGAACATCTGTGCTCACTATGTGATCAACGAACGCCAGCCATGACTAAGAAGTTTTGGCAGTACAAAATTTGACAATCAAAGGAGCAAGAAACCATAACACTTATAATCTCCCCCTTTGTCAAATTTGTGACAAAACCCACTCCATTAAAAATAAGAGAAACATTACATGCTCAATAAAGAATCATGCACCATATATACACATAAAAGGATAATGCACTTACTTACTCCCCCTGAGTAGCACATCAAAAAAAAATGTTACTACCCACAATCCATATCCATATCCATAAGCAAGTATAACAAAATATTCTCCCCCTTTTTGTCACAATAAGATAAAGGAAGCAATTAAGATATGAAAGAGGAAAATAAACATAAGAGGAATAAGAGAGCAAACTAGGCAAGATATAAGCAAATAATGGTCACATATAAGTAATCAACATGAACCAAGTTCATCCAAAGTCAATCGCACACACTGAAAGAAAGCAATGTATCATAAGAGTTATTACATGCCATATGAGAAAACACTTAATCAGATCCAGAAGAGGGGAGAAGGAATAGATGGATCAATTTGGTGTAAACCCTTGTTAATGTGCCTCATATATTTACGCATATAAGCAAATTAAGAATCTTAGGTTACACGAATCTGAGCCACCTGTTCCTCAAGAGTATGCAATCTCTCAGCAAAATCAGAAGGTTGATAATCAAGGTTAGCCTCAGAATCTGATTCAAGCTCATTAAAGATATCATCCATGTTTATATCATCTAGAGGTAAATCGCCACCTTCTTCATTCACTTCTTCAGCTCCACGACCACCCACGTCCATATGGCCATCAGCCAACCGCAAATTCATCTTGTTAATATTGGAGTTGTTGAAAATAAGGTGATAAATATGAGCCTTTCCAATAGGCATAGCTACTAACATATGAGTAGCTAACACAGTCATAGATATACAAAGGGGATATCACTGTGTCCAGGATGGATAAAGAATTGTATGCTGGAATGGCAGATTAAAGAAGGAAGACAGACATTTGTACTAAAAATGATAGAATGCAAAATCCGAACCATAAAAGAGGTGAGTTCGGTTTTGTTACCAGAACGAGGATACAAATTTGAAATAAATATCCTATGAAGAACCCTGTATCTGGGTAACAAGTACTTTGAAGCGAGCGCATTCCCATTTTAACTCCATTATGTATCTATGTTGCATAATGCTCTAATAAGCATGCGTTTTTCTTATTCACAAGGTTTCTCAACTAGAGAGCTAATATGAATACCTTCATCATTGACAAGTATGTCCATTAAGCCAGAAATTAAATGACGATCAACTTCAAATGGACCTTCTCTAGTTACTATTATAAACGTCAAATTTTCAGATGAAAAATTAGAAATGCAAGCAAATATAGCCTGAGCAATAGACCGGTATGCCGGCCCACCCCAATGTAGAAAGTTAGCCCATCCTACAGATTGGAGAAGAGGGAGGAGATCAAAAGGAGTAATATGTTCAAGATGAACAGGTCGTTCAACTATCACATTGCGCAATCGTAAATCTCGTACATAGGAGGGATCATCTTCGGGTGATCGAAGGTGGCGCCTTGTGATAGGTGATGATCTGGATGTTGAAGCACCACGGGAAGTTTTCTTTTTACTTTTAGCATCAATTTGCAACTAGTAATATCAGAAATCAAGAGGTTGCAAAAGATGAAGAGTGGGTTTCCTTAGAAACAGATTATGGAGAAGAAAACCCCAAAAACTTCAAGGAAACAAGAAATAAATCACTCCAAGTAAGAAAATCGAGTGATATGCATGTGAATCTATAAGAGAAATGGAAACGAACTAACCTTGAAGAATCAAGAAGATGGGTACGACCGGTCGAGCTTAGACTCGTTGGAGAGAAAGAGCAACTGAGGAAGAAAAGGGCTTTTCCCCAAATTAAAAAGTACCAGCACGCTATACAACTGGTCGTGGGACGTCCTCGACCGGCGTGCCACGACTGTTCAAGTACGTCCTCGACTGGTCGTGCACAAATAAAAATATACATTTTTCACATAATTTTAAAATTAAAACAATTAATTTAACAAATATACACACTATGATACATACATGCATAAATAATCAATTCAAATTGTACATACAAAGATCAAATTTCAATTTGTTAAACCTTCTTTTGTCAAGCGGTTTACTGAAAATGTTAGCAAGTTGATTCTCGATTGGAATGTATTCCAAAGAAATTGTCTTTTCTTTCACTAATTCACGAATGTAATGATATCTAATGTCAATGTGCTTGGTTCGTGAATACTGGATTGGATTTTTAGATATATTTATGGCACTGGAATTATCACTATATAAAACCATAGAATCCTGTGCAATTCCGTAATCGCTTAACATTCGTTTCATCCAGACAAGCTGAGTACATGCATTTCCTGCTGCAATGTATTCAGCCTCAACAGTCGAGAGCGATACAGAACTCTGTTTCATACTCTGCCAAGAAACTAAACAGTTTCCAACATAGAAACAACCACCACTGGTTGATTTCCTATCATCAACATTACCAACCCAATCAATATCAGTGTACCCAGCTAATTGAACATTAGTATTATGTGGATACCAAAGACCTAGATTAGCAGAACTTATGGCATATTGCATAATACGCTTAATAACAGTTAAATATGACTCTTTAGGGTCAGATTAATATCTAGCGCAAATCCCTACGCTAAATGTAATATCAGGTCGACTTGCAGTTAAATAAAGTAGACTGTTAATCATACTACGATATAAATTAGGATCCACACTTTTACCTATAGAGTCCTTTGAGAGTCTTAATGTAGTACTCATAGGAGTATCAAAATTTTTCCCATTCTCAAATCTGAACTTTTTAACTAAGTTCAGAGATTATTTGGTTTGAGAAATAAAGATACTATCAGGTTGTTGTTTCACCTACAACCCTAGGAAATAGTTCAATTCCCCAACCATGCTCATTTCGAATTTAGATTTCATAAGATTTTCAAACTCAATAGTCAAGTTAGTACAGGTAGATCCATAAATAATATCATTAACATAGATCTGCACTATTAAGTTATGATCGTTATGTTTCTTAACAAAAAGAGTCTTATCAATACTTCCCATTAGAAAATTATGACTTAGTAGAAACTTAGTCAATTTTTCGTACCATACCCTGGGAGCTTGTTTCAAACCGTAAAGAGTCTTTTTTAGGCGATTGACATGATCAGCATTCTTAGGGTCTTCAAAATCCATTGGTTGTTCAACATATACTTCTTCATGCAGATCGCCATTTAAGAAAGCACTCTTTACATCCATTTGATATATTTTGATCTTTCTGAAACATGCAATAGATATAAATAGTCTGATTGATTTAAGACGAACTACTAGGGCAAAGGTTTCATCATAATTGATTCCTTCAATTTGAGTATACCCTTGAACAACCAGTCTAGCCTTGTTTCTAATTATATTACAAAGTTCATCAGACTTATTTTTAAAAATTCACTTAGTTCCAATAATATGTTTATCTTTAGGTCTAAGAACAAGATACCAAACATCATTTCTAATAAATTGATTTAGCTCTTCGTGCATCGCTACTATCCAGTTTTCGTCGGTAAGAGCTTCTTTTATGTTAGCCGATTCGGTCTAAGAAGTAAAGTACACGTAATTACATATATCTTCTAGTTGTCTACAAGTGCGCACACCAGTGAGAGGGTTTCCAAGAATCTGAGTGGTTGGATGATCTTTAACAGTCCTTAGTTCAGAGTTATTTTGACCCGATGAAGTATCTGGTTTATTAATTAGAAGAACTTCATCATTATCTGAACTTGAGGCAGGTGTATTCAAGTGATCGTTAATGACCACATTGATGGACTCTTGAATCACACTGGTCCTCTTATTAAGAACTTGATATGCTCGACTATTCAAAGCATACCCTAAAAATACCCCTTCATCACTTTTGGTGTCAAATTTTCTCAGATTTTCTTGGTCACGTAAAATATAGCACTTGCTGCCAAAAACTCGAAAGTATTTGATAGTAGGGTTCTTATTAAACCACATTTCATAAGTCATTTTATTGTTTGACTTACTTGTATAAACCCAGTTGATTATATAACAGGCAGTATTTACGGCTTCAGCCCAAAGATTTTTAGGGAGCTTCATACTATTCAACATTACATTTGCTATTTCTTGAAGCACTCTATTTTTTCTTTCAACAATTCCATTTTGTTATGGTGTTTTGAGCGCAGAGAATCATGTGATATTCCCTGATCACAACAGAATTTTTCAAAATTGTTATTCTCAAATTTTGATCCATGATCACTATGGATCTTACAGACTCGAGAACCTTTTTCCGTTTGGATCCGTTTAAGAATCCTTTTTACTTTATCAAGGGTTTCTGATTTATCCCTTAAGAAGGCTACCCGAGTGAATCTGGTAAAATCATCCATGATTACCAGTATATATTTTTTGCCACCTTTACTCTCTGTCCTGGTTGGTCCTATAAGATCCATGTGGAGAAGTTCGTGCAGTTTGGATGTGGCATTGGAGTCCACCTTTTTGTGAGCACTCCTAGTTTGCTTGCCAATTTGACATTCACCACATATTTTATTTACTTTCTATAATTTAGGTAGATCTCTTATCAGTTCTCTTTTGCTCAATCTATATAAATTACGATAGTGTACATGTCCAAGGCGTTTATGCCATAATTCGGTCTCATCAGTATGGACCATGTAACACGATAAATTAGATAAGTTAGAGTCACTTAGAATATAGCAGTTTTCAAAAGTTCTGTGACCAGTTAATATTACAAAACCATTTTTATTTAATATTTCGCACCCTAGGTTAGAAAATTTTACGCTATGATTTTTATCGCATATTTGAGAAATACTTAATAAGTTATGTTTTAAACCTTTTACATATAAGACATTCTCAAATAAATGGAGGTTAGAAAGCTGAACCGTACCTTGGCCAATAATACTGCAGTTGCTAGCATCACCAAATGTGATTGAACCATCAGTCATGTCTTTAAGAGTGGTGAACAGACCTTTGTCACCAGTCATGTGCCTAGAACATCCACTGTTTAGGTACCACTTTGAATGGCTTGATGCTTTGAAAGCCATGTGGGCAACCAAGCAAGTAACCTTAGGAACCCATTTCATAACTATTTTGGGTTTAGGAGTATAGTTGGTCTTTCTATGATTTTAGTCGTTATAAGAATGACCTACTGAGTTAGATTTTAAGAACTCCTTAAGTAAATCAACTATTTTTTTTAGTTAAAGGATTTTGGTTCTGATTTTTATAGTTGATATGGTCACTTTTAAGTTTAAAAGATTAAAAAGTTTTAGTATTTTTAGAAAAAATTTTATTTGAACTATTCCCTTTTGAGTTTGAAGACTATCATTTCACAAATGTAGGAGAAGTATTCTTCTATTTAGGAGGAATATTTCTGTCGTAGCCCAAACCAGATAGGTCGCCACTTTTTCTTAATCCAGATAAAAGCTTTTCTAACTTTGGATCACCTTGGGCATACCTCCATGTATCCTTTAAACTCAAAAGTAAAGAGACTTCGAGTTTAAGTTTTTCATTTTCAGATTTAAGATTTTCAATAAGGGAGGTTTTGAAATCTAAATCGCATTTTGATTTTTCAAAACAATCTGAAATGTGGGATTTTTCTAAAACAAGAGTATCAAAATTTTCTTTAAGTTTCAAAAACTTTTCTTTTTGAAGTTTTAATTTAACAACAATTTTACAACTTTCCTTATAAAAGGCATTAGAAGCATCTTGAAGATCATCTTCATTTTTATGATCACTATTCAGATTTTCTTTGCTAGTTGAATCATCATTATCTGAAAAAGTAAACTTGGCTAGAGTCATAAGGGCTTTAACTTCATTGCCCGACTCGGTTTCAAAATCTTTTGATTTAGAAGAGGCTTCAGAGTCGGAAGATTCATCCCAAGTAGCCAACATACCCTTCTTTTTGGGTTTGTTCTTTTTAGGACACTTGTTTGCTAAATGCCTATATTCATGACAGTTGTAACATTGACTGTCTTTTAATGATTTTCAAGTTTTAGATTTAGATCTTTTCTTATTATTAGATTTTTGAAAATCAACTCTCTTTTTACTTTTGAAAATTTTGTAAAACTTTTTGGCTAAAAGGGCCATATCATCTTCAGAATTTTCTAAATCAGAATTTTCTTGAGAAATACAATTAGAAGATTTAAGGGCAATAATTTTTCCTTTAAGAGCTTTAAAAGTTAACTCATAAGTCTGTAAAGAGCCAACTAATTCTTCTACCCTCATATTATCTGTATCACGAAGTTCCTGGATTGCAGTTACCTTAGAATGGAACCGTTCAGGAAGTGAGCTTAGTATCTTTACACAGACTTTACTTTCTGGGATTTTATCACCAAGACCCCACATAAAGTTCACAATGTCATTTAATCTAGTATAGAAGTCCATAAACATTTCATTTTCTTCCATACAAATCTCTTTAAATTTGGTTGTAAGGATTTAGACTTTAGATTTCTTGACAAATGATGTTCCCTCGTGTGTCATTTTTAAAATATCTCAAGCTTGCTTTACAGTATCACAGGATATAATTCTTTTGAATTTATCCGGTGATAGTGCGCAAGTTATTGCATTTAATGCTTTTGCATTGGCACTACTCTCACTTTTCTGAAGAGTGGTCCAAGAAAAATAAGGTGTTACTCTCATAGATTTGGATCCATCGATACCAGTTATTTCAGTGGTAGGAGGGGTCTATTTAGTCACTGTGGCTTGCCACACGCTCTCATCCATGGATTTTAAGAAAATTCTCATCTTGGCTTTCCAATAGGCATAATTGGAGCCATCAAATGGTGGAGGCCTAGTGACTAATAGACTATCAAAATTTGACGTCTTATAAATAGCTCAGATCGATTAGCTCAGGAAATTAATAAAAAAAAAATAACAATTAAAATAAGCTATTAGGCTCTGATACCACTTGAAAAGGTCGAGCTATATGTCCCAAAGGGAGGGTGAATAGGACTATGCCAAATTAAAATAATAACAGCGGAATATAAATAATTAAAGGAAAGATAACACTATAAACAATCCATAATACGGAAATGTAAATACAACCTCAAATGTACGAGTATTGAGAGATTGATACAGATGTTATTCTAAGGACAACCTTACACCAAAAACCAAAGGTTTATAGTAGGACAACCTGATTCCTAGAAAGGTCTGTGTATCAAAAACTAAAACTTAATACAGAGGAATAAAAAGAAATAGCAAGAAAGAAAATCTAAGCTATTACGACATTCCCCACAATGCTTGAAATGTAAAAGATTACAACATTCACATTCACAAATACATCCCACAATCTTGAATGATAAAAGATATAGAAAATAAATCACACATCCACAAAATACAAAGAATTATAGTAGTTTGCCTGTGTGTACACCAACTGTTAAACAACAGCCACACAGCTACTCCACTCCTAATATCCTCACACAATGGATATTAGCATTCACTATGAAAACAGGTTTTTCCAGGTTCACCTAAAACCCTCACAATTGTGTCTTTCAAGTGGGCTTACACAATTTAAAAAACCCCACACTGAGTTTTCTGGCTCAATCTCAAGAGAAACCAAAACAATGGAAATTACAATAATGTAAAATACCTGGATTTCTCCTTTTGTTGCAGCCCGGAAGAACCAAATCGAAGTAGAATTTCAACATAGAAGTTCAATGTCTAAACTCACTTATGAAATGGTTTTAGGTTCTAAATTAATTTTAGAGTTAAAGAACCTTGGGCTAGCTTGATTTGATTTTGATTCTAAGAAATGGGAATACCTCAATTTCTCTTTCAAATATAATTGGAATGCGAAAATTCAAAATTAAATGCAAAGAAAGCTACTAAAAGAGAATATTAAATGAGCACAATATAACTTAAATAAATGACTAACTTATCTCTCAGAGTGACGTATTAATTTAGCTTTAATTGAATGAAAAACTCTGAAATTCGTCGTCTATTTATAGTTGCAGAAGACACGTTCACGACTGGTCCTATGAACACCACGACTGGTCATAGGACCAACGGATTTTTAAAATTTTAAGTGCGATTGGATAAAGCAGTTCCACGACTGGTCGTAGGCCATCCACGACTAGTCGTGGGACCTCTACGACTGGTCGTGATCTGTCCACGACTAGTCGTGTGGAGCTTGGAATAGTTACTGGACTTTGAGTCATAGCTGCAGGACTAGTCGTGAACGAGTCGTGCACTGTTCACATGACCGGTCAAGCAGTCTTTAGGACTGGTCGTGGCTTAACAAAAAATTTTAAAATTTTTTAACAAACTTAGGATTGGTCGTGGAATTTCTTAGACTGGTCGAGCTAGTGTTAGGACTAGTCGAACAAAGTCCAGGACTAGTCGAAGAACAGACCAAACACTTATAAAATGATTTAATTTGAATTATGTATTCAAAATGACCTACCCTAAGGTCAATCTAAGGTCTTTCATACCTTGGACATGATGTATGAACATTGAACCTTCTTTTCTTCAGATGATAGACAATCTTTGAAGTTCATGAAGCTTGAGTATGAACAGTTGACTTGTCTTTCGATGTTGCTTTAAAACATTCAACTTTGAAGTTTAAAGTAGTGAACAATGTACTTGATCTTGCATTTCTTGAAGTAGATCTTTGTTCTTGACTTGATCTTTATTCTTGACTAGAAGCATTGTCTTTATACATGTGATGCATTGCCTTGAACAGATATAACAAAATGCTACATAAGACACAAATTGTGGTTTTGGCACTACAAAATTTGACAATCAAAGGAGCAAGAAACCATAACACTTACACTAACCCAAACTCGATCTGATCCGGGACCGAGTCCGGGTCCTTTGACTCGATTCGATCCGTTGTACTGCTAGCCTAACCCAAACCAAATCGAGGCGAATCGGGTTAGGTATGGTTCGGATCGAATATTCTTGACCTTAAAAGAGTTTCAATGGTAGACGTTCAATCCCAGCTGCTTTTTGCAGTGTGGTCTTTATATCTATCTTATTTTTCAGCTCAAGCCTTAAGACAAGCCCGCCGAGTGGCTGGATGGTTTAGATATAACACATACCTCATGATGAGACCCACGAAACTTGCTCATGGCAACATGCCAAACCAGTTGGGTTGGTGTGTGGTACACTTGTCAATCCGCGTCTAGGGGTTTTTTCTTGGGACAAGGATTTTATGCTATGTGGGCCCACAATGATATTTGTAAGATTGTGAGAGATCATTTTAAGACATGATACCAAAAAATAGGTGGATCCAAAGCTCAAGTGTGCCAGACGAGAGGGAAAACTGAGGAAGGTGGTCATTGAATCTACATTATTTCCTCTCATAAGGGCCACTTGAGTTTTGGATATATTTCATTTTTGGCCGCATGTCCTAAAATGAGATCTCAAAACGGATGGATGGTGTGGATTGATCATAAACATCACACTGGGACCCACCTAGCATCCCACGCGATAACTTCACATGAAAGGCTTTGCTTCCGTCGTCGTCAGGGAGCACTGCTCAAGGCACCTTGAGCAGCCGGTGAGAAGACGGATTGGCTACTCCCCATGCCACTAGTCAACGATGGTAAGTCGGTGCTTTGTGGACCCCACCATGATGTATTTTTTTCATCCATGCCATCCATCTATTTTTCTAGATCATTTTATGGTATTAAAAGAAAAAGAGATATATCCCTATCTCAAGTGGACAACATTACAGGAAAGAGTGGTGAATAAACATTATGCGGATAGAATCGGATCCAATCGGATCGGATCGATCTGGGTTAACCATTGATCCGAACTTGATCCGATTTACAGTTAGATCTTGCTGGGGCCAACTCGATCCGACCTGATCCTGGCCTTCGGTTCAGATTGGTTCGGGTAGGATCGAGTCAGATCCGTCGGATCGGTCCCTTCTGCCTAGCTCTAATGACATGCTGTAGAATTTTAGTCTATTGGTAATTGGGTTGGCCAGCAAGTTGGAAAATTTCATAAGGGTAGCCTTACTGGATGGGTTGCCTTGGGCCAATCTGACCGATTTAGGTTGAAGACGGACAACTGATAGCAGTTGAACTACACGGGATGCTTACACCTAGTGCCGGTTGCGCTGTAGTTTGCCTAAGTCAGCCGAATTCGTCCACTAATTGGCCAACCATGGGTGTTCACCATGTATGATCACGCCTGTTTGAACTTAAGACACCCCACACCCCGGAACGCCCACTTATAACTGCTATGATACGATCCACAAGTCTCGTGAGCCGGGCATGGTGGTATGGGATACTATGCTCAAGCTGTCGGCCTACACTGGGGTAATGAGCATCCCCGTAGTAACCGCGAGCAACCTAGTTTACAAACCCATATTTCGTATGAGTTCAGCTGGGAGTGATGAATCTAAACGGATCAAGGATCACAGGTACAAGGCTGCTACGGCCGCCTTGAGCCTCGCGATTGGATTAGGGCCTTGATTTTGTGGGAGTGCCTCAATTTTCCCAATCTTGCCAAACAAACGGACATAACTAAATACTCAGCTAATATGATCACAGTTGCATTACATTAGTTAGGTTGGCGACTTGGCAGTCGAGGTCGCATTGATGAAGTGTTGGTCGTATGTGAACGTTTAGATGGAGTCACTTGAGGGAGTGTTGGATGGCGAGGGCATGCATCATATCATAATACGATGCATGTGCATTAACAAAAATATATAGGGATTGTATACTTAAAATTGCTTTTCATTAATTATGCATGTGGATTTGATAACTTGTGTAACTTATTGTTAACGAAACCACTGAGTTAATCACTCACTCCCACTTTGAGATGGTGTTTTAAAACACTAACTAGACTTTATCTTAGATGCAGGTATCACAGAGTCCGACGCGCTGGATGAGGCGTCCATAGACTCGGAGGAGGAGCTCTCATATTTCCAGCTCCTGGGCGGGCCACTGTAGTTGCCCTAGGACCAGTGATGGGATCGTAGGGCATGGACATTTTGTACTTCTTTTGGACTATATGTATTTTGCTCGGACATGGTCCCGTACACTACGCCTATACACATCATTTTGTTAGTCATGCTCTAATTTAGTTAGTTGATTTCAGTTTACACCGCATGATCCATTTAACTTTTCAAATGCTCATACACCAATCAAATGAAACCCAAATTAGTTAAATCTGCAAAGCATAAGTAGCACCCGAAAATTCAGGAGTCGGGTATTACTGGACCATCGAAATTCAGGGTGTTACACATGCGCCGTCCCTTTTCAATTACCGACTTAATCATTAGGCGATAAAATCAAGGCTCCCAAAATTAGAAATTCAAAATCTCCCGCTCATACATCAATTCAAATTTACTTACTTCTCGAGCTCATAAACATAGAATTCGGAAGTAGGGGGCAATTGTTATGGATAAAAATTGAGATGACCTAATGTATAAGACACGTGACAAAAAGACCATCAAGGTAGACTCTTTGAACTACCAAATAGCTAGAGAAGACGAGTCGAGTAACGAGGCTTGATAACCGAGCTGAAACAGTTAGCCCAGCTTGGAGATAAGGCTCATCAATAGACCTCGACCAAAAACACTAGTCTAGACCTCGTATAATGACCTCAAACTCAGATGCCAAACCTGACCTCAGAGCTGAAATTGAGCTCGGAATATAAACATTTGAAGAGAATCTCGTGCCATATATGAGCATGATTGCCCAATGAGACCTTAACTAAAGATCACGCCAATCGATGTATAATAGGAGAAACACTCAAGAATAGATTCCAACTCCAATACAGCCCCCTCCAACGTATCTTACAGATATGCTCAGATACACAAGTCACCTAACAACACTTATAAATACATCACCCCGTTCAAAGAGAAGGTACACACGATTATTCCGATTCTAACTACACTTACTTTGAGTCCATCTACTTGACTTAGGCATTGGAGGGTCCCCAACCATAATCGGCGCTCCTAGTGTCCTCTTGTTCTTCATTAAAGTGCAGGTACCCAACGGCTTGTAGGAGGTAGGATCGGATCGACCAAATTTGAGCGATAACAACCATTGTTTCTTGTATTATGGTCCACCTAAGATGTGGATATGCTTCATTTTTAGATCATATCCTACAAAATATCCTACAAAGAGTTTTCAAAATGAATATTGTTATGGGTGAAAATGAACTAGTCATAAGTATGAAGTCAGCTCGGACATCTGTGCTTGCTATGTGGTCAACCAACGCCAGCCACGACCAAGAAGTTCCTCAACGGCTAGAAAGCAGTAATCCATTGATAAGGAAAGAGCGTACTCTTTAAGCTCGACCCCCAAAAGATGAAGTATCTCCGCTTCCATCAGATGTCGAGCTCCTCCACGGTTCCATACATTTATGAGCTGCCGCCTGGAACAACTCTTGGTAAGGGCTCCTAAGGTACGATCTATCATGAGGCAAGGGTCCGAGTTGCTATACATAAAGAACCCCTGCACTGTGCAATAAAGATGAAAAGGATGGTCATCTTAGATTTCATCTTGTATCCTACTAAGGAAGGGAGCTCGGCCTCAATGCTCGGACATGACACCCAGCGGCAAGTCGATAGGCCGGCAATCTACTCATTAAGCTTAATCACGACACATAAGAGAATCCAATATGGTGGATTACTCCTCGGAATGGTTACTTGGACCACCTCGGTTGTTCGACTTCGGCCTCTTACTACAGGTTTCTTCCAATTCCGACTACTTCAATCTCATCGAGGAAAATCTACATAGGATTTCCGCTGAAGATCCCGGAAGATAACCGCGATACGTTTAAAATACGATTCCCTTTACAATAC
Source organism: Magnolia sinica (assembly GCF_029962835.1). Lineage (NCBI taxonomy): Eukaryota > Viridiplantae > Streptophyta > Magnoliopsida > Magnoliales > Magnoliaceae > Magnolia > Magnolia sinica. The sequence continues at coordinate 42,721,421 of NC_080589.1, forward strand.
GTACTTACTAAATAGGAAGATCGCGATCTACGCCACCACCCTTCCTCACCCATAAATATGATCATCCCTAATAGTGAAAGGTACGCACAACTCTTTACTTAAAAACCCTACGTTTCTACTAGACCTAGTTTCTTTGTTTAACTTTGACATCGGAGGGTCTCCATCTTTGTCTTCTCTTTTAGGTACCAAGTGGTGTAAGGAGTACGTCCAGAAAACTGCATCAACAAATATTATCCAAAGAATTTTATTTTCATTTAATAAAAAATAAACTCTTTATAATATAAAACATCTCCAAACATAAAATAAGGGCCAATGGGTCAAATTATCATATTTAAGATATTTCAAATATTTCATATGTTTGTTAAGCAACATGTCATTTCAAATTCCATATTTAAGTTTTAGACTTTAACGCGTTTTTTATTAGATAATTATCAAACAGGAGATTTCATACTCAACTTTAGATTCAGGTTTCAAATTCAGGACTTCAGTTTTAACGAAGAGGCCCCTGGTCCTCGTAATTGGCCCATTAAGTCTGACCGTTTAGAACGGTTGGGATCGGGGCCACAAATCATGCTTGCGTCGTAGAGACCCGGTTCGGGTCCGAACCTGGCCTTTGACCGTTACCGCATTAAGAGAGCCGTCTCTGTCTGTCTCGACAGTGTTGGTTTCCCCGTCCCCGCACTTGCCGTATTCAAGTTCAGAGGGGTTCGGATTCGGGCCACGGGTCGGGCTTGTGTCGTAGAGTCCCGGGTCGGGTTCGAATCTGGCCTTTGACCGTTAGCGCATACAGAGAGTCGTTTTTCTCGTCCATGGTGGATTAGTCCTCTCTCTCTCTCTCTCTCTCTCTCTCCTGCGCTGGAGCTGGCGCTTACTCTGGTTGAAGGAAAATGGGGAAGCTTGGAGGGATCGCGACCGTCGCTCTAGTGGTCGGGATAGTGACAATGGTTTGGAAGAAGCAGACGTACGGATGGGATAAAGACGCGGTAGTGCAGGTCTTCCGAGGACTGTCGGAGAGATTAGGGTTTTGGGCGATGCCTTTGTACGTCCTCATCCACACCTTAACTCTCGCTCTTTGCTTGCCCTATGCCGTTTTCTTCGAGGCCGGAGCATCTCTCCTCTTCGGATTCTTCCCCGCCATCATTTGCGTTTTCTCCGCCAAGATCCTTGGTGCTTCTCTCTCCTTCTGGGTTGGAAGGTCTCTCCTCTCTCTCTCTCTCTCTCTCTCTCTCTCTCTCTCTCTCATTTCTTGTTCTGGGTCCCAATCTGTACCAACCATCTGTTGGGCCCCTCTGTGGATGGACCACTGACAAAAGATCATCCTGAATAGATGATCGTGAAATGTTGCACTAGGGCATCTAGCGGATGTTTACAGACAGATGATTAAGGTTTCACTAGGACTATCTTATCTACCTGGTCGCTGGGCCATGGAATTCCTCCGTGGCTCGTCTGGATGGACGGTTCAGATTGTACGGCAAGGAGACATAGAAACCACGTGGACATTGGTCATGGGTAGCTGACCCATCCTTTTGTTATTATTATGTTCCCTATTTCCCATTCTGCTTGTAAAAATGGGGCCCATGGTTTGGATGGATCATGTCCTAGAGATTTTCCTTGTGGGAGAATCCTAACCCTTTAATCATTTGCTTGCTAGTTGATGGCTAATAAAAGAAAGAAAAAAGAAGAAGCAATGGTTGATGCAATCGCCCCACATCCCACACATGCACGCTTTGCACGTGTGTACAAGAAAAGGACCACCTTCACTTTCTAGCCCTCCACTACTTTCCTTTTCTTTTAAATCTCTAGATTAGCAAAGTTACATCTTTCTTTCATATCTTTCTTTTAGGCACGGAATAATTTTAGATTTTTTTTTTTCTTATCCAAGTATCTTTTATTTAGGCACTTTCTTAATTACAATGCTTTGTTATTTAGGTGCTTTTCTATTTTCTCAGATTTTTAGATTCATATACTTTATTACAGATTGTGAGGTTTTGGTTATAAATAGGGCCTATGGCCTATGAAATAAGACAAGTTGATTGATATCCTCTTTTATGAAATTCTTTTATTTTCTCTACGATAGCTGTTGAAGGGGGGAAAGTGATCTCTAGTTCAAGACTTGAGGAGTGTTGAGCTTGCATACAGTCTTGTATTTGTGATCTCTAGCATTCGGCTACAAGATTGTTGGGTCTTTCCCGCAATTTCTTTCTTATTTTATTGATCCATTTGTTTCCCCTTTCGGGTTTGCATCAAATTGGTATCAAAGCAAGTTCTGCTCTTAGGAAAACTAGAAAAAGGTAATTTTCTCATCTAAATCCAACCTTTCATCTTTCCCCTTCATCCATCCATCACCTTTCATCTTCTTTTCTTTCCCATTTCATTTCCCATTTCCCATCTCAAAATCACCAAACCCTAATCGTATCAAAAAAAAAAAACTCTTCCTACTAATCCTGTTCCAACCCATCGATTCCTTGCCCTTTCTCTCTTTCCTTGCCAAAAAGAAAGAAAGAAAGAAAGAAAGAAAAAGAAGAAGGAAAAATAAGAAAAAAAACTTTTCGCATGCTTTGCGAAAGCTTGTTGTCTCATGCGCCGCACTAGAAGAGGGACAATTTACAATCTTGAGATGGCTACACAACCTCAAGATGAGACTGTCACAACCTTGCAACAAATGGACGATTTGATCACAAAATGGGTGGATGATCTAGAGGCCCGCTCCACAACCAAAATGAATGCTTTGGACGGACATATTAGTGTTCTCGAAAACGCAAATAAGGGAATCAATTCAGACTGCCAAACCTCTATGGATGACCTTGACGGAGAATTGAAGTTTGGAAATATCGACTCAAGGCATCCTGGTCAGAATGGTGATATCCAAGAAAAAGAATATGAGCTTGGCTACAGGACTCAGTGTTCCTAATATCGATACTATCGGCTGATATTATCATTATCGTTGGCTAGCGAGACGAAACCCAACAGAAACCCCTCATAATTTAAAAAAATTAAAAATTAAAAAAGCCAGAAATCTTTGTATCATGCGATATATCGCATAATATCGCATGATTATTATTATTATTATTTTTTGCTTTGCGAAATCACCAATATTAATGTACTATCATGTTATATTTGTGTATTTTATCATAGAGTCACGGGTCTACTGCAAAACCTTGCACGGACTTATGGGTTTACTGTAGCTAACAACCATTTGACGATAATTTCGACTGTAAAAGGCCGGGAATGTCGGGGTTGTGTAACTACCGGAATATTGAAAAAAATAAAATAAAATAAGAGGGAAAATCTTTCAATCCATGTAAGAGAGGGGATTTCAGTACCTATAGAAATTGTGTGATTAGAAGTTGAATTTGGTGGGCCACTTAATCGAGAGCAAGTAGTGCACCGTAAGTGCGAAAAAACTTCGAATTCCCCTTTTTTCATCGAAAAAAATGGTAAATTCCTTGTGAAAGGGAGATTTCAGCAACAAATCTGCCTAAAATTTGGGGATTTGGGGGTTTTCTTGAAGAATTTTTTGGGTTTTAAGGTTTCGGAAGGACCGGAATCCTATCTCTCTATTGCGAAAATGGCTTCGGAAGCCCTTTTTTTTACTGTAACGCCCTGAAAATCGGGGGTCGAGCAAATGCTTAACTCTAAGTTCCAACGCATCACTTATGCAACATAGAATATGATGATTAAATGTTGTCCATATTAGTGCATTAAACATGAATGAGATTATACCAAATCAACATATCATACTCCAGAAATAATTAGATTTCGCAAGCGGAAGATTGTGATAAGTATATAAAGCATATAAGTGGTTGTAGGTCCCCAGAGTATGAACATGATACCAGGTTAAATAATTACATGTATGGTCCCAAAATATACAAAATGATAAAGTATAATGTCGTCTAATCTATATCTCTGTAGCCCTGGTGATGCAACTCCAGGTCTACATAGACCCGCCAGAGAGTTGCAGGTAGGAGAACTCTTCGTCGTCGTCGTAAAAGTCAGGCTTCGCCTCGTAAGCTTCGACATCACCTGAAACTACAATAGAGTCTGGTTGGTGTTTTAAACCACCGTCTCAGAGTGGAAGTGAGTGATCAACTCAATGGAGCTATAAGGCAAAGGTTAACATGTTATCAATTCAGTCAAGCAGTAATGATAAAGCAATACAACAAACATTCCTAAGTACTCTGGTTAATGCAATGATGGTATGTATTAATGATGTATGCCCTTGCCTGCACTCCCTCTGTGACATCATCTTACGATCGCGCATGCAACACTCCCGCTGTGCTCAACTCAAACACCAAAGGCACATGCAAAGCGGTGCATGTGCGTGATTAGCCAAGTTCTTAATTAAACCTATTCATACAGTAGGTTTGGGAAGCTAAAGTACCTCCCTTTATATCATTGACCCAAACAATGATCCATCTAGGGTCGTCAATCCTAGCTAGTCGCATACGATGGCAGTTCCAGGTCGTTACGGAGAGGCTCGTTACCTCAGCGTAGGCCTAGTTTATACTCGAAGTCACTACGGAAAGGCTCGTCACCTTAGCGTAGTCCTAGTGTATACTCGAGGTCACTACGAGAGGCTCGTCACCTAATTCTAGGCCGACAGCTCGAATACAGTGTCTCATACCACCGTATTCAACTCACGAGTTTGGTTTGCTCACTGGACACTACAGGGAGGCTCGTCACCCCAGCGTAAGCCGACAGCTTGATCACGGTGTCCCATACCACCATGCCCAGCTCATGAATCTTAGCGGATTGTGGTACCAAGGTTAAACGGATTTTTCATTGGTAAGTTGGTACCTTAGATTCAAGCAGTAGCATCCATACATGGTGAACATACATTAGGTTAATTGGGTTACTTGACAAGCTCGACTAGTACGAGTGCACGTTGAATTAATCGACATGGAGCGCATACGCACTCCTCGTGGCCTAACCACTGCCGATAATCACCGTACGACTCGGATTTATTGAACGTATCCGTCGTGGCTAAAACAGTTCGGCCACCGATCGTAAACCATTACCGATTGCCTGGACTACATCGTAGCCCCAATCACACTCCAAAGCAGTAGCATTCACATGTGATAGTCAAAGACAGCATGTGACAACCAATCCAAATATAAATCTCATTTGAGCATTTTAATAAACACATAGTGTACATGTTATCATGCATAGACATTTCAACCATAAAGCACGTAGTAGCAATATAGGTTACATGAAGGAAACTATAACTATAGATAAGGGAATTGAGAATCCTATCTTAACAGCCTCATTAAATTCATTTCAATAAGCATTTTCTCATTCAGGCATTTTATCAAACACTTAGACTACACATATCATATACATGTAATAAAGTAGTTAAAACATATATTATAGTAAATCCTTTTACAAGGGAGTTGCTACACGTACAACAATCATGTATTTCCAAACAACAATCATGGCAAGTACAAATCATAATTCCGTATTCATACAAACATTCAACAAACACATGGAATGCATTAATTTCAACATAGTTCATATATATATATATGTAATACGCGGAAAACGTTGCATCTAAGCATATGTGATAGCAATCAAGTCAGTCATATATCATTAACTGACATTGAAAGCCTTGAAAACCATAACCTAAACGTTTATAGTCCGCACCTTCCGTTGGTAAACTTGTATCAAACTCAGTTCGAACACTATGCCTTTGTCTACGGCACAACGGCAACCTATAGCATGAAATAGGTTAGCTCCGATATATCTATTTGGATACCTAAAATAGATTAGGGTTAGGATTTCTTACCCGAGAACGGAGTCGAAATCGTCGGTATAGCGATACAGGTAGGATGATTTGGCACGTGGAGTGGTGGGATCGAATCCCAGCAACTAACTCTCACTTTCTCTCACTTCTCCTCACTTTCTCCTTCTCTTTCTCTCTTCTCTCTCTTAGGGTTTTGGAAAATCGTATGGAATGAGAGAGGGGTTGGTTAAGGCCCTTATATAGGCCCAGAACTGATGCTAATGGCCCTAGGGCCATGGTATACTTAGGTTATAGCCAAAAGTCGTCTGTTTCGGGCCAGCATAGATCATCTGGAGGTCCATTTCCTGCATATGGTCCGGTGAAAGTTTCCTGACAATGGATCTACGCCAAGTTAAGATTTCGGTCCGATCGGGTTTGTAGATTGACCGTGGAGGATCAGTTTCAGTTCAACGGTCATCGTCACTCGATCAGGGCCACAAGTACACTGACATGTGTAGGGAAATTTCTCTGATCCGAGGGTGTAGTTGGGTCAGATTCTGATGGTCTGAAACCTTAAATTTGTCCTGTAAACGAACGGCCCAATTCACTTAAGTTTGAGTCTGTTTTCTAAAGACATTCACGTTTCTCACACACTTCGTTCCGGGCTCAAGTTGTGCGTTTCTGGGTACTATTTGGACTTGATTCCCGAGATGGTTGTCAAGCCCAGTAAGGTGGTCATAATCATATAGTTTCGCGGTAATCGGACTTTCGACGCGCGGTACAGGTCCGATACGGAGTTTCAAGATGCTCCCAAGAGCAACTGGGTTTTGAGATTGATCCTAGGTTTTTAGCTAATGTAGAGTTAGCGATTCTGCTAGTTTTTGGTCTTGCGGTTCCTATAAAAAGCAATTCGAACTAATTTGCCGATTAATTCAGTTTAGTACTTAATCAATTTTCGTCTAATTTCTAAAGGATTTGGTCCTTAGTGATTTCTGCCTGAGGTGGTACTTAGGTCTTTGTACGGATTTTTCCAAGACGTTACATTGACGGATCTACTTAAAGTAGCCATTGATATGTTTTTAATGGTGAATATTCAATCATCACTATTTCATGTGGTGTGGTCCACCCGAGATTTGGATGTACTTAATGTTTGGGATAACGCCCTAAAATGATTTGGAAAAACGAATGGACAAAGTGGATATATAACATATCATCAAGGTGGGCCCTACAGTAAGGGTAACACCCACTAAGCAGTTACCCGCATAACACCTAATCCATGCCCCTTAAGGGAGAGTGGATTTGGTGCGACTTGGTTGCACTAAAGATGGTGCGACCCTTACGGTGGGGCCCATATTGATGTATATATTGTATATCCATTATGTCCGTCCATTTGGAGATTATTTTAGGTCATGAGACAAAAAATGGGTCAAATGCAAGGCTCAAGTGGACACCACCTCACAAAACAGTGATAGTTGCTTCATTTATTATCTAGATACAAAATCTACTGAGGCCACTTTCCACTTAGCAGTGCTGTTGCACCTAGTTCTTTTTCTTTTTGTGAAAATATAGCTGTTGGAATTGAAACTTCCTACATATTCAGTGCAAACAATTCACGGAATTGTTTCCTGCTGTTCTCGTGCTTGTCCATCCTTCATCTTACCCATCCACATCCTCTTTGTAGCAAGCCTTATTTAGCTCCTATCCAGCCAAAAAAAAAGAAGCCGATCAACCGCTATACACCAACCTATCACTGTCTGTCTTCCAACTCTTCACCAACACACCCTACCATCCAAAATAGTTAAGATGCTCCACTGACTGCCCACGATATTACAGTAGTTCACATTCCCTCCTGCATTAGCCATTGCGTTGAACCTCTGATTATTTCCACCACTATAGAGTCCATATTCAATCTATCCACAATCCAAAACTTTGGACCAATATGCCTAGTGCCTATCCATAGGGGTGTACATCGAGTCGAACCGAGTCGAGCTGGCCTCAGCTCGACTCAGCTCGGCCACTAGTTGACCTCAGCTCGAACTCGGCTCGGCTCGGTCCTCAAGCTTGATTGGCAAGCTCGGTTCGGTTTGGTTAGCAGCTCGGGCCAGTTTGAGCCAAGTTCGAGCTAAGATCAAGCCGAATTCGCCTGTGCAGCATTTTCACAAACACCTGGATTGCACCTTCAAAATCTCACTGTATTTAAGACAACACCAATGGTTTTACAGGTATTTTATCAAACACCTTCTAAGCAACATAAAAATCAAGAAAAAAAGGGTATTGGTTTCATATACATACCCTCATTGCCACCAGCCACACTTCGTTGGGTCATTTCATCAAACACTTGGTGAGCAACATCAATATCAAAGTAACGGAGTCACCGAACTGGTTCGATCCGAGTCGAGTCGAGCTGGGACCAGCTCGAACTCATTTTCAAGCTCAAAAAATCAGCTCGACTCTGCTCGAACTTAGCTTCGAACCGAGTCGAATTGAGCTTTTTCGAGTCGAGTCGAGCGAGCTAACCAAGCTAGCTCGGTTCGTGTACACCTCTACCTATCCATACCCCATCACTCAATACAACGCACTCTGTTACTAAGTTACTCGAAGGTGTTTTTTTTTTTTTTTTTGAAAGATAACTCATTTCATTGAAAGAGAAAAGGAGACAAAGAAGACCAAAAGAAACAAAGGCCTGCTGAGATAGCAGACAACAGAAACAGGTAAAAAGAAAAAACGGAGAAAAGCAAAAAGAGCCAAAGAGAAACACTACATCCCCAGGAACATCAAGTCACAGTCTTTCAGCTTATCGTCAATGGAGGCCCACTCGATAATACTATGCTCGCCCTGGACGAAACCATCTGAGCAAAGTCGGAAGAATCTCTAAAGCATCTACCATTCCTTTCTTCCCAAACGGACCACCAAATCGCTAGCATAGCCATCCTCCAAAGTCTAGTGGAAGTCTTACTACACGCGACCCCATTCCACTGAAGGAGTAGGAGATCAACCGAGTTAGGAAAACACCAACTTATGTTGAAACGGGGGAGAAAATCCGACCAAATATCTGAAATGAAAGGGCAATGGAGCAGCAGGTGGTTGACAGACTCCTCATCCCGCACACAGCACCGGCATATGTTTGGGAGAACCATACCTCTTCTCCTGAGGTTATCAACAGTTAGGATTTTCTTTTTCAAACTAGCCAGCTAAAAGCCGAAAACTTAGGGGGCACAGGATACTTCCATCCAAAATGAGGGATACGACTGTCTGATTCTGACTTGTTGTTGAGCAGGAGATTATACAGGGATCGAATTGAGAACATGCTGGATTTTTCCAGGTTCTAGATAATGGAGTCGGCTTCAGAGGAAGAAGGGCGAGAAGCGTGGAGGAACAGAAGTAGGTCCGAATACTCGCTGACTTCCCAGTCGTTTAGATTGCGTCTGCACGTATTGCTCCAAGCATTACTTCCTTTGTTGGCAGTGTAGCAATTTGCCACTGATATGTCTCTAACTGGCGAGAGTCTGAATATGTTAGGAAACAGATCTTTCAACAGTTGAGAGCCTATCCAAGGATCCACCCAGAAACGGATTCTCTCCGCATTGCCCAAGGCGAAACTGGTATTGCTGAGAACGACCTTTTTCATTTTGGATATACCCTTCCAAATGTATGAAGCATTGCCAATAGCCCCATCTTTTGTCCACCAACCATTCTGTGGTCTGCCATATTTACCTTTAATAATACGGTTCCACAGGTTTCCACTTTTCGATCCAAGTCTCCATATCCACTTGCCGAGGAGAGCTTGGTTCATGATTCTCAAGTCTTTTATCCCAGCCCCTCCCATACGAGTATGGCAGCACACCTCCTTCCAATTGACAAGGGGGAATTGTTTCTTGTCCTCCTTGACATGCCACAGAAAATCCCTCATAATCTTATCTAACCTGGATAACACAGCAGCCGGGCATTTGAACATGGACAGAAATAAATAGGCAAATTGGAGAGGGCTGCCTTGATGAGGGTGAGCTGGCCAGCCAAAGTCAAGTACCTGCATCTCCATCTGGATAAATAAGACTGAAATCTGGACACAATCTTATTCCACTGAGCCTGAGGAGGGGGGCCAATGCATAACAGAAGACCCACAGAAGAAGAAGGGAGAGAACCCGCAGTACAATCCAGGATATCCGCCAGAGCTGCCGAATCCTCAGCATCCAGATTGACACCATAAAACTTAGATTTTGCAAGATTAACACGCATACCTGACACAGCTTCAAAGCATCGAAGAGAGGTGCGAAGGTTGAAAATGATTTCTGCATTGGCTTCAGAGAAGATGAGGGTATCGTCGGCGAATTAAAGGTGCATGAGAGGCGAATGGATACCCTTCATGGAGATGCCTCTAAGAATACCTTCCTGCTGACCTTTTGAGAGCATCTGAGAGAGGGCCTCCCCAGTAATGAGGAACAGAAAGGGCGAGAGGGGGTCTCCTTGCCGCAAACCACGGGATCCCTTAAAGAATCCTTTTGGGGATCCATTAAGCAAGATTGAATAATGAGCCGAATGCAGACAAACAGAAATCCATTCACACCATTTATTGCCAAAACCCAATTTTCTCATCATGTATTGTAAGAAATTCCAATCAACATGGTCATAGGCTTTCTCGGTGTCCAGTTTACACAACACACTCTTCTGACCTGAGTTGTGGATCGAGCGAAGGCATTCATTGGCTATCAGCGAGCAATCGATAATCTGTCTTCCAGCTATGAAAGCATGTTGGTTAGCAGAGATGATGCTACCCATGATCTTTTTAAGCTTGGAGGAGAGGACCTTTGCTAGGATTTTATAAAGGCTTCCCACGAGGCTAATCAGCCTGTAATCTTGGATAGTGGCAGCCCCAGAAAATTTCGGAATAAGGGCTATGAAGGTAGCCCCCAGACTCTTGGATAATTTGCCCTGGCTGAAAAATTCAGAAAAGAACTCTATAAGATCCTTCTGAAGAAGATTCCAAAAGGTCTGGTAGAATCAGATCGGGAAACCGTTAGGGCCCGGCGCTTTGTCACCATCTAAGGAGTCGATGGCGAGCTTTACTTCTTCAATAGAAAAAGGAACTTCGAGAGACGCCGCTTCCTCACTAGTGAGACTACCCATGGCCAGCCCATCCAATCGAGGTCTATTCCAGTATTCACCCTGCAGCCGATCTCTAAAATGGGAAACTGCTTCCATCATGATTGTCTCTTTGTCTTCAGTTCTCTCCCTATTCACAAGAATGCTGCTGATCTGATTACTTCTGGCTCGCAAGTTGGCAATTCTGTGAAAGTAAGTTGTGTTTTTATCCCCTTCCTTAATCCATTTGGCCCTAGACTTCTACTTCCATGAGATTAGATTTCTTTTTCTAAGGCCCTGGCGGAAAGAGATTGGATGAGGGAGATTCTTTGGGCCATAATGTCTGGGGACAACGGCTGGATTTCCGCACTTGCGTCAATCCTCTGCAGTTCCTCTAGGATCGAATCAAGCTCCTGCTCTCTGATTAGAAAATCCTGCTGGAACCAGGCTCTCAATCTGCATTTGAGATGCTTCAGTTTTTCCAAAAATCTGAATCCAGCAAAATCTTCAACCTGGGCTTCTTCCCACCATGCAAAAACTTTGTGATGAAATCCCCCAATCTTGAGCTAAGATAGGTTGAATTTGAAGGGTTTGGGCACCCAATTAGTGTCTTCGAGAGAAAGCTTGATAGGCCTGTGGTCTGAAGTGGTTCTCGGAAGCGCAATTTGTGAGGAGAAGGAGAATAGATCCATCCAATTTGCAGATAGAAGAAATCCGTCGAGTCTGGAGTGGACAGGGGTAGCTCTTCCATTTGTCCAGGTAAATTTTGAACCCAAGAGCGGAAGGTCGATCATCTCGTGCTCTTCAATCCAGTTGGAGAAAGCAGCCATCGAAGGGGAATACTTATTACCATGCGATTTTTCTGAAGGATATCTGATGGCATTGAAATCTCCTGCGAGGCAAACTGGACCGTCAAAGTTACTCAAAGGTGTTGATGTGTAGTGGGAAGTCCAACTATTATTCTATTAAATTTAAGTCTGAATTGACTGTTTGGGGTTGCTAGAAGTCCAACTATTATTCTATTAAATTCAAGTCTGAATTGACTGTGTGGGGACCAACATATTAAAAAATGCCTATGTAACAGTTGTTACGTAACAATGTGGAAACTGTTACACATTATGGGGCTGTAACTGCCCTTACGGTAAAAAATGGCCCATAATGGTCCATTACAATTTTAAAAATGGCCGTAATTATGGTGGCCATTACGACCATCATTACTGTTATTGAATAACTTGATGGGAACGCCAAGTGCATGGAGGTCCTACCTGCATGGAACGTCCCATTCCTTTTTCTCCATGATGGATGTCCCCCTCTCCTTTGGATGTTCCTTAGGGTTATGATAACACCAATCATCGGAAGTGATCTCACAACTTTCTCAGAGGAGAATGTTTGTTGATGTGATCAATATGAGAGGATCACTCTAGATGTTGTCCTTGCTTGATCTACATATGGAAACCCTCCATAATTAGTAAGTTATAGAGGTGGTAGTTTAGGGTGTTCCTGTATTGGAAAGTGTTGTATTTTTTGTAACTTTTTGTGAAATCAAGAGTTCATGTGCTGTTGATCTTAGCATGTGGCTGTTCGAATGAAAATTGAACCGCCTGGATGATCGGTATTCCATTAGTGGAACCCAATTTTGTGAAAAATACAAATTTGAGTTTTTCAGATATCCACGAGAGAGAAAATTCTTTGAAGATTGGAAATTAAGAATTTGAGCATCGGATCGAGTTGAAACTTTGCCAGATATTCTCATAATTCATAAGGATATTGAAGTTTCACTCAAATCCGACCACTGGAAATTTGTTTTCTGGAAATTCAGTTATGCCACGAAATTCCTGTTAGCATATTCCTCTCACCCCCATTTAGCTTCTGAGTGTTATTAAGAGGAATGTACTTAAATTTTAGTTGAAAGGGATATATGGAAATTCATCGTTTGAATTTGATTTCTTTGAGATATTAAAAAACAATAATAGAAGGTTTTAACTTGGTTGTTGTATAAAAACTGGTAATCTAGCATTACAACTCAAAAGAATGTTATAAGCTATTCTGTAAAGTTTGAGGTCAATCTGATTAGTGATCTGCCCGATCCAAACATGACACGATGTGCAAAATGACCAGTTTTTTTAGCATATATTGTGCTGTCGATGTCTATCATTTTGGAACTCGGATTCACAGATCCTCTTCTTCTTCTTCTTCTTCTTCTTCTTTTTTTTTTCTTTTTTTTTTTTTTTCGCATTGGTTAGATCTGGAAGTCTAGTATAACCATGCCAAATTTCGGATTTTTCCTACATTGTTTGGGCATCCACTTATGTGTTTTCCAAATATTGCGCATGTGGACCAGAAATGTCTTTTTGTGTAATGGGCATCAAAACTGTTGAACCCAGTCCAAATGTTTGCAATTAATGGTTGTGTTTTGTTGCTGAAAACATGTTTAGGATTTGATTTAAGTTTCAAAATATATTAGCCATAGAAAATAGACCAATGAAAAGGGTTCTTCCAGTGAGCAAGTGTATAGAAGAAGCTAGATGAAAAATGGATATAAACTCCATGAGACTTCGATGAATGTCATGATAAAACTATATATACCCTGCAAATGAAGCCGTGAATGGTTTGAATGGCCCTTGTTGTGGATCATTCGGAATAAGCTCACTTGAATGGAGGTTTCGTTACCTAGGTGATTGGCTGGGCCCTGAGTTCAGTGGGAGCAAGTTCATGAGCAACGTGTGGTTAAAATTGTTTGATCCAAAGCATTATTAGTGGATTTTTCAATAAACAGGTCATGACAAACATCTCTTAAAATGTGTACATCTGAATTTATTCAAATTTAGATTGTGGTCTCCCAACTTCTAGGATAAAGAGAGGGGTTCTATGAATCTCCAGTGCCAAATTTCACCCCTCAGTCGAAGGAGGCAGCCGGCTCTTATAGGCAAGCTAGTATCTGACCCAAAGTGACAAATTTTGCAGTTGTGTGCCCTAAGATTGGAATCACTCTCATGGTACGGTGCAAACGGCTATACACAATTTGCGATTGAGGTATTGCATGTACTGGAATCTTCCTAAACTAGAAAGTGCTTGTTTTGTGTGATATTTATAGTGCTTTCTTCTTCTTTCTCCTTGTTTGTTTTGATTGCATCTGATCCGTCACATTCATGAGCATGCAATCATATAGAGTGAAAAACCCAACAGATACGTGGTTGGATGGATGGAACTTCTGATTTTCTTCTTCATTTTCTCGAACATCTGCATTTTATCCTTCCACTTGTCATTGTGGTTGTATTTGAACTTGCTCCCACCACATTGAAGCATAACCAATGAGCTTGATGGTGATAAGCTTTACCTTTTTCGCTTCAGGCATGTCCATGTAATAAAAAAGAAATCTTTATGATGGCAAGCTCATCAAAGGAATTCTTAAATATGGAGTCGGTCATTAAATACTGAAATATCTACATCAATTGAAATTTCTGTTCAGTAGCACGCTCAGGCCTTGATTTCCTTTACGTTAATCTGCATTATTGTTGGACTTGACATGCAGAGAGTGGATTTGTCAGACTTTTAGATTGTATCCCTTCTTCAACATCGGCATTTGCATTTTTATTGATCTTCCCAAGCTTCTTCTAGTGTTAAGCCAACTGTTGAGCTAGATTTTGGAGCTAAAAAAAAATCTTTTCTGCCAACTATTTGATCACCAATGACATTGGAAGATTCATCCAATGGTGTCCTTTTCCTTATCAGAGTTCACCGTGTTTGTGATATGCGCAGGTCCCAAGGGACTCACCATCATTTATGATTTGAGGAAGATATTTCATTTGTCATTGTATATCTCAAGATGTGAAAAGGGAAAGAGACTTCAGGTTGTTATATAAATATTCCAGAAGCACTTACTGAGGACGGGGCCTTAGGATTATTGGCAAAACAGGATTTGTAAAGCGAATCCCAAATAGCTAGGAAAAGGCTGTGATGACGATGAAGCAAAACCATATGTCCTGCATGTCTTTATTCTTTAACAATGTCTGTATGAAGCAAAACTACTTATTTGACCCCCCTTGAGTATTTTTTGAAATCTCAACCACTGATAATGACCATTGAAAACTTGACACATGGACTCTTGAGCACTTGATTTACTGTTCAGTAGCACCTTTAACACTTCAGCAAGTAGATCTCACCCAAACTAATAGAATATTGAAGTAGGCCTGGAAAGCTAGTTGGTTCCTTGAGTATCTTAGAACATAGGTGTTTCAGTATTGAAGCCCCTATAAAGTGGCATATTGGCCCCTATGAGTAGGAGCCTCTTGTAAAAGTAGTTCTCTACCTCTTTCATTGGTTCTAGTTCAGGTAGAAGTTCCCTGCATGGAGTCCAATTTATTCTACTTTGTAGGAAACATGCCAAAACTACTCCTATTGACTGATAAAACTCCTATTAATACATTCAGTATGCCTTTCCAAAAAAGGAAAAAAAGAAAAGAAAAGAAAAGAAAAGAAACATTCAGTACAACGCCTAGGCCGTTTGTGCCATTGTGGATCCCATTTAAGGGCTGAAAGACTAAAAAGAACCCTGGTATACTGAAAACTCTTAAGACAGCAACGAATACTCCATATGGTTGGATGTAAGCACCATCGTAAAGATCTAAGCATTAAAACAAAGATATAATATCTCTAATATTGGGATGCATTACTTTGTTCCCATTTTCAGCCTTTGATGTTCTTTTTAACTTTAGGGCAATCACTTCAATAAGCATGGCGCTTATTGAGAGTTGGTGCACATTATCTCTTACCATTTAAAGATGGTTGGCAGGAGTTGGTTTTTAGGGACTACAATTTTGGAGAATTATGCATTGTCCATTCCATTGAATCATCACTAGAATAATGGGAATCTCAAGAGATAACATGTACCATCCATATCCTTCCATATACCTATCTATTATACATATAGTTGTATATGTACAACTCTATATACATTTCCTGTACCTCAACACCCCCTCAAAATGAAGGTGCTCTAAGGAGTAACTTGAGTTTGAAAGGGATGGAGAACATTTATTCAGAAACAAAAGAAAACTTCCATGGTGACATAGTGAGAAACTCTTAGTGATGAGTAGCATAAAGCGAGCAGGCAGGATTGCCACTATCATCTCCAAGCATGTGGTGCACTATCGGAGAACTAAATATATGTGTATTGCACTTCCAATGACTTATGGTATGTGAACCTATGTCAATTCCAACAACTAGCGAATGATCTAGTGACACTTTTAGTGGCTAGGATTGCAACCATTACTCTTCTAGTGGATACATTAGTTCCAGTGGTTGGGATTTCAACCATTGTTCTTCCGATGGCTCTAGAATGTTCTGACAGTAAACTAGTGATGGCACGTGTTCTAATTACAAGTTTGAAAGATATTTGAATCAAGTTGTCAACTAAGGAGTAATAGAGCATATCTAATGAGGCGAACAAATTAGACACTCAGATCAGATGCATAAGTTCCTATGATTAAATCTTGATGATAGATTTGGATAAAGGACAATTTGTCATCTCATTGGGGCCAGTAAAGAAAAGGTTGATGAACATAGATGATAGCATGTGGTCTGGAGGTGATACACTGCGCTTGTAGAACACCAAATGCAAATCAAGAAACAAGGAAGGCAAAAGGGCTGAAATGTCCGTTCATCATCATTTATTTGTAAGAAGAGGTTGTTGGTGCGGTGCGTGGAGAAGCAGCGGGTCGGCGGTGTCTCTGGCATGCAGTAGCCAATGGATTCCGATGATTTCAGACATAGAGAAGGTGAGATCCGATGTAGAATTGTTGTGATGGTAGTGAGGAATATGGGTGCAAATTTGGTAAATAAATGTAATGGTGATGGATGACAGATGCAATAACGATTGACGATGGGTTGTGGAGGCACAAGGTGTTGGGCATCTGGATGGCGATAATAGTGGCATTGACGATGGTGGTGTGGCAACAAATCCACCAGAGATTGTAGAGATGATGGAAATGGACAGTCCGACAGAAGGGGTCGGGGACTGTGGTGGAGAAGATGGTGGCCACGACCATTGTTGTCATATGCGATTGCATAAGTGATTATGCCATTGCATTTCATTTTGGACTAGTGGACCGCATAGCATATGCCATGGTGGCATATGCGGTTATTGTGCTGTTGGGGCTTATGTGTTCGCATAGAGAGCTATGCGACCACATAAGTCGTAGTTATGTGGTTATGTCATCGCATAACCTCTCAACGGTCAAATTTCTGACCATTGGGACTTTTTTTTTTGTTCCTCATCTCACTTTTTGGAATATGCCATCAGATAACCTTGCACCCCCCTATTTTCACAACTGTATTACTCTCTTACCCTCTTACTCTTTTTCTGACTCTAATACTCTCGTCTCTCAATCTCTCTAATCTCTTAACTTTTTTATTCTCTTACTCTCTCTCGCACTCTGTTACTCTCAATCTCTCTTAAAATAACATTAATAAAATTTTATGTTGTTTTTTCTTCCACATTTTTTAGTATATGCATTCATTCAAATAGTTGTTAGTTGACTGGTTATAGTCTAATAGTCTAATAAAACTATAAAAACTAATTCCCCACATGTATTTTTACATAATTTTTCTTTAAAAAAAATAAAAATTTCCTTGAATTTTTTTTTCATTCTTTTCAAGAGGAAAAAAAAAATTATTTGGGGGGCTGTCCAATCGCATATGCAATTATGCCATCGTGGAAGCGCACAGCCCCCTTGGATCGCACGGGATCGCTTATGCCATTTGACAACATTGGCCATGACTGTGGGTTTCTGGTTTGCTTTCTGCCAGAGCTGGGGTGGTCATCGTCGGAACGATGCTGGAATGTTGCGGGAACTCTTGGAGGAGATGAAAGTGCTGCAATGGGTGGGGTTTGAGTTCAGTTCTGCAATGGATGGTGGCAGATCCAGTGATTTGTTTGCCAGATATGATGATGACAAAGCTGGAGACAGAATACGAGCAGATCTCGCAAGAATGGCAGCAGGGATGGGTTCCAAAAGTGGATATTTGACAGATGATTACAATGTTGATGGTGGTGCATCAATCGGCAGTGATGGGTTCTGATTATACTAGATCTGTAGATCTGATGGTGCAATGGGTTGTTGGAAACAATGGTGACAACTGCAAAATGGGCAATGACAATAGTGGGCGCTGACAATCACATGCGTGTAGAGATGGGTTTGGTGCTGACAACAGTGCGTTTGGATGGGTTGCAGAAGGCGAGCAAGGGGGCAACGTGATGGGATTGCAGCGCTGGAGATGGTGCAGTAACCAGAGGCGCAGGGTCGGCCTGCATCAATAATGGTCGAGATGCAGCTGCACTGGATCCGGCAATGGCAGCATTGGTAGCTATAGAGATGCAGATGCGGGTTGCGGATTGGGAAGGATTGACAGTGGTCGGAGATCATAGGTGTCAATGAGAAGATTTTGTGTTGATGGTGGATAGAGGACCAATAAATGACTCTGATACCATGTGGATTTTAAGGGACTGCATTTTGGGGAATTATGTGGTCTATTCCATTGAATAATGACTAGAATACACACACATGCACCTGCACAGACAAAAGAGCTGTGAAATTGTGGAAAACCTCAAGAGATAACATGTACCATCCACATCCTTCCATATATCTATCTATACTATGTATAGCTGTATATGTGCAAATGTACATACATATCCTTTACTCTAATAACGGGGATCTAGCGGCAGTTCAAAATTCAAAATTTCAAGAGTCCATTTTGAACTGTAGGTTATTCCAAAAAAAAAAGCGTTTTAACATTCCATGCACCATTTTTGGATGGTGGTAGCTGTGTAGGCGATAGCCTTCTAGGCGTTTTGGGATACGGCATTATCTTGGGACAACATCCCCAAGTGTGCACTTAGTGCCTAGGCACACCTAGGTGTGCCTATGGCCCATTTGGCAATTTATGTGAGGTACCTTTATGGTTATCTCAAAACTTGATTTTTCTTTTTTGGTTATTTTCACACCTTATAAGGGTGGAAGCACATAAGAAGGGGCTTATAATTCCTCTTTTAACACTTATTAGAGCAAAGCTTTAAG
Organism: Magnolia sinica; assembly: GCF_029962835.1. Taxonomy (NCBI): domain Eukaryota; kingdom Viridiplantae; phylum Streptophyta; class Magnoliopsida; order Magnoliales; family Magnoliaceae; genus Magnolia; species Magnolia sinica. The sequence goes on from NC_080589.1 coordinate 42,740,291, forward strand.
ATATTTTCCTCCCAAATTTCTAATACTTTCCATGAAGCTGTGAGGCTTTTTTCTTCTTGATTTCCTTCTAATGATGTGTTATGGTACTTTTACATTGGACTTCGTGATTAAGGGAATTCGGAATTGGGACATGGATCCGGGACTTTGGAGTTAGGACATGGTTTTGAAACTGTAGAGTCTGTCTAAACAACAGTTTAAGCAGCTTTATCTTTTGATTAATTAGTAATTAATAGTTTACTAGTTTCATGAATTGTTTGATTAATGATTAGTGATTACTAGTTTGATAAATTGATGGTTTGGTGTGTAACTTGCTTTTGCTTAATTGCCTCAGGCTTTACTTTTGGTTTTCCCTTGAATGATGTTTTCTGGAAGGAATGAAATGACCGATGCTTCCGAGATAGATGCACTTTGGTCAATGAGTTGATTTGCAAGATTATCAACCTTTTGTTGATTTGGGTCCCTCATGCAGATGCAGCTTGTGCTGCTCTTAATCTTGTTTTCTCTTGCTCTTAGTTTGTATTCTTTTCCCGTTTTGTGCGCGTTCTAATAAATTGTTGTTTCCTCTCAAAAACAGAAATGGAGTAATTTTGGAATTATTGGAGTGTAAGATTCAACTATCCTGCTACCTAAAATATGCAATAACTTCACAGTTAGTTTCATTTCATTGTGTTAAAGTTTGTTTCAGAGCTTAAACTCTTTTGTGTCTGTATTTAAAATTTTCATTAAAAAAAAAAAAAGTTGTGCTTGGAATCTCCAGGAGTGCCTAGGAGTTTCAGGCACCCCAGGGGCAATTTCTCCTGGAGCACCTAGTGCCTTTAACTACACTAGGTGGGAGATGTGTACACATTGGCTTTGTGCATACTGTGTCAACATTAACTTTCCTTTTATCTTCAAGAGGTAGCCGTTGTTCTATTTTGACCCCACATTTTTTACTATGATTATTACCTTGGTCGTTCAGCAATGCTGGCATTTGTTCCTTTCTTTTCTTTTCTTTTTTTTTTTTTTTTCCTGTTTTCATTTGCTTTTGTATTTAACCATATCAGTTGTTACCGTTCTATTTGGCTGATTAGGCTCAGAGCCTTCTGCGAATTTTGATTATTCTTATCTTGGGTTTCTTCAGGGCCATTTTCAGGAGTTCAAGCACAGCAATGGAGTGGGCTCAGAGCAGCAAGTACTTCAATCTCCTCTCAAGAGGACTCGAACGAGATGGCTGGAGATTTGTCCTTCTTGCTCGTTTCTCACCTATGCCCTCATATGTCATCAACTATGCTTTAGCTGCTACTAAAGTTGGATTCCTCGTAGATTTTCTGCTCCCAACTGTTATTGGCTGCCTCCCTATGATCCTACAAAATACATCTATCGGTAGCCTTGCTGGTGTGGCAGTCTCTAGCGCCACTGGTTCTCAGAAATCACGTGTCCTCTCTTACCTCTTTCCCCTACTTGGAATTGTATCCAGTGTTCTCATCTCCTTGAGGATCAAGAAGTACTCATCAGATATTTCAGTGTCTGGGGAATTGAAATCCACACAGCCTTCCGGTGAGAATATTCCTGACTGTAGTAGCACGATAGACGCATCTCGAACTTCACTTGCTAGAAGCGGACTCGAGAAAAGACATTAATTTTCTCACTCCCATCTTCATTCTGACATAAATGTCCAACTGCCTCGCGCAAATCAAGAAGTACACAGTCAGATATTTCAGCGTCTGAGGAATTGAAATCCACAAGGCCTTCCAGTGAGAATATTCCCAACTGTAGCAACACAATAGACTCATCTTGAACTTCACTTGCTAGAAGTGGACTCGAGAAAAGACGTTAATTTTCCAACTCCATATTCATTCTGACATAAATGGTCATCTGCCTTGTGCAAATCAATTATATTCGCCAACATTAACATATTTCTTGTGTTAATGGGCGCATATCCCCCTTGTGTTTCAATTTTGATGTCTTTGCTTTTACAAACATGTCTTGAGTACTCTTATAACCTACACACATTCCCACTCTCCTTTCTAGAATTATTTATATACACCTAATGGAAGGTAATATTACAGTCAACCTTTGGGGACTTGCCAACTCCTTATGCGTGTATGCTGTCAAAGCTGTAAGGTCAGCCCTCCATGAAGATCACCTAACGCAAAATCAGGTCGATCTAGTCATTGGACAAGCGAGAATGTACAAGGAACTGAAAAGGTGGCATTCTGATTAGTTATACATTTGTGGCCACCTGATTGGTGAATTGGCTTTGTTTTTCTGCTAGATGATCTTCTTGGTGGGGCATACCTTTTGGATGGCTCTGATTGCATACACTGATGACATATTGGCATGCAGTGTTTATAGTATTGTATTGTCATGTGTATTGATGACTTGAGATAGGGAAACATGTATCGATATCATTAATAATCTCGCAGATATCAGGGAAAGTATAATTGTCTGAGGGAAACATTAGAAAGAAGGTGGAATTTTTCAATGGAACTTCAGAAGATGTTAAAAGACATGCTGACATACTAAGGATTCAATATATTACTAAAAAAAGAAAACTACATATAATAGGTTTTCATTTTATAGGGCCTAAACCATGCACTGTCATACAAAAGCATTGCAATTATATCCGGAATGAGCTTATATCATGTAAATATCATACAATGCAAGTGATAAAATACAAAATTACATCTAAAAGCTAAAGAGAACTAAAAAAAATATACTTTTGCTCCAAAAACAATTTTGCCGAAGAAAAGGAACATGTGGCCCATGGATATATTGGCTGCTACTAATGAATATATTAATTTCCCACATCAATTGACACTCATCAACATATATTTTCAAAATAAATATATTCCTTTATTTTTAAATTTTTAAATAATTTAAAAATAAATTTTTTCTTCAAAAAGATGGAAATTGATGGCCAGTCGATGGATTGGCCACCAATCATGAGTATATCAAATTAGCACACTTGCAATCTCATTTAAAGGAGCAAAGATGGAAGAAACTAGGATTTCCCCAAGATCCTCCATTTGTCACCATTCAATTTTTGATATATTTTTTTTCAAATTCATTTCAATGCATGAGAATTATTTATGTACATGACTTTCTACTACAATCCATTTAAGAAAGTATTTTACTCATCTATTTCTCACATAGTAGATTTCAAGAGCGGTTGAAATCACCCTAGCAAGAGATCCCCCAAAAAATTGCCAAGGCTTTTTTTCCCCCCCTTCTTCCTTCATCTTCTTGTATTTTTATGATTTTTTCTCTATTGATTTTCTGAGGTTGTACGCTGGTTGTGTAGATACCAACGACAATATTAATATTATCATCAATATCATGCATTTGTTGGAAAAGGGTTTGAACCTTACTGTACGACATGGCTGATATTGTTGATAATATCAACTAATACAATGCATCTCTCATACAAAAAAAAAAAAAACAAAAAAAAAAAATCAACCAAAACAATGTAATTTTCACATTACACCTTGTATTTGTACCGATGGTTTGTTATACACGGGATATCGGCCAATATTATTAATAACATCACTGATATCAGGAACATTGTTGCCATGTGTGCAAAAGGAGGACACTAACTTACTAGCCCCATAGGCAGTGAACTTACATGCCTATGCCTATGCCTATGATGGGCTTGATGTGGGTCTTTACATACCTCTATGATTAGAGTTGGGTTCCACGTCAACATGGAAGCTTTTTGTGGCAATGTCAATCTCTCTCTTCTGCCTTTCGAGCTGCTAGGTGGAGTGACCTTATTAGTCCTCAGGTGCTTTAAGAGGAGTGAGGGACCTATATTGTACTTAGTAGATGTTGATGTATGCATTAGATTATTGGGTATCCATTTATAATTTGAAAAAAAAAAAAAACATTTGATGACTTGATGAGTGGCTTAGATTTATCATGTGTGCCAATCAATCATATTAATGTGTCAAGATACATTAGATCAATGTGTCATGAAAATATTGCTAAATGGTTATAAATAGGACACACACCTGTCAGTGCCACTTTAGAGAGATGCTCCACCCATAATGTGTGCTACCCAACACATGCATGAGAACCATTTTTTGTTTTTCTATGAGATGTAACCAACATATCTCACAAGTCACTGATTAGTGGAATGGATTTTGCTTACAAAAAATTGCAGATGTTAATTGGTGGTGAACCCATGTATAGCAAAAATTGCAAATGGTAATTTTTGGTAACTTTAGTTGCATAAAATATATAAAAAAACCATGGTAATGTGGCCTGAATAAGTGTGTAATTTGCATGCATGCCATACATGTAATGCATAAATAAAATGGTTCGGGTATGGGGTGGGGTATACCTACACCTTAATTATTACCTAAATTCATACCCACTTCAGTTTAGTTACCTAGCCCATTCCCATTGGGCCCACCCAGCCCTTGTTAGCCTATGAACTTTCCTCTCAGACACACAGAAACAGCACTTGCGGCTTTCTAGGAGACCATAAAAAACCTCCATGCCATAGGCATCCTAATGTTGGTCTATTTCAATTTGTCTGTTTTTGTTATGCCTTGTTTGCTATAAGTTCTACCCAACGCCTAGGGGCGACCATGTGCTAACTTCCACTGACCCCCTTTGTTTTGTTTTGTTTTGTTTTGTTTTTGTTTTTGTTTTTTTAGTAATGAATACCGAACTTGGTAATATTTAAAATTTAATAAATATCTTAGAGCTTGTAAAGGTTGAATTGCCTTTTGGCCAGATTTTCTGTGTTTGTCCATGTTTTACCGAGCCTAGGATGACTGTGTTGAAAAAATCCAGAATTTTTTTTTTTTTGACGAAATCAGACAGGTATTGAAGAGTTGGGGCTTATTTGGCATCTGTACTCTAATTCAATAAGAACTTTTTCAATAACACCTATGTTAATAAGCTTTTTTTTTTGTTCTAGCTCTTGTTTTAAATAAGCTTATTTAGTAAAATCATTTTTTCAAAACCAAAAAAGCTTTTATTTGAAATAAGTATGTTTGGAAAAATATTTAAATAAGATTTTTTTTTTTTTTTTTTTAAGGACTAATTGATGTCATTTTTAAAGAATATGAAAGTTCCATTATAAGAGCAATTCAAATGGTTGCTTTGATAGATCTACATACACTTTTTAATTTTTTAAGACATTTGGGCCATCCGTTATGTCGGATATTGTATGTAGATTGTCCATCATTTGGAGGCCACCTTTGACGTGGACCGTCTATTGTGTGAGTCAAACCTTCAGGGTGGGTCGTTCATCATGCAAGGCTCGTCTTGGATGTGGACCATTCATCATTAGGGGCCTAACTTGATGTAGGTCATTCATCATATGGGCCCACCATCAGTGCTAATTGTCCTTTATATGGGCCCCTCAATGTCCACTACCCATCACCCATCACGTGGAGTCCACATTTGATGTCTCCATAGTGTGGGCGCTACCTTCGAAGTGAACTATCCATCATGTGGGGCCCACTTTTGATATCTACCATTCCTCATGTGGGGCACACAAATGTGAATCATCCATCATGTGGCCCGCCTTAGATATGGGTCATCCATCATGCAAGACCTTGGATGTGGACCATCCATTAGGTGGGGCCCACTTGATGTGGATCATCCATACGAGGAGCCACACTTTGATGTGGGTCATCCATTATGTGAAGCCCACTCCGTCCATTATGTGGGTCCACCTTGATGTAGACTATTCATTGTGTCGCGCCCCACCTTCAATATGGGCTGTTCATCATGTGGGCCCACCTTTAATGACCATCATCCATCATGTGGGTCCCACCTTTGATGTGGACCACCCATCAAATGAGGCCCACTTGATGTGGATGTTCCATCATGTTGGGCCACACTTTGATGTGGGTCATTCATCATGTGGAGCCCACCTTTGATGTAAATGGTTCATTGTGTGGGCCCACCTTGATGTGGACCATACATCATGTGAGGCCCACATTCAATATGGGTTGTTCATCATGAGGGGCCCACCTTTGATGTCCACCACCCATCATGTGGGTCCCACTTGATGTGGATAGTCCATCATGTGGGGCCACTTTTTGATCCGAGCCATCCATCATGTGGGACCCACCTTTGATGTCCACCATCCATCATGTAGGTCCCACCTTTGTTGTGGACTGTCCATCATGTGGGGCCCAACCTTCAGTATGGGTCATTCATCATGTGGGCCCACTTTTAATATCAACCTTCCATCATGTGGTTCCGCATTCAATGTCCACCATCCATCATATGGATCCCACTTTGATGTGGAACGTCCATCAGGTAGGACCTGCTTGATGTGGATCGTCCATCATGTGGGGCCACACTTTGATGTGGGCCATCCATTATGTGGGGCTCACCTTTGATGTGACCATGCATTATGTGGGCCCACCTTTGATGTGGACCATTCAATATGGGTCGTTCATCATGTGGGCCTATCTCGAAGAGATTGTAAAGAGATGAGAAGAATGCAAGATGGAATTACTTGAAAAGTTTTAAGGACAATTTTTTTTCTAAAAATTAGTCAAAAATGTCTACCCGCTTAAGCCAAATAAACTCTTTTAAAAAAAATAAACTCTTCCTAACTTATAGAATCATAGCTTATTTGCTACTTTCTAAATAACTAAGCTCCCTGATTAGACTTCTACCAAACAATCTAAAAGCTTATTAATTTATTTATTTTAGAAATAAGCCAAAAACTCTTATTTGTAGAGATGTCAAACGCCCCATTGCCTTTATCTGTGTAGAATTATATTCACGGTCATCCATGTTAAAGATTCAGTTTTGCGGACATGTAGGATTTCATACATGTGGGACCATGGTTAGTAAAAGAAGACCACTAGACAGTTTTTATTTTATTTATTTATTTATTGCACTAGTAAAGTTTATAAAGACAACCAAAATCAAATCGTGGATGACTCATGCACACTGCAGTAGAGCTAGGCACGAACCGACTTGACCCGACTAACTTGACTCGAACCGAATGGGTGAGTCGGTCCAAACCGAGTAGGCTCCGCCCAATGCGAACTCAAATCGAGTTGAGTTTGAGTTACCCAGTAACTCAACCTGATCCTGTAACGTCTCGGAAAAATCCGTACAAGGACCCGAGTACCACCTCAGGCAGAAATTACCCAGGACCAAAACCTTTAAAAATTATGTTAATGTTAGCAAGTGCTAAACTAGAGTGCTTGTGAAATTAGCACTAATCACTTTAAATATGATCTGCAAAACTCAAAACGTGCAGTATCATTGACGCTACATTACCCTGAAATCTAGAATCCATCCCTAAACCCGGTTGCTCTCGGGAGCACACCGAAACTCGGTATCGGACTTGGACCGCACGTCGAAAGTCCGATTACCCTGAAACTATACAGTTGTGACCGCATTACTGGACTTGACAACCCCCTCAGAAATCAAGTCTTAATTGTGTCTAGAAATGCACAACTTGAGCCTGGAGCGAAGTGTGTGAGAAACGTGAAAATATTTAGAAATAAAATCTGAATTTAAGTAATCTGAGTCGTGTCGCTTGCGGGTCAAATATAAGGATTCAGACTGTCAGAATCTGACCCAAATACACCCTTGGATCAGGAGAAATGTCCCACACATGTCGATGTACTTGTGGCCCTGATTGAGTGACCGTGACCGTTGAACTGAAACTGGCCCGCCACGGCTGATCTGCAAACCCGATCGGAACAAAAACTTAGCCTAACCTAGATCTAATGTCAGGGGGCTTAAGTCCGACCGCACGCGAAAAAGGAGCCACCAGAAGTGCTCCGTTGGGCTGAAACAGACGCCCTTTGGATATAACCTAAGTATACCTTGGCCCTGGGGCCATTTCCATCAGTCCTGGGCCTATATAAGAACCTTAAACCCTCTCTCTCTCTCATCCCATACGAATTTGAGAAACCCTAGGAGAGAGAGAAGAGAAAAGAGAAGGGAAAAGAGGGAAAGTGAGAGTGAGAGTTGGAGATTTTTCCTAAGATTTGATCCCACTACTCCACGCACTCAACCGTCATTCCTGTATCGCTATACAGGCGATTCCGACTCCGTACGTGGATAAGAAAACCTAACCCTAACTTGTCTTAGGGTTTTCAACTATTGTAATAGATGAAATAGCTGACCTATTCCCTGATATAGGTTATTGTGGTGCCGTAGACAAGACTTAACTTTTAAAACTGAGTTCGTTACGAGTCTACCGGCGAAAGGTGCGGACTATAAATGTTTAGGTTATGGTTTTCAAGGGTTTCAATGTCAGTTAATGATTTATGACTGACTTGAATTGTTATCACATGCTTAGACACGTTGTTTCCGCACTTTACACATATATATATGAACTATGTTGAATATAGTGTATTCTTATGTTTGTCAAAATGTTTGTATGAGTATGGATTCTGGATATGCTTTTGCCATGATTAACTGTTGTAGACATATGGTTGAGGTATACGTGATAATTGCTTAGTGAAAGGATTTGCCCTAATACGTGCTGTCACCAACATGTCATGTATGCTGGAATATGTAGTCTAAGTGTTTGTAGAAATGTTTGAATAAACAAGTGTGTAATAAATCGTACTTTATATGGGCGTTGAGAAGAGATTCTCAACTACCTTAACAATGTGTATGATTTCCTCCATGTAACTTATAATCTTTGTCTGTTTTACTTAGACACTGTATATGTGTGAATTCATGTTTAGGTTGAAATCCATCAAATGCTCACATGCTTGTATGATTGAAATTGTTGATCCGTTACTGTTCTGATTAGCTTGTATGATTATCTGTTATAATTGAGTGTGTTTGAGACTACAGAATAGTTCAGGCAATCGTTAACATTCATTAAATAAGCGGCTGAGGTTGATTTCGCCACATATGACATGATCGATAAATCCGAGCCGTACTTGGGATGCTAACAGTGGTTAGGCCACACGGAGTGCTTACGCACTTCATGTCGGTCAACTCAACGTGCGCTCGTACTAGTCGAGCTCGTCAAGTAACCCAATTGACCCGATATATGTTCACCATGTATGGACGCTACTGCTTGAATCTAAGGTATCAAACTCACCAATGAAAACCCCTTTAACCTTGGTACCTCGATCCGCTAAGACTCATGAGCTGGGCATGGTGGTATGGGACACCGTAGTCGAGCTGTCGGCCTACATTGGGGTGACGAGCCTCCCCATAGTGTCCAGTGAGCAACACAGTCTCGTGAGCTGAATACGGTGGTATGGGACACTGTATTCGAGCTGTTGGCCCACACTGATAAAGTGACGAGCCCTTTTGTAGTGACCTCAAGCGTACGCTAAGACTGCGTACAGGCGACGAGCCCTTATGTAGCAACAAGAGTACACTAGGCCTGCACTGATAAGGTAACGAGCCTTTTGCAGCGACCTAGAACCGTATCATCGTATGAGATTTACTAGGACTGACGACCTTAGAATGGATCATCGTTTGAGAATTGATACAAGGGAGGTACCTTAGCTTCCCAATCCTACTGTATGAAAAGGACTAATAAGAACTTGGTAATCATAATCATGCACCACATTGCATGTGCCATTTGGCGATGTGTAGAGAGCACGAGGAAGTGACTGACATGCGCGACCGTTAGATGAAGATCGCTGAGGGAGTGCAGGCGAGGGCATGCATCATTTATTCATACCATTCCTGCATTAATCAGAGTACTTAGGGATGTTTGATTGTATTGCTTTATCATTACTGCTTGACTGAATTGATAACATGTTAACCTTTGCTTTATTGTTCCACTGAGTTGATCACTCACTCCCACGTTACGGGACGGTGTCTTAAACACCAACCAGACCCTGTTGTAGGTTCAGATGATGGTGTAGCCTGCGAGGCGGAGCCAGACTTTGAGGATGATGAGGAGGCATTCTCATATATGCAGTATTCAGGCGGGTTCTCGTAGACCGTTCTGAATCGACGGGGCTTCAGGGTTATACTTGTAGTGGACTATTACATTTTTGATATTTTGTATTTTGAAACAATACATGTAATTATTGACCTGGCAATGCATACATACTTTGGAGACCTAAACTAGTTTATCAAGTTATACATATTTGTTTTAGTCTTCCGCTTGCTTATTACAACTGTCCTTGGATTATGTTTTGCTGATTTGGCTTAATCTTATTCATGTTTTATGCACTAACACAGCAACATTTAATCATCATTAAATATGTTGCATAAGTGATGCATTGGAACTCAGGAGTTGGACTTTTACTCGACCCCCGATTTTCAGGGCGTTGCAGATCCAGAACCCGACGCAACTCGGGTATGGTGTGTGTGTGTGACCTAATTTCTAATCCATCTACCTTACCTCGCAGCACGCCCCAATCCAAAAAGAAAAACCCATTCCAATCCAGCACAAATTGGCGCAACCCTCCAACCTTTCTCCTCCTCTCTCTCTCTCTCTCTCTCTCTCTCTCTCTCTCTCTCTTCTCTCCTCTCCCATCCGGTAGGCGGCAACCAGCGGCCCATCAAGCGCGTCTGTTTATATATATATATATATATATATAATGTTAAAAGGATGGAGATGAAAGGAAGCAGGTTGCGTACTAAGTAAACTCTATGAGGTCCACCATGATTTATGTATTTTATCCCCTCCTTCCGGCCCGATGACCCAATCCGAATTGGTGCCAACTCGAACCGACTCGGTATTTCTGACTGGCTTGGACTCAGTTTGTATCAGCTTAGCCTAGACCCAGACTCGGATCAAGTCAGGCATGTTGGACTTGGTACCGAGTCAGATCGAGTTTGGGCCAGGGATTTTGCAAGACTAGATCGAGTCAGGTTGGACTTAACTCGGTCTGACTCAACTCGATGCCCACCTCTACACTATAGTCTCGAGTAGCTCAACTAAGGCGCCTGAGACAGAACTCCAAACATTTAAAAAAACCCAGTGACACTTACAAAGACAAAGATGGATGGCCCTTGTCTAACTATTGGTGTAACTACTATGTGAACGAAAATGAGCTATTCACTCCTCTAATCCACGGTTACGATGGCCACAAGACATGACTAAAGGTTTACATTGTATAGATGCAACCTAATGGATAATAAGGTATTTTTCCTAAATTTATGGGTTTTTTCTCTCAATAGTTTCTAGGATGCATATGCCTTTTCTAAATCAAGAGGATTATGAGAAGTTAAATAGGATAGGGATATGGGCATATCCCCGTGACATCTGAACTCTCTACCTAATCATAGTTCTCTCCCGGTTTGAATATGATTTCAAGAAAAAAGGGAATTAGAGGTTTGAATAGGATTTTCAAGAAAAAAAGGGAATTAGAGAAGGAATATCCCCCAGAGATATTCAAGGGGAAAATCAAGGACCCACCCACTATTGGTTTCCCACAATTGTGCTCAAAGCCTTCTAACATCTTCCACTCGATCATTTATGGGAGTGGTAAATATAGATTGTCTACCCAGCTCATCTCTTGACAATTAAAACCAAATGACCATGATCAAATGAATTAGAAGCGTGGGACTAGTTGTCTTCTTATAGGTGCGTGAACGCTGGGAAGAGACCGCGAGGGTTAAGGGCGTTCATGTGTCCCTATCGGACCGGTTGTGGTTGCACGCGCCGAGTGTAGGTATGTATAACTATCTTTTTTGTTTAGGATTTGAAAATTTTTGGTGTTTTTGGATTTTCAAATTTTTATTTTTTTTTTGGATTTTAAACATTTTTTTAATGCTTTGTAGCTTTTGAATTTTTTTTATGGACCCTGAGCAGGACAACACTGCAACTAAGGGTTTGCCTTTATTGCGACCGACACCTTTAGAGGATTAGTCATCTTAGCTTATTATTATGGGGACAATGAATTGATTGATGCCCTGCGCTCCTTCCTCTTAGGAGACAGGGCTAGAGAATGCATTAGGCGGATCTTCACCATCGTGCCCTAGCATCATGATGGATTTGCACTGGGCTCTAAGGTGGTGGCATATGTGGTGGTATTCGTGTACTCCCTGAGGCACTAGAGTTCCTCGGGTATGTGCAGCTTGAGTGGGATGTGGACAGTGGTACAATCAATGAAAGACAATTTCTACCCCTCACCCAGGCCCTCATCGGTCAGCTCTGTTAAGGTTGGTCCATCCATTTCATCCTCTATGGCGAAGTTTGGCTTGTCATTGGGATAAACGATCCCTGCGTTGATGTGTTTAGTTGGTGTGCAAATGAAGGGATCATTTTTCTTTTCGTGGCCTCTCTCTTTTATGGGACCTTGTTGCCGTAGCCTCAAATTTGAAGTAGGTTGACATCCTGGTCTGGTCCTGCTTGAATTTTCTCGGACATCAACGACTCAGGTCAAGTCTTGGTATTTGAGTTGATAATAGGAAATTTGGCACTCGATAGGAGTGAAAACATAGTTTGATCCAATATTGACATGTAGAGGGAAAACAACTTACAGTCTCGAGTTTGAAATTGTTGTTTGGTGTGTCCTCCTTGGAGCACTATATGTCTATAATTAAGGATTGGGGGGTTAGGGCTTGAGGACCATAAGAGATGGAGGTTGACGAGTCAAAGTAACTTACTAGGTAGTACCCCATTCTCGGTTCCTAGCGTTCATACGCCAGATTTTGATCGTGGGATCCTACAAGGAGGATTTTTTTTTGTACATTTAACTCGTAATAAGCACAACCGCAAGATTACCCAATTCACAAAAGCAACATCACCATCATCACATATCCACTAATATAAACGTTTTGAATACAATGCTGAAAGGGAAAAACATAAATAAAAATCAAGCTCCAGAGGACCGCTGCACACTCCAAACTCAACACTGCTGCAATATAACATCACCTGCACCATCTATCGTGCATAAACATAGAAAGCTTAGAGGGTGGTGTAAGTGTGTGCACAAGGTAAGTGCCAAGTATTCAACGCAATGCTATAGCCATACAATACCGAAAATACTGGTAATCCGTAAATCGAATCATCAGGGTAAACAGAAACACTGACAAGATCATGAGAAGATCATAAATCATATGATAACAAAGTAAGCAGAAATACGAACAATTCCATGAGTCAATCAATATTAGAATACGCAATATAAAACAGCTATGCAAATGAGGAGTCGAAAAGAGCCAGGTATCAGATGCCGAGGATGCGATGCAATATACGATTCCTGATGAGTCCATGAATAGCATCGGTCGTATCTAGACCATATAATGCAGAAACACAGTAACCCAAAATGTCCTATGCCATGAATGTAATACAATATGCGGTGCAAATAGAACGACTAAGTTGGAGTGTGAAGTCGGGATGATAGTACGTAGTATCGCAGGCTATGGGGTCCATCACAAGAGACTTCTATCCAAACCATCCCATACCTAAATTTGGATAGTCGGACCCAATGTGGTAAACTCGACCTCAAGTTAGTCGCGCGCCCAACCGAAATCTTGGCCATGCGAAGGTACACGTCAATGATTAGTTATGCACCACCAGGCCCAGTGGATAGTGAATGAAATGAATGCATGAGTATGCAACTCTACTCAATAAGTCTACAAATCAGTACGGTTCTTCTCTAATCATCAGGGTTTAGTACACTCCAAATGGCACTTTCTCTCTCCTCCCGCACAGTCAAGTGAGCGTAAGAAACCTCACTATCCGCCTTTCCAATAGTCTGCAATACCTATCCGGCACGTCCGATAGCGGACCCATTCACGAGCTGGTCAAACTCGGCCTAGTAATGCCCCTACCCTCGGGCGAGTAAGGCCACACCCCCTCCCAACCGACCACGACACAGTGGGAGACGCGGCCTCCTGGTATTCGGCACTCGGGCGCTCATGTATCCACTCGGTCTCGACGTTGGGGCGTATCCTGGCCTCGGAGGTTTAGGGATTTTCACCCAGGGACATCTATGGCGCCCGTATGCTAAAACCAAACATTTTCGGTGTCCCATCTGGCCATCCACGATACGCCTGTGGAGGCTACAACCCTGATGTCGCTAGGGCACCAAGTAATCATAATGCAAGATGCATGAGTCATACAATCCAGTCATGCATCAATCCTGCGCATACCGTGCGCTTATGCGAGATAACCTCCGCCTATCAGGGAGTCTCATAATAACACGCTCAATGATATATGCAATTATCACCCACATCTCATAACAAACATGCAGATGATGCGTATGGGCATGTATCATGATGCTATGCTATCACATACTCATAATCGGTATCAATAACCAGCATCGACAATTAACCTCGACAATGTGGACATTTAACCGACATTGCCCCAAGGAATGGCCCACATAGATCCTAACATATAGTGGACCCATGACCTCACACAAGGGACAAATATACAACATTATGGGCCTCACTCAAGAGCTTAATACACATCACAGTGGGCCTTTCAAATGGGCCTAACATACATCATAATGGGCTTCGTACAATCATAATGGGCCGCGTCACATGGGGCTAATACGCATCCCATGGGCTACATCACATGGGCCTATATGCATCGGATGGACCACATCCAATGGGCCCCGAATACATCACAATGGGCCACAACCCATGGGTCTCAAGTACATTGCAATGGGCCTCTCACACGGTCCATTATGCATCACATCCAGATGGGCCTTAATGGATGGCCATAGATACGTCACATTGGGCCTCATATACATCAAGTGGATCCATTACATGGGTCACATATACATCACAATGGGCCACGCCCATGGGCCTTTATACATCACAATGGGCCTAACCCATGGGCCCCAAATATATCACAATAGGCTCAACCCACGGGCCCTAAACACATCACTATGGGCTGCATCATATGGTTGGATATACATCATAGCGGGCCTCATCATATGAGTCGAAAGTATATCACAATGAGCCTCACTCGTGGGCCTTAAATACATAACAGGTGGGCCCAACACATGAGCCTCAAATACATAGCATGTAGGCTACATCAAAGGGTTACACCAATGGGCATCATATCATCAAGTGGGCCGCATCCATGGGCCGCACCAATGGGCACCATATATATCAAGTGGGCCGCATCCATGGGCCGCACCAATGGGCATCATATACATCAAGTGGGCCGCATCCATGGGCCGCACTAATGGGCATCATATACATCAGGTGGGCCGCATCCAGGGACAGCACCAATGGGCATCATATACATCAAGTGGGCTGCATCCATGGGCCGCACCAATGGGCCTCACGTGCATCAAGTGGGCCGCGACAATGGGCCGCAATACATGGGCTTCAAATACACAATAGGTGGGCCCTGCACATAGGCCTCAAATACATCAAGTGAGTTGTATCAACGGACTACACCAATGGGCCTCAAGTGGGCTTGGGCCACACCAAAAAAATCATTTCAATAGTAGTTGTATGTGTAACATGTGTATCATTGTAGACTATCATTTCATGGGGCACATGGCCCACTAACAGTGATCAGCACTGTCCAAACATTGCCCGAGTAAAACAGCACCATCCAAACATTATCCATGTAAATCGGCACCGTCCAACCATTGTCCACGTAAATCAATCACCACCCAAACGTTGTCCAGCACCGTCCAGCACAATCTGGACGGTATGGATGAAATAAATACATCATGGGGTCCATGCTAGTGAAACAGATGGACGGACTATATATAACACATACATCCCACGGACCTACTGATGTCAATACAGCAGCTATATAGCTGTTGTAGGCACATCAGCCAATCAATTTCCCTCAGAGGCGGGTCCCACGTAAGGCCCACCATAATATAAAGATATATTATAGTATAATATAATACAATATAACATAATATTATAATATAATATAATATAATATACTATAACATCAAAATGCCCAGCCATAGCGCGTTGCTAGCGTACTTACAGCAGCTGCATAGCTAATGTGAGGTACACAACCCAACCCTCTCCCACCGTCCTTGGATTGGATGGTGCGGATACAACCCAAATAAGTCAAGGTGGGCCCCACCTCCTTGTGGACGGTGAAGATAAAACCCATGTAGCATGGTGGCTTCCACAGAATTTACAGACTTCAAATACTGCAGCTGCTGCTGGAGCTGGGTCATCCATCAGATGAACGGCTGGGATCTAACACATCCCTCATATTCAACCACAGTTTGCTGATGTGGGCCCAGCAGACTGCTGGCCCAGGTGAACAGACGGCATGGATTTCACCACATAAATTATGTGGGCCCCATGGAACTTGCTAAATTTTAGCAGCTATAAAGCTGCGTGTCGGCCCACCGTCCATCGATGGGGTGCGGATGAATAAAGGTGGACGTGGGGGTATAAAACGTGCCACACGGTGGGGCCATAGTATTCTGACGTCAATACAGCAAGGTGGGTCCCCCCGTGATATTTATCGGCCGTCTAAACGGTCCCATGGTCACGTGGACCGGTAGGGCCTTGTAATATCTATTTGCCACCCAAACTGTTTATATGGTCACACGGACCTTAGGGGTCCACTCTAATACGGTTTACAAATCCAGTCCACCCATTATGTGGGTCCCACTTGACTGAGGGTTCAGGCCAAGTTTCAGCCGCATCCAAATTTCAGGTAGGCCCCGCCATGTGTTTATATATGTTTAGGCATGTCTCCACATGATTTTAAATGGTGTGGCCCACTTAAGTTTCCGATACAGCTGATGTTTGGGGAAGCCTCCTGGTCTGAGGGGACCCATCAAATGCACAGTGTTGATGGTCGACACACGTCATGGTGGGGTCCACAGCTGGAGCCGTGAGGCCCAGCTCACCCCCCCGTCCGTCAGCGTCTGCAGGCCGTGGCAGCAGCAGCGTCAGCGCTGCTGCCTCCTTTGTCATCTTTTTTTTTTTTTAAAAAAGGTTTTTCTGCCGATGTCCTGTGGTAGGGCCCACATCAGTCCGATCCGATCCAGCCATAAGATTCTACGACTCATAATCGACGAAATGAGACCAATATATAATGTGTTGTTGGCGAATGGAAGGGTCAAAATGGGTTTCAATGGTGATACGTCTATTTCCTATGGTATGGCCCGCTTGATTGTCAGATCAGCCTCATCTTTTGGTTCAACGCCTAAAATGATCTGAGAAGTGAAATGGACGGCGTGGATTTTATACATACATCAAGGTGGGGCCTGCACAAGCGGCCCACCCCAAAGCACTCTACCCTTTTCTTCTTTTCTTTTTTTTCTTAAGCTTGCTAGTACACCACCATTTCATTTCACGCACTCCTGATGCCCGCTCTCAGTCCAGCGTCTCATGGACGTTGGACATCATGGATATAACACAATCATCATGGTGGGTCCCACGTGTAGGTGGCCCACGTATCATCAAGGTGGGTTTAACATGAGCGTGACCCACCATTCTTAAATCAAGCTGACGTTTGTGTGTTTCCACCACCATAAGATAGGGTCCACATGATTTGGACGGTTTGAATGAAACATACCTCAAGGTAGGGTCCATCCAAGTGGGCCACACATCACAAAAAAAAAGAGAAAGAGTAAGGAAGGAGCACCCACTTCAAGATCTCTTCGTCCTTCTTTCGCCAACATGAACTAGAGCTCCAAGGGGACGATTTCAACGGTCGAGATGAACTTTGGAGGGTGGGGATGAGAGATAGGAAGGTGGGCCACACCAAGGCTCTCCATGGAAGCCATGGACGTTGGAGTTGCTTGAGCTTGCCTTTTGGAGAATGAGAGAGAGAGGGTGAGAAAGAGATGGGTGATGGGAGAGAGGGATGGTGGAGTGACATGAGAGGTAATGTACTTGTTGACTTTTTGTGGGGTTGCTTTGTACTTGGGTATGGGGAGAGTGATGGGTGTACTTTTGACAAGTGATGTGATTGATGTGATGGATTTGATAGATTCTCTTGGAATTTACAACGTGCGGTGTTTTCCTCAAACTGAACGCGGCCCACACTTCCTGGCACGGGTATCGCCTCGGCGAGCAAGACATGGCGTCGGAACAGCGACGACGACGCGGTCGCAAGGGTATAGGTCTCGGGTCAAGCCGACTTTGGAAAATGGGATACGAGCTTGGGTCGCGCGCAACTGCCGATTATAGGTCGCGAGCTGCCGGAATTCGATCGGGAGGACCGCGGAAACCTACGGAACGGTACGGGCTAGGATACGAGTCTCACAGCTCTCCCCTCCTAATAAAAATTTCATCCTCGAAATTTAAACTACAACCAAACTAATGTAGAGATCACCAAGGAAGAGAAATCCTATCCGAACACAATCATGCCAACATAATCAAACACGTAAGAGATGGGGACAACACCGGAAAAGCTCAGCCTCTTGCTCCTAAAATGCCTCATTGACACTACGATGATCCTTGAATCCTGGATCAGAAACGATCAAAACTGAAATACTATACAGCCTCACAATATCAACGGTAGGGAGCTATAACAGAAAATCTTTAAGTTATTCGAACTCGGGAATCTAACCATTCTTGGTTCTCAACAATCATCGAGTGAAGGGTGCCTATCAGTAGATATATGACGTTATCCTTAGGTATTCCCAAGTTATGCTCTGATACCAACTTCTGTCACGCCCCAAATCCGAAAATCGGACTCATAGGAATTTCGATTGCCGAATCCGGTGCCGACAGCCTCCGTAGTACCCCATTCTCGGTTCCTAGCGTTCATACGCCAGATTTTGATCGTGGGATCCTACAAGGAGGATTTTTTTTTTGTACATTTAACTCGTAATAAGCACAACCGCAAGATTACCCAATTCACAAAAGCAACATCACCATCATCACATATCCACTAATATAAACGTTTTGAATACAATGCTGAAAGGGAAAAACATAAATAAAAATCAAGCTCCAGAGGACCACTGCACGCTCCAAACTCAACACTGCTGCAACATAACATCACCTGCACACATCTATCGTGCATAAGCTTATAGAAAGCTTAGAGGGTGGTGTAAGTGTGTGCACAAGGTAAGTGCCAAGTATTCAACGCAATGCTATAGCCATACAATACCGAAAATACTGGTAATCCGTAAATCGTACCATATCGGAATAAGAAGAAATATTGACAAGACATGAATTATCAGGGTAAACAGAAATACTGACAAGATCAAGATACGGATAATTCCATGAGTCAATCAATATTAGAATACGCAATATAGAACAGCTATGCAAATGAGGAGTCGAAAAGAGCCAGGTATCAGATGCCGAGGATGCGATGCAATATGCGATTCCTAATGAGTCCATGAATAGCATCGGTTGTATTTAGACCATATAATGCAGAAACACAGTAACCCAAAATGTCCTATGCCATGAATGTAATACAATATGCGGTGCAAATAGAACGACCATGCTGGAGTGTGAAGTCGGGATGATAGTACGTAGTATCGCAGGCTATGGGGTCCATCACAAGAGACTTCTATCCAAACCAGTCCCATACCTAAATTTGGATAGTCAGACCCAATGTGGTAAACTCCTGACCTCAGGTTAGTCGCGCGCCCAACCGAAATCTTGGCCATGCGAAGGTACACAATGATTAGTTATGCACCACCAGCCCGAGTGGATAGTGAATGAAATGAATGCATGAGTATGCAACTCCTACTCAATAAGTCTACAAATCAGTACGGTTCTTCTCTGGGATCATCACCGGGGTTTAGTACACTCCAAATGGCACTGTCTCTCTCCCAGCAGCACAGTCCAAGTGAGCGTAAGAAACCTCACTATCCGCCTAGTCAATAGTCTGCCAATACCTATCCGGCACGTCGATAGCGGACCCATTCACGAGCTGGTCAAACTCAGCCTAGTAATGCCCCTTACCCTCGGGCGAGTAAGGCCACACCCCCTCCCAACCGACCACGACACAGTGGGAGACGCGGCCTCCTAGTATTCGGCACTCGGGCGCTCATGTATCCACTCGGTCTCGACGTTGGGGCATCTCCTGGCCTCGGAGGTTTAGGAATTTTCACCCAGTGACGTCTATGGCGCCTGTATGCTAAAACTAAATATTTCCGGTGTCCCATCTGGCCATCCACGATACGCCTGTGGAGGCTACAACCCTGATGTCGCTAGGGCACCAAGTAATCATAATGCAAGATGCATGAGTCATACAATCCAGTCATGCATCAATCCTGCGCATACCGTGCGCTTATGCGAGATAACCTCCGCCTATCAGGGAGTCTCATAACAACACGCTCAATGATATATGCAATTATCACCCACATCTCATAACAAACATGCAGATGATGCGTATGGGCATGTATCATGATGCTATGCTATCACATACTCATAATCGGTATCAATAACCAGCATCGACAATCGACCTCGACAATGTGGACATTTAACCGACATTGCCCCAAGGAATGGCCCACATAGATCCTAACATATAGTGGACCCATGACCTCACACAAGGGACAAATATACAACATTATGGGCCTCACTCAAGAGCTTAATACACATCACAGTGGGCCTTTCAAATGGGCCTAACATACATCACAATGGGCTTCGTACAATCATAATGGGCCGCGTCACATGGGGCTAATACGCATCCCATGGGCTACATCACATGGGCCTATATGCATCGGATGGACCACATCCAATGGGCCCCGAATACATCACAATGGGCCACAACCCATGGGTTTCAAGTACATTGCAATGGGCCTCTCACACGGTCCATTATGCATCACATCCAGATGGGCCTTAATGGATGGCCATAGATACGTCACATTGGGCCTCATATACATCAAGTGGATCCATTACATGGGTCACATATACATCACAATGGGCCACGCCCATGGGCCTTTATACATCACAATGGGCCTAACCCATGGGCCCCAAATATATCACAATGGGCTCAACCCACGGGCCCTAAACACATCACTATGGGCTGCATCATATGGTTGGATATACATCATAGCGGGCCTCATCATATGAGTCGAAAGTATATCACAATGAGCCTCACTCGTGGGCCTTAAATACATAACAGGTGGGCCCAACACATGAGCCTCAAATACATAGCATGTAGGCTACATCAAAGGGTTACACCAATGGGCATCATATCATCAAGTGGGCCGCATCCATGGGCCGCACCAATGGGCACCATATATATCAAGTGGGCCGCATCCATAGGCCGCACCAATGGGCATAATATACATCATGTGGTTTTAATCCATGGACCTCACCTATGGGCATCATATACATCAGGTGGGCTGCATCCAGGGACCGCACCAATGGGCATCATATATATCAAGTGGGCTGCATCCATGGGCCGCACCAATGGGCATCATATACATCAGGTGGGCTGCATCCATGGGCCGCACCAATGGGCATCATATACATCAGGTGGGCCCTGCACATAGGCCTCAAATACATCAAGTGAACTGTATCAACGGACTACACCAATGGGCCTAAGTGGGCTTGAGCCACACTAAAAATCATTTCAACAGTAGTTGTAGGTGTAACATGTGTATCACTGCAGACTATCATTTCATGGGGCACATGGCCCACTAACAGTGATCAGCACTGTCCAAACATTGCCCGAGTAAAACAGCACCATCCAAACATTATCCATGTAAATTGGCACCGTCCAACCATTGTCCACGTAAATCAATCACCACCCGAACGTTGTCCAGCACCGTCCAGCACAATCTGGACGGTATGGATGAAATAAATACATCATGGGGTCCATGCTAGTGAAACAGATGGACGGACTATATATAACACATACATCCCACGGACCTACTGATGTCAATACAGCAGCTATATAGTTGTTGTAGGCACATCAGCCAATCAATTTCCCTCAGAGACGGGTCCCATGTAAGGCCTACCATAATATAAAGATATATTATAGTATAATCTAATACAATATAACATAATATTATAATATAATATAATATAATATACTATAACATCAAAATGTCCAGCCACAGCACGTTACTGGCGTACTTACAGCAACTGCATAACTGATGCGAGGTACACAACCCAATCCTCTCCCACCGTCCTTGGATTGGACGGTGCGGTTACAACTCAAATAAATCAAGGTGGGCCCCACGTCCTTGTGGATGGTGAAGATAAAACCCATGTAGCATGGTGGCTTCCACAAAATTACAGACTGCAAATACTGCAGTTGCTGCTGGAGGTAGGTCATCCATCAGATGAACGGGTGGGATCTAACACATCCCTCATGTTCAGCCATAGTTTACTGACGTGG
The DNA here is from genome assembly GCF_029962835.1 of Magnolia sinica. Taxonomy (NCBI): domain Eukaryota; kingdom Viridiplantae; phylum Streptophyta; class Magnoliopsida; order Magnoliales; family Magnoliaceae; genus Magnolia; species Magnolia sinica. Next base: position 42,762,396 of record NC_080589.1, read on the forward strand.
GCCCAGCAGACTATTGGCCCAGGTGAACAGACGGCATGGATTTCACCACATAAATTATGTGGGCCCCATGGAACTTGCTGACTTTTAGCAGCTATAAAGCTGCGTGCCGGCCCACCGTCCATCAGATGGACGGTCTGGATGAATAACAGGTGGACTGTGGGGGTATAAAACGTGCCACACGGTGGGGCCATAGTATTGCTGACGTCAATACATCAAGGTGGGTCCCACCGTGATATTTATCAGCCGTCTAAACGGTCCCTATGGTCACGTGGACCAGGTAAGGCCCACTGTAATATTTATTTGCCACCCAAACTGTTTATATGGTCACACGGACCTTAGGGGTCCACTCTAATACGGTTTACAAATCCAGTCCACCCATTATGTGGGTCCCACTTGACTGAGGGTTCAGGCCAAGTTTCAGCCGCATCCAAATTTCAGGTAGGCCCCGCCATGTGTTTATATATGTTTAGGCATGTCTCCACATGATTTTAAATGGTGTGGCCCACTTAAGTTTCCGATACAGCTGATGTTTGGGGAAGCCTCCTGGTCTGAGGGGACCCATCAAATGCACAGTGTTGATGGTCGACACACGTCATGGTGGGGTCCACAGCTGGAGCCGTGAGGCCCAGCTCACCCCCCCGTCCGTCAGCGTCTGCAGGCCGTGGCGGCAGCAGCGTCAGCGCTGCTGCCTCCTTTGTCATCTTTTTTTTTTTTTTTTTTTAAAAAGGTTTTTCTGCCGATTTCCTATGGTAGGGCCCACATCAGTCCGATCCGATCCAGCCATAAGATTCTACGACTCATAATCGACGAAATGAGACCAATATATAATGTGTTGTTGGCGAATGGAAGGGTCAAAATGGGTTTCAATGGTGATACGTCTATTTCCTATGGTATGGCCCGCTTGATTGTCAGATCAGCCTCATCTTTTGGTTCAACGCCTAAAATGATCTGAGAAGTGAAATGGACGGCGTGGATTTTATACATACATCAAGGTGGGGCCTGCACAAGCGGCCCACCCCAAAGCACTCTACCCTTTTCTTCTTTTTTTTTTTTTTAAAGCTTGCTAGTACACCACCATTTCATTTCACGCACTCCTGATGCCCGCTCTCAGTCCAGCGTCTCATGGACGTTGGACATCATGGATATAACACAATCATCATGGTGGGTCCCACGTGTAGGTGGCCCACGTATCATCAAGGTGGGTTTAACATGAGCGTGACCCACCATTCTTAAATCAAGCTGACGTTTGTGTGTTTCCACCACCATAAGATAGGGTCCACATGATTTGGACGGTTTGAATGAAACATACCTCAAGGTAGGGTCCATCCAAGTGGGCCACACATCACAAAAAAAAAGAGAAAGAGTAAGGAAGGAGCACCCACCTCAAGATCTCTTCGTCCTTCTTTCGCCAACATGAACTAGAGCTCCAAGGGGACGATTTCAACGGTCGAGATGAACTTTGGAGGGTGGGGATGAGAGATAGGAAGGTGGGCCACACCAAGGCTCTCCATGGAAGCCATGGACGTTGGAGTTGCTTGAGCTTGCCTTTTGGAGAATGAGAGAGAGAGGGTGAGAAAGAGATGGGTGATGGGAGAGAGGGATGGTGGAGTGACATGAGAGGTAATGTACTTGTTGACTTTTTGTGGGGTTGCTTTGTACTTGGGTATGGGGAGAGTGATGGGTGTACTTTTGACAAGTGATGTGATTGATGTGATGGATTTGATAGATTCTCTTGGAATTTACAACGTGCGGTGTTTTCCTCAAACTGAACGCGGCCCACACTTCCTGGCACGGGTATCGCCTCGGCGAGCAAGACGCGGCGTCGGAACCGCGGCGACGACGCGGTCGCAAGGGTATAGGTCTCGGGTCAAGCCGACTTTGGAAAATGGGATACGAGCTTGGGTCGCGCGCAATTGCCGATTATAGGTCGCGAGCTGCCGGAATTCGAACGAGAGGACCGCGGAACCCTACAGAGCACTATATGTCTATAATTAAGGATTGGGGGGTTAGGGCTTGAGGACCATAAGAGATGGAGGTTGACGAGTCAAAGTAACTTACTAGGATCTTTTCTTAGAGGATCATGAGCTCATTACATGCTGAGGAACCTAAGGAGGGGGCCGGACTTCATGCCTGGAAGAAAGCTTCTTGGATAACGAAGCATCCTGACTCGGCTAAGGAATGTGGCAGGTAATTCGATTCAGATGCCTTTCCTTGGACGATGAGCAGTTGACTGGACCACGTTGAACTGTAGCAGGGAACTGTGGTGAATACTACCTTTGGGAGTATGCTCAGCTTAGGGTCAACCTTGAAGTCAGAGGAAAAGGAGTATGCTCAGCTTAGGGTTTTTTCCTAAAGAACTAATGGCGCATTGGTCCACGGTTGACCGGGAGTTGGGTTGTTTGTTGGCTCGGGGACCTTTGCCTAGAGGACCAAGACTGAAGGGGGTGCTGAATAGGATGGTGCCCCTTATAAGACAAATGGTGTGAATTCCAACAAAGAGTTTATGGCATGGATGGATTGGGTTGGATGGGGATGAGACCCTTCCTGGCCAAGATTGATGGTAAGGGCGCTTGATGTGTTGGGGATCACTTGATGCTATGGTAGAGGATTCCGCAGTATGTTGTTAGCAGCTGTGTCTGGGGTTGCAACCAAAATTTTTCTTTGATCGATCAAATTTTACACCGCATGTTTTAACATAAAAGAGTGATCCATCATGTGCCCCCTAAATTGATGGAATGCACAATACTCGTTTTCATCATAGTTCGGTGGTAGTGGGTTTAGTAGGGGCCTAGGCTACATCGGGGCAAGAAAGTTTCCTGTGGACTAGCATGACTAGTACATCACTGTAAGATTGAGTCAATGGAGTGAAATGCTTATATTCCTGAACTACACCCATTTGTTGATTTTGATTGTAGTATTGCAGGTTTCATCTATGTGGTTGCTTGGAATACTGCAGGTTCCATCTTTATGGTTGTTTTTGCTATCATTGTTGTCCCTGTTGAGGGGTGAATGGTGTACCTTCGGCCAAGGTGACAAGATCGTCATCTTCAGTTGGACAGGGAACGAGGACATTGTCATCATCGCTCTCGTATTCGGTAGGCTCGTATTTAGAAGGCTCTTCATCCACTTGATCCCACTTTCTCGGGGCAACTTGATGCAACCAGTGAGAGATTGTCCCATCAATTGGATGAAGTTAGCATACAGATACGAGACGAGGTATCCAGATATACTCAGGTTTGCTGAGTGGACAATCATGGAGATCTGCTCTTCCTCATCGATGAGTGTTCTTATTTTGGGGGCCCCACCACCGTCCAATGTAAGTTGACAAGGAGTCATCATTCCTTTTTCTTAATGCAAAAAGATCCGCCCTTCTAGGTGCCACATTTAAATTGTACATGATGTAGTTTACAAATGCTTGGGTAAGTTGTTCCCAAGTCTTGATTCGATAATAATCAAGTGATGGGTAGCATTCTAATGCCTCACCCTTTAAGGACTTTTGAAATAAACGGATTAATGCTCCGTCATTCCCTCCCGTGGCATCAAGTTCCCTGCAAAATGCTTTGAGGTGGGCTATGGGGCATCTCGTGCTGTTGTATTGTTTGAACTTCGGTACCTTGAAGTTTTGAGGCACCTTGCCATCTGGGAGATGACAAAGATCTCTGAATTTGGTGGATATGAGATCCACTCCATGCCGTTTCTAAAGTTCACTTTTCATGGCCCTGAGTTGCTCCTCAAAATGTTCTTGTAGCCGATCAATTTCAGAGGGCCCCAAGGGCCTGTTTGGTTTTAAGAATTACATGTAAATGAATGTAAATGGATGTAAATAAGTCATAATTACTTTTACATCATGTTTGAAGAAGGGAGAAATACCTATCTTAAATGTGTCTTGAAAATCCCGCATACATGCATGAAATGGGACGGAAATGCATGGTGGTAAAATCTGTGGGTCCCACAATCATATATATGTCTGATCTACGCCATCCAAATGTTATACCATCTCATTTTAGGGCATTGACAAAAAACTGAGGCAGATTATAAGCTTAATTGGACCACACTAGAGGAAGTAAGGGGATAATTACTTGCGCCATTTAAAACTGAAACCTTCCTAGGGCCCATAGGGTTGTGGGGCTGTCATCCAACCTGTTCATAACGTCACATATACATGGATGAAGGATAAACATAAATATCAGCATGGTCCAAAATTTTCATGGCCCACGATAAGTTTTCAATGGTAATCGTTCAATTCGCTTTGTTTCCTGTGTGGTCAACTTTAGCTTCACACTTGCCTCACTCTTAGGGTCATACCATAAAATGAGCAAGTAAAATATATAGACGGCATGGATTAGAAATATACATATCAGTTGGCCCCACAAATTTTAATGTATTCATTATAGCTTCTTCTTTTTTTTGTCTCAGAGCTGCACCTTCCGGACATGACCAGTTGTCACTTCAAGGTAAAGTAGATGACGGCAACTATCACTTCAAGGGAAAGCAGAAGAAGAGAATTACTAATGTAAATAATAAATGCAAATTTACCATCTATTTACATTGTAATCCGAAAACCAAATAGGCCCTAATTGGAATGGGTTTGTCCCGTACTGTGTGTGCATCGCATTACTTGGTCGTTGCTCCCGTTAGGGGGAGTGTATTGAACTGAAACTGGAAATGAATCTAGGAGGTGAGATTGCAAGATATTCTAGTGGTGGGATGATACTGACCACCAGAATGTACATGCCGCGAGTGAAATGCAAAGGTGAGAGCATCTTACGGCAAGATGAGTTATATCCAATGCTCCAGTGGAACCCAGCATAGAAAACAATGGGACAGTGACGCCCACAGTTAAAAACTTGTAAACGCCACAAAAGTTGTAGATCAAGGTGATATGTGTTTTTTCCCTTCTTTTATGTCTTTTTTAACTTTTGAACGGGTTGGATTTCAAATAAACATTACGGTGGGCCTTAGGATAGTTTCAACGGTGGGAATCACTCTCCTCACTGTTTTCTGTGGTGGGGTCCACTACAGCTTTTTATCCTAAAATAATATCTCAAAATGGATGACGGTGTGGATACAACACATACATCATTGTGGGGCCTACAAAACTTCGTGACATCACTTCAGTAGCAAGTAGCTAATCCACGCCCATTTACTTGGCGCGGCTACGTCGCCCGCGAGAAACGGAAAAGGCGATCTCGTTCGAACGGATTCCAGGCCTAGGGGATTAGGTGGGGTCCACTAAGAAGGCTGGGAGCAATCCAATCCGTTCATCCGTCTTGCTAGGTCGAACTTGGATGGTGAGTCAAAGATGGGGCAAAACAGAAACTTGGGTGGGCCGCTCAACATGAAACAGTAGGGGATTAAACATCATCGTTGCAGCTTCTGGTGGTCCATTGAGATGGATGGTCCAGATCGATTAGGTGGGTCCCACAGAGACGCACAAATAGAAGGTGTGAGAGAGTAAAAAAGAGAAGGGAGTTGGGCTTCCTTGTAGCGTACGCAACGCGTGTTGCATTTCCGTTAATCTGTTTTGTCGAATCAAAGACGAGACAAATTTAAGCTGAGGTGGGCGGCCATAAGATGTGAGGAGTGTATGACAACAAGTCTACGGTTGAAAATCTCTCTAGGGTCGACTATGACGTTTAGATGCTATATATATCTATATAGTTCATGAGTTCATTCCAATTGGGATGAACTGTAAACACAAAAGTATTAACTTGATCTAGGGCATTTATGGCTCCATGAATGAATCATCAGTAAAGCAGTTAGGGTTTGACGAATTACATGGTTTTTAAGGGGTTGATAAAAAATAATGGTGTAAGATAATACTTGAAATGCAAAAAGGTGGTTCTTAGAGTTCCTTAGGGCATCAGGGAGTGGATGTATGGTCAGATTTATAAATGGATGGTCAGATCGAATTCAAATGTTTGAATAGTTTAATCGGTATATGAAAAATATAATCAATGGTCTAGATCGAAGATATATAGATGGAATAAGTAATGATATGTAGGCTCGGGATGTTTGAAAGGGTGTGTATGTGGATATACTCGTGAGTAGGTTTGTTAGGCATTAATTATATCAATTAAATGGACTTTCACATAGGTGGCAGATGAGATAAACAGGTTGGATTTATGGATGGGTACATGAGTAGATGTGATGAACATAGAATTGATTGTCATGATCTGGTGATCCAAAAGTGAAGCGGACAATTGGATGACTAAGGGCCTGTTTGTTAACTCTGAAAAGTAACACTTAACACGGAATTGACAAAATGTCCTATATTAAAAGTTGTTTGTTAACACTGAAATCCGAAAGTGCTGAGTGATTTTCCACGGTATTTTGTTGAATTCTTTCGGCGATAGGAGTCTGGCTTAATGGTGGACGCTGAATGCGCTCCATGCACTTTTCCATTAAAAAAAATTTTGCTTCCAAAATTACCCTTACTACGGATTTTTTTTCTCTTTTAAATTGTTTGCCGAATAGAAAACTAACTTTTAACACGTAAAACTTATTTATGCCCCACCATAATTTATGTGTTTGATCCACACCGTCCATCAACTTTTTCAGATAATTCCTGAGCATGCACCCAAAAATAAGGTATATTTAAAACTCAAGTGGGCCACACCATAAAAACAAATGGAAATTGAATAAAACTCAAGTTGACCATTAAAAACCTTTTGGAGGCCATAAAAGTTTTGGATCAAGATGATCTTTTTTTTCCCCCTTTAACTGGCCTATATGACCTAATCAACAGATTGGATGTCAAATAAACAGTACAATGAGCCTTAGGAAAATTTTAATGTTGGATATCCAATCACCATTGTTTTCCTGTGGTGTGGTCCACCTGAGAATTATATCCCTCTAATTTTTATTTTTATTTTTATTTTTTGTGAAGCCCTAAAATGAACAGTAAAAATGGATGAACAAAATGATTGAAACACATACATCATGATGGGGCCCAAATAACACCGACCACCAGCCACCGGGTTGGTGCAGGCAGATATGTGTCGTGGGAAGACAAGCGCCTACGCTCCTCGAGCTCCAAGTTATGCGAACGATTCAAAGGAGATCAAAGTTACATAGGCCCACAATGATGCATTTATTATATCCACATCGTTCATCCATTTTTTGAGATCATTTTACAGCATTAGCCAAAAAATGAATCATATCCAAAGCTTAAACGGACCACACCAAAAATAACACCTGGGACAATGATTTTCATCGTTAAAAAATTTATAAGGCCCACCATAATATTTATTTTCCATCCAATCTGCTCATAAGGTCACAAATACCTAGATGAAGAGGAAAAATAAATTTCATATTGATCTGAAACTTCCGTGACCCCAAAAAGGATTTTAATGGTAGACGTTCAATCCCCCACTGCTTTTTTGCATTGTGGTACACTTGATCTTTTGTAACGCCCCGAAAATCGGGGGTCGACCAAAGCTCAACTCTCGAGTTCCAACGCATCACTTATGCAACATAGATAATGATGATTAAATGTTGTCCATATTAGTGCATTAAACATGAGTGAGATTATACCAAAACAAGCATATCATACTCCAGAGATATTTAAATTTAAGCGAGTGGAAGACTAAGATAGGTATAGAGTATATACGTGTTCCATAACCTCCAGAGTATGAATGTATTACTAGGCTAAAATATACAAAATATCAAAACGTAAATGTTCAACTAATCCAATGTCCCTGCAATTCCTGCGACGCAGCCCTAGGTCTACATAGACCCGCCTGAGAGCTGAATGTAGGAGAACTCCTCGTCGAAGAAGTCTGTCTCCATCACGAAAGCCTCGGCATATCCTGCATCTAAATCAGAGTCTGGTTGGTGTTTTAAAACATCATCCCAGAGTGGGAGTGAGTGATCAATTCAGTGGTACTATAAGGCAAAGGTTAACATATTATCAATTTAGTCAAGCAGTAATGATAAAGCAGTACAATAATCATATCCTAAGTACTCTTGTTAATGTAGGAATGATATGCGTAATGATGCATGTCCTCGCTTGCACTCCCTTGGTGACATCATCTCACGATCGCGCATGACAAACTCTCTAAACGTGCGCTTCCTCGCCAAAGCACATGCAATGCGGTGCATAGTTGTGTTAGCCAAGTAATTTATTAGGCTTATTCATACAGCAGATTCGGGAAGCTAAGATACCTTCCTTTATATTACTTACTTAAACAATGATCCATCTAGGCTCGTCAATCCTAGTTAATCACATACGATAGGCAAGTTGTAGGGCATCACCCCTGATGAAAAGCAGTTGATAGGTAAGTTCATGAGTTTACACTCGAGGTCACTACGGAGAGGCTCGTCACCTCAACGTAGGCCTACTTTATACTCGAGGTCACTACAGAAAGACTCATCACCTTAGCGTAGGCTGACAACTCGAATACAGTGTCCCATACCGCTGTATTTGGCTCACGAGTTTGGGTTGCTCACTAGTCATTACGGGGAGGCTCGTCACCCTAGCATAGGCCGACAGCTCGACTACGGTGTCCCATACCACTATGTATAGCTCATGAGTCTTAGCGGATCTTGATACCATGGTTGAAATAGGCTTTACATTGGTAAGCGGTACGTTATATTCAAACAGTGGTGTCCATACATGGTAAACACACGATAGACTAATCGGGTTATTTGACACGTGCGATTAGTACGAGCGTACGTTGAATTGATCGACATAAAGTGCGTAAACACTTCGTGTGGCCTAACCAGTGTCGACAATCACCGTACGACTCGGATTCCTCGAACGTATCTAACGAGGGGAAACTAGTTCGGCCGCTCAAACGGGAACCGTTACCGATTGCCTAAACTACGTAGTAGTCCCAATCATACTCAAACGCAATAAGGAATCACATATGTTAATCATAACAGTATTTATCAAACAATTCAAAAATAAATCTCATTTGAGCATTTTGTCAAACATATTGAACACGTTGTTATACATATGCATTTCATCCATAAATCATATAGTAGTAAATTACATTATATGAAGGAATCTATTCATATGACTAAGAAATCTAAGAATCCTATCTTAATACACTTAATAAGTACAATCCATCAACAAAATCTCATTCAGACATTTTAACAAACACTTAGACTACACATTTCAAAGTATATAGACTAGACTTGTTATGACATGAATTATAGCAATTCATTTCACAACATCGGCTATAAAGTATATAACATACATGTATCTAAGATTAAAAATTATGATAAGTACAAGTCAGGATTTCACATTCATTCAAACATTTCAACAAACACATAGAATGCATTTTATATTAACAAGGTTCACACACATATATAATCCATCGAGTACATCGTAACTAAGGTCATATGGCAGTAATCAAGTCAGACATAAATCATTCCTGACATTGAAAGCCTTGAAAACCATAACTTAAACGTTTATAGTCCGCACCTTTCGTTGGATTCCTCGTTTCGAACTTGGTTTGAATCATACTTCTCCGTCTACAGAACAATAATTACTTGAATCATGAAATAGGTTAGCTATTCCACCGATTCCTCTATTTGGATTCCTAAAACAATATTAGGGTTAGAATTTCTTACCCAAGTCGAAGCTAGAATCGATGGTGTAGCAATGGTCTGGTGGAGATTCGGTACGTGGAGTAGTGGGAGTGAATCGCAGCAACGATCTATCTATCTCACTCTCTTTTCCTCACTCTTTCCTCCTCTTTTCTCTCTTCTCTCTCCTAGGGTTACAGAATTTCGTATGGAATGAGAGAGAGGTGGTTTAAGGTCCTTAAATAGGCCCAAATTTGGTTCAAATGGCCCCAAGGCCATGGTATACTTAGGTTATAGCCAAAGGGTATTTGTTTCGGGCAAACGGGACTCATCTGGAGGCCCATTACTCACCTACGTCATGGAGTAAATTTTCTGACCATGGATCTAAGCAGGTTAAGGTTTCGGTTCGATCGGATTTGTGGATCGGCCGTGGAGGATCCATATCAGTTCAATGGTCATCGTCACTTGATTAGGGCCACAGGTATACTGACATTTGCAGGAAAATTTCCCTGATCCATAGGTAAAGTTTGGTCAGAAACTGACGGTCCGAAATCCTTAATTTCACTCGTAAGCGAATGGTCCAATTCACTTAAGTATGAGTTCATTTTCTAGAGATATTCGTGTTTCTCACACTCTTTGCTTAGGGCTCAAGTTGTACGTTTCTGAATACTATTTGAGCTCGATTCCAGCGATGATTGTTAAGCCCAATAAGGCGGTCATAACCTTATAGTTTTGTGATAGTTGGACTTTCAATGCGCCGAGAGCAACTGGGTTTTGGGATTTCTCCTAGGTTTTTAAGTAATGTTGAGTTAACGATTTTAATAGTTTTGGGTCTTACAGTTCGTATAGATAGTGGTTCAAGCTAATTCCACTGGTTATTTAGTTTAGTACTTAATAAATTCTTGTCTGACTTCTACAGAATTCGTTCCTTAGTAAATTTTGCCTGAGGTGATACTCAGGTCTTTGTACGGATTTTTTCGAGACGTTACATCTTTAGATCTGCCCTATTTTTTAGCTCAAGCCTTAAAATGAGCTCGAAAAATGGATAGATGGTTTGGATATAACACATACTTCATGATGTGACCCATAGAATTTGTTGATGTTAATACATCAGCTACATAGCTGGTGTGTGTGGGGTACACTAGCCAATTTGCTTCCCTTCCGATAATGCGAATTTCTCGTGAAAGATACTGATAGGTTGATTAGCGAGAATCGTTACTGAAGTGACATCACTAAGTTATGTGGAACCCACCATGTATGTGTTGTATCCACACCGTTCTTCCATTTGGTAATATAAATTTAGTGTATGAAGCAAATAACGAGTCAAAGCCAAAGCTCGAGTGGACCCCATAACAAAAAACAATGGAGAGTGCCGTCGACCATTAAAAATTTCTAAGGGCCACAAAATTTTTCGATCAAGCTGAAATTTGTGTTTTACCTTCTTTCATGTCTGTCAGTTATGAACACGTTGGATCTAAGATAAACATCATAGTAGACCTTAGGAAGGTTTCAACGGTGGGCGTGTAACGCCCTGAATTTTTGCCAACCTGGAGTTAGATGTCCTTAGGTAATGGGTCGATCCTAACCCCTTGTTAACTTCTCAAAACTCAAATCCCAAAGTCTAAAATCCCCTTTTAACCCATTTCCTTCAAAATCTCACTTTTCACCACCTTATTCTTAAATTTTTTTAACTACTTTCATATTAGATATGGATCCTAAAGTTTAGGTGATGAAAAACAATACTTAAACAAAAAATTACTATAAATAGTAAATAAATAAAGAAAATGGGTTTTTGACTATTAAACTTATAGAATATCATAAAATAAATATGTTATTTGGATATAGCACCTTCTCCTACCCCAAAATCATATATTGCACGTCGAATAACTCATCCCGGGTTGTAAAATACACCCATTTTTAAAATCCCATGGCAAAACACCACAGTGGGCGGGCGGCGATGGCATCGTCGTGACTTTCCTGCAGATTTTCTGTACTTTTCGATCGACTTCAAAAAGTCATATCTCCCTCGTTATAACTCTGATTTAAGTGATTAAAAAGTCACATTGAAGCTTGATAAGTATAGTTTCATATAAAAATAAGAGAAAAGTATAATAAAATTTTTAATATGATTGAATCTAGGTTGATGTGACAACTATCTAAAATTTATTCGTTCGGACAGTTGCTACTTCTAGAATTTTTAGAATTGTTTTACAACATGAAATCTAATGAAATTTGATAGAGACGAAGTGAATTTGACGATGAACTATTAAAAAAATAATTAAAATAATATACTAACTAAAGGTGCCAAAAAGGGGCATAGAACTGTTCTATGACCTTATTCTATCGTAATTAGGGCAGAATTTCATTAAGTACTAAACTAAATAATTAATGAATTTGGCTTGAATCACTTTCTATATGAACTACAAATCCCAAAACCATTAGAATCGCTAACCCAACATTACCTAGAAATCTAGGATCAATCTTAAAACCTAGTTGCTCTCGGGTGCACATTGAAACTCCATATCGGACCTTGACCGCATGTCGAAAGTTCGATTACGCCAAAACTATACAGTTATGACCACTTTGTTTGACTTGACCACCACCTCAGAAATCAAGTCCTAATAGTATTTAGAAACGCACAACTTGAGCCCGAAGCGAAGTGTGTGAGAAACGCGAATACCTTTAGAAAATGAACTGAAACTTAAGTAAATTGAGTGGTTCGCTTGCAGGCCAAATCTAAGGTTTCAAACCGTCAGATTCTGACCCAACTACACCCTCAGATCAAGGAAAATTTTCAACACATGTCAGTGTACTTGTGGCCCTGATTGAGTAGCGATGACCATTGAATTGAAACAGGTCCTCCACAGTCGATCTACTGATCCGACTAGATTGAAACTTTAACTTGGCATAGATCCAATCTCAGAGAACTTTTCCCAGGCTGTATGCAGGAAATGGGCCTCCAAATGAGCCTCGTTGGCCCGAAACAGTCGACTTTTGGCTATAACCTAAGTATACCATGGCCCTGGGGCCATTTATATCAGTTTTGAGCCTATATAAGGGCCTTAAACCCTCTCTCTCCCATTCCATACGAATTTGCAAAACCCTAAGAGAGAGGGGAGAGAAAAGAAAAGAAGAAAGTGAGGAGAAGAGAGAGAGAGTTGGCGATTGTTGCTGGGATTCGATCCCACCCCTCCACTTGCTTAACCACCGCTTCCGTATCGCCATACTGGCGATTCCGATCCTGTTTTTAGGTAAGAAATCCTAACCCTAATCTGTTTTGGGTATCCAAATAGATGAATCAACGAAATAGCTAAAGTATTTCGTGATTTAGGTAGCCGTTGTGTCGTATACAAAGGCGTAATGTTCAAACTGAGCTCGGTACGGGTTTACCGGTGAAAGGTGTGGACTATAAATGTTTAGGTTATAGTTTCAAGGCTTTTAATGTCAGCAATGATTTATGTCTGACTTGATTGCCATCACACATGCTTAGATACAATGTTTTCGGTGTATTACACATATATGTAGACTATGTTGATTTTAAATATTTTCCACGTGTTTGTTGAAATGTCTGAATGAATATGGAATCATGATTTGTGCTTGCCATGACTAGTAATTGAGAATATATGTTTATTGTATGTATGACAACTCCTTTGAGAAAGGATTTTCCATAATATATGCAGCAACTAATTTATTCTCTGTATGAAGTAAAGTGTAGCCTAAGTGTTTGATGAAATGTTTAAATGAGAGTATAATTATGATTTATGCTTGCCATGACTATTAATCTAGAATACATGATTGTTGTAAGTATAACACCTCCTTTATGAAAGGATCCACCATAATATGTGTTATAGCTAATTTAGTTTATGTATGTAGTATTACGTAGTCTAAGTGCTTGTTAAAATGCCTAAATGAGATTTTGTTGATGGATTGTACTTACTAAGTGTATTAAGACAGGATTCTTAATTTCCTTAGTCATATGAATGGTTTCCTTTATGTAATTTATCTTGCTACTACGTGATTTATGGATGAATGCCTATGTATGATAACATGTACTCTATGTGTTCGTTAAAATGCTTATATGAGATTTATATTTGAATTGGTTACTACATGCTTTTTTGACTAGCACATATGAATGCCTATTGTATTTAAAGTATGATTGGGGCTATGATGTAGTCCAGGCAATTGGTAATGGTTTACGATCGGTGGCCGAACTGTTTTATCCACTACGGATATATTTGAGGAATCCGAGTCGTACGCTGATTATCGACAGTGGCTAGGCCACGTGGAATGCTTATGCACTCCATGTCGATCAATTCAACGTGCGCTCATATCAGTCGAGCTTGTCAAGTAACCCGATTGGCCCAATGTATGTTTACCATATATGGACGCTACTGCTTGAACCTAAGGTACCAAACTTACCAGTGAAAACCCGTTTAACCTTGGTACCATGATCCGCTAAGACTCATGAGCCGGGCATGGTGGTGTATGGAATACCATGGTCTAGCTGTCGGCCTACGCTGGGGCGACGAGCCTCCCCGTAGTGACTAGGGAGCAACCCAAACTCATGAGTCGAATATGGTGGTGTATGGGACACTGTATTCAAGCTGTCGGCCTACACTAGCGCAGCCTGGCTGTGGTCCCCAGTCGGGTTGGTGACGAGCCTTCGAAAATAGACTGTCAGTTGGTAGGGCGTTGGTGGAGTGACCTCGAGTATACACTAGGACTACGCTAAGGTGATGAGCCTTTCCGTAGTGACCTCGAGTATAACTAGGCCTACGTTGACGATGACGAGACTCTCTGTAGTGACCTAGAACTTGCCTACCATATGTGATTAACTAGGATTGATGACCCTAGATGGATCATTATTTGGGTTAATGATATAAAGGGAGGTACCTTAGCTTCCCAAACCTGCTGTATAAATATGCTTAATTAAGAACTTGGCTAATCACGCACATGCACCGCATTGCATGTGCCTTTGGCGTTGGAGTTAAGTATAGCGGGAGTGTTGCATGCCGCGATCGTGAGATGATGTCGCAGAGGGAGTGCAGGCGAGGGCATACATCATTATCGCATATCATTATTGCTTTAATAAGAGTAATTAGGACCTGATTGTTGTAGTATTTTATCATTACTGCTTGACTGAATTGATAACTTGTTAACCTTTGCATTATAGTTCCACTGAATTAGCTACTCATTCCCACTTGGGATGGTATTTTTAAAACACCACCCAGACTCTGATTTAGATGTAGGTAATGGTGGAGTCTATGCAGCTGAAATGGACTTCCTAGGCAAGGAGGAAGAGTTCTCCTACGTTCAGCTCTCAGGCAGGTCTATGTAGACCTCGTGCTGATTCGATGAGATTACAGGGCCATATGATTTAGTTGAACACTTTATATTTTTGGTATTTGGCACAATTTAGAAACAACACATGTATATGTTTAGCTTGGTGACATACTCATACTCTGAAAATTGTGAAATACTTATGTACTTTATATATCAATCGCAGTCTTCCGCTTGCCTAATTACGTTAACTCTGGAGTATTATATGCCGTTTAGTTTAATCCCACTCATGTTTCAATGTACTCATAATAATCATCATTATCTATGTTGCATAAGTGATGCGTTGGAACTCGAGAGTTGAGCTTTCATCAACCTCCAATTTTCAGGGCGTTACAGGGCATCACTCTTCCCACTGTTTTCTGTGGTGGGGTCCACTCCAGATTTTGATCTGACTCATTCTCTATTTAATCCCCCCTAAAATGATATCTCCAAATGGATGGATGGTGTGGATACAACACATACATCATGGTGGGTCTCAAGGAACTTGGTGATGTCACTTTAGTAGCGAGTCTCACTACTACTCAACCTGTAATTATCTTGTATGGCCTACTTGAGTTTCGGATACTCCTCGTTTTGGTTGAATGTCCTAAAATGAACTCGAAAAATGAATGGACGTGTTGGATTTCTCACAAATATCACAATGGACCTCACCCAAAATCCCTGCGTTGGAACTTCATGCGAAAGGCTTTCATTAGGAAATTCGTGTCCGTCCATATGCCGAATTTACCGCTAAAGCCTCTTTGTAGAATTCCCTGTTGGAAATGTAGGTGGGGTCCACCTTCATGTTTATGATAAATCCACTCTGCACATCGGTTTTATGAGTTTATTTTAAGACATGGGGCCAAAACTGAGGTGGATCCAATAACCAAGTGGGCCCAAAACGAGAGGATCGAATGTCCTGATTTGAAATATTCATGGGGCAACGTAAGGAATTAATGGTGGATCCGTTCATCTTGTTCACCACCTATGATTATGCTTAACCTACCATCAGAACTATAATATGAGAAACTTACACATGTGAACAAGTCACTTGAATCTAACGGTATACATATTCTACCTTTTGATCACTCCAAAAATCTACTTGTGTTCATTTGTTTACAAAATCGAGGCCTAAAATGGGGTGATGGAAAGAAAATAAAAAATAAAGAATTTCTATTAAATTTCAATACATTTGGATGGTGTAGTTCAACATTACGAATGATGGAAGTTTGAGAAATAAAAGATGACAAAATCGTAAATACTTAATGCCATTAACTATACCCTTGAATTCTAGATCATTCTCATGATCCGTTTCATGTAAAATTTTATATCATGCCTATTTATCATAAATTAACCATACACATCGAATTTCAGTCCTTAGTTTATTGTAAAAGTGTCCCAATTAACAAATCATCCCCTTAACCGTTGATTTTGGTGTCCATCTAGCGAAGAAAGCTTGTGGGTAGTTGTAGTAGGATATTTTCCTCCTTATGAATGACTTAGATTGCCCATCATGGACCCAGTGTAAAATATGAGGACCCACCTTGGTAGGCTTTTCCTTGAAGTAAGCCCTTTTAGGCTTACTAACTTTTCCTAAATCTATAGCTTCCGATTGACTCACATTACACCGTCAATTACAACTTAAATTTAGACCACATTTTGACTTCATATGACTACGATATTATACTAAATTTAGATCCCGATCTATAATTCTACACCATTGAATGATGATCGCCTTAACTCCAATTTCTTCGTTTTGGTGCAAAAGGTGAAATTTCATATTTAGTTCTTTTTCACAATTGATCAACCACCAAATTTTGTCCAACCATTTACCTATCCTGACTACACATTTCTCCCAAAATTGGGTCCTGATCATTAAGTGTGGACCATTAATTGAGATCAAGTCTGTTTTGACACCCGTTAAGAGAATTTTCAAGATAGGTCAATCTAAATTTCGGATCACCAAGAAAATCATATACCCCAGCTCTATTTGATGACCCTGACGCATTGAGCGAATTAGATTTAAAGAAAGTTCGTCAGAAAATGTCAAATTAGAGAAACTCAATCCAAGTGGGATGTGAAACACACTCCTCTCATACGCCTACTCCTTTGTAAAAGGGGTGTGCCTCCCTTCTCCACTCACACGCCTAATTTCCCAACTCCCAATGAAGAGAGAGAGAGAGAGAAGCCTACATGCTCATCATCCTCTTTCTTCTCCACATGTATAGTGTCTCCCTCTTACTCAAGCGATGTCATGATTCATGTAAAACTTTTCCTACATTGAGATCTACTTAGGGTTTAAATATAAGGCTAATGTGAGGGATTCCTTTAAAACTTACACTAATTTGAGTTGATATAATTTATCTTGTTTTTTGCATAGTTTTATACTAATATGATTTTTCATGTAATTGATTGATGAACCGTTATCAATTATTTATCCTTTTGAGAATTATGGTTAAGGTATGATTTTAATTATACATGATTTTTATGAATTTATGTAGGATGATGGATACAAGCCTTGCCCTCTGCCAAATTTGAGAGCGACACGTGCTTCCACTGTACATTGAGTTAGCTTTTGCTCATCTCCCCTTATTCTTATTGAGTTAGCCTATTTGCTACTATTTTCTTTTATTAAAATAGTTTAATGCCACTTTTCTTCTTTATTATGTTAGCCTTGTGCTACCTCCATTTATGGCTTGGGCATGTGTCTTGAAATTTCAAAACTCCCATGGTTCGATTTATTTCCTTTTTTATGCAAGTGATATATTAGAGGTCTCACATCTAGTAATTCATATATTTTATCGTGGACATAATGCGCTTGAGGTAGTGACCCTCTTAGTCGGCATGTAATTCCATGAATTTTGGATAATGGTGCACAAATCGATGTAAGTAATCTATAATGCTTGTTACATCACTTCTGGGATTGGATGTCGCAAATAGTCACTTCATGAACAAATCATGTCACGTAATTCATCTTATCCGTGTGTTGTGCCGTGTTGAGGTGTTTACGTAAATCCACAGTAATGTTGGATACAACGGCGAATTTTCGTAATGTGAGAATGTGGGCGAGCAGGTTTTCTATGAATTATATTCCACATTGCGATGATCATTACGTATGATGGACCGTACACACTTTATTAGGCATGCATTCATATATATATATATATATATTTATTTATTGGTTGCGTATACTGATACCACTCGTAGTGGTGGAGTACGAGATGTATCAGAACCCTCACATTATTCTTATGAATCTCTTGAATTATTGTTAATCTTAAAGGATAACCATCACTATGACTAGGGCATTGACCCTCTCCAATCATACAGATGTTGCAGGTGAATTACAGGTTGACGATACGGATGATAATCATTCTATGGAAGATACGTTTAAATAAAGAAGAAGAATGACACTGGAATTTATTTGTTTATATGTTTTTCATTGTTTACTTTAATATGATGTAATAAGCTCCCATTGAGAGGGTGTGAAACGGCCTAGCTATATGTCCTGGGGGTTGAATAGGACTATGCCAAGTTAAAATAATAACACTGGAGTAAAAGAGTAAGATAGCCAAATAAAGGAAATCAATTCACAATGCTGAAATAAAAAGCAGCCTTAATAATCAAGTATTGAGACGTTGATACAAATGTTGTTCAAAGGACAACCTTACACCATAAAAACTAAGGGTTTAGGCAGGACAACCTTATTTCTAGAACGTTCTTTGTATCAAAAACTTAAACTGAAAAGAAAATAAAAGAAATAGCAAGAAATAAATTCTAAACCATTACAACATTCCCACAATGATTGAAATGTAAATATTACAACATTCACATCCACACATACATTCCCCAAATCTGAATGATAAAAGATATAGAAATTAAACAAACATTCAAATCACATGACACAAGAAATTATAGTGGTTTGCCTGTGTGTACACCAACTGTTAAACAACAACCACATAACTACTCCACTCCTAATATCCTCACACAGGGGATATCAGCGTTTACTATCAAAATAGGTTTCACAGGTTCACCTAAAACCTTCACAATTGTGTCTTTTAAATGGGCTTACACAATTCAAAAACCCCTCTTTCTGAGTTTTCTGGCTTTCCTCAGATAACCAGTACAATGAGATTTTTCTGGCGAATCCCAAAAGAAACCAAAAAGAATGTAAATTACGATAATGTAAAATACATGGATTTCTCCTTTTCTTTGAAGCAGCCCGGAAGAACCAATCGGAGTAGAAGTTCGAATATAAAAGTTCAATGTCCAATACTCACTTTAAAATGGTTCTAGGTTCTAATTGATTTTAAATTAAACCAGTTGGGCTTAGCTTTATTTGATTTTGATTCCAAGAGGACGGAATACAAAAATTCTTCTTTTAAATCAGATTGGAATGTAGAAACAAAATCAAATGCATAAGCTAACAAAAAGAGAATATTAAATATGCACAAAGTAGCTTAAAATGAACACAAACTTATCTCAGAGTAAAGCCTTGAATTTTCTTGAATTGAGTTCTCATTCTCTGAAATTCGTGCTCTATTTATAGATGTAAAAACCTCGTCTACAATTGGTCTTGAAAACACTTCGATTGGTCATAGAACTAACGACATTTTGAAATTCTAAATGATATCTGAAAAAACCGTTCTACGACTAGTCTTAGGATGTCCACGACTGGTCGTAGCAGACCCAAGACTGGTCGTAGAAAACCAGGATTGGTTGCTGTAGTTCGAGTCGTAGAACTAGGATTGGTCATGGGACGAGTCGTGCGCTGTTCACACGATCGGTCGACCAGGTCTCAGGACAGGTCGTAGTATAACCAAAAAATTTTAAAAAATTGCAATAACTTAGGACTGGTCGTGGAATTTCTTGGTCTAGTCGAACCAGTGCTAAGACTAGTCAAACAAGGTCCAGGACTAGTCTTAGAACAGAACAAAATTATATAAAAAGATTCAACTTGAATTATGTATACAAAATGGCCTACCCTAAGGTTAAACTAAGGTCTATCATACCTGGGACATGAAGTATGAACATTGAAACTTCATTCAATCAAAAGATGGTTGACCTTTGAACCTTATGAAGCTTGAAATCTTTGCTTGATGTAGGTTGATCTTGAGATCTTCTAAAGCTTGGTTTTGTCTTCTTAGGTTGTACTTCATTTTGAGTTGAACATCTTCTTTAGACTTGAACAAGCACTCTTCTTATCAATGTAGTTCTGAATATTGAAGCTTACAGAAGAGGACCAAGTACATGACCTTGCATTTCTTGAAGTAGATCACTGTACTTGACTTGAAGCATTGATGCAGTGTCTTGAACATTCATATAACAACAAACTATACAAGACACATATAGAGGTTTTGGCACAATAGAATTTGACAACCAAAGGAGCATAAGACCATAGCACTTATAATCTTCCCCTTTGTCAAATTTGTGACAAAACACACTCAAATAAAAATAAGAGAAGCACAACACATACTTAACAAAGAATCATGCACCAGTTATCGCAGAAAACCAGTTACAGCCTGGTTAAAGAATCATGCACCCGTTGTCATAAACTAACACACAACATTCATCTAGAGGCACTCCTCTATACTTACTCCCCCTGAGTAGCATACATAAAAAATTATAAATCTGCTAATGCTGCTACTAATCCATATCCATCTCCATTTCATAACCATAAGCAATCAAACTAAAAGCTTCTCCCCCTTTTTGTCACAAAATGACAAAGGAAGAATAAATGGACAAGAATAATAAATAGGAGAGTAATAGATGAAATAACTAGGCAAGATATGAGAAAAAGATAAGCATAAGTAAAATCCACATATCATAATCCAGTTCAATCTAAAGATAGATAAAAACAGTCTTGCATACTGAGAGAGAGCAAAGTAGGATTGAAGTTATTACAGACCATCAGAGAAAAACATTTAGTCAGATCCAGAAGAGGGAGCAGGAATAGATGGATCAATTTTGTATAAACCCTTAGTAATGCGCCTCATATACTTGCGCAGATAAGCAAATTAAGATGATTGTGTTGCACGTAATTGAGTTATCTCTTCCTTAAGAGAATTCAACCTCTCATCAACATCAGAAGGCTGAAAATCTGGATCATTTAATACCATAGAATCTTAAATTTTTGAAATTTAAGCCATTAAATTATCATATATATATTCCCAACTTCTGCTTCATTCTCTGCTGCAGCACCACTACCACCAACATCCACTTGACCAGGAGCCAATTCCAATTTCATCTTGTTAATATTTGTATTGTTGAATATAAGATGATGGATATGTGCCTCTCCAATAGCCATAGCTACGAGCATGTGAGTAGTTAAAACAGTCATAAGATAGGTAAATGGGATATCACTATAACCTAGATGGAGACGAAACTGAATGATGGAATGATAGATTAAAGAAGTCAGACAGATGTTTACACCAGAGATGACAAAATGCAAAACACGAACCATAAAAGCAATTAGTTCTATTTTGTTACTAGAATGCGGGTACATATTTGAAATAAAGATTCTGTGAAGAACCCTGTATCTGGGTAATAAATACTTTGAGGGGAGCGCATTCACTTTATGAATCCATTGCACATCTATATTACACAGTTCTCTAGTGAGCATGTGCTTTTCTGATTCTGAGGGTTTTTCAGCTAAAGTATGAATGGGAATACCCTCATCATTAACAGGAATGTTCATAAGGCCAGCAATTAGATGACGATCTACATCAAATGGACCTTCTCTAGCATCAATTTTAAATGATAAATTCTCACTAGAAAAATAAGAAATGCATGCAAACATGGATTGAGCAATAGATTGGTATGCAGGCTCACCCCAATGTAAGATGTTATCCCATCCTACAGATTGGAGTAGAGGTAGGATACCAAAATGAGCAATATGGTTAAGATCAACAGGACGTTCAACAATGACTTTGCGCATACACAAATCCCGTACATCGGAGGGATCATTTTCGGGTGACTAAAGATAGCGTTGAGTGATAGAAGTTGATCTAGAAGATGATGGACCATGGGAAGTTTTCTTTTTCCCCTTAGCATCCATTTGCAATACAAGACTCAAAGAAACAAATAGATACAAAAGATTTGAAGTGGGGTTTTGATAGATCAGATTTTTCAAAAGAAAACCCCAAAATTGCAATGAAAGATCAAATAGATTACTCTAAGAGTGAAAATGAAGTAATATTAACTAGAATCTACAAGAAAAATGCATAAAACCCACTAACCTTGAAGAACAATGAAGGTGGGTACGACTGGTCGGGCGTCAGCTTGTTGAAGAGAAAACTGAAAATGAAGAAGAAAAGGTTTTTCCCAATATTAAAAGATCCACTGAGTTTTACGACGAGTCGTGGATGTGCTCGACTAGTCATGACACGACCGGTCGAGAACACACACGACTGGTCATGTACCGACAAAAATAAGCATTTTCATAAAAATTTAAAATTTAAGCCATTAAATTATCAAATATATATATATACACTATGATACAAGTATACAAGAATATTCAATTTAAATTACACATACCAAGATCAAATTTCAATTTACTAAACCTGCTTTTGTCGAGCAGTTTAGTGAAAATGTTAGCAAGTTGAGTCTCGGTCGGAATGTATTCCAAAGATATTATTTTATCTTCTACTAATTCACAAATGTAATGATACCTAATGTCAATGTGCTTGGTCCGTGAATGCTAGATTGGATTTTTAGAAATATTTATTGCATTGGAATTATTACAATATAAGACCATAGAATCTTGTGCTATTCCGTAATCACTTAACATACGTTTCATCCAAACAAGCTGAGTACATGCATTTCTAGCTGCAATGTATTCAGCCTTAGTAGTTAAGAGTGATACGGAACTTTGCTTCTTGCTAAACCAAGAGACTAAACAATTTCCAATATAAAAACAACCACCACTGGTTGATTTCCTATCATTGATATTCCCAGCCCAATCAGCATCAGTGTACCCTACCAATTGAACACTAGTATCCTATGGATACCAAAGACCCAAATTTATAGAACTTGCGACATATCGAATAATCCGCTTAACCGCAGTTAGATGTGACTCTTTAAGGTTAGACTAATATCTAGTGCAAATACCAACACTTAAAGCAATATCAGGTCTACTAGTAGTTAAATAAAGTAAACTACCAATCATACTTCTATACAATTTAGGATCCCTGTAGAGTCCTTTGAGAGTCTTAAAGTTGTACTCATAAGAGTATCAAAATTCTTACCATTCTCAAATCCAAACTTTTTAATCAAGTTCAAGGCATACTTGGTTTGAGAAATAAAGATACCATCAGGTTGATGTTTTACTTACAACCCAAGGAAATAATTTAATTCCTCAACCATACTCATTTCGAACTTAGATTTCATTAAATCTGCAAACTCAACAATCATGTTAGTACATGTTGATCCATAAATAATATCATTAACATAGATCTGAATCATTAAGATATCATTGTTATGTTTCTTAACAAAGAGCGTCTTATCGACACTACCCATTTGAAAATTATGACTTAGTAAAAACTTAGTCAATTTTTGATACCATGCCCTGAGAGCTTGTTTTAAATCATATAGAGTTTTTTTAAGATGGTATACATGATCAATTAGTTTAGGGTCTTCAAACCCTGTAGGTTGTTCAACATATACTTCTTCATGTAAATCGTCATTCAAAAAGGCACTCTTTACATCCATTTGATAAATTTTAAACTTTCTAAAGCATGTAATGGATATAAAAAGTCTGATTGATTCAAGGCGAGCAACTGGGGCAAAGGTTTCATCGTAATCAATCCCTTCTATTTGAGTTTACCCTTGTACAACCAGTCTTGCCTTGTTTCGAATAATATTCCCAAGTTCATCAGACTTATTTTTAAAAATCCACTTTGTTCCAATAATATATTTATCTATAGGTCTAGGAATAAGGTACCAGACATCATTTCGAACAAACTGATTAATTTCTTCCTGCATAGCTACTATCCAGTTTTCGTCAGAAAGAGCTTTTTTTACGTCTTCTAATTGTCTACGAGTGCACACACCAGTGAGAGGGTTTTCAAGAATTTGAGTGGTTGGATGATCTTTGACAGTCCTTAATTCAGAATTATTTTGACTTGATGAAGTATCTGGTTTGTCAATCAAAAGAACTTCATCATTATCTGAACTAGGGGCAGGTGTATTCAAGTGATCATCAATGACCACATTAATGGACTCTTGAATCACACTGGTCCTATTGTTTAGAACGCGATATGCATGATTGTTTAAAGAATATCCTAAAAAGATCCCATCATCACTTTTTGTGTCAAACTTTCCCAGATTTTCACGGTCACGCAAAATATAGCACTTGCTACCAAAAACTCGAATGTATTTGACAGTAGGCTTCTTATCAAACCAAAGTTCATAAGAAGTTTTATTATTAGATTTACATGTATAAACTCGGTTGATAATATAGCACGCAGTATTTACGGCTTCAGCCCAAAGATTTTTAGGGAGCTTCATACTATTCAACATTACATTTTTCATTTCTTGAAGCACTCTATTTTTCCTCTTCACAATTTCATTTTGTTGTCGTGTTTTAGGCGCATAGAATTCATGCGATATTCCCTGATCGCTACACAATTTCTCAAAACTGCTATTCTCGAACTCAGATCCATGATCACTACGGATCTTACAAACTTGAGAACTTTTTTCAGTTTGGATCCATTTGGGAATCCTTTTTACTTCATCAAGGGTTTCTGATTTATCCCTTAAAAAGGCTACCTAAGTGAATCTAGTAAAATCATCCACGATTACCAGTATGTAATTTTTGTCACCTCGACTCTCCGTCCTGGTAGGCCTTATAAGGTCCCTATGGAGAAGCTCGAGTGGTCTGGATGTAGCATTGAAGTTCACCTTTTTGTGAGAGCTCCTTATTTGCTTGCCATACCAGCATTCACTATATATTTTGTCTACTTTTTGTAATTTAGGTAGACCTCTTATTAGTTCTCTCTTGCTCAATCAGTATAAATTACGGTAGTGTACATGTCCAAGGCGTTTATGCCATAATTCTATTTCATCGGTATGGACTATGTAACACGATTGATTAGATGAGCTACCATTGCTTACAATATAGCAGTTTTCAGAAGTCCTATGACCAGTTAATATTACAGAACCTTTTTGTTTAAGATTTGACAACCTTTATTAGGAAATTTCACGCTATGATTGTTAGCACATATTTGAGATATGCTTAACAAGTTGTATTTTAGCCCCTCAACATATAAAACATTCCTAAATAGGAGGAGGTTATAGAGTTGAACCGTACCTTGGCCAATAATCTTACAGTTTCTACCATCACCAAATGTGACTGACCCATCAGTCATATCTTTAAGATCGGTGAATAAAACCTTATTGCCTGTCACATGCCTGGAGCATCCACTATCAAGGTACCACTTTGAATATCTTGTAGTTTTGAAAGTAGTGTGGGCAACCAAGCAAGTAACCTTAGGAACCCATTTCATAACTGTTTTGGGTTTATGAGTATAGTTGGTCTTTTTCTGTCTGTTGTTATAAGAATGACCTACTAGGTTAGATTTTAAGAGCTCCTTAAGCAAATCAACTATTTTTTTAGCTAAAGGATTTTGGTTTTGAGTTTTATAGTTGACATAATTGCATTTAGGTTTTTGAAAAGTTTTAGCATTTTTAGAGAAACTTTAATTAATACTTTTCCCTTTTGAGTTAGAAGTTTCTTCTTTCACAAACTTAGGAGGAGTATTCTTCTATTTAGAAGGTATATTCTTATCATAGCCCAACTCGGATCTGTTGCCACATTTTCTAGATCCGAATAGAAGTTTTTCAAACTTTGGATCTCCTTGGGCATTCCTCCATGTATCCTTTAAACTCAAAAGTGAAGAGTTTTCAAGCTTAAGTTTATCATTTTCAGATTTAAAATTTTCAATCAGGGAAGTTTTAAATTCTAAATCACTTTTAGTCTTTTCAAAACGATCTGAAATATGGGATTTTTCTAAAACAAGAGACTCAAAATTTTCTTTAAATTTTAAAAACTTTTCTTTTTGAAGTTTTAGTTTTACGGCAATTTTACAACATTCCTTGTATAGGGCATTATAAGCATCTTGTAGATCTTCTTCATTTTCATGATCACTATTCAGATTTTCTTCACCAGTTGAATCATCATGATTTGAAAAAGTGAACTTGGCTAGAGTCATAAGGGCTTTAACTTCATTGCCCAACTCAGTTTCAGAAACTTTTGATTCAGAAGAGGCTTCAGTGCCAGAAGATTCATCCCAAGTAGCAAATATTCTTTTCTTTTTAGATTTGTCCTTTTTAGGACATTTGTTTGTTAAATGCCCATATTCTTAGCAATTGTAACATTAACTATCTTTCAAAGATTTTCAAGTTTTAGATTTAGGTTTAGATCTTTTCTTATCATTTGATTTTTGAAAATCAACCCTCTTCTTACTCTTGAAAATCTTGTAAAACTTTTTCCCTAAAAGAGCCATATTATCTTCAGAATTTTCTAAATCAGAATTTTCTTGAGAAATATATTTAGAAGTTTTAAGAGTGATAGATTTACCTTTAGTAGCTTTAAAGTTTAACTCACAGGTTTGTAAAGAACCAACTACTTCTTCTGCCCTCATATTGTCTGTATCATGAAGTTCCTAGATCGCGGTTACCTTAGAGTTGAACCGTTCAGGAAGTGAGCGTAGTATCTTTGCACATACTTTATTTTCTGAGATTTTATCGCCAAGACCCCATATAGAGTTTACAATGTCATTCAATCTTATATAAAAGTCCATAAACATTTCATTTTCTTCCATATGAATTTCCTCAAATTTGGTTGTGAGGAGTTGGACTTTAGATTTCTTGACAATTGATGTACCGTCGTGTGTCATTTCTAAAATATCCCAAGCTTGCTTTGCAGTATCACAGGATATAATTCTTTTGAACTCATTTGATGATAGTGTGCAAGTGATTGCATTTAGTGCTTTTGCATTGGCACTACTCTCATTTTTCTGAAGAGTGGTCCATGAGAAATACGGTGTTACTCTCATTGATTTTGAAGCAACGATACCAGTTACTTCAGTGGTAGGTGGGATCCATTCAATCACTGTGGCTTGCCACACACTCTCATCCATTGATTTGAGGAAAATCCTCATCCTGGCTTTCCAATAGGCATAGTTGGAGCCATCAAATGGTGGAGGCCTAGTGACTGAAAGGCTATCAAAATTTGACATCTTATATATGGCTTAGATCGTTTGCTCAGAAAATAAATCTAAGAATAAAGAATTAAAAATGAGCTATTAAGCTCTAATACCACTTGAAACGGCCTAGCTATATGTCCTAGAGAGGGGGTGAATAGGACTATGCCAAGTTAAAATAATAACAGCGGAGTAAAAGAGTAAGATAGTTAAATAAAGGAAATCAATTCACAATGCTGAAATAAAAAGCAGCCTTAATAATCAAGTATTGAGACGTTGATACAAATGTTGTTCTAAGGACAACCTTACATCATAAAAACCAAGGGTTTATGTCAGGACAACCTTATTTCTAGAACGTTCTTTGTATCAAAGACTTAAACTGAAAAGAAAATAAAAGAAATAGCAAGAAATAAATTCTAAACCATTACAACATTCCCACAATGCTTGAAATGTAAATATTACAACATTCACATCCACACATACATTCCCCAAATCTGAATGATAAAAGATATAGAAATTAAACAAACATTCAAATCACACGAAATAAGAAATTATAGTGGTTCGCCTGTGTGTACACCAACTGTTAAACAACAACCACACAGCTACTCCACTCCTAATGTCCTCACACAGGGGATATAAGCGTTCACTATTAAAATAGGTTTCACAGGTTCACCTAAAACCTTCACAATTGTGTCTTTTAAATGGGCTTACATATTTCAAAAACCCCTCTTTCTGAGTTTTCTGGCTTTCCTCAGATAACCAGTACAATGAGATTTTTCTGGCAAATCCCAAAAGAAACCAAAAAGAATATAAATTACGATAATGTAAAATACCTGGATTACTCATTTTCTTTGAAACAGCTCGGAAGAACTAATCGGAGTAGAAGTTCGAATATAGAAGTTCAATGTCCAATACTCACTTTAAAATGGTTCTAGGTTCTAATTGATTTTAAATTAAACCAGTTGGGCTTAGCTTTATTTGATTTTGATTCCAAAAAGACAGAATACAGAAATTCCTCTTTCAAATCAGATTAGAATGTTGAAACAAAATCAAATGCATAAGCTAACAAAAAGAGAATATTAAATATGCACAAAGTAGCTTAAAATGAACACAAACTTATCTCAGAGTGAAGCCTTGAATTTTCTTGAATTGAGTTCTCATTCTCTGAAATTCGTGTTCTATTTATAGATGTAAAAACCTCGTCTACGACTGGTCATGAAAACACTTCGACCGGTTATAGAACCAATGACATTTTGAAATTCTGAGCGCTATCTGAAAAAATCGTTCTACGACTAGTCTTAGGATGTTCACGACTGGTTGTAGCAGACCCAGAACTGGTCGTAGGAAACCAGGATTGGTTGCTGTAGTTTGAGTCGTAGAACTAGGACTGGTCATGGGACGAGTCATGCACTGTTCACACGACCGGTCAACCAAGTCTCAGGACAGGTCGTAGCATAACAAAAAAATTCCAAAAAATTGCAACAACTTAGGACTGGTCGTGAAATTTCTTGGACTGGTCGAACCAGTGCTAGGACTAGTCTAACAAGGTCCAAGACTAGTCTTAGAACAGACCAAAATTATATGAAAAGATTCAACTTGAATTATGTACACAAAATGGCCTACCCTAAGGTCAAACTAAGGTCTATCATACCTGAGACATGAAGTATGAACATTGAAACTTCATTCAATCAGAAGATGGTTGACCTTTGAACCTTATGAAGCTTGAGATCTTTACTTGATGTAGTTTGATCTTGAGATCTTCTAAAGCTTGGATTTGTCTTCTTAGGTTGTACTTCATTTTGAGTTGAACATCTTCTTTAGACTTGAACAAGCACTCTTCTTATCAATATAGTTCTGAATATTGAAGCTTATAGAAGAGGACCAAGTACATGACCTTGCATTTCTTGAAGTAGATCATCGTACTTGACTTGAAGCATTGATGCAGTGTCTTGAACATTCATATAAAAACAAACTATACAAGACACATATAGAGGTTTTGGCACAACAGAATTTAACAACCAAAGGAGCATGAAACCATAGCACTTACAGGGTGTTTGAAGATTAGTCAGATGCTTTTTACTATAATAATAAATACAGTTGATTTTACTCTTATGAATGCTTACCTTCATGAATGTAAGTGAATGTGATATAAATAAAAAAATAAAAATAAGGTGCGATTTTAAAGTATCCAATTTTTACATTATTAACACCCGGAATTCTCGAGAACCAGTATATATTCGGGCCACGAAAATTCGAGATGTTACAATAACCCCCTACTCCACCTCTACCTTCATCGCCAGAATCATTATTTAGTTTTTTTTACGGCTTCAACTGTAGGAGAACTATGGGCTGACTCTGACCTAGAGGTGTTCAAAAGATGGTCGTTTTCCTCTTCTGAATCGGATGGTGGAGATGCCTTTTCAACGTCCTCATTCATAGATTCAATAAGTTTTTTAAGCTACTTTTTATGATCTGATTTGTACGAGATTCTCAACCGCCGATAAAATCCTATGAGACCTTTAAGAAACTTTGATGATTTACTCCTACTTGCCTGAGTATATACTTGTGCCCGAGAATCTCAGGTGTTAATAATATAAAAATTGGATGCTTCAAATTCACACATTAAAAAAAAATAAAATTACATCCAGTTACATTTATAGAGGTAAACCATTCATGAGAGTAAAGTTAACTGTATTTATTATTCCATTAGAGTAAAAAAATTTAACAAATCATCAAATGCCCTCTCAATGAGAGCTTATTACATTATCAAAGTTTGTAGTGGAAAATAAATAAAACTAATTTGGCACTATTCTTCTTCTCTATTCGAACCCGTTTTCCACATAGCAGTCGTCGTCCGTTATAACTTGTAATTCACTTGCAACATCTGTATGGTTGGAGAGGGTCAATGCCCTACTAATAGTGGTGGTCATCATTTAAAGTTTAAAATGATTCAAGTGATTCATATAAATAACAAAAAGATTCCGATACTCTCATACTCCACAAATATAAGTGGTATCGGTATGCACAAACATTCTATATGAAATGCATGCCTAGGAAAGTATGTACGGTCCATCACACTCAGCGATCATCACAATGTGGAAAGTAGTTTAAAGATATCTGACTTGCCCCGCATCTCATACTACAGCGATTCATCAGCGTGTCCAACGTTAATGTAGATTTATGCGAACATCTCAAAGTGGCACAACACACAGATCGAATGAATTACGTGACACATTTGTTCATGGAGCGACTATTTGTGACATCCAATCTCGAAAGTGATGTAACACGTATTGAGGATTACTCACATCGATTTGTGTACCACTACCCAAAATCCATAGAATTACGTGTCAACCAAGATGGTCACTACTCGAAACGCATTACGTTCACGATGATATGTAGATCACTAGGGTGGGATTTCCAACGCGATACTTACGTAATAAGGTAATAATGTGATGATTTAAATTGTGTAATAGTCATTCATAAGGTGATACATGATTCACAATAATAAAATTTGAAGCATGTAAGAATAAGATAATCAATTCAATTCAATCATAAATTTTAAAGGAAGAACCCTCACCTTTAGAACTGGATATCTTTCTAAGGTTGTCAGTACTTGTTGTATACGGCGTAGGGTCGGATTTATCGTAATTCCTACAGTTAGATTTTAACATTATACTGATAAGTTCAAATACTAAAGTCTGTAGATCTAGGTTTTACACTAAATAGTAACTTAATTAAAACCTCAAAAGAATAATTTACCTTGTTTAGAAATTTCTTGCTTAATAGATTGGATTCGCCAACATTCTACGTCGAGTTGTCCCTCTTTAACCCATAGTAGTGCAACGATCTTCCTCTTCCAAGCTCTCTCTTTCTCTCTATTTTAACTTTACTGTTTCTTTTCTTCCTAAGTTTCTATGTTCTTTCTCTCTCTCTCTCTCTCTCTCTCTCTCTCTCTCTCTCTCTATTTCGCATATTCTAGTCGAAATCTCTTCAAGATAGGATATATAGGTGTGTTCGAGCAGCCATTGCATAAGAGGAAACATCCAACATGTTACACCTTGTGCAAAACAGTTCACGGACAACTCAGGCATGAGTTATTCTACTTAACACAATGCTCCAGATTGTTAATGTAATATTAGTGGTATTTTGGTGGATGTTATGGAATTAGGTGGGCCTCTTGATAGGTGAGTTGGATCTTTGATCAGGCCTTGTTAAGGAACTTACGGTTATGATGTACAATGAGGAAGATGATCCATCTTCCATGGTGAATTTGCATCCAAGGTGTATTTCTTCAAAGTGCTGATCATGGATGGTCCAGATTGTTCAGATGGTGCTTCATGGACCATAAATCGAAGGTTCAGGGTCCTTTGCTTGGTGGGTCTGCCCAAAAGAAGCTTCCGCATGGTGCGACTTGATTTTGGGAAGAACGGTAGAGATGTCATGTTTATCCCAAGGTTCTCAACTCCTATCCCTGTTAGAAGGAGTCAGAATCCTTCCAGGGATGTACAAACGGCTTGGATTAGTCGTAGAAGCCTATCCCGTTCGAATCGTGTGTAGTGGGCTTTGCGTGGGAGAGTTTCTGATTCTGTTACCACTCACAGACGTAGAAAACACGGTTTTGAATGCCATGCATTGCATGGTTTACATCGTAGATGAAAGGTCGTGATCCTCATATTATAGGGTTTCAATGGTGTAGATTTGGTTGGAAAGTTCGGTGTTGGATTAACATGAATTCAACTCTCGAGTAGGAGAAAAAACAGGAAGTTTTTGGTTTGAAAGCTCTTTTTTGAGCGCAAGCATTCCAGACACTGTTATAGCGTGTGGAAGTTGCCCGCTTCTATTTCAATTGCAGTGGCCAGATGGGGTCCACTGTGATGAGTTTTGAGAGATCCATTTCGTCCATTTGTTTCTTTATATCATGTTAGGACACAGGGTTAAAAATAAGGTAGATCCATTAATGAGGTGAACCACATGGTTTGAATTAGTTGAAGATGCTTACTCTTGTACGTTTGACGTGCTTCTACCGGGATTAGAAATTTGGGGAAGGAAGTTTCCTTCAAACACGTCTCTTTATGTGAGGCTAGCTTGTCCATTGTCTGTAGGTATAATGTTGGGTCCATCATGATTTTTATAAGGAATCCACTCCATTCATCAATATGAGCAAGTCGTTTTGGACCATGGGACTAAATATGGAGTTGATATGAGGCGTAGGTAAGCTTATCTTAAAAATTCTCCTACCAAGTGCCAAAACGGACTTAATCTTGATTAACACTCCACGCTTAATGAATAGGGCTCAATTTTAGAAGAAATGTGTAATCAGGAGAGGCAGATGATTGGGTAAAACTTGGTGATTGATCGCTGGTGGAAAAAGCCTTCTCACCTTTTGCACCAAAAGGAAGGACTTGGTTTTAAGTCGGTCAATATTCAATGATGTAGGATCATAGATTGATGCTTAAATTTTGTATAATCTCATAGTCACATGAGGCCAAAGTGTAGTCCAAATTTGAGTTGTGATTGATGATGTAAAGTGGGTCAATCCGAAGCTCCAGATTTAAGAAGAGTTGGTAAGCTTAAAACTGCTAACTTCGTTCCGAAGAAAAAGGCTACCAATATGGGGTTATTATATTTCACACTTGGTCCCGGTAATGGTCAATCCAATTCATTCATATGAAGGGAAATGTCCTACTATGAATACTCACGAGCTTTCTTCACTCGATGGACACCAAAATCAATGGTTAAGGGGTTGATTTGCCAATTGGGTCACTTCTACAATGATATAGGAGTTGAAATTCGATGTGTACAGTTAATTTAGGTTATATAGGAATGATATAAAATCTCTCATCAAACAGATCATGAGAACCATATGATCTAGAATTCAAGGGTATAAGTTAATGACATTTTTGTAATTATCTCTAATATGAGAGTTTTGGGAAATCTAATGGTTCTACATGGTTATAGGCATGTTTTTAAGTAATTCTTACAAAAGAAATTATATATAAATCATTGTGAATAATAAGTTATTTATCAAATTAATTAAAGGAATGTACATATATTAATCAACATAATGGATGGTCAGATGACATATTAAAAATGAAAAAACTTAATGGTTAGTACTCTAATTATGTATATAAGTGGGTGTACAGTTAGTTTTGTAAAAGGATGAACACAAGTAGGCTTTTGGAGTGGTCAAGAGGTAGAACATGTATACCGTTAGATTGAAGTGATTTGTTCACGTGTAAGTTTCTCATATTGTAATTCTGATGGTAGGTTAAGTATATTCATAAGTGGTGAACAAGATGAACTGATTAGAATCTCAATTTGATAAGTGTATGAGCGGATGCAGATATCAAGTAGTTAGTTTACTATGATTGGGTGATCTAAACTCAAAGTGGACGGTCATATATCTTTACCTATCGGTGGATAATTGATTGAACAATTGGTTATGTTGGACAAGTGTGAATATTTAGACATATGATAATCTTGTCTTAAAATCAACGGTCGGGTGACTTGATCTATGGATGAAGATCATTCTCAACGATCTAATTCATGTTGGAGAATAGATGTAAGGTTAGGATAGCTAAATTGGTATCATACACATGTACATACTAAGTTAAACTTTATGGTGACACTCGAGAACTTTCAATATTCAGGTATTGAAAAGTTCAGAGTATTACAATCTACTTCTTTAAACAATATTTCGTCTGTGAAATTTAATTACTTTTATCATTCTCTCTTGCTCTTCTTCTCTATTAACTGTGGAGGGCCTGGATGTAGTTCCTCTGCTTAACCCTTCTTCATCTATAATATGCCTACTTTTATATCTTTTGTAGTTGGTTGTATTGGTTATAATTATAGGGGGAGGGGTGGAGAAAGTCTTTATATTTGAGTCCAAAATGGCTCGAAATAAATCCTACACTTCTTGAGGAGCTTTGCTACAGGGTGCTGTGTCTCCTCCCTGACAAGTCAAATGTAATTTCAGCCGATTTATTTTATTTACAAACTATTTTCCACACAACTTACATTGTAAATTTATCTTTCCATCTTGTGAATAGACTTAGACTCCATAATCCCATATATCTGCCGATGTATCATCTTCCGATGACATTTATACAGGTGTATATTTTAAAAGAAAATATTTGGTTAGGTTAAGGCAACATAAAAAAATAAGTTATAATGATGAATGAACTACAGTGATGAATGAATGCAATTAACCAACCATATAATATGAGATTTAAGTAACATTAATTAATTTAATAGTACATATGAAAAGAGAGAAATATCCATCCATGCATAAAATATTACAATATAAGTCTATAAAAAATAATTACAAATATCCTGTTATAACTTGTAAGCAAATGTAAGAGAAATAGAAGGCAGTGTCTTATCCTTCAGTTCATGCAATTGTTATAAGTACTATCTCATCTTGCTTGTCACTTTTATCTTCCTCAAACTCCTCATCAACAGAGTTTTATTTGCCCTAGATCGGACACAGCCAATCCTATGTATAAATGAGTGCTTCAATTAATTCTAGTGTAAGCGAGCTTCGATACTTATTTATGACCCTACTCTCCATACTAAAAGCAGATTTTGAAGCCACAATTAAAATTGGAATTAATAATGTCTTATGCCATTAATGAGAGCACATGGTATTGTAAATCACGAGATTTCTTCTTCCATCAGTCCAAAACATCAAATTCTTCGCCTTTATACTTTACAAGTGGCTCCTTGAGATACTTTTCAAGTTCTGATTGGGTTCTCTGCATTTGAGTTTCAACTTGTGCCAAGAAATATATGAAATCATCGATCATTTTTCGTGGTTCATCAACAGTAGAACTAGAACCCCCTCGAGGAGTTTTGTCTTTTGTGGCACCCACATAGAAATTAAACAAATCATCAATTGCATTAGGAATCTTATCGACTTCAGAGACACTCTTCTCACCATACAACTTATTACATATGAATACAACCATGAACATCTTGTATCGAGGATTAAGAACGACTGCAACAGCCATTACCAAACTGCACTCAGACCAATACTTATAAAACTTTAACTGCATACCCATGGTCATTAATTATAAAAATTCTGGTCCACTACAGCTTCTATGTAATACATCTTTTATCCTCTAAAGTTTTGGCAGAAATATATTTGTTGTTGGATGCTTGTTGAAAATTTCTTCATTGTGTCATAAAAAATTGAAAGGAACTTACGAACTGATTCAACTCTTGACTAATAATCTTCAAAAGACAACTAAAGATTCACACTATTACGCTCCACATAGTGAGAGAATGCATCTCTGAAAGTTATCATTGAATTCAACATTTCAAAGTGTCATGATATCCAGTTTCATCGTTCTTTGATATGACAAATTCAACCGCTTCACGATCTCATTGCATATATATAATCGTGAAGGTGACCCTCATATATATTTCACACTCTCTCTTATGTTCTCGATCGTTGGCTCATTTGGTTTGAGGCCAACTTGTACAATCAAGTTTAGGATATAGTCACAACAACGAACATGAAATATCTTTCCACCAAAATACAAGTCACTGGTTGCCCTAAACTGGTTCTGCAAATTTGTTATCACGTTATCATTTGCAGAGGCGTTGTCTAAAGTTATTGAGGAGATTTTCTTCTTAATGCCCCACTCCATAAGACATTTGTACATATAGTATAAAATCATCAATCCAGTGTGAGAAGGCGCAAAATAATGAAATTATCTTGCAGAGCCTTCATTTGACATCAACGTAGTGAACAGTTAGTGACATACACTCATTTTGTTGATTGAATGCCGTCCACAAATTTAATGTTAGGCTAATTCGAGAAATCGATTCCAACTGTCCTTTCAACTTGAGCTTCTCGCTTTCATATATCTTCATTACAGTCTCTTTATTATTGTACGGGAGACCTTCTCCTATCTGGTGTTAAGGCCTCTAGCTAATTCGACAAAAGTAAGAATTTAAACCATTTGAAATGGTCTTTCATTGGCAATAATAAATTTAGTCTTCAACTCATTGACATGGTTTTTGTTATACTTGTAGATGGGCAATGTACCTTACGACAGACCCACTAAAGATTGGGTAAATGAAAGTGTTTATTACCCTGAGGTTTGAGTTCTTACTTTTTTATGACACTTCAGACTGCGTTTCTTAAGATTTGTGGTTGACCCATCGAATTGCTTAGCGTATTGAGTCTTGCAGTTCTTGCATTGTATCTTCACTCTACTATTTTTCATAGTTACTTTTTTAAAATCTTCCCACACTACCGATTTTTTTTTTTAAATTTTCCTGTAATCTATGACTGTGAGGTATTAATATCAATGGGTACCTCTTCATCTTCTAGACCTAATCCTTCATCTTCTAAGATCATCGCTGATGTAACTAACAAACCGCCTGGGGTATTGGAAAGACCCTCACTAGCCATCTAATAGTTGAAAGATACTAAATCATATTAGCATTAACAATCTAATGCCTTAAATATTTATACTAAACCCTAAATTAGTCACACATTTAAGGTTGGATAGATTGTAATACTTTCATATTTCCATTTAAATGCCCACACCGAAAATTCGGCATTATTTTCCCATGTTTCTCCAGATAAGTTGATCTTCCATTACATTTCGATGCCAAATATCTAAACAATGTGAAGATATTTGACATTAGAAATGAAAAGGAAGAAACATATCCAGAGAGAAATGAGAAGATGGAGCGCAGATCATGCATGAACATTTAAATAGATTATACGAAAGCATATTATCCATCTAACCTTGAACTGTCCAAAATGGGACAATTTGAACGATTTCTATGCCACAAAAAACACACTATATCTATATATGGCTACATAGAAATCTTCAAATGGGCGACTAATTATCTAACTTATAAGTCACAATAATAAGCTATGAAAAAAAAAAAAGCAATATAATATATATTAAGCTAACTATATAATGCACGAAAATAAGATAAATTAAAAAGAAAGATAATACAATTATACAAACATATTAAGCTAACTACCTAATACACAATAAGAGCTAAGAAGATAAGCAATAAACAATGTAAATGGTAATTCCAAAAAATTAACTACTAATTGTTTAATTCAAAATTTCAAATAAATAAAACACTTTTGCAATTTAGGATTTAGGGTTTAGGGTTAGGGAGGGTTAGTGTTTAGGGTATATGGTTTAGGGTTAGGGAGGGTTAGGGTTAAGGGTTTAAAGTTTAGGGTTAAGGGGTTAGGGTTAAGGTTTTAGGGGTTAGGGTTAAGGGTTGGGGTTTAGGGTGAAGGGTTTAGGGATTAGTGTTAGGGTTAGGATTAAGGGTTTAGTGTTAGGGTTAAGGTTAGGGTTAGGGTTAAAGGGTTTAGGGATTAGGGTTAGTGTTAGGGTTAGGGGAGTTTAGGGTTAGGGTTAGGGTTAGGTTTAAGGTTTAGGGTATAGGGTTAGGGTTAGGGTTAGGGTTAGGTTTAAGGTTTAGGGTATAGGGTTAGGGTTAGGGTTAGGGTTTAGGGTATAAGGTTAGGGCTAAGGGTTTAGGGATTAGGTTTAGTGTTAGGGTCAGGGTTAAGGGTTTAGGGTTAGGGTTTAGTGTTAGGTTTATGCTTTAGGGTTTAGTGTTAGGATTATGGTTAGGGTTTAGGATTTGGGTTTAGGGTTAGGGGTTTAGGGTTTGGGGTTAGGGTTAGATCGGCCGAACCACTAGTGGGATGCTGCACTCGAGCTAGGCCCAGGGTGGACCACCAACAAGGTTCTGAGCTCGGCCGGACTAGCAGCCTGGCTGCTTGGGCTAATTCGCAGGACTGCATCCAATCAAAGGTGGGATGGGAGTTGTTGGTTAATCCAAGGTAAGATCCATCATCCACCAAAGTAGATGGACCAGATCGATGATCACACCCGATCCAGGCCTAGGGTGGACCACCAACGGCCACGCGGGACGCTGCACCTGAGGTCGCGAGCCAGGGTGGGCCACTAGCGAGGTCCCGAGCTCGTTCGGACCACCAGCGGCCTGGCAAGACGTTACACTCGAGGTCCCGAGCTAGGGCGGGCCACCAGCAAGGTCCCGAGCTCGGTGGACCACATTAAAAAAAACCATTAAACTTAAAATTTTAAATTACTTGATGAAGGGAAGTGAAGGACGATGAGTGGTTCCGATCGGGTGCTAGGCTACTGGCTAGCCAGGATTCGGGGTTCCAATCGGGTTCAGTGTGGCGCGGGTAGGGTTAGGGTACAAGTGAGGTGAAAGGGAAAGTTAGGATTTTGGTTATATAGGTACCTGATTCCGTTCCGAGTCGGGTTTCGATCAAATCGGATTTGACCGGACCGTGTTTCGGATTGAGTTGGGTCGGGTTACTATGTAACTCAAACTCGACTCGGTCGGGATTCAGATCCGAGTAGGTCTACTCGATCCGAACCCGACCCTGGCATTCAGTTCGAGTCGAGTCGGATCCAACAGAGTCGATCGAGTCGGATCCGCCAAGTCAAGTCGGGTCCTGCCCACATCTAGAAAAAATGCAAGGATCTTATTAATAACATTTGCTTGATGATTGGCTAGGTGATTTGGGAGATAAAGTAAAAATGTGACGGACGGACGGATTGAAAAGGTCTAAGTGCAGGGATCGAAGTTATACAACTCAAATACATTAAAGAATGTTTGGCTAAGATTTTATCTCAAATGGATTAGTAGAAGCACACTTTTGAGTATGGCCTACAATGGAGACCTATAGGCCCTTAGATTCTCTAAGTTTATGGTTGATACATATTAGTCCCTTTAATTGAAAAAGCGATGCTAAGAAATGCTCTTATACACTTATGAAACAAAATGGTTGGTTCACATCCTCAGATGATCAAGGATACGTGCGGATCTGATGATTTTAATGTGGTATCACTGTGATGTAGGGGCCGACGAGGACACAAACGGACGGATAATTAAATCTAAGGTGGACTCGATATTCCTATGCGAATAAAGACCACTTTGGTGTAAAAATGTTATGTAAATGTAAGAGTTCCCATCAAAACCCTAGGCGGGTAACAACTAAAATTGAAAAACCAAACTACTAATACATAATGGAGTAAAAAGATCAATCTACCCTTTCAAATATATACGAAAGTACACCACTTTAACTAATCATGCGTTTATGTTTGCACGTGTGTAGCCACTCGTCTTCTACCCTGTGGCATGAGAAATATCACCGCCAGCTAAAACATTGGCCTTTTCTTTTTAGAACACTATGGGGCATGTCCTCTCCTATGTTGCCACATGTCATGCAATACGAACTTTTTTTAAGATGCAATGACACGTATCTTATGATAATAATATTCATTGTCTTTTATGAGCTTCTCTTATTGATCTATTGACTTGACGATTTCGCCTTGTTTTTTTGTATAGTGGTACTGCACTATGTTGGCTTTTTAACCATTGAATCTAGCACAGTCAGATTGGGCCTAAACATATTGTTCTCATATTTTCCGATCAGGTGCCTCATCGAATCTAAAGAGCAGATTAGATGTGGCCTCAGCCTCACCAAAGTTAGTGTGACCCACCTTGATTTATATATTCTATATTTATGGCATCCATGGTTTTCCCATATTATTTTAGAGCATGAGCCAAAAATGAAGCTGATCAAAATTTCCGATGGACTGTGATTAACCATTGAAAACTTCTCGTGAGCCACATTAGTTCAGGACGAGGCTGATATTTTTTTTAACCTGTCATCCGAGTTTGTATAACCTTATCAATAGGTTAGATGGCAAATAAGCATTACAAAAACACTACTGTGGGCCCTACGAAGTTTTTACCCGGAGAGCATTCAATTGCCACTATTTCCTCTAATATGGTCCACCTCAGATTTGGACTGCTTCATTTTTGGGCTAAAATGATAAGGTAAAATTAATGGATGGCTAGGATATAGTACATACATTAATGTGAGTGCCACGTAAGGGCCACACGGTCGCACCCAATCCACTCCTTCGTAAGGCCACGCAGTCTTGGTTGAGGCAAGGGGCCGCACCTAATCCGCTACTCTAAATCACATTGAGGATATAAGACAAACATTATCGTGGAGAGCGGATAAGGTGCGGCCCTTTAATGTATTTATTCTGTATCCATGCTGGCCATCCGAAAACAAAGGAGATCCAAATCTCAGATCATACTACGGGAAACGGTGGTGATTGACCGTTTAAAACATCTGGTAGGCTACAAAAGTTTTAGATCAAATTTATATTTATTTAATTTTCTTTTATTCAGGTTTACGTTACCTTGCCTAACAGGTTGGTTGGAAAATAAAAATTACGAAAACAATACATCTGGCTTTAGGAACTTTTTAACGGTGGAACATTAAATCACCACTGTTTCCTATTACATGCTAACCTGGGATTTTATTCTACTTCTTATTTTGGCTCATGCTCTAAAATGATCTCACAAAACGGATTGATGGAGTGGATATAAAAGACATACATCGAGGTGGGCCCTACCGTAAGCGCCGTACCGTATTGGGTGTGGCCGTGGCCGCAGTTAGTCCGCTCCCTCGTGGAGCACGGCAGCACTCGAGTTTTTTTTTTCAACGGTCTTGTCCCCACGAGAGATTCCTTTTCATTCGAGCGAAGACCGAGAGAGAGTGTTATGACATCAGTGTATATCTGGCTTCTCCGTGTAAATAGCTGGTGAGGGTTAAAGAGGCGAAAGAAAGCATGAGTGGAGACGGAAAGACTGTGTGCGTCACAGGTGCCTCTGGTTACATCGCTTCATGGCTAGTGAAGCTTCTTCTCCAGCGTGGTTACACCGTCAGAGCCACCGTCCGCAACCTTAGTAAGATCTCACTTCCTCTTCTCTCTTCTGTCTGATTGCCACCGTAGTTCGTTGATCCAGACTACCATCGATACATTATTTCCGAACAATTTTCTAATTGGATGGTTTAAATCCATCCGATCTATGAATGTTAGTTTGGATCGATGATTTATTTTTCCATAGCTGTTTATTTCCAGGCCACTTTGCCATGCGTTAGTATAGCTTCTTTTTTTGGGAACCACTCATCTATCACGGTTTCCTTCAGATCAACGGTTTAGATCCACAAACCATGGGCCTTAAATGTACATGCTGGCATTTGGCATTCCTGGACTTGCATGTACGGAATGCTTGATTTCCTTTTAATAATCAGAAGAACTCTATGGTGGTCCACTTGCCTTGAGATGGCCAGTTCCAGTGGATACGGTGTGTTGGATCGTGCGCCAAGAAGATCACATCCATCCAATCTTCTGCCCTTTATTAGGCCAAGATTAACATGAACTGCTGCTTTACTTCTTGCTTGAACCTTCTGCCACCAAGCAAAGGGTTAGGATTGACCCATTTGATGGGAAGCAGCTTCGGTGGATCCCTAACTGTGGGGCCCACCGTGATGTATATGCCTTACATCTATGCCGTCCTTCCCTTTTCACAGCTCATTTTACGGAGTGATTTCAAAAGGAAGTAGATCTAAGTCTCAGGTGGACCACACCAGAGAAACAGTGGTTATTGACCATTAAAAACTTCTCGGGGGCTATAAAAGTTTTGGATCAACAAGCTGATATTTGTGTGGTCCCTTCATCCAGGACTTTGTGACATTATCAACAGATTCGATGACAAATAAACATTTCGATGGCTATTAAGAAGTTTTTAATGGTGGATATTTAATCACCACTGTTTCCTCTGATGCGGTCCACCTGAGATTTGGATCTGCTTAGTTGTTAGGATCATGTGAGCTGTCAAAACGGATGGACGGCGTGGATGTAAGGCACATAGATCACGACAGGCCCCACAAGTGAGGGATCCATGGAAGCAGCGTCCTTGCCGAGGCTTTCAAACCATTATTTGTAGGTGTGAAAATCTACGATTGAGAAGAAAATGCGACAGCGGTCCGCCTGGAGGGAAGTGAAAGCTGGATCTCCCAGCCGGATGCAGATTGAGTCCTGCCCCCGCCTGTCTCCAGCTGGGAACGGTCAGGAGCTTTGAGTGGCCACCGTGATGTATGGGTCTTATCCACACCGTCCATCCATTTTTTCATATCATTTTAGGGTATAAGCCTAAAAATAAATCAAATCTAAGGCTCAGGTGGACTACACAATGGCGATTAAACTCTTACCGTTGAAAACTTCTTGGGGGCCACAGAATTTTTGGATGGAGCTGATATCTGTGTTTTCTCTTCATCTAAATCTACCTAAGTTTATGAATAGGTTGGATGGCAAATAAACATCACGGTGGGCCCTAGAAAAGTTTCAACGGTGACGATCATTATCACCGCCGCTTCCTGTGGTCTGGTCAACTTTAGACTTGGATCTACCTCATTTTTGGGCTTATACCCTAAAATGATAAGAAAATAGATGGACGGTGTGGATAAGACCCATACATCACGGTGGCCACTCAAAGCTCCTGCCCCTTCTCAGCCGGAGAAGGGGAGGGGGGAGGGAGGTAGGACTCAATCCGCGTCCGTTCTAAACACGCAGTCAATGGTACGATCTTTTTATTTTTTATTTTTCCTTTCAATATGAGTTTAAAAGGAGTTTTGCTAAAAATGGCCAAGACACGTGCGAGTCGTTCGCATGAGTCCACACGTGCCACATAACATACGTGGGAGGGGTGTAGGTGGGTGGGTCTCTCTACTCTCATCTGGGAATGAACAGATCAATGGTAGAATAGAAATGAGCGAGGTGGACGGTTGGTTGCAGATGATCCCAAGAAGACGGAACACCTACGGGCGCTGGATGGAGCAAGTGAAAGACTCCATCTGTTCAAAGCGGAATTGCTGGAAGATGGAGCATTTGATGGTGTGATCAACGGCTGTGATGGGGTTTTCCACACTGCCTCTCCCTTTATGCACACTGCTGATGATCCTCAGGTACGCATGATTTCCCCACCGTATATTAATTATACTTCCTTCTCTTAGGTTATTTATTTATTTATTTTTAAATAATTTGGAAACCTTATGACATGGATACAGGCAACGTACCACAACTTGAGGTACTGGGTTGCCTGCAACCATAAGCTCTGTGGGCCCCACCGTGATGTATGTATTATATCCACTCCATCCATCTGTTTCACCAGCTCATTTTAGAAACGATCCTAAATATGAGACAGATCTGAAGCTAAAGTAGACCACACCACAGGAAAAAAGTGGAGAGAAAGACTCCCATCATTAAAAACTTCTTGGGGCCAAGTTTTGGTTCAAGCTGATATTTGTGTTGTCCCTTCATCTAGGTTGGAACCTTGTGAACGGTTTGGATGACATATAAACATCACGGTGAGCCCTAAGAAGGTTTAATTGGTGGGTGTCTTCATCCCCACTCTTTCCTATGTTGTGGTCCATTTGAGCTTTGGATCCGCCTCATGTTTAGGTTCATGTCCTATAATGAGCTAGCGTAACAGATGGACAGAGTGGATATAATTCATGTCACAGTGGGTGCCATAGAGCTTAGGATTGCAGGAATCCCAGTGGCCCTTGGCTGCTGGCAATCCGTGCCCCTAGGCTGCTTGTGCATGATAAAAGCTAGTTATTGACAAGAATACTTTTTAATTTAAACTCTTTTGCCAGCAAGAAATTGCTGAAACTAGGCTAAGATGGTGGCAGTGATGTACTTTGAACACCCAAAAACTCGACTCAACTCGATTTTCAGCTGGGTCAAGTCGACTTGAAGACTCGACCCAACTCGACCCAATATTTAATGATTACAATTAAAAGTACTATGTAAACCAATAGGTGTCAAAAATAGTTAAAACCATAGATAAGTAATTTAAAATGGAAACATTGCCATGAAATTGTTGGTTGGCTCTGGTTATGAGTGCCAGTTCACGGGGGGAGTTGTTGGTTTGATTCCCACCCTCTGCACACACACACACACACACACACACACACACACACACACACACATATATATATATATATACACGACTCACCAAGCAACTCAGTTTGAGTCATCGCGAGTCATGTCAAGTCGGCTCGATGAGTCCTCCCAAGTTAGGATCAGGTCCAACCCAGAACCGCGCTTCCAAGAGACTCAACTCAAAATATCACCAAGTTGAGTCAATGAGTTTTAGAACCACTAGTAATGGTCCAGCCTCCCAAACATCCATGTAAATTTATCTCTCCATCCCGATAGCCTGTCATGGTTGGTGTTCTTAGGGTTTTAAGACTCATTATTGGTCCCCAACTGGGCCATGACTGGAGTCTCCCTTGAGCCTTTTGATTCTTCTATGAGGAAGGGAGGTTTTTCTTTCAAATTTAAAAATATTTTAACAAGACCCTTCATAAATGAGTCTTGAATCTAACATTTTTTTTTTTTCTTCAATCCAAGTAGATCCATTTAACCCATGTAAAAGAACAGAGGTGTGTTAATCAGAAGTCCACAACTCGCTGACTCGACTTGAAACTCAGCCGACAGTGAGTCGTGGTGTCATCGTTTGTAAAATGAAATAGTGGAGCAAGGGAATCGGACCCAAGATCTCTACCATAGGTAACTTGCACTTACCCAATGCACCATGCAATGATTTGCTACTAAACTAGCTATTTTTTAAAAATTTATAATTATTAAATATCAAGTTGAGTCTTCAA
This sequence comes from Magnolia sinica, assembly GCF_029962835.1. Taxonomy (NCBI): domain Eukaryota; kingdom Viridiplantae; phylum Streptophyta; class Magnoliopsida; order Magnoliales; family Magnoliaceae; genus Magnolia; species Magnolia sinica. The sequence goes on from NC_080589.1 coordinate 42,807,018, forward strand.
GTCAACCTGAACTGGCTAAACATTGAACTGAGTTGAGTTTTTGGGTTTTTGAACTATGGTTTAAATGGAGTGATTCTAATACTTGCTGTGCAGCCGGTATGATTGCAAAACGCACATTTTGCTTCTTGGTAACATGAATTCATGAGTTACCCTCTTAAAGACAAAAAAAAAAAAAAAAAAGAAAAAAAAAAAAAAAGAAAAGAAGAAGAAGAGAACTTGCTAAGTTTATGATCATCTTTCGTTATGATTGGAGTTTCTCAAGGCAATGACAGTAAAAATTCCTTAGAATAAGAACTTAACTAGTAGGACTTGTCCAATCTTCTCACAATAAATCTGTTTGATGCATATTTTCTCCTTCTTTTTTTCTTTTCTTTCTTTTCTTCTTTCTTTCTTTCTTTCTTTCTTTCTTTTTTTTTTTTTTTTTTTGGTTTGTTTGTTATAGTTAATCATTTTATCAAGGACTCATGTCTTTCCTCAAGGCTTCTAGCTCATGATGTAGTTAGAAAGTTTTGGAGGAAAAAGTTAATGCACTTGATAGAACTATTTGATCCTGGATTTTAACTGTGGCAGGAAATTGCCCATTGCACATCTCAGCTCTTGACTAGCTCATAGAAGTGTGGCGTAGTCTGGCTTTAACTGTGATGGCAAATGTCCCATTGATCATTGTGGCTCGCAAAAGTGTGAACTCCAGATCCTTCTAGAGTCCAGCTGTTTAAGCGGATAGCTTTGCCCAACAGAATACTCACTATAGATAATCTTAAGAAGAGAAGTTTTGCACTCCCCGACAGATGTTTTATCTGCAAATCTGAAGAGGAATCAAGGAGCACTCTTCCTCCCTTGTATGGTCATTTGCTTGGTGTGGAGTCTCTCTTTGGTTTCTCTTAGACTCTCAATGGTTCTATTTTGGATCTGTTTATGGATGGGGGAGGGTCCCTTCACCCATCTGAAATAGGATCTAGATGTTGATTCCATACTCTGTTTTGTGGGGAATTTAGCTTGAGAAAAACCTGAGAACTTTCAAAGACATGTCATAGTCAATAGAGAAGCTCAAGAGGAAGATTCAGTTTATACTAGAGGGTAGTTTTCTTTGCCCCCTTGAATTTAAAGGAATCTCTATCCACTCTCTCCTTTGGGATTTGGGTTCTCTCATTTCTAGAAATTCATAGGGTGGCCTGGAACCCCCCATGCATTGAGGGTCTCAGTTCTGTTTCTTTTCCACTGTGACAGAGGCTTGTTCCTGGCTGTTTATTTTAGTTATATATATATATATATTTATATAAAATCTGTGTTCTCTTGCCATAAAAAAAGGGAGAAAAGAAAAGGAAAAAGATCAAAGAAGGAAATCATGCTCTTTCAGTGAAAAATATGTCTTCATATACTTCAAGAAAGATTGGATGTTGGACCAAAAAAAAAAAAACATTAGTTTCCTAAGCAACAGAAAACCAACTTTCTTAAAGATACAAGGCACCATGTATAGGATTCTTCTTGGTATGGAGTCTATAGGCAGCTAGTCAATATTTTTCATCTAGAACTATGTATGAATTGTTCTTGGTATGGATTTATAGGCAGCTAGTCAAATTTTCATCTATCTCTGAGTCTACAACTAGGTCTATACCTTGCTGTTGTTCTTAATAGTCAGTGCATGCATGATGCAAGAAAGTGAGATGTGGATGCACCGTTCAAAGGTGTGAAGGTATCTTCTCTAATTGAATTCCAACCTAGTAATCTCAGGTGTGTCACAATGTGCTGGGCATGGTGTCAAAATGCTTGTTCGTTGACAAAACATCCGTAAATTTATATGGGGAGAAACTAGTGCACTAAAAGATTTTAAAACATGAAATTCTAGCAAGTTTGAGTGCACGGTTAATTATCAAGAAATAGCTTCAGGTGCTACTTGTCTAGTTTGTTTGAAGAGCTTAGAGATCTGCTCCCACTCTTTCAGATTCCAGCTCATGTTTCTGCTATGGAGCTGCATAAGTCTTTTCACTTTCTAACAATTAGAAATGGCTACTTCTTCTCTCCCACACCTGAATCTGATACTTGTACTGATGCTTTGTGCAACTAAGTCAATGGGAACATTGGAGGATCGATTTAAATGAAGTATGACAGTGGATTTGCAATGAGGTAATAAAAAGGCTATGCCTACTACCTTGAACATTATGTTTTCATGAACAAGAAAACTGTGACTACCACTTTGTAAGTTTGATGGTTACACAGTGCAAATGAATATCTGTTTGTGAACATCCTCACTGAAGCTCTTGGGAGGAAAAAGCCTTACTCGCACTATTGACATCTCTGCTCTGCTTAGAAGGGGAATGTTAAGATGTGTACATTGAATTTTTGTTGATGCATTTCTTCTTCTTTATTTCTAAGGTATTTCCATATTTTCATTGTTAATGAGCTATGCAAACTCATGTAGAGGATGAACTGCTTGCTTTCCCCTCGATCATTGTCAGTAAAAGTTTTCGTAGAAGTCCTACTATTGTCGGGTCTTATTATGCATTATGCCTACTACAAGAGATTCTGGTGCAGTGTCCTGTATTCTATTTTCTACTTCTCAATGGTATTCCCTTGTTGAATTAGGAATTTAGTAAATAGGAGATTAGACATATAAAAAGGACACATAATAGTTCTGGATTGATTCTTATACTTCTTCTCTTCCTTAGATATTTAATCTTTGTAGTTCCATCTTCCTCCTTATCTGCATTCAATAATTATTTAACTAAGGTTTGTTTTGCATATTCAAAACCACGACATATTATTGACTGGTCCTTTACTATTTATTGTCCTCAACATTTCAGGCTGACTTGATTGACCCTGCGGTGAAGGGAACTCTTAATGTACTCCGTTCATGTGCAAAATCTTCCTCCGTTAAAAGGGTGGTTGTCACTTCCTCAACGGCTGCAATCGCATACAACGATAAACCTCTAGCTCCTGATGTTGTAGTTGACGAAACTTGGTTTACTGATCCTGAGTTTTGTACGAAGGCACAGGTGCATCCGAAGGCTCATTCATTCAATGCATTTTATGTTTTATTTTTGTTGTTATGAGTGTATGATTTTTGTTATTGAACAGCTGTTGTTTAACGATAATATGGATTATATTAAAAAAGATGCATGCCAAGATATTACATTCGTAAAATTGTTAGAGAGAGGAAAAGAGATGGAGTATGTCTCCATCTTCGAGCCTGAGAGGGATCATGGAGTGGAAAGAAGATTGGAGAGAGGAAAAGAGATAGTGAGTGATTTCGAGAGAGGGACCGAAGACGAGAGAAGAACCTTTAAAAGTAGAGATTTTCATGCCGGGAGAAGATTTGGTCGTGGGTTTCAGGAGTCTTAGAGTGTGGCATAAGGACTCTTTCAATACGTGCGATGTTGAGAGGCGTGGAGGTGGATCAAGAGTAAGAAAGGGCTATGGTGCTCATAGCCATGTTTGTGGAAAGGATTATGCCTCTCTTGTGAGAGGAAGAGTGGAAGACTGCTCGCCAAAACCCACCCCTAGAAATCATTCTAGTATCCATCATTGTAAATTGCTTGGTAGATCCTTGACTAGAGGCTTTGCGAGGAGGGGAGGTTCCAACAGGGGAATCGATGGGCGCTACCCTTCTAGGAGGTATTCTCTAGGGGGTTCGAGAAGGAACCTTGTTGCAAGAAAGTCTAGATGGAGTTTTGGGGAGTAAGCTATGCGCATTTTATTTATTTATTACTATGCAAACACCCCCACACCCCCACACACCACAATGGGTACTTGAACCCATGACCATAGTTTCCATCATCCAGATGATCATCTTTGAGCTTAAGAGAGAGACCTCGGTCGCCATTTCAGTGGAGATCAAGGGGTTTTTTGGAAGTGCTCCTGCCGCTACAGTCGTTCAAAGGGCTCTAAAGAAAGACGGTTGGACTCTCGTCACTGTTCACGGTTACCAGGAAACATGCTCCAACTTCCAAATTTGCTGGCTTCCTTACTTTTTTCATTTTAACTTCTCGGAGGACTGGGTTGAGTATATGCATTCTCGGATTTTTCAAAAGTGGGGATGATAAAAGGAATTGTTATCCCTAGAAAGAAATTCTCATATGAAATTAGGGGCTTTGGCTTCCTTTGGATGGAATCTATGGAGGTTGTCTCCTTAGCTATCTCCCTCTTGCATTACTTGGGTTGTAACGGCCGCTGGATTTTAGTTTAAATGACCCGTTGCAGCCTAGTGGCAGAGTCGTTGGTAGTTGTTCCGGTTACAAAGGTCAATGGTCTTATCTGTACCACCCTTTAGGTCGCGGTGAATTGCCCCTCTAAGCTAGGTGGGAGCTAGTCATTCCTTCAAAGAAGCGATGGAAGGGGGTCCATCTATTAGCCATTCTGCTAGTTCGACCATTCCTGCCATTCCCTCTAGCTTTTCTCCCAACCGAAATCCTCTTCGAAATTAGAAACTTGACACTGCAGCATGTTTGAAAATCATGGACTGCTCTCTGGTCACAAGAGTCAACTGCTTCCCATACCCATAGTCTGGCGATCCGATGTCAGAAAGGGCTTCCTTAACTGACGTTATGGCCTGGTTGGAAGCTAGCTACAAACTTAATGAGGGGAACTACAACCTTAAGCCATTGGGTGAGTCAGAGCTTCTTCTCAACCTCAAGTTGGAGGTTAATTTGGACTCATTCTCATGGTGGGAGCCTTTTATTGAGATGGCCCAGTGCAATGCCTCACAAATTTTAGGGTATAATTTTTTTTTTTCGAGATATGTAGTGGGACTGATCATTTGATGAACAATCGGAGCAATTTTTCCTAAATCTGGGACGATCTGACCGTTGGATCTTCGATCCGAGCCATCTGTCCTAAATATGGGACGATCCGACCATTGGGTATTTGATCCAGACCATCTGTCCTAAATCTGGGATGATCTGACCATTGAATCTTTGATCTAGGCCAGCCGTCCTAAATCTAGGATGATCTGACCATTGGATCTTACATCAGTACTTGGATCTCTAATCTGGGCCGTCGGATCATCAAATGGACCGTTAAATCGTAATTCAACTGCAGATCTTCTAGATCATAGAATTCCACTCCAAAAAAATATAAGCCCACAGTCACTTCTAGAAACAGCAAGTGCAACTTGTGCCACCATCTCATATATAGAAAAACAATTGCCTAGCATAATGCAATTCCATACCATTCTCCTCCAACACAAATAGTCCCATTCAGTAGATGGTGAAGAGCTACATGACAAACTTCCACAAGCATTTGTATCGCTAAAAAGAAAAAAGAATCGTAGCAACATTACAAATCACTTAATCTCAGCTATTAATTCATCAGACCCGGATTGCAAGGACCTTGAATTATGATGCATTATAGCATTCACATGCACTAAAAAAGAAAGCCATACATAAGCATTTCTATCACCGAAAAAGAACCATAAGCATAGGAAAAGTGGTAGAAATAAAACCAGTAATAATTTCATCAAATCCCAGATTCCAAGATCTTGAATCGAGATGCATTTTGAAGGATCGACTGATCCAGTCACATCACATAACACACTTGCATGTCCTCCAAAGAACCCTGATTTGATTAGTGCAAGTTCCACAAACAACATACCTGGAGGTCACAGAGTAATATAGAAGTGGGTGGTATCACAACCCAGTGAAACATGATTTCATAGAGGCAGGGTCGGAGAATCTTGAATTGACAACACACTCAATGCCTCTGATATGTCCCACAGAATATTGCAGGTGAAAGGGAGAGAAATTAAAACTCTAATCTATGAGAGTGCATCTGAAAATACCAACATTCGCACTACCCTTTCTGGAGAAAGTGTAATTCGTAGAACCCTCCGCACTCCAAAACCTCCGCAACTGCTCTAATTCATAGAACCCTGAAACAGATTAGGGAGAGCGTCAAAGACGGTATTGTTGATGGTGGTTGGTGTGTTCCAATCACCGCCTATAAACCTTGATCAAAAACCCTCGCAAGGCTGAAAGAAACGATTCCTGCCATTTTCAGCGGACACATCTCTCTCCGAAACCAGGGCCAGAGAATCAATTTATAGCGGCCACCATCAATCTGCAGCCCATAAAACGATGCAGATGGAGGCGGATCATCTCTCGCGTTCCATGGACCTGCAAATTTTGGGGATATGGTGGATTAGGGAATGACAGCCGAACCCCTCATCGTGAGAGATTCTAGATCCTGGGATTAGAGAAGAAAATCCCTCCAAATCCCTTGACGCAGGCGTGTATTCTGTGAGGGATACTCCAAATCCCTCTTTGGTCGTAGGAAAACCCTTGTGGGATGTGAAGGGGATGCCGCACGGGACACAAGGTGAAGACTCTTCAATCCTTCATTAGTTCCAAACACCAAACCCGCATTAATTTCCCAGCTAATTCCCCTCAATACATTTTAATACGCTTTACTTCTGTGCGCCAAACAGACCCCAAGTGTACTGCCATTTGAAGAAAAAAAACCCATTAGTGCAAGTACTTCCTAATCTATTATAAATTAGTCTTTAGACAAAAGAGAACTGCTTCTTTTCTTCACACTTTATCATTTTATTCAACTCTTTATACACTTTTCGATCCCAAAATGTTGCTGAGATAACAATGGAAGGTCTCATTCTTATCTCAAATGCAATTTAACAATATTGCATCTTACTACCTTTTTCTTGTTTTTTTTTTTTTCTTCCTTGAACAATGAATAGTTTTATTAATGAGAAACTCAAAATACAGCATACTCGCAAAGATACAAGGGCCACAACATCAGCCTTCAAGCAAACCTTTGTCTTCCATACTACATTCCTTAAATATGGAGACACCTGATGACCAGAAAATAGTTCTCCCTTTTAGACGTTCATGCCACATCAGTGAAGTAGGACTATGGTTTCTCTTTTATATTGATTGTCCTTGTATCCTTCGTAGGATATGTTTTGTATCACCAAAAGCTACAAACAGCAATTGTTCCTAAAGATGGTTTGTCTGTGCTAACCTTAGTCTTTTTGGCAGCTTATTAACTCCTGTATTTTGAAATCATATTTCTTGTTTTTTCCAGGCTTGGTATGTACTTTCAAAGACATTGGCTGAGGAGGCTGCTTGGAAGTTTGCAAAGGAGAATGCAATTGAGATGGTTGTAGTAAATCCAGGAATGGTGATTGGTCCTCTTTTGCAGCCAACTCTTAATACAAGTGCTGCTGGCATTCTGGCCTTAATAAATGGTCAGCTTTTGTTCTTCTATTGTCTTCAGTCTACCCTCCAAATAATGATTGATGTCCTATGTGGGGAAAGATCCCTATGCGAGCATGATCCAAGAAAACAAGTAAATTGGAAAGAGAAAATGCAGCTTTCTTAAAATTTTGCTTTGACTAGTGGATGAGAAATATTTTTAGTGGAAATGATATCTTGTACCTCTCTTTTTGGAATGTGGCTGCTTTCTTTCTACTTTTGGTAATAGAGTAGCATTGTAGTGTTCTAATACCTTCCAAAAGTAGAAAGAAAGGGTGTGTATATCACACGTAGGCTCTTTAAACCATTTCTGTCTCAATTTTGAAGCATTTCTTATTGCTAACCAATTACCATACTGGAAAGGGTACGTGTATGGGTATTTGTGGAGAGTAAGAGCCATCTAGATTAGGCTGTCAGAGAAAAAAGTTGTCTCAACTTCTGCAGTTTCTCTAGAAGAAGATTGCCAAAATGTGTACTTTAAATTTCTTTTATTATGTATTTACTTAATATTACAACTCATTGCTGGTTGATTTTTAAAATCAGAGTATGCTCTTTTTCTAAATGAAATGATTAAGAAGAGTATGATTGTTTTATTAAGCTACTGCATGACTTATCAAGGTCGGAAGGTTAATAGGAGTGAGATTGGTTTATTCTTTGTTGTGTGAATATCAATTGACTGAAAGATATTTTTACTAGAGATGCTCCAATGCTCTCCAAGCATGATAAGTTATAGAGCTCCTAGTTGCATTGGTTCACTTGGACAGTCCAATTGATTGAACCAAACTGCCCATAGAGTTATGAACACATTTCACAGCTACCATGCAAAATCACACCAGTTGGATGATCCAATCCATCTGTGATATGGCTTTATTTTCTATACCCATCCTTTCTCCAACCCATGGATGGGGTGGTTATGACTGCCTAACAACGGTGATTCTTTAGAATTGTAAGCAGTCCATGATGGCCCCTGAAAAATAGATGGATAAAATGGTTGTTTGGACCTATTTTTGTGTGAATAATCCTGACCCTCCATACTTGGGTCCATTGATGAAATGGTTAATATTTGTCAGATTAGTGTGATGTTTTCAATGTAGTCCATGAAATGTGAATCGAACCTAATGAACAATCTAGATAAACGGATTAGACTGTGTAAGCATCTGAATGCAACTAGGAGCACTATAACTTATAGTGCTTCGAGAGCACTGGAGCATTTCTCTTTTTACTGATTGCACTACAGGGAATAGAAGCAGAATTTCAATGACTAAAAATAATAGTTGTCTTTTATTCTTTGGAATATGATTTCTGTGGCTAATATCTGCCGGATGCAACATAGGACTTTTGCATATTAAAGATGTTATGCTGTTGATATCTCTAGTTTAGTCTTTAGAGAATGGGGATAACTCATTGATTTCTTCTCCCTATTGTCAGCGAATTCCCTAGCATGGCGCTTCCTCTTGTTTCCAGATTGGAACATGGTTGTGTTCTGCTTAGTTGCTACTGCTTCACATTCAGGACCAACTGTTTCTAATAGTCTCGCATTTGACACATAGCCTTCTGTTTGAAGGTCCTAGCTGGGATTCAGTTCTTTTGGATTTCTTATTGTGTTGATATAAAATATTCAACAATCTTGGACATGACTCAATGTGTGAAAGATTTTTTTTTTTTTTTTTAGGTCTATAACTGTTTTTTGGGGCACTGATTTTATGTGCAAGTAATTATTTTGAAGTTTACTATTAGCCATTATTTTTGGACTTCTTGCATATAAATAATTACAATCATATGATGTATAATGTTCAGTGCATGCAGCTTCTAGGAGCCAATATCAGTGTCCAGGATCTGTTGGAAGCTTGTATAACTTCAAGAAAGTTCCGTTGTTTTTGAAACCAACTCATGCACCAAAAAATGTTTCCACAACTTTGTAGTTCCCATCTATTAGTTAGAAAAGGGGAAATGGTCTTGTGTGAGATGATGGTCTCGTGCGAGCCAGTGTATTGAATAAGTGAGCTATTGTATGATCTTCAAAATGAGGATACGTGCTTTATACTAGTTTTCAGTTTGTAGAATTGTGGTCCATTGTTCGATGATTTAGACTTTCATTCCATTCCGTGTAATCTTTGACGAACCATGCCCCAAGTAACAGTTGGATCAGAAGAGCAAAGTGACTAATCATAGGCCTTTCTTCAGTGGAATGTGAACCTTTTTCTATATATTGAGTGGATTTTTGAGGCAGGGTCCATCCTCTATGGGATCTAAGAGGCCAACAGTTTGGATCACTGAACCATGGCTCTACTTTCCCAAATTGAAACCCACTATTGTCTAAAGGTACCAATTATGGGCATTAGTCTCTTCACTTCCAGTCATTTCTGAAGGGTCATGGTCTTTGGGGGCTGATAGATGGGTCTATTCAGACCCCAAAATTGGCAGATGTTGAGAAACAGACTGATTTGGAGATAAAGAATGATTGAATAACAGCTTGGATTTTGTATTCAGTTGAGAATTATCTTGTTGTTGGGCTGATTCCACATTGCATGGTTACTGCTATGTGAGATCATTTATGGGTGATATACCGACATAGCACTGAAGCCTGTGTTTATCATTTAGAGCATGATTTGGTACATCTTTCCCAATGTGATAAAAGTATTCAGGCATTCTACAATGATGTTGTGGCCATCTTTCAACTCCGACTCCACTTTATGTGGATAACATTAGTGCAATTCAGATTGCTTCCAACCTTGCCTTTCATGAGAGGACGAAGCACATAGAAGTTCATTGCCACTTTATTTGAGAGAAGTATCAATCAGGCATCATTTCTCTTCCTCATGTGACGTCCCAGGATCAAATTGCTGACATTCTTACCAAGACACCATCTTTTGCATGACATTCCTGGTTGGCAAACTGCTGCTAGTTGATAACCTGTATCAATTTAAGGAGGGATGTTAGACATATATGATTGCCCATGTCACACGTGCCACACGCGACTGTTGGGCCATATGGTTGGATGGCCGTGGTGGAGGGGTCTACCCTCTCACTTATTTATATTATGTTTATATTATTGCTTGTAATATACTTTTCTTTTATCCGTTAGCCTATGTTGGGTGGCTATGTCTACAGAGGCATATTCTTGTACATTGTTCTATTCCTAGGGTTGATATATATATATATATATATTGTTATTTATTATTTATCAATGTCTAGCCATTGATAAATAACAAAATACAAGTTTGATCCACTTGATAAGGGATGTGGTTGATTTTTGCACAAGGTGATCCTCATGATGGGATCAATCTATTGGACTGGTTGGATGTTGCTGCACATGAAATGTTAGAAGTTATCTACTGGGTGGATGGTCCAATTGGTTGGTCCTGACCTGAGGCCGTGTGTGTGTGTGTGTGTGTGTGTGTGTGTGTGGACACACATGTATACATATATACAGAGGGAGAGGATATGAGAGGCTCTAGGTGACTTATAAGCTTAATTTTTGTGAATGGGATCTTCAAACTTCATCCTTTATCCTTCTTCCATTCTAAGCAAAGTATATTTTTATCTGTTCCATGGTTTGACTCACGTGCAAGTGTCTTTACAGAGCTTCAATTCATACTTTCGAATTTTGCTGATATTAACCAGAATATCCGTGAATATATCAGGTTTATCATGGCGCGAAAGGTTCCAACAAAAATACTGTGCTATATGGACATGCGTCTAGTTATAAATTTCACAAGTTTCAACCAAAACCTACGTAATTCAAAAGAAATTTTTTTGGCCAATTCTTTTTTATCCAATGTCTTTGTAGTTGTGTTTTAACAACTCCAGTTGAGTTGATTTGCATCGAAACATGGACCTAGTGGAGAAATTGCGATCGCCAAGGGATTGTGGGCCTGAACCCCAACGTGAGAAAAGTCTGATGTCTAATACATTTTTTTGTCAATAGATAACAATGGAAGAAGTTGAAATTAGCAATGAAATATCTGATTCACCCTGACTCGGGTGATTCAAGCCAATTTAGGCTGACTAAGGTGAGTCACCACTTGAGTAGGAGTAGACTGAGAGGAAAAACACCTATGTGAAACTAATAGTGGTATAACTAGCTGATAATATGTGTCCAATTTGGAAAATAAAATTGCAAGTATTGATGAAGACAAGTGGTGAGAAAGGTATCTACATATTGATTTGTAAACAATAATTAATAGGGCAAGAAAACTACCTGCATGAAAGGATACCATGGTTCTATATTTTACAGCATAATATGATTATTTGTATGATTGTATCTTAGTTGTACAAAGCAGGAGTGCAACAGGATGTAGGCATAAGTGCTGCAGTCAAGGATCACTTTGAAACTAAGGACTTGGAGCTAAAGCCAATTGCAAAGATAAGAAAAGGAGAAGGCATGACATTTGAGGGCTGATATGGTTGGCTTTTCAACAAGTTTGATGAGAAAAACAAAAAGGAAAAAAGGAAAAGAAGAGAAGCCGCTGTTGTCTTCCATAAGGTCTAAAAGGAAGGGTCACTGGTGTCTTCTGTCTTTAGGAGCTCTACTGGCTTGTTGGGGCAGATGTTTTTTTTTTCCTCATGGAAACTGTGTGCTGGGCTGGAAAACATGTGCACTCGATTTCAGTGCAAGAGGATGATCTGGAATAAACATACTCGCGATGTTGCTTTAGATTAGTATACAAATGTCACACCTTAAAGGCTAATTTAGTGCATGTGGGCACACACATATCCATGTGTTTGCGTGCAGTGCTACACCTTTTTATATACACTTAAGTTTAATCATCTTAACCATGTTCATGTTCCAATGGTTTATTCAACTTAACTTTTTCCAATGGGATCAACTGCGATGTTTCTTGCATCTTTCGCCCTCGTAATATTTGTTATGCATGTGACCGTTATACTTCTTCATCTAGTTTTAGATATCAATAACAAGACTCTCTTTCTTTAAAACATCTTTTTATTAGTACTAGACTATTTCTTCCTTGAGGCTTTACACGTGAGCAATGTTTTAAATATCGTTATCTCGTAATGTATTGCATCCTTGGGATACGGATATATATCAGTTATCGCATGGGATATATTGGTTGTATCGCGTAATGTATTGCTGTTGTTGGGAAACATGGGATCATTGGGAAATTGGTCATATTTTTCAATGAAACTTTAGGGATTGTTGAAAAAGGCATCAATATACACTTAAAAATCAAAACATTACAAAAAAAAAAAAAAAAAAACACATAATAAGGGTTTCCTTTGTATGGGGTCCTAATATATGCGCTTTCCAACTGAAGTGATGCAAGTATATTCAAAGTCTATTCATATAATTTATAAAAGTAAGAAGACATGTATGGAAACACAAGCAATACATTCAAAAGAAAAAGAAGAATCACTAGATAAGGTTACATACATGTTTAATTTTTTGTTTGGATACAAAGATTGCAACTGATTTGCGAGAAATTGAGAAATTTTGATTTTTCTCAATTTTCCGCAACTTGACCCATCTCCCCTAAATCTCGAAATCATAGTTCCAAATCCATGATTTTTCATGGAAAAAATGAAGAATCATAGATTTGTAACCATTTAACATTGGTTTAACGTGATTTACAATAAAAACATGGATTGAAAATCGAAAATGCTCACTAGATTGAAGAGGTGAGATATATCGGCACTACTTGTATGTTTTGTATCACACAGGTGGGATACAAGATATATCGTGGGATATTTCGGCTGATATCGTCAATATTTAAAACATTGCATGTGAGAAGTGGCATGAATCCTATACTAGCCATCAATTGCCAAATAACATCAAGTGCCAATGCTTGATATAGTCTGAATTTAGTATCATCTTGCATAAAATGTCCCTTTTTTTAATATATCAAGATTGTGTTTGGCTGTACCAAATATTGTGAAATTTCATGATTAATCACTCTAATTTGGTGGAAAATATCATGAAATTGCATGATATTTGGTGCAACCAAACACAGCCTAAAGGAATACACACACAATATATATTGTCCTGGTTTTTATATATATATATATAATCAGGACAATATATATTCCACATGCCTTGTTTTTTGAGATATGTTTTTCTTGTGACATAGTGGTCCATGTTTTAATCTTATGCAGGATCATCTACATTTCCCAATTTATGTTTTCCATGGGTGGATATCAAGGATGTTGGCAAGGCACATATTCTGGCTTTTGAGGTTGCTTCAGCAAGAGGAAGATATTGTTTAGTTGAGAGAGTTGCTCACTATTCAGAGGTGGTCAAGATTTTACAGGAGCTTTTCCCTACAATCCAACTTCCTGATAAGTAAGCTTCTCTTTTCAATGGCTATCCAATTCCCTATAGTGGCAATAATCTATATGAGACATCTAGTTCTTTATCCTTTCACAAATTTATACATTAAACCAAACTCCTTTTGTATCCTAACAAAAACTTGCTCCTGTGATCCAACTTAAAGCATTATAATTTATTGCATTCTTGGCTGCATCAAGAAACTTGGACAGTCCAATTGATTGATCCTGAATGCACATTAGGTCTGGAACACATTTCATGGGCGACCATGCAAAACTAACACTAGGTGGATAATCTGAACCATTGTAATTTGGCCTTTTCTCTTATATCCATCCATTTTCCAGGCCAGGATGGATGGTTAGGATTTCCTAAGCGAGAGGTCAGACCAATCCCATTCATCCTCGTCCGATCCGAATGGATCTTTTTTTATCCGAATGGAACTTGTTGAATGAATTGATCCATTTATGTATGTCCGTACCTCTTAGTGAATTTATTTCTACTTAAGACCCGCCTACTTCCTTTTGTCTACTCTTGAGATATGGTGGAAGACATTTATTATGTTGGAGAGTGAAAAACACCAATGAAGCAGGCAGCCAAGATATTATTTTGAGAGCTATAGGGGCCTGAGGCAAGGAGAACCTCTATCCCCCTATTTGTTCATTATAGCGGTGGAGGGGAGATATCTGGAGAAGAAGTGTTTGGAAGGGAAATGGATTTTCCCTGTTCATTGAGTGAGAGCCCCATATCCATCTCCAGTTTGTAGACATTTATTTTTGTGAGAGCAAACCAGAAAAAAGAAAAAAAGAAAAAAAGAAAAAAAAAAAAAACATTCGTTGATTCTTTAGAACAATAATCGATCCATGATGTAACCTAACAAATAGATGGGTCAAATCATCGATTGAACTTATTTTTATACAATTTCGACATTGCACTTTATAGGCTATGTAGGGGTGTACATCGGGCCGAACCGAGTCGAACTGGGCTCAATGCGGCCCGGCCTGCTCACCAGCCAAAGCAGCCCGAACCTGGCCGGGCCCGATCACCGGGCCAACATGTCCAGCCCGAACCCGGCCCGGTCAGCAATCGGGCGAGTTTGGGCCGAGTTCGGGCTAGTTTCGGACCCACGATTTGGAGGGCCTTGATTTTTTGACTCTGCTCCATCTACTCCATGGGAAGAGCTTTGGCAGGTAACTTGAATGGCCTTGATTTTTGGGAAGGGCTTTTGTCATAGATTTTTGGGACTTTGCTCCATCTACAAAGGGACCCACGATTTGGACGGCCTGGATTGCTGTAAATGGTTAGGGTAACTAGGTAAGAATTTAGAATATATATATATATATATATATAGGCCGAGTCGGGCCAGGCCGAGTCGGGTTTCGGGCCGAGTTGGGCTGAACTGGAACCTCTCCGAACTCGGCCCGAACTTAGTTTCGGGCCGAAGAAAATTGCCCGTCCCGACCTGAACTCAGTTCCAGGTTGGGCCGGGTCGAGCTTTTTCGGGCCGAGTCGAGCGAGCTAATCGGGCTAGCCCGGTTTGTGTACAGCCCTAAGGCTATGCACCGATCAGTGTGATTTTTGAATGGTAGTTGATGGAACTGTTTGTTGGACCTAAATATAAAGTCCTGACACATCTGTTGGACTATCCAAGTTTGGCTGCAACTATAAGCACTACAACTTAACAGTGCTTAAACAGCACCACTACGTTTCTCTTTCATCTAATTGTAAATAATATCAAAATATTTTTCACACTGAAAATCTTCCATCTGAATTCACATTGACCTATTAATGAATATGTATACAGAAATGGATACATATAATAAGTTTACATAGATATACATGAAACGAGGAGTGAAAACAAGGAATTGGTTGAGATTGCTTACCATGAAGTTTCCCAAAATGACCACTTTCGATACCTTGGGTCAATAGTTCCTGAGAGTGGAGAGATTGAGAAGGATGTTGCCTGTATCATTCAAGCTGGGTGAAAGAAATTGAGATGTGCCTTTGAAGTTGTACGCAATTGTCGTGTACCACTCAAACTGAAAGGGAAAATTATAGGATGGCTCAACATGTCACTAGATGAGCAGTGCTCAACTCCGTGGTCAGATGATCATCCAAGGTGTGGTCCACCAGATGGATGGTTCAAATCAAACCATCCATGCATATCCATGTAGGGCCATCCTGCAATTTATGTTTTGCTAAAGGTCGGGTAACAATTCTGTTTGCTGCAAAAATTCTTATCTTCTATAACTCTTGTATTTTTGTTGGATTTTCTGGTTGCAAAGTTCTATCAAATTCCTTATATAATCTAACTTAGGTGCATGAATTCCTTTGGCGGCAGGTGCGTGGGGGATGATAACCCCTTCTCGTGCAAGTACCAGGTATCTAAGGAGAGAGCCAAAAGCTTAGGCATTGACTTCATTCCTATGGAGGTGAGCCTCAAGGAGACAGTTGAGAGCTTGAAGGAGAAAAATTTTGTCAGTTTCTGAGGTCTTGTTTGTATTTTAAGTTACTCTACATAAGCTACTTACACCTCGGGTTACTTATCTCGGTTCCTACTTATTTAGCAGATTAGTATATTTGGTAAACAACAGGATTTTTAGCCAAAAAATAAAAATGTATGTTTAGCTTCCTACGTCACATCAAGTACTTATTTGCTTTTGTCCACCCTTCATATCTACCGTCCGTCATACAGGGTCCAAATTTGAAGTTGGTCATCAATTATGTGGGGCCTACCTTGGATGTGGGTCATTCATCATTAGGGGCTGACCTTCGATGTGAATTGTCGTCACGTGCGGCTCACCTCAATAATGTGGGGCCCGCTATCACTGTTATTGTCCATCAGGTGGTGCCCACCTTCAATCTCCATTGCTCATCATGTGGAGCATACCTTTAATGTCGACCCTCCATCGTGTGGGCCTGACCTTCAATGTGGGGCCCGCCTTGGATGTGGGCCATTCATTGTTAGGGGTCGACCTTTGATGTGGACTGCCAATTATGTAGGGCCACCTTGATGTGGGTCATCCATGATGTGGGGCTCACCTTCAATGTCAACAGCCCATTATGTGGAGCCCACCTTTGTCGTGTGGGCCATTTATCATGCAGGCCCGCCGTGGATGCTGTCTATTCATGCAATGTGATGAAGTGCCAACATGGCACAGGTAGAGATCCTATCCATTCATATGTCTGGACTTCTAGTGGGACTCAACCTGGATGTGCGGGATCCTTACCATTCATGTGCCCTAGTCCGAAAGATCATGTTGGTTTACTGCCCACATCATTACACACGTGTGGGCCACTCAATGAAAGTATTGACATTGTTTTGTGCCAGAGCGAGAAATGCGAAGAAATGGGACATTTGCAAGATCCGAGCCCCTTACACGGATTTCCCTGAGTAAATGATCTGGCCAAAATTTGTATGATCATGTGGGGCCCAACATATTTAGGTTGTTCGTGGGCAGCTCAATCAATCTTGTATATCCGTCCATTTCTTCCGTACGAGTGTGGCCCATCCGGATGAACACACGAGACCGTTTGGGGTAAGGAGATCTTCACGATGCGGTGGATGAACTGCTACTGACACGACAACAGCAACAACAACAACAACAATAATAATAATAATAATAATAATAATAACAATAAGAATAACAACAATAACAACAACAACAACAATAATAATAATAACAACAACAACAACAACAACTCCACAAGTTCATCCTGGCCATTCATCAGACGCGTCCCATTGTTTGCAGGCCCTGGTCCAAAAGATCGGGCTGATCTCCTTTGTCTAAAAAACTACTTATTTAAGTTTAATAATCAAACTAACTTAATTAAGAAAATTAGTTTATTAATTTACATGAGTTTTTTTTTTTTTTAAATATTTTTATTTTAAAGCTATTTAGGTATCCAAATAGCTATTCATTCTTCATGGCTTCATAGCTTTGAAAGTATCTGTGGGACGTGCTGTATAGAGATGCACTAGAAAGATATGAAACCACTACCATCAGTCTTACCTAGTTATTGATGGAAATCATAGCTCAAAAAATGGGCCAAAATTGTCAGATTCAACTCGACCAGATTTCACCAAGACTTTAGAGAAACTTGATCTAGTGACTATTTGGTCTAAACTTGAGAAAAAATCAACTCAGAAAACTAAACTATATTATTTATATAATTTTTAAATGTTATAGGAAGGCATGGAAGTTTTTTTTTTTTTTTTTTTTTTTAAGACCATGATGGAAATTGCTTGCAGACTTCATTGTGTTTCAGGCCAAGGTGCATATTTACCATGGCATGCTGATCCGCAATTACTAGCTATTCCAACTCCATGTTTCCTAGTGGCAGACAATGGTAAGAAGTGAAGGAATCATTTTGGATTCCAGATTAGCTTGAACTTAATTACAGTCTTGCTCTCTATTATAATGCCATTATAGCTTGGGCATGGCCCTGCCCACATGGGTCATGCAGACTTGGCATCATCCCTACCTCTGGTAGTTGTCAGTTACTTGTAACTGGTACAAAGTGGTGGGTCCTACTGTTGGCTTTGATTCGGGCGTACTAGTTGTGTGTGTGCCAAGAGTGCCACAGCCAAATGCGGCTTGAATCAAACTAAATGCTTTATGACCTTAGGGGCCAAAATAGACCGATGAATACCAGATAGGCCGTCTATCAATCCACCAATTGTGCAAAGTTAAGTGATGGCGAAGGGGAAGAGTCCATCCTTCTAGAAAGTTCTTATTGCCTTTGAAGAAATGACTTTCAATTAAACACATGATAGCTCACACTATTCAATATTAAGACAATATAATTTACAAAAATAAACTAGGCTGAAGTTGATAAAATTAATAATGAAAAAGTAACTATAATCTGCTAAAAATATAAACAAAAAGAAAATAGAAGGAATAACTAATGACAATTTGTTCATCGTCTGGTAAAACACCAAGAAGGTCGTCAAGCACAAGAGCTGAATTGCACACTTAGCTGCTTCGAGGCAAAATGGTCGTTGAAGACGAATCCGTTTGTTGCATGGCTAGACTTTGTTATGCGAGACATTCATAGTTTCACGGGAGGGGCAGCCGTTCATTTGTCTCAAGATCGGCTTCGTGACTGGACAATCATTGTAGCCATTGCATATTCATTGCATAGGGCCGTGTTTTGTGGTTAGACAGCCGATGACAGTAAGATCTTGGACAATCCATTTGTCGTACAACTGGGCTTCATAGAGAGAATCTCTAGAAATGACAATCCATTCATTAATGTGTACAGCTAAACTTCATAGGTGAGCCAGTCCTGGTTAGATGATCGCACAACTGTGCTCTCCATCATTTCTTCGTACATGGTCCTGCTTCCTCATGACTGCACAACTTTTTCTTGTTGCATGATTGCGCCACTTATATTCCAAATGAAAATTATAGTTCCTCAATATATGCTCCCTCGATTTCCTTTGAGTTCTTCGAAGATAAAATCAATGGTGGATCGAATGCTCTTTTGTTTTCGCAATTAAGACTCCCAAGATTCACAATATATATATATATATATATATATATATATATATATATATATATATTCGTCAATTTTTCAAAATTGTGCGACTTTTCGTGTTTCATGAGACTGGTTGTGCGACCAGATCTGTGCAACTTTTGGCAGGTCCGCGCCTATAAAAGCAAGACTTCGGCTTCCGTCCTCACTTCATTGGTGCATTGCCTCTCCTCTGTTCTTCTATTATATAATTGCATGACCGTACATCAACAAAAAAATTCCCAACTGCTGAAACTCAGCACAACTTTTCCCAGACTCGTGGAACTTAATTTTAAGAACCGCACAACTTCTTTCTTCTAGTCATTTACACACTCACTCTTATATATTTGATTTTTATCTTTCTAATCCTTACTAATTTCTATTTAACAGATTCTTTCAAAAATGACTAAGTCAAAGGGAACTTTCGAAACTCAGGATGGATCTTTAATTCCCTCCCACTAGACAACGAGCCAAGCATAATTACCTAGTGCTCAATCCCCCTTATGGCAGAGGGCCCTTCAAAGAGAATAAAATACCTAGGAATCCAACTCTCTTCAAGATGCCAACATTACCAAAGATAGGCTTCTCGGACGCATCATCAATTTACCAAGTCTGATCATCAGAGTTATCATTATTGGGGAGATAGAAAGGCCATGAATCTATTTGGAAAGAGTGGCTAAAGAGTACTACCAATATATGTATTAACAACACCAAACTACCAACTAGGGAGAATAGTCCACTCTCCGCTTACCTGCAGAAGAAGAAGAAGCCAAGTAAGGAGAAACACTTTCAAGAGAACGTTAAGGAGTTGAACAAACAACGTTTGCAAAACCATGGGATAACATTAAAACGTCGTAGAACTTAATCATGTTTCAGAGCGCTTTCCGGGATGAAATGATCGCAATCCCCCTTACTCTACATCGTCATCACTCCATCCTGCGAAGTGAGATGACAGACATGATGACTCATAGCAGATTGTTCCTAAACACTAATTGGATCAAGAAGGAACCCAACATTTTAGAGGGTTCATTAGTGGAAAGGGGCTCCAAGCAGAGAGCCGGGAAAATTCCGCCATGCAGTTTTTCATGCCTAGCTATAGCCCACACGACCTCTTTCCAACGGATTATTTTGAGACATTAAAGCAGAGGTATCACGTTCATGAAGCTCCTACCCCTGTGGGGTAATGATGAATTCTGTACCCACGGTTTTCTTTCTCCATATTCATATTATACTACTGGGGCAAAGATAATCATAAGAAGACACTCCAATACATTGATCAAGATAGGCCTTTTGGATGCCGTTGAGGTTACATCCGACCAATTCTATCGAGATGTTAATATTTTCAAAGAATTTTTGAACTATTGGTGCCCCACCACCAATTCCTTCAATCTCCCTGTGGATGAAGTTAGTATCACCTTTTTGGAATTTATATAGAACGACCGGCCTTCCAATTACAGGTAGTTTTTTTTTTTGAATGAATATGTGCCGACCAATGAAGAGTTTGCGCACTTTTCTTCAATTGGTTGCAAGCCACAAATTTCATAGACTACAATACATAAAACTCTTCAAATAGATGGATAAGTTCCCTAATGTCAGAAAAATAACCAATCCTATCTTACTTGTCTTGCACACTTTACATGATATCTTTGGTAAATTTCAAAACACCTTTTGCTTTCTTTAAGCTAATTCATTGGTTTATACTGACTTAATCCTCCATCTCTTATTTCCTTATAATATTCCTGACTGTGCCAATAAGGATTTGAAAGATATAATACAGAAGATCAACATTCTAGTGGTTTCTCCAACTCATATGAACTTGCTGCATTCCTGGCCCACTAGTTGAGTCCAATAGATTTTCCAAGCTCCAAATGGGCGGATGCTGTTAGGTCCACTTTATTCGTAGTCACTGGGTGATGGAAGAAGGAAAAATTATTCTCTACCTCCTTCGGTACTCTGTTCATTGTACTGAGCTTTTGGAGATGTTGCAACTCTCTACAAGCGTCCCACCATTAGAGCTTCTTCTGCATATGTGCCATGACACTATTTCACAGGCTGGCTTGGCGTATATTTTCCATGGACTTATGAAGAATCAGAGAAGTCTTATGTCAATCCCGATCGACTCACTTTGTGGAATTATCAACTATGAAAAATGATAAAGAAGCCATACAGTTGAATTATAGATAAGATATACAGCATTGAGTCAAATGATAAAGAAGCCATACAGTTGAATTGTAGATAAGATATAGAGCATTGAGTCCATCTCTTTATTTCAATTCTTGATCATTGATCGTGCTGAGGATAAAGACATGGTATATGACAATTATTTATCACAAGTCGGGCGACATTTCTTCATCTTCGTCAGATCATGCAACATGCCTTTAAAGAGAAGGCAATGAATTCTAGTGAGAACCATATTACCTCAACATGTTATGGCATTAGTTCGGGTTTGACCAAGCCATCCCGAAAACTTTCAAAGCAATTTTCTGAACCACAAGAAGTTACGAAACTGATCCTTATAATTGGGCATTCATATGGAAACAATTGCTCACGGTGCATACATATACTTATCTTGTGCTTCCTAGCTACAATCACTCTGTTCGGGCTTCTTATAACTAGATGAGATTGTGGGTACATCAATATTATTTAGTGCACCATAGCTACTCGATAAATCATTTAGTATGGATCACTCCTCCTTGATTCAAGAATTATAGGCTCGAGCAAGGTATTTGATATATGATAGAAAATGATCATGGTGAGCTATTTGGGCATATTCCTTATGAAAATGAAAGATTACATGATATTTCCCTTAAATGTCTAGAATGATCGGGATCATGAAGTGACAGAATCATGTTTAAGCTACCTATACGTAGATTTGATCTAAATTCTAAATCTTGGGCAATTACCAATTATCTCAATGCCCTGATCAAGCAGAAGGTTAGAATCCCTCATGATTATGAATTGATACCAATGAATCCACTTCTCTGTGTAGGTAGAGGCTCAGCGTATCATGGTCAGACCCACTACAACTGTCTATTTGTGTTATCCCAAACGTAGAAAACAGAAAAGATTAGCTTTTTATGGTGTGGGAAATATCATATAAAAATAAAATAAAATAAAGGATATAATATTAGTATTAGTTGTCATCGAAATGAACTTCTAATCCTAGTAGATATTATAGAAAATTGTGGTCTTGGTGGCATTGAAATAATTCCCTAGTTTCTGGTAGATACTGAAAGGATTTCTAACATTTAGTGGAACTTAAATACATTGGTCGATCTATTAGACTAGAGACACAAGGAGTATGGATAATTTAGATATGGCCTCTTTAAATCCAAGTTGTGATGGCACACTTGGACTTATGTAATATAGGGAGCATCATTAGGATAATTTTACTATTTGTAATATTAATAGTTGGGATGTATGTTATTAAATCTCGATGATGAGATTTTCTTTAAGGGAGTAGATTGTAACAACCCAGTTTGTTTTTTAGTTAATTGTATACATTTATACATACAAATATACATCACAAGGAAAGCATTGAATGCTTAGAAATACCATAGAATAAATATTTCCGTTTGTAGTATTGGTATGAGTGTTGAATTTCAGAAATGAAATTCTCTTTAAGGGGGGCAGATTGTAACACTCCATACTTTTCAATACTCGGGTGTTACCATGAAGACTTAACTTAATATAAATATGAGTGTTGAGGATCAAATATTTCATATCAGAGTCAGTTATTGCCTGGATTTATGAACATGGTACCGTTGAATAGCCCATTTTAATCATGTTTGTGTTGGAAGGTGGAATTGCGAGCTGAGACTGGATCGGGATGCTAAAAGCACGGATTTAACGTTCAGAATGCACCAAGGCAAGGGACGGACTCTAGGGGACCAAGATCGACGGAATTACACGCCAGGGATCTGCGAAAATTGAGAAACTGAAGCTCAAGCGGCCTGAAAGTCAGCCAGAATGCAAGATCACTGGGTTTCCATCATCTGTTTGGCTCGAAACTTTATACATGGCTCGAGGACCAAAAACTAACCGTACCGTCAAATTTCAGCCATTGGATCCTCGTGAAAGTAGCTGAACTAACAGATCAGTCCATAAAACCCTGATTTGGGTCCCACCCGCTGTCCAGATACGCTTTAATTTCGGCCCCCACGGCTCAAATGAAATGGGGAACAAGATGGATGGTGTGGATTTCTCAT
This sequence comes from Magnolia sinica, assembly GCF_029962835.1. NCBI lineage: Eukaryota > Viridiplantae > Streptophyta > Magnoliopsida > Magnoliales > Magnoliaceae > Magnolia > Magnolia sinica. The sequence continues at coordinate 42,830,225 of NC_080589.1, forward strand.
AATCATCATACAGTGTACATAGTACACTTTTTGCACTAAGACGTGCATGGCAACACAGGGACGTCTCCTCTTCAAAAAAAACAGAACTCTGTTTCTGGTATGAAACAGAGACTGCGGATGATCTCAGTGGGCCATCATCATGGTCTAAATGCTCAATCCGAGCCGTCCATCATGCAGAGGGGCTCGATTTAGCCAAACCCATGTTGACTTTATGCACTCATGCACTCACACGTGTTGGTTTCAATGGTCACAAATAGACTACCCTACAACTATTGCAGCTGATTTCTTCCGTGGGTCACGCCGAATCTGATCCAAAACCGTCCCTTCCCAACCGAAATTTCATGAAGAATATTATGGATGGCGTGGATTTCTTAAAACACCGAACGAAGTGGGCCCCACCAAGCATCAGCGCAGCTTCCGTGCGTGAAGTTACGCACGTCCAAGATTTTCGAAAGTTCTGGGAGGTGGTGACTCACCTATGATGATTAGATCAATGATCTGGACCGCTCAGTAGACTCCAATGACTCAGTTAATGAAGACCTAGGAGAGTGAATTTAATGAGAGCTGCATGATCAATTTTTCATCGTCCAAACGCAGTTCGAACGGCAGTCTAAAAAGCTAAGGAGGGCCACATAAAAACGGATGAAAAACGGTCATGTTCAACCAGTTTTCCGTGTACAATCCAATGAACGGACCCGATCTCGCAAGAAACACCAAGAAATTGGCCCACCATCATACCAGCGCAAGACCGTTTCACAGCCTCCGCACGCCGAGAAAACCGGCCGCTGTGGGCCATTATGCGATCAAATACAAGATCAGCTTGATTATCCAGACCATCCAAAAGGTGGATAGGAGGGTTTCTACCCTTCTTATGCAGTTGAAATTCACAGAATGGATGACCATTCATTCGGTTTCAGTTCAAACGCAACTGTTTTGCGTTGTTGCTGCGTAAAACAGAGACTCGTGTCCGGCTCTGTTACAAAGGACGTGCGGAGCAAGGGGGAGAAAGCGGAGGAGTTTTTTTTATATAAAGCTGGACGTGGAAGTAGAAAGGAGGATAGTTTTGGAGGGACGTGAGGAGTTGGGCTTGGACGGCTGCACAAGTGGAAGGCTTTGGCTGGAACAGGGGACGATGGAGCAGACAGAGGGAGAGAGAGAGTATTCTTTTTGAATTTCTTTATTTCAGATTACTGCTTTTTATTTTTTCTTTGAGGATGTTGAGCCTAAACATGTTTATTTTTGGTTCTAGCATGATCATGCTAGGCTAAACCTCTTAGCTAGGGCTAAGAGGTGAAGCCTATAGCGAGATATGGGAGATTATATTTTGTGCCTGTAATTTAAAATTCATGAACTGAATGTGATTTTTAGTTGATTATTAAAGGAATATTTTTCTTAGTCTTTAATGGTCTGTTGTGACTGAAATTAGAATGGGTTTGCAATGGCTTTGAGTATTCCTTTTCCCTTTTTATTTTATGACGTCAGGAAGCCCTATTGTTCACCATCGTCTCCTAGGCATGGTTGGATGATGGTACCCTTCCTGACTTTCATCCGCTGTTGATTGGTTGGTAATTAGTTTAATCCTGTTGTTTGGTTTGTCTCCTAGGCATGGTTAGATGATGGAATCCATTCTAATTCATATACCTTTCATCTCTTGAAAACCAAATCAAGTAAGTTCAGTTTAAATTCAATAATTCTTGATGCAGGCATAAGATCTCCCTGATCCCTACAAGTAGATCCTCTGAATCCCTAGTTTCTTTCCTCTGAATTACTTAAGTTTTAGATAATTATTTCACAATTATTTCCTAAATTCTATTTGATTGAGATTACATCTTTTGCTAGTTCTAGATCTAGTGAGTTCCAGATCACGTACAAGTTTCAGTCCCTGTGGATTCAACCTCGGTCTTACCGAGTTTATTACTACATTACAACCCTATACTTGGGGAGTGAACAAGTTTTTGGCGCCGTTGCCGGGGACTGACGGTTGCGATTTTCTGAAATTAATTAGTTTTAGAATTAGGTTAGGATTAGGATTTTACTAACTTTAGACTAAAGGTTTTTATTTTATTTTATTTTTAGAAACTAACTTTTTTCCATATTTTGTAGGATCCTGACATAAGTTCCTAAATTGGTAATTCCTTCCTAATTTCTATACTTTTTCCACTTTTAAAGTTAGGGTTTAAATGTTTCTAATTCTAGTATTTTCCTATTTTGTTTTTAGAAACTTGGTTAGTTATTCCCCTTTTTAAAAATTAACCTTCTATTTTCATTTTAGTAACTTTCTAATTTTAACTCTTTTAATCTAACTTTGTTTCCTAAATTCACTTTTAGAAATTTTCTACTTATAGAATTTTTGTGTAGAAACTAACCTTCCTATTTTGTAGGCCTTTAAGATAGAAATTTCTAATTCGGTAAGCTCCTTCCCTACTTTCTATTTTTCAATTCTCTTTTAGTAATTTACTTTCTAGTTTAGGACTTTCCTAATTTATTTTAGAAATTTTCACTTTCTTTTAGGAATTCCTTCTTTTAGAAATTACTTCTTTTATTAAAGGATTGTTCTTCTCTTTTTTTTTAGAACCTAACTTATTTTGTTTTGCAGGTCTTCAACTTAGGGCCTCCAATTTGGTAACTCCTTTCCAACTCTCTCTTTCTTTTTAGATTTTCTTTCTTAGGATTAGGTTTCAAATTTAAATTGAGGGCTGCGAGTGTTTCATGCCCAAGTGGGCCCGTGACGACACTCGACGTCTCTTGATTGAAGGAGGATTGGTTGAGGGGTTGACTATCCATCGCAGGACTAGACACCGCTCGAAATCCCCTGAGTTAACTGAAGTTATGGCTGAAGACCAACCTCCTCTACTTCCACCTTGGGTGGAGGATACCCAAGATGAAAATGAGGGGCAACAGGCACCCCTGCCTCGTACTTTACGAGATTATCTACAACCGGCGGGAGTGAGTACGCCCTCATGCATGATTTTTCCTGAAAACACAGGACAAATGGACATCAAGCCAAGAGTTATCCAACTCCTTCCTAAATTCCATGGACTTGAATCAGAAAGTCCATATTCACATTTGAAAGAGTTCGATGAGATTATAGCTACATTATGTTTTCCTAATATATCTGAGGATACAATTAGGCTGAAACTCTTTCCTTTTTCCTTAAAAGAGAAAGCTAAGACGTGGTTACATTCACTGCGTCCTAGATCCATTGGCACATGGAACGACATGCAGAGGGAATTCATAAAAAAATTCTTCCCACATCATAAAACGATTACCCTCAGAAAAGCGATCATGAACTTTGCCCAAAAGGAAGATGAAACATTCTTTCAATGTTGGGAAAGGTTCAAAGATTTAATCAGTTCAAGCCTACAACACGGATTTGAAACGTGGCGCGTTACAAATTTTTTCTACGATGGACTGACATCTTCCATGCGCCAAATGGTCGAGACAATGTGTAATGGAGAGTTCATTAATAAAGATGTCGACGAGGTATGGGACTACCTCGACAGTTTGGTTGAAAAAACACAATCTTGGGACTATTACCCAAAGTCGAACACCACGTCTAGGCCGACTCAATTAAAGGAGAAAGGTGGGTTATATCTCTTGAAAGAAGAGGATGATCTCAAGTGTAAAGTGACTACGCTCATAAGGAAAGTTGAGGCCATGGAAGGAAAGAAGGATAAGGTTAATGAAATTGTTTGCGGCATCTGTGATTGCAACATTCATACAACTGAAAATTGTCCTACAATACCCGCCTTTCGAGGAGTGTTGAATGAACAAGCCAATGCCGTAAACAACTATCAAAGACCTTTTACTGGACCTAACTCCAATACATACAATCCTGGTTGGAAAAATCATCCAAACTTTAGTTGGAGGAATGGACAAATGGCTACTCCTCCAGGTTTCTTCAATCAAAATCCAAATCAAGTGAAACCTCAAGAGGAACCGGTTCAAAATTTCATACAAGAGCTGGCTCAGGCAATGCGGGGAATTACAGATTTTATGCAAAAGATAGATTCTCGTATGACGGTTATAGAAAAGGGGATGCTTCCTGCACAACCTCTCCCCAATCCTAAACCGCAGTACGAGATTAATGATCCCAGCTCTTCAAATCAGATGGGGCATGCTAAATCCATCACCACTCTTAGGAGTGGAAAGATCATTGATAAAACTCTTCCGGTTAGGCCCGAAAAGCCTCAAGAACCAGGAGAGGACAACAATGATGGATCCAGTGATGCCCCACAAAAATTAGAATCGGAACTTCTAGAGAAGCCAGTTGCTCCATTCCCCCAACGGTTGGTTTCACCAAAACCTCTCTCTAACTCTCAGGATATCCTAGAGGTGTTGAAACAAGTGAAAGTCAATATTCCTCTACTTGATGTCGTTAAACAGATACCTTCATATGCCAAATTCCTGAAAGACTTATGCACGACCAAACGATGGCAAAGTATTCAAAAGAAAATTTTCCTGATTGAGAAAGTGAGTGCCATCCTAAACCAAGACGTGCCACAGAAATTCAAGGATCCCGGTAGCCCAACCATATCATGTGTAATTGGGGACCATCGAATTGATCATGCACTTCTTGACTTTGGAGCGAGCGTCAATCTGATTCCCTACGCGGTATACAAACAGTTAGGTTTGGGTGAATTAAAACCCACCCTAACCACACTACAACTTGCTGATCACTCTATTCGTGTACCAAGAGGGATAATTGAGGATGTGTTGGTCCAAGTTGATAGATTTTACTACCCTGTAGATTTTATCATCCTGGACACCGAACCCATCAATAACATAAGCACTCAGATCCCCGTCATTCTTGGCCGCCCATTCCTTGCCACTTCAAATGCAATTATCAATTGCAGGAATGGTGTCATGACTATGTCTTTTGGGAATATGACATTGGAGTCAAACATCTTTTTCAATAACGGCAGAAACTTAGAAGAGGATGACGATTTCCACGACATTAACATGATTGACTCTTTCGTGGAAGATACGACACCTCTGACCTTGTCCTCTGACTCTCTAGAGACGTGCCTGGCCCACTCTCATGATTTTGATGATGACATGATTAGGGAGACGTGCGCCTTGCTTGATACTGCACCGGTACTTGAAGTTAACCGGTGGAGGCCACAATTTGAAGAATTGCCACAAACCAATGTAGTGCCTCTACCGTCTAACCTCAAGCCACCGAAGCTTGACCTAAAACCTTTGCCCTCTAATTTGAAATATGCCTATTTAGGTCAAGATGAGACACACCCGGTGGTGATCTCTGCCCACCTGGAGAAAGAACAGGAGAGTATGCTCATATCTACTCTCATTGAGCATAAAGGAGCCCTGGGATGGACGATAGCGGACCTCAAGGGAATCGATCCCTCGATTTGTACTCACCGCATATATCTTAAGGATAATGCAAAAACCGCTCGGCAACCACAACGTAGACTAAATCCAAACATAAAGGAAGTGGTTAAAGCTGAGGTTCTTAAACTATTGGACGTGGGTATTATATACCCTATATCTGATAGTCAATGGGTGAGTCCAACTCAAGTGGTCCCTAAGAAGTCCGGAATCACCATCGTAGCCAATGCTAATAATGAACTCGTGCCAACTAGAGTCACTGCTGGTTGGAGAATATGCATTGACTACAGGAAGTTAAATACCGTCACAAGGAAAGACCACTTTCCTTTACCATTCATTGATCAGATCCTGGAAAGGTTAGCTGGTCATTCCTATTACAGTTTCCTTGACGGGTATTCGGGCTACAACCAGATAGAGATAGCCCCTGAAGACCAGGAAAAGACCACATTTACATGTCCCTACGGCACCTTTGCCTATCGAAGGATGCCATTCGGACTATGTAATGCCCCTGCCACCTTTCAGCGATGTATGCTTAGTATCTTTTCTGATATGGTGGGGCAATATCTAGAGGTCTTCATGGATGATTTCTCTATTTACGGTCCATCTTTCAGCAAGTGCTTGGAAAATCTTAAATGTGTGTTGAAAAGATGTGAAGAAAAGAACTTGGTACTTAATTGGGAGAAGTGTCATTTCATGGTTCAAAAGGGAATTGTCCTTGGGCATATCATCTCGTCCAAGGGAATCAAGGTAGATAAGGCAAAAATCGATATTATCTCTAACCTACCTCCACCTAAGAACATCAGAGACGTGCGATCCTTCTTAGGACACGCAGAATTTTACAGGCGATTCATAAAGGACTTTAGTCTCCTCTCTCGTCCTTTATGTAATCTTCTTCAAAAGGATGCTTCGTACGAGTAGACTGAGCAATGCCAGGAAGCTTTCACTAAGCTTAAGGGCACGTTAACCACTGCACCTATCATGCAGCCACCTGACTGGAGCCTTGCTTTTAAACTTATGTGCGACGCTTGATTATGCTCTTGGGGCGGTCTAGGCCGGAGAAAAGATAAGAGGCCCTACGTCATTCATTACGCAAGTAGAACTTTAAATTCTCCACGTGAACTACTCGACTACGGAAAAGGAACTCTTAGCCGTAGTGTTCGCCTTGGACAAATTTAGGTCCTACTTGATCGGATCCAAGATTATTATCTACAGATCATGCGGCACTTAAGTATCTTCTCTCTAAGAATGATTCTAAGCCCCGTTTGATACGATGGATCCTTCTACTCCAAGAATTTGATTTGAAAATTGAAGATAAAAAGGGAGTAGAGAACGTAGTGGCCGATCACCTTTCTCGCCTTAATACCTCGATTCCCTTGAGACAACCCATATCAATGACATGTTCCCTGAGGAACAATTGTTTAGAGTCTCCCATTCACCTTGGTTCGCTAATATTGCTAATTTTCTTATCACAGGTTCTATACTAACACATTGGACTGCGCAAGATAAGAAGAAATTCTTTACCAAGGTGTGCAACTTTTTTTGGGACGATCCATATTTATTTAAATATTGCCCAGATTAAATTCTAAGGAGATGTGTACCGGATAATGAACATTAGAGTGTTCTCCTTCTGTCACTCACAGGCCTGTGGTGGTCACTTTTCTGCTAAAAAGACCACGGCCAAGATTCTGTAGTGTGGCTTTTACTGGCCCAATGTGTTTAGGGACACTCATGAGTTTTGCAAAGTTTGTGAGCGTTGTCAGAAATTAGGAGCATTGTCCCGTCGAAATATGATGCCTTTGAATCCCATCCTTATCATTGAAGCATTTGATTGCTGGGGCATCGATTTCATGGGACCATTCCCCCAATCATTTGGGAATCTGTATATTTTGCTCGCCGTGGATTATGTCACTAAATGGGTCAAAGCGATTCCGTGTCGAAAGAATGACCATCGCACGGTCATTAAATTCCTAAAAGAAAATATCCTTTCTCGATTCGGAACGCCTCGAGCCATCATTAGTGATAGGGGCTCACACTTTTGTAATAAACCATTTGAGAGCTTAATGAAGAAATACGGTATCTTCCATAAGGTGAGCACCCCGTACCACCCACAGACAAGTGGACAAGCCGAGATTTCTAATAGGAAAATTAAACACATTTTGGAGAAAACGGTTAACCCTAATCGTAAGGATTGGTCAATCCGATTGACCGATGCCTTATGGGCATACCGTACTGCCTTTCAAACCCCTATTGGAATGTCTCCCGTTAGACTTGTCTATGGGAAAGCTTGTCACTTGCATGTGGAGCTGGAACATAAAGCATACTGGCGATCAAAAATCTTAATTTCAATCTGGACAATGCTGGCTCGCTACGCAAACTTCAATTGAATGAACTTGAGGAAATCCGGAATGATGCGTACGATAATTCGAGAATTTACAAGGACAAGATGAAAGCATTTCATGACCAACATGTTTTGCGAAAATCATTCACGCCTGGTCAGAAGATCCTTTTGTACAATTCTCGATTACATCTCTTTCCGGGTAAGCTTCGATCTCGTTGGACCGGCCCTTACATTGTTGTCACTGTTTTTCTGCATGGGGCCGTTGAGATAAGAGATCCCGACAATGGCAAGGAGTTTAAAGTCAATGGACATCGATTGAAACCATTTGTCAAGAAATTTCATTCAGAGAACATGTCCATGCCTCTGACTGATCCTGTTTACCAGGATTGATCTCCTAGTCTGATGGAGGTATAGGTAGGTTTCCTATTTTCTTAGGACTAGGGTAGTTACTTTATTTGTCTGGCTGAAGACGGTAAACTTAGCGCTCCTGGGAGGCAACCCAGTTCTTCATTTCATGTCATTTTTATCATTAGTTAGTTCAATGTTTGTGGGTAACATTACTGCAAACCCTCACGAGACTACAACTCGTCCACTAGGGGCAACCTAGGGGTTTAAAGGCTTGTTGCATACGCAAAATGCAATCGAGAGCACCTACGAAAGTGGTATATGTAGGATTTTATTTTTGTTATTTTTGTGTTGCCGTCTCTCTCGTGCTGACCGACGCCCATGCTGCGATCTCTTGGAAAGTGTCTCTCGACTCATCATCCAGGTACTATCTTCCCATCACTTCATATTCACTTTTCATTGTCCCAAGTGCATTGCACGCTCATATCTTTTACATTGAGGACAATGTAGATTTTAGGTTGGGGGTGGGAGATTAGGTTTCCTAATCAGCGTTTTCTCAGTCTTGAGAAAAAATTGTGAAAATTTTTAAATTTTTCTAGAATTTCGTATGAATTCGAAGCGATTTTGACGGCCATCTTGGGTTTAGAATTACAAGATAAGTGATGTTGGAATTGATGACTCTTGGATTCAACTATTTGTTAGATCTCACAGTTAAGTTAGAATTTTTAATCCATGATTAGAAGTTTTAAACATTGAGTGAATCATAATTTTACATGTCACATCTCGCTTACACATTAAGGTTTCATTCGATATTGAAGGATTAATTTGGTGATCACTAAGCTTGAAAGGAACCAACTTGAGAAATTGAAAAGATTGGGCGAATGGTTTTCACCATAGGTTTGCTCCTTACAGGTGAAGGTTTGATTCCCCAAGGTTGATATTCATAAACTTTTTGGCGACCGGTCTTTACCATAGGTTTGCTCCCTATAGGTGTAGATTCGATTCTCCTCCTTGGCTATACTTTTAGACAAGTTGACATAGTGTGAAAATCATCAAAAGCTGGAAGAATGAATCAAGCTTTGGTCTAGGTGTTGGTTATCATGAATTCTCTTGTGGTTACCAATGATATCCTGAATTAGAGAAGTGAATTTTAATAATGTTAAGCCGAGATTACACTATACACTCATGGAACTTAATATTTAGAATCGTTCTAATTAATGGATAAATATTTGAGCTTGATTTCAGGATAAAGTAATGCCAACATTCATGAATCTGAGAATTCTCATATCTGGATTATTCTGCAAAAATCACTCGAGTTTATGAAAATTGTTCTGTAATTCTCAACTTACTTTTCACATATTTTGCTCGGGACTAGTAAAATGCTGGTTGGGGGTTGTGTTGAGGGTCAAATATTGCATATCAGACCCAGTTATTGCCTAGATTTATGAACATGGTACCGTTGAATAGCCCATTTTAATCATGTTTGTGTTGCAAGGTGGAATTGCAAGCTAAGACTGGATCGGGATGCAAAAAGCACGAATTTAACGTTCAGAATGCACCAAGGCAAGGGATGGACTCCAGGGGACCAAGATCGATGGAATTACACGCCAGGGATCCGCGAAAATTGAGAAACTGAAGCTCAAGCGGCCTAAAAGTCAGCCAGAATGCAAGATCACTGGGTTTCCATCATCTGTTTGGCTCGAAACTTTATACATGGCTCGAGGACCAAAAACAAACCGTACACGTCAAATTCAGCCATTGGATCCTCGTGAAAGTGGCAGAACTAACAGATCAGTCCATAAAACCCTGATTTGGGGCCCACCAGCTGTCCAGATATGCTTTAACTTCGGCCCCCACGGCTCAAATGAAATGGGGAACAAGATGGATGGTGTGGATTTCTCATAATCATCATACAGTGTACATAGTACACTTTTTGCACTAAGACGTGCATGGCAACACATGGACGTCTCCTCTTCAAAAAAAACAGAACTCTGCTTCTGGTATGAAACAGAGACTGCGGATGATCTCAGTGGGCCATCATCATGGTCCAAATGCTTAATCCAAGCAGTCCATCATGCAGAGGGGCTCGATTTAGCCAAACCCATGTTGACTTTATGCACTCATGCACGCACACATGTTGGTTTCAATGGTCACAAATGGACTACCCTACAACTATTGCAGCTGATTTCTTCCGTGGGTCACGCCGAATCTGATCCAAAACCGTCCCTTCCCATCTGAAATTTCGTGAAGAATATTATGGATGGTGTGGATTTCTCAAAACATCGAACGAAGTGGGCCCCACCAAGCATCAGCGCAGCTTCCGTGCGTGAAGTTACGCACGTCCAAGATTTTCGAAAGTTCCGGGAGGTGGTGACCCACCTATGATGATTAGATCAATGATCTGGACTGCTCAGTAGACTCCAACGACTCAGCTAATGAAGACCTAGGAGAGTGAATTTGAAGAGAGCTACATGATCAGTTTTTTATCGTCCAAACGCAGTTCGAACGGCGGTCTAAAAAGCTAAGGAGGGCCACATAAAAACGGATGAAAAACGGTCATGTTCGACCAATTTTTCGTGTACAATCCAATGAATGGACCCAATCTCGCAAGAAACACCAAGAAATTGGCCCACCATCATACCAGCGCAAGACCGTTTCACAGCCTCCGCACGCCGAGAAAACCGGCCACTGTGGGCCATTATGCGATCAAATACAAGATCAGCTTGATTATCCAGACCGTCCAAAAGGTGGATAGGAGGGTTTTTACCCTTCTTATGCAGTTGGAATTCGCGGAATGGATGACCATTCATTCGGTTTCAGTTCAAACGCAACTGTTTTGTGTTGTTGCTACGTAAAACAGAGACTCGTGTCCGGCTCTGTTACAAAGGACGTGCGGAGCAAGGGGGAGAAAGCGGAGGAGTTTTTTTAATATAAAGCTGGACGTGGAAGTAGAAAGGAGGATAGTTTTGGAGGGACGTGAGGAGTTGGGCTTGGACAGCTGCACAAGTGGAAGGCTTTGGCTGGAACAGGGGACGGTGGAGCAGACAGAGGGAGAGAGAGAGTATTATTTTTGAATTAGTTTATTTCAGATTACTGCTTTTTATCTTTTCTTTGAGGATGTTGAGCCTAAACATATTTATTTTTGGTTCTAGCATGATCATGTTAGGCTAAACCTCTTAGCTAGGGCTAAGAAGTTAAGCCTGTAGCGAGATGTGGAAGATTATATTTTGTGCCTGTAATTTAAAATTCATGAACTGAATGTGATTTTTAGTTGATTATTAAAGGAATATTTTTCTTAGTCTTTAATGGTCTGTTGTGACTGAAATTACAATGGGTTTGCAATGGCTTTGAGTATTCCTTTTCCCTTTTTATTTTATGACGTCAGGAAGCCCTATTGTTCACCATCGTCTCCTAGGCATGGTTGGATGATGGTACCCTTCCTGACTTTCATCCGCTGTTGATTGGTTGGTAATTAGTTTAATCCTGTTGTTTGCTTTGTCTCCTGGGCATGGTTAGATGATGGAATCCATTCTAATTCATATACCTTTCATCTCTTGAAAACCAGATCAAGTAAGTTCAGTTTAAATTCAATAATTCTTGATGCAGGCATAAGATCTCCCTGATCCCTACAAGTGGATCCTCTGAATCCCTAGTTTCCTTCCTCTGAATTACTTAAGTTTTAGATAATTATTCCACAATTATTCCCTAAATTCTATTTGATTGAGATTACATCTTTTGCTAGTTCTAGATCTAGTGAGTTCCAGATCACGTACAAGTTTCAGTCCCTGTGGATTCGACCTCGGTCTTACCGAGTTTATTACTACATCACAACCCTATACTTGGGGAGTGAACAAGTTTTTGGCGTTGTTGCCGGGGACTGACGGTTGCGATTTTCTGAAATTAATTAGTTTTAGAATTAGGTTAGGATTAGGATTTTACTAACTTTAGGCTAAAGGTTTTTATTTTATTTTATTTTTAGAAACTAACTTTTTTCCATATTTTGTAGGATCCTGACATAAGTTCCTAAAGTGGTAATTCCTTCCTAATTTCTCTACTTTTTCCACTTTTAAAGTTAGGGTTTAAATTTTTCTAATTCTAATATTTTCCTATTTTGTTTTTAGAAACTTGGTTAGTTATTCCCCTTTTTAGAAATTAACCTTCTATTTTCATTTTAGTAACTTTCTAATTTTAACTCTTTTAATCTAACTTTGTTTCCTAAATTCACTTTTAGAAATTTTCTACTTATAGAATTTTTGTGTAGAAACTAGCCTTCCTATTTTGTAGGCCTTTCAGATAGAAATTTCTAATTCGGTAAGCTTCTTCTCTACTTTCTATTTTTCAATTCTCTTTTAGTAATTTACTTTCTAGTTTAGGACTTTCCTAATTTATTTTAGAAATTTCCACTTTCTTTTAGGAATTCCTTCTTTTAGAAATCAGTTCACTGCTATCTTTCTTTTAAAGGATTGTTCTTCTCTTTTTTTTAGAACCTAACTTATTTTGTTTTATTTTGCAGGTCTTCAACTTACGGCCTCCAATTTGGTAACTCCTTTCCAACTCTCTCTTTCTTTTTAGATTTTCTTTCTTAGGATTAGGTTTCAAATTTAAATTGAGGGCTGCGAGTGTTTCATGCCCAAGTGGGCCCGTGACGACACTCGACGTCTCTTGACTGAAGGAGGATTGGTTGAGGGGTTGACTATCCATCGCAGGACTAGACACCGCTCGAAATCCCCTGAGTTATGGCTGAAGACCAACCTCCTCTACTTCCACCTAGGGTGGAGGATACCCAAGATGAAAATGAGGTGCAACAGGCACCCCCGCCTCGTACTTTACGAGATTATCTACAATCGACGGGAGTGAGTACGCCCTCATGCATGATTTTTCCTGAAAACACAGGACAAATGGACATCAAGCCAGGAGTTATCCAACTCCTTCCTAAATTCCATGGACTTGAATCAGAAAGTCCATATTTACATTTGAAAGAGTTCGATGAGATTATAGCTACATTATGTTTTCCTAATGTATCTGAGGGTACAATTAGGCTGAAACTCTTTCCTTTTTCCTTAAAAGAGAAAGCTAAGACGTGGTTACATTCACTGCGTCCTAGATCCATTGGCACATGGAACGACATGCAGAGGGAATTCATAAAAAAATTCTTCCCACATCATAAAACGATTACCCTCAGAAAAGCGATCATGAACTTTGCCCAAAAGAAAGATGAAACATTCTTCCAATGTTGGGAAAGGTTCAAAGATTTGGTCAGTTCATGCCCACAACATGGATTTGAAACGTGGCACGTTACAATTTTTTTCTATGATGGACTGACATCTTCCATGCGCCAAATGGTCGAGACAATGTGTAATGGAGAGTTCATTAATAAAGATGTCGACGAGGTATGGGACTATCTCGATAGTTTGGCTGAAAAAATACAATCTTAGGATTATTACCCAAAGTCGAACACCACGTCTAGGCCGACGCAATTAAAGGAGAAAGGTGGATTATATCTCTTGAAAGAAGAGGATGATCTCAAGTGTAAAGTGACTACGCTCATAAGGAAAGTTGAGGCCATGGAAGAAAAGAAGGATAAGGTTAATGAAATTGTTTGCGGCATCTGTGATTGCAACATTCATACAACTGAAAATTGTCCTACAATACCCGCCTTTCGAGGAGTGTTGAATGAACAAGCCAATGCCATAAACAACTATCAAAGACCTTTTACTGGACCTAACTCCAATACGTACAATCCTGGTTGGAAAAATCATCCAAACTTTAGTTGGAGGAATGGACAAATGGCTACTCCTCCAGGGTTTTTCAATCAAAATCCAAATCAAGTGAAACCTCAAGAGGAACCGGTTCAAAATTTCATACAAGAGCTGGCTCAGGCAATGCGGGGAATTACAGATTTTATGCAAAAGATAGATTCTTGTATGACGGTTATAGAAAAGGGGATGCTTCCTGCACAACCTCTCCCCAATCCTAAACCGCAGTACGAGATTAATGATCCCAGCTCTTCAAATCAGATGGGGCACGCTAAATCCATCACCACTCTTAGGAGTGGAAAGATCATTGATAAAACTCTTCCGGTTAGGCCCGAAAAGCCTCAAGAACTAGAAGAGGACAACAATGATGGATCCAGTGATGCCCCACAAAAATTAGAACCGGAACTTCTAGAGAAGCCAGTTGCTCCATTCCCCCAACGGTTGGTTTCACCAAAACCTCTCTCTAACTCTCAAGATATCCTAGAGGTGTTGAAACAAGTGAAAGTCAACATTCCTCTACTTGATGTCGTTAAACAGATACCTTCATATGCCAAATTCCTGAAAGACTTATGCACGACCAAATGACGGCAAAGTATTCAAAAGAAAATTTTCCTGATTGAGAAAGTGGGTGCCATCCTAAACCAAGACGTGCCACAGAAATTCAAGGATCCCGGTAGCCCAACCATATCATGTGTAATCGGGGACCATCGAATTGATCATGCACTTCTTGACTTAGGAGCGAGCGTCAATCTAATTCCCTACGCGGTATACTAACAGTTAGGTTTGGGTGAATTAAAACCCACCCTAACCACACTACAACTTGCTGATCGCTCTGTTCGTGTACCAAGAGGGATAATTGAGGATGTGTTGGTCCAAGTTGATAGATTTTACTACCCTGTAGATTTTATCATCCTAGACACTGAACCCATCAATAACATAAGCACTCAGATCCCCGTCATTTATGGCCGCCCATTCCTTGCCACTTCAAATGCAATTATCAATTACAGGAATGGTGTCATGACTATGTCTTTTGGGAATATGACATTGGAGTCGAACATCTTTTTCAATAACGGTGGAAACTTAGAAGAGGATGACGATTTTCACGACATTAACATGATTGACTCTTTCGTGGAAGATACGACACCTCTGACCTTGTCCTCTGACTCTCTAGAGACGTGCCTAGCCCACTCCCATGATTTTGATGATGACATGATTAGGGAGACGTGCGCCTTGCTTGATACTGCACCGGTACTTGAAGTTAACCGGTGGAGGCCACAATTTGAAGAATTGCCACAAACCGATGTAGTGCCTCTACCGTCTAACCTCAAGCCGCCGAAGCTTGACCTAAAACCTTTGCCCTCTAATTTGAAATATGCCTATTTAGGTCAAGATGAGACATACCCGGTGGTGATCTCTGCCCACCTGGAGAAAGAACAGGAGAGTATGCTCATATCTACTCTCATTGAGCATAAAGGAGCCCTGGGATGGACGATAGCGGACCTTAAGGGAATCGATCCCTCGATTTGTACTCACCGCATATATCTTAAGGATAATGCAAAAACCACTCGGCAACCACAACGTAGACTAAATCCAAACATGAAGGAAGTGGTTAAAGCTGAGGTTCTTAAACTATTGGACGTGGGTATTATATACCCTATATCTGATAGTCAATGGTTGAGTCCAACTCAAGTGGTCCCTAAGAAGTCCGGAATCACCATCGTAGCCAATGCTAATAATGAACTCGTGCCAATTAGAGTCACTACTAGTTGGAGAATGTGCATTGACTACAGGAAGTTGAATACCGTCACAAGGAAAGACCACTTTCCTTTACCATTCATTGATCAGATCCTGGAAAGGTTAGCTGGTCATTCCTATTACAGTTTCCTTGACGGGTATTCGGGCTACAACCAGATAGAGATAGCCCCTGAAGACCAGGAAAAGACCACATTTACATGTCCCTATGGCACCTTTGCCTATCGAAGGATGCCATTCGGACTATGTAATGCCCCTGCCACCTTTCAGCGATGTATGCTTAGTATCTTTTCTGATATGGTCGGACAATATCTAGAGGTCTTCATGAATGATTTCTCTGTTTACGGTTCATCTTTCAGCAAGTGCTTGGAAAGTCTTAAATGTGTGCTGAAAAGATGTGAAGAAAAAAACTTGGTACTTAATTGGGAAAAGTGTCATTTCATGGTTCAGAAGGGAATTGTCCTTGGGCATATCATCTCATCCAAAGGAATCGAGGTAGATAAAGCAAAAATCGATCTTATCTCTAACCTACCTCCACCCAAGAACATCAGAGACGTGCGATCCTTTTTAAGACACGCAGGATTTTACAGGCGATTCATAAAGGACTTTAGTCTCCTCTCTCGTCCTTTATGTAATCTTCTTCAAAAGGATGCTCCGTACGAGTGGACTGAGCAATGCCAGGAAGCTTTCACCAAGCTTAAGGGCACGTTAACCACTGCACCTATCATGCAGCCACCTGATTGGAGCCTTGCTTTTGAACTTATGTGTGACGCTTCTGATTATGCTCTTGGGGCTGTCCTAGGCCAGAGAAAAGATAAGAGGCCCTACGTCATTCATTACGCAAGTAGAACTTTAAATTTTGCCCAGGTGAACTACTCGACTACGGAAAAGGAACTCTTAGCTGTAGTGTTCGCCTTGGACAAATTTAGGTCCTACTTGATCGGATCCAAGATTATTATCTACACAGATCATGCGGCACTTAAGTATCTTCTCTCTAAAAATGATTCTAAGCCCCGTTTGATACGATGGATCCTTCTACTCCAAGAATTTGATTTGGAAATTAAAGATAAAAAGGGAGTAGAGAACGTAGGGGCCGATCACCTTTCTCGCCTTAATACCTCTGATTCCCTTGAAGCGACCCATATCAATGATATGTTCCCTGATGAACAACTGTTCAGAATCTCTCATTCACCTTGGTTCGCTGATATTGCCAATTATCTTGCTACAGGCGCCATACCGACACAGTGGACTGCGCAAGATAAGAAGAAATTTTTCACCGAGGTGCGTAACTTTTTCTGGGATGATCCTTATTTATTTAAATATTACCCAGACCAAATTCTAAGGAGATGTGTACCAGACGATGAGCATCAAAGCGTCATCTCCTTCTGTCACTCACAGGCCTGTGGTGGTCACTTTTCTGCTAAAAAGACCACGGCCAAGATTCTGCAATGTGGCTTTTACTGGCCCACTGTGTTTAGGGACACTCATGAGTTTTGCAAAGCTTGTGAGCGTTGTCACAAATTGAGAGCATTGTCCTGTCGAAATATGATGCCTTTGAATCCCATCCTTATCATTGAAGCATTTGATTGCTGGGGCATCGATTTCATGGGACCATTCCCCCAATCGTTTGGGAATCTGTATATTTTGCTCGCCGTGGATTATGTCACTAAATGGGTCGAAGCGATTCCGTGTCAAAAGAATGACCATCGCACGGTCATTAAATTCCTAAAAGAAAACATCCTTTCTCGATTCGGAACGCCTCGAGCCATCATTAGTGATGGGGGCTCACACTTTTGTAATAAACCATTTGAGAGCTTAATGAAGAAATACGGTATCTCTCATAAGTTGAGCACCCCGTACCACCCACAGACAAGTGGGCAAGCCAAGATTTCTAATAGGGAAATTAAACACATTTTGAAGAAAACGGTTAACCCTGATCGTAAGGATTGGTCAATCCGATTGACCGATGCCTTATGGGCATACCGTACTGCCTTTAAAACTCCTATTGGAATGTCTCCCTTTAGACTTGTCTATGGGAAAGCTTGTCACTTGCCTGTGGAGCTGGAACATAAAGCATACTGGGCGATCAAAAATCTTAATTTCAATCTAGACAACGCTGGCTCACTACGCAAACTTCAATTGAATGAACTTGAGGAAATCCAAAATGATGCGTACGATAATTCAAGAATTTACAAGGACAAGATGAAAGCATTTCATGACCAACACATTTTACGAAAATCATTCACGCCTGGTCAAAAGGTTCTTTTGTACAATTCTTGATTACATCTCTTTTCGGGTAAGCTTCGATCTCGTTGGACTGTCCCTTACATTGTTGTCACTATTTTTCCGCATGGGGCCATTGAGATAAGAGATCCCGACAATGGCAAGGAGTTTAAAGTAAATGGACATCGATTGAAACCATTTGTCGAGAAATTTGATTCAGAGCACATGTCTATGCCTCTGACTGATCCTGTTTACCAGGATTGATCTCCTAGTCTGATGGAGGTAGAGGTAGGTTTCCTGTTTTCTTAGGACTAGGGTAGTTGCTTTATTTGTTTGGCTGAAGACGGTAAACTTAGCGCTCCTGGGAGGCAACCCAGTTCTTCATTTCATGTCATTTTTATCATTAGTTAGTTCAATGTTTGTGGGTAACATTACTGCAAACCCTCACGAGACTACAACTCGTCCACTAGGGGCAACCTAGGGGTTTAAAGGCTTGTTGCATACGCTAAATGCAATCGAGAGCACCTACGAAAGTGGTATAGGTAGGATTTTATTTTTGTTATTTTTGTGTTACCTTCTCTCTCGTGCTGACCGACGCCCATGCTGCGATCTCTTGGAAAGTGTCTCTCGACTCATCATCCAGGTACTATCTTCCCATCACTTCATATTCACTTTTTGTTGTCCCAAGTGCATTGCACGCTCATATCTTTTACATTGAGGACAATGTAGATTTTAGGTTCGGGGTGGGAGATTAGGTTTCCTAATCAGCGTTTTCTTGGTCTTGAGCAAAAATTGTGAAAATTTTTAAATTTTTCTAGAATTTCGTATGAATTCGAAGCGATTTTGACGGCCATCTTGGATTTAGAATTACAAGATAAGTGATGTTGGAATTGATGACTCTTGGATTCAACTATTTGTTAGATCTCACAGTTAAGTTAGAACTATTAATCCATGATTAGAAGTTTTAAACATTGAGTGAATCATAATTTTACATGTCACATCTTGCTTACACATTAAGGTTTCATTCGATATTGAAGGATTAATTTGGTGATCACTAAGCTTGAAAGGAACCAACTTGAGAAATTGAAAAGATTAGGCGAATGGTTTTCACCATAGGTTTGCTCCGTACAGGTGAAGGTTTAATTCCCCAAGGTTGACATTCATAAACTTTTTGGTGACCGGTCTTTACCATAGGTTTGCTCCCTATAGGTGTAGATTCGATTCTCCTCCTTGGCTGTACTTTTAAACAAGTTGACATAGTGTGAAAATCATCAAAAGCTGGAAGAATGAATCAAGCTTTGGTCTAGGTGTTGGTTATCATGAATTCTCTTGTGGTTACCAATGATTCTTGAATTAGAGAAGTGAATTTTAATAATGTTAAGCCAAGATTACACTATACACTCATGGAACTCAATATTTAGAATCGTTCTAATTAATGGATAAATATTTGAGCTTGATTTCAGGATAAAGTAATGCCAACA
The DNA here is from genome assembly GCF_029962835.1 of Magnolia sinica. Taxonomy (NCBI): domain Eukaryota; kingdom Viridiplantae; phylum Streptophyta; class Magnoliopsida; order Magnoliales; family Magnoliaceae; genus Magnolia; species Magnolia sinica. The sequence goes on from NC_080589.1 coordinate 42,849,469, forward strand.
TTCATGAATCTGAGAATTCTCATATCTGGATTATTCTGCAAAAATCACTCGAGTTTATGGAAATTGTTCTGTAATTCTCAACTTATTTTTCGCATATTTTGCTCGGGACTAGCAAAATGCTGGTTGGAGTTTGTGTTAAGGGTCAAATATTGCATATCAGACCCAGTTATTGCTTGGATTTATGAACATGGTACCGTTGAATAGCCCATTTTAATCATGTTTGTGTTGCAAGGTGGAATTGTGAGCTGAGACTGGATCGGGATGCTAAAAGCATGGATTTAACGTTCAGAATGCACCAAGGCAAGGGACGGACTCCAGGAGACCAAGATCGACGGAATTACACGCCGGGGATCCGCGAAAATTGAGAAACTATGTAATGCCCCTGCCACCTTTCAGCGATGTATGCTTAGTATCTTTTCTGATATGGTAGGGCAATATCTAGAGGTCTTCATGGCTCGAGGACCAAAAACTAACCGTACACGTCAAATTTCAGCCATTGGATCCTCGTGAAAGTAGCTGAACTAACAGATCAGTCCATAAAACCCTGATTTGGGGCCCACCCGCTGTCCAGATACGCTTTAACTTCGGCCCCCATGGCTCAAATGAAATGGGGAACAAGATGGATGATGTGGATTTCTCATAATCATCATACAGTGTACATAGTACACTTTTTGCACTAAGACGTGCGTGGCAACACAGGGACGTCTCCTCTTCAAAAAAAACAGAACTCTGCTTCTGGTATGAAACAGAGACTGCGGATGATCTCAGTGGGCCATCATCATGGTCTAAATGCTTAATCCGAGCAGTCCATCATGCAGAGGGGCTCGATTTAGCCAAACCCATGTTGACTTTATGCACTCATGCACACACACGTGTTGGTTTCAATGGTCACAAATGGACTACCCTACAACTATTGCAGCTGATTTCTTCTGTGGGTCACGCCGAATCTGATCCAAAACCGTCCCTTCCCATCTGAAATTTTGTGAAGAATATTATGGATGGCGTGGATTTCTCAAAACACCGAACGAAGTGGGCCCCACCAAGCATTAGTGCAGCTTCCGTGCGTGAAGTTACGCACGTCCAAGATTTTCAGAAGTTCCGGGAGGTGGTGACCCACCTATGATGATTAGATCAATGATCTGGACCGCTCAGTAGACTCCAACGACTCAGCTAATGAAGACCTGGGAGAGTGAATTTGAAGAGAGCTGCATGATCAGTTTTTCATCGTCTAAACGCAGTTCAAACGGCGGTCTAAAAAGCTAAGGAGGGCCACATAAAAATGGATGAAAAACGGTCATGTTCGACCGGTTTTCCGTGTACAATCCAATGAACGGACCCGATCTCGCAAGAAACACCAAGAAATTGGCCCACCATCATACTAGCGCAAGACTATTTCACAGCCTCCGCACGCCGAGAAAACCGGCCGCTGTGGGCCATTATGCGATCAAATACAAGATCAGCTTGATTATCCAGACCGTCCAAAAGGTGGATAGGAGGGTTTTTACCCTTCTTATGCAGTTGGAATTCGTGGAATGGATGACCATTCGTCTCGGTTTCAGTTCAAACGCAACTGTTTTGTGTTGTTGCTGCGTAGAACAGAGACTCGTGTCCGGCTCTGTTACAAAGGACGTGCGGAGCAAGGGGGAGAAAGTTGAGGAGTTTTTTTTTATATAAAGCTGGACGTGGAAGTAGAAAGGAGGATAGTTTCGGAGGGACGTGAGGAGTTGGGCTTGGACGGTTGCACAAGTGGAAGGCTTTGGCTGGAATAGGGGACGGTGGAGCAGACAGAGGGAGAGAGAGAGTATTCTTTTTGAATTTCTTTATTTCAGATTACTGCTTTTTATTTTTTCTTTGAGGATGTTGAGCCTAAACATGTTTATTTTTGGTTCTAGCATGATCATGCTAGGCTAAACCTCTTAGCTAGGGCTAAGAGGTGAAGCCTGTAGCGAGATATAGGAGATTATATTTTGTGCCTGTAATTTAAAATTCATGAACTGAATGTGATTTTTAGTTGATTATTAAAGGAATATTTTTCTTAGTCTTTAATGGTCTGTTGTGACTGAAATTACAATGGGTTTGCAATGGCTTTGAGTATTCCTTTTCCCTTTTTATTTTATGACGTCAGGAAGCCCTATTGTTCACCATCGTCTCCTAGGCATGGTTGGATGATGGTACCCTTCCTGACTTTCATCCGCTGTTGATTGGTTGGTAATTAGTTTAATCTTATTGTTTGCTTTGTCTCCTGGGCATGGTTAGATGATGGAATCCATTTTAATTCATATACCTTTCATCTCTTGAAAACCAGATCAAGTAAGTTCAGTTTAAATTCAATAATTCTTGATGCAGGCATAAGATCTCCCTGATCCCTACAAGTAGATCCTCTGAATCCCTAGTTTCCTTCCTCTGAATTACTTAAGTTTTAGATAATTATTCCACAATTATTTTCTAAATTCTATTTGATTGAGATTACATCTTTTGCTAGTTCTAGATCTTGTGAGTTCCAGATCACGTACAAGTTTCAGTCCCTGTGGATTCGACCTCGGTCTTACCGAGTTTATTACTACATCACAACCCTATACTTGGGGAGTGAACAAGTTTTTGTGTGTTGAGGGTTGAATATTGCATATCAGACCCCAGTTATTGCCAGGATTTACAAACATAGTATTGTTTAATGACCCGATTTAATCATGTTTGTGATGCAGGACGTATTCACGAGCACGAACTGGAAAGGATGCCAAAAGCATGGATTTAAAGCTCAGGCATCACCAAGGCAATGGACGGGACCCCATGGGACCATGAATGAGGATTTACACGTCAGAGATCAGAGAAATTCCAGTCACTCACTTCAAACAGGCCTGAAAGCCATCCAGAATGCAGGATCATGGGGTTCCCACCATCTGATTGGCTCCAAACTTTATATGAGGCCTGATGACCCTAAATAAACCATACACGTCAAATTTCAGTAGTTGGATCATCATGGAAGTGGTCCAATGGTCAGATCAGCCCATGAATGTGTGATTTGGGGCCCACCTGAGATCTGGATACGCTTCAAAGTTGGTCTCGCCCCAACGGCGCCAAAAACTTGTTCACTCCCCAAGTATAGGGTTGTGATGTAGTAATAAACTCGGTAAGACCGAGGTCGAATCCACAGGGACTGAAACTTATACGTGATTTGAAACCAAATAGAACTAGAACTAAACTAAGATGTGATCTAAACCAAATAAAATTTAGGGAATAATTGTGGAATAATTATCAAAAACTTAAGAAAATTCAGAGGAAGGAAACTAGGGATTCAGAGGCTCCACTTGTAGAGATCAGGCTTGATCTCTCAACTAATAATAAATAAATAAAAATTAAAAAAATTAGAACTTAAAAACAAACTCTCTATGCAGACGTCCAGCCCCAAAACAGCCAAGCCAAGCTCGCTCCTTCTCTGTTTCTCTTTCTCTCTCCCTCACGTCCCTCCAAAACTATCCTCTTCTCTGCTCTCCCTTTTTAAAGATGAACGGCCTCCCCCGAGGGCTGCTGTGGAGTCCCAAAAGGAATAGGTTGTGGAACTCTTACGCAGCTGCAACATCCGCTGCATCTTTAGCAGGAAAGACAGCGTAACAGATCGTGTCTGGAGAGGCTTTTTGCCTCCAAGTGCAGGATCTGAGCCATTGGGGCTCCTTGGCTCTAGTCAGTCTGACTTTGGGATGATTTTGGATGGTCCGGATTGTCGGACCGATCCTCTCTGTTGATACAAAACAGCTCGCAGCGTTCGGGTTTCGGCCGCGCTATAAACAGGGCATGCGCGTTTCGTGCGCTGATGATAGGTGAAGCCCATATTTTAGAATTTCCAGCGAAATCCACACCGTCCATCAGTTTCTCCTCGAAAATCCGGTCAGATATGATCGGTTTTGGAATTTCGTTGACGCGACCCACCTGCTTGATCTTGCGACGAGGGTCCTGCCGTCCAGCACATTTGCAACGTCTCTTTGGCATTCTTCAGACCGAGAACTACCATATCTCGATCAAAACATTCGTATGATTCGAATGGACGGCTCGGATTGAGCTAATGGGTCCATATGGTGGCCCACTGAGATCGCCCGCAACTCCCTGTTGTGAACAGCGCGTGTACACTCGCTGTGTACAGCCGCCACGTGAAGTGGGGTCTACCTTGATGTTTGCGGGAAATCAGATCCGCTCGTCCCTTTCTCATCTCATTTAATGGATAATGCCCACGTTTGAAGCATATATGAATATCAGGTGGGCCTCAGATCAGTAATTCATGGGCTGATCTGACCACTGGACCACTTTCATAGGGATCCAACTACTGAAATTTGACGTGTACGGTTTATTTAGGGTCTTCAGGCCATATATGAAGTTTCGATCCTATCAGATGGCGAGAACCCTGTGATCTTGCATTCTGTGCCAGTTTCGGGCCTCTTTAATGTGAACGGCTTTATTTCCTCGATTTTCGCAGATCCCTGGCGTATAATTCCGTTAATCCTGGTCCCCTGGGGTCCATCTCTTGCCTTGGTGATTCTGAAGCGTCAGATCCATGTATTTAGCACCCTTTTTCAGTCCAAGCTCGTAAATACACCTTGCATCACAAGCACGATTAAATTGAGTCGTTAAACAGTATCATGTTTGAAAATCCAGGCAATAATAGGGTCTGATATGCAATTTTTGACCCTCAACAATGAGTCTGGCTTAATTGAACATCCACTTTCATTTTATCTTAAATATGATTGTTGGGATTAATCTTCATTTATAAATCAAGTCATCCATCCGTTAATTTTCTAAATGGACCATTATATCATCAGAAAAATCTATTTTTAATATTTCAATAATCATGTTAGACAACTAAAATCGCATACCATCATTTTTAGGACTCGAATTACAAACCCATTGTTAATTGAATCATTAACGCCGGTGTGATGATGTATCCCTGGAAACCACAATTAGACTACCTAATTTCAAAAATCAGTCGTGCGATTTCAATTAGAGCATACTACCCTAGGAACCACTTAGAATCAAATTTAAAATTGATCTGATCATCGGATGGTCGAGAATCACCAATAAGACTTAATAGTGTGGCCCACCTAAATTAAAGATTTTCTTTATCGCTATACTAGATGTTCTAATAAGGACAGTAGGTCAGATGAACGGAATAGATATCACGGATCATCATGGTCGACCTCACTTTAAGGAATGTGACTGCACAACTAGGTGTGCACTCACTATGCACCGAAGAATATTCCAGTCAAAACTGGATTGACCTAATAAAAGAATAAGGAATCTCTTCTTCTTTCTATTTCCTGCCCTTTGGACGTTTTGAACAGGCAACACAAGTGGTGATGCTTGTGGCCCACAATCGAAAATTAGATGTGTGATATAAACCATCCATCATATTTAGCTGAGGACTCCGACCAAAACCCTAATTACCACACTCATTAGCCTACATGTGCGTGTGCTCAAATATGGGTGAAAGCAGTGGGGTGTAGGTTGGCTTTGCTGAAAACAAGAAGTTTTTGTTTTTAGCTGATTAGCTGGGGATTGAAGAGGAGCTCTTCTACGCTATCTCGACCATCCATTCAGAGCAAACTTAGCTCTCCAACCAACCCTCGGTTTAGGGTTTTCATAGCTAATGAAAAGGTAGAAAGAATATTTCATTCGTTACGGCTAGTTTGATCTCAAACATCTAATTCTTTCTAGAAGCCTTATCAAGACATCTCCAATGTCAATTTTAGGGCAACTAAGGATTCTAACCGTGACCATCTCAAGCTCTCATGAGAAATATCGTCGACTTGCGTAGAAGAGCCCACAACCAAAAATCTCATGCACCATAAAGTTTTAGATATAGTTCATCCAAAATATGGGTCCCACAAGTCTTGAGGGACAAATCCACGCCATCCATAGTCATTGGATCAAAGAATAAACCATTAAATTGGAATTCGCCATGATCGGCCAGTCCATCTTCTTCGACTAGCTGAAAAATGTGTAATATCTATTTGCATCTAAATCTCTGATATGAGTTATTGTTTAAGTAGGCCAGGGTCCTAGATACTCAACTACATTAGATGATTGAGTTCATGCAATCATTCAAGGTGTAATCTGAACATTTTCATCACGAATTCTTGAGTGAGTGTTCAAATTAGAGCATAACTAATCCACTCAATTAGTTGGGCTCGAAGCCTCTAGAAAAGGATTAGCTCAGTTTTTGTTAGGGCGAGTTCTCTATATACCCAAAAAATCTAAAGAATATATAGGAGGGAGAGGAGCTTCTCGTGCCACACTAGGTGGACCTGACTGAGTCGTGAGTTGAATCGTGCGCAGGTCTAAGTCTGGGTTAAGATCAGACGCAGTCTGGTTAAGTTTGTAAGAGAAAGAAAAGGAAGAAGAAGAAGAAGTGGTAGGGGTAGGTCTGTTGAGCTGACTCGGTAAGTTCAACTGAGTTCAATCGAATTCATCGCCTGTTTGGTTACCTTCCTGGTTCATCTTCAGTCCAGCTACTTAGATTCTAGATTGAGTTTGATCCAACCATTGGTTGCAGCATCAAAGAGCTTTGTTTGTGCTCGGTTTGAACCAAGTTGAGTTCAACAACTCTACCGAGTCGAATTAGCAAGTTGTGGGCCGAGTCTAACATTTGCAGAAATCAGGTTTAGATCTAATCGTAGCCAGCTATTTCAGAAAGTGAGCTTAGGGGTTGAATCGAGTGGGTCTTGGCTTAGCATTGTTGCGAGTCAAGCCGAGTCGAGTTACCTCAATTGAAGAAGGTGAGACAATCTCGAGAAATTTTAAGTTTTCAGTTCTAATTATATATGTACCATTTGATTTATATTGATACATCTAAATCCCATGTGTAGGCATCTTTCGAGTTGAAGTTTAGTTGGGTTGACCTAGCCTAGTCGTAGTTTGCTCGATGACTAGGTAATATGACTCTTTAATGCATTTTATTAGTGGGTAATTGAGATCAAGTTACAATATTAATTACTTAATTTGATCAAGCGTAGGATTTCCCAACCTTTTTCTCAGTTAGGTCCATATTATTGAGTGTAATTATGACTGACTTTGAAAGCAAGTTAAAAGACCTAGTTGGTTAAGGTAAATTGACCCTTAAAATTCATTTAACACCCTAATTCGAACTGAATTAAGATAATTAACTTAAGGTCTAATCATATTGGGTGTAACGATTGTTTTTCGTAAATTTCTTCCTTAGGGCTTACCGCAATTGAGCTACATCCCGATCGAAGTATTTGTTATTTAGGAGGTCCATTTAAAGGTGAGGATCATCCTTCAAACTTTGCTACATCATGATAGTTAGCTTAGTTCATTATCTTATTGATTTCTTAATACAATATTCAGTGAAAATAATGATAAATGTTAGTTTCTATTTGAGTAATTGATTGATGATTAAAATTAAATTCACGTATTTGAACATGTTGTGGATCTCAAATATCTTTATTCTGGTTTAAGATTAACACTTTATATGTGTAATTGCTATCGATATTGTACGTAGTTTGTTTTGTCGCTGGTGATTACTTGATGAGAACTTTGGAGGTTTTCAAACTAGTGGCCATTTGTGTAGTGGATTAAATGAAATTATGTGGTGGACTTACCATCTTATTGATCATTTATGCCTATGTGACTTTTAGGGATAATCTCCTTTTATCACATCATTGAATGGACTTTTTGGCCCCATGTGGCTTTGATGAACTATTTGCCCTATGTGGCTTTGATGGACTATATGCCCTATATGACTTTGATGGACTATTTTCTTATAACACTGTGATGGTAAGTTTTACTTGTTTAATTATGATTGGCCACTAGTTGAAGATGTTATGATTAAACATCTTAGTTGTTGGAGTCTCATGAACCAGGTATGGTGGTATGGGACACTATGCCCGAGTTGTCGGCCTATGCTAGGTGGTAAGCCCCCCATAGTGACCTTTCAGTTTTCTTAAAATGACTATTTGTAATTGGAATAGTAACAGTTGGGCTACTCATGCATTCATGGCATACGAGCAATAACAGGCGGTTAATTCCAAATGTTGTAGCAGGTATCCTTTGTCGTGGTATGTTTCACTAGCTCCAAGACCATCGATAATCGACTCAATTTCTGTGAGCTAGTGTAATGACCCCGGAAAATTTTGTGCTTTTCTTTCCTTAGTAGTTTTTTTTGGGGTAATTAGCGCTATACTCGATTGCTTGTGAAATCTGCATCAATCACTTTAAATTCGATCTACATGACTCAAAACTTGTTGATTAGTTAGCGCTATGTTACTCTGAAATCTGGGATCCATCGCTAAATCCAGTTGTTCTGGAAATTTTTTTGGAAGTTTTGGATCGGACCTGGGCCACACGTCGAAAGTCCGATAGCGATGATCTTAGGCTGTTGCGGTCACCATGTTGGACTTGACCATCACCTCAAAAATCAAGTCCAGATGTTGTTCTGGGTTGATTTGATTGAGTTCGGAGTGAAGAGTGTGAGAACGGTTGAAAATTTAATAAGCCTTTATGAAATCTGAGTCGTGTCGCTTGCGCGACAATTTTAAGCAATCTGACCGTTGGATTCTGACCCAATTTCACCCTCTGATCAGGGAAGGTGGCCCAGGCACATCCTTGTGCTTGTGGACCTGATCGAGATTCCATGACCGTTGAATTGAGTGTGGTCTACCACGGCTGATCTGAAGAGCCGGTCGGTACGAAAACTCAGCCTGACCTAGATCCATGGTTAGTGAGCTTAAGTCCGACCTTTCGTGGTCATAGGCCCACCAGAAGTGCTTCGTTGGATCGTGAGAGGCTAGTTTTGGTTATACCCTAAGTATACCTTGGCCTTGGGGTTATTTTCATCAATTTGAGGCCTATTTATAGTCCTTAAACCCTAGCTCTCTTTTCCATACAAATTTCCTAACCCTACCTAAGAAAGAGAAAGGAAAAGAGAGAGAAAGTGAGAGAGAAGTTGGTGAATCATCTTAGATTCTTTCCGGTTCTTCTTCATCTTTGAACCTTCACTTTGAATCGTTATTCTGACGATTTGGGTAAGTTAACCTAATCCTAATCTGTGTTAGAGCTTAGAATAGTCTTGGTGTTATTGTATCTCATTTCTATTCTTGCTTTAGGGTATTCTATCGCCGTTGACGAAGACAACTCGTCTGAAATCAATTCGGTGTTCTTTTCTGGCTTAAGGTTCGGACTTTAAGTGTATAGGTTATGGTTTTCAAGGCTTTCAATGCCAGTTAATGGTTTATTCTTGTTATGGATGAGATTTCACATGCCAAATGTTATGTTTATGCTGCGTTCCTGATGTGCATGTGTTATATTGAGATTTGTGTATTCTATGTGTATGTATAAAGTACCGTATGCGTATAAAATATGAACATGTGATTGCCATGATTATTTGTTGTGTACTTATGCTAGATGTATGTGCGACAACTCCTTGGTAAAAGGATTTGTCCAAATGTGTGTATTTCAACATACGTCATATATGTTGTATTGTGTATTCTAAGTGTTTGTAGAAATGTCTGAATGATCTAAGGTGTGATGCTTCAACCTAGTATGGGCGTTGAGAAGCGATTCTCAACTCTCCCACTAGTGTGTATGTTTTCCTTCTTGCAAGTTACATTCCTTGTTATTTAATTTTAAGCATTACTTATGCTTACATTTATGTTAAGTTGATATTCTTCAAATGCTTGCGTACTACGTGATTTGAGTTGTTGTTCCATTACTATTCTAAATTACAGTTACGAATATATGTTGTAGTGTAATGTGTGTGGGACTATGCATTAGTCCAAGAAATCGGTAATCTGCCTTAAGGTTGTGGCTGAGATTGCTTTCGCCACAAAGGACGGGATTTGACGAACCCGAGTCGTATTAGAGTTGTCGGCAGTGGTTTGGCCACGCGGAGTGTTTGCGCACTTTATGTCGTTCAACTCAACGTGCACTCGTGCTAGTCGAGTTCGTCAAGTAACCCGATTGTCCGATGTATGTTCACCATGTATGGACGCTACTGTTTGAATCTAGGGTACCAGACTTACCAGTGAAATCTTATTAACCATGATACCTTGATCCTCAAAGACTCATGAACCGAACATGGTGGTATGGGACACCGTGGTCGAGCTGTCGACCTACGCTGGGGTGACAAGCCTCCCCGTAGTAACCAGTGAGCAACCAAACTCGTGAGCCGATTATGGTGGTATGGGACACTATATTCGTGCTGTCGGCCTACATTGATTGGTGACGAGCCCTTTGTAGTGACCTCGAGCATACCTGGATACCGCATTGAGGTGACGAGCCTTAGTGTAGTAACAAAGGTGTGATAGGCGTGCATTAATTGGTGACGAGCCCTTTGCAACGACCTACAACCATATGGTCGTATGAGATGTCTAGGACTGACAACCCTAGTATGGATCACTGTTTGGATGGTGATATGAGGAAGGTACTTTAGCTTCCCAATCCTGCTGTATGAAAAGGACTAATAACAACTTGGTAATCATGTTCATGCACCGCATTTGCATGTGCTTTGTAGACGTGGCGCACTTTGAGGTGGTGTCATGCGTAACGTAAGATGAAGATGCTGAGGGTGTACGCGTGAGGGCACGCATCATTCTGCATACATCCTTGCATTAACAAGAGTACTTAGGACTTGTTTAATTGTTCTACTTTATCATTACTGCTTGATTGAATTGATAACATGTTAACCTGTGCCTTATTGTTCCACTGAGTTGATCACTCACTCCCACGTTCTGGGGAGTTGTTAAACACCCACCAGACTCTGTCTTAGCTGATATTGTTGTAGATGTTGAGGCGACTTCTGAGACAGAGCGGGAGATGGATGATGATGAGGCTGTTTTCTCTTATATGCAGTTTTCAAACGGGTTCTAGCGAGCCTTGTTCCGATGCGCAGGATATTGGGATTATTTTTGGAAATTAAATGATGTAACTTGATATTTGTAATTTTGATAGCAACACTTACATTACGACCTGGTATGTTTATGTACTTCAGGGATTTGCACTTATACACATATAGTTCTATAAGTCTTCCGCTTGCTTTCTTCACTTATCCCTGAATTATATCTGTGCTTTGGCTTAATGTATTCCATGTTTTATGCACTAATACAGACAACATACTTCCATCATTAATATGTTGCATAAGTGATGTTTTAGAACTCGGGAGCTGAGTTATGCTCGACCCCCGAATTTCAGGGCGTTACAGCTAGTCACTTTAGCACGTACTTATTGTATTTTCATTTATGATTAGCCACTTACATGTGGATTTTTCCCCACTTGTGGGTTTTTCCCAAAAGCCAGCTGGATGAGCATCCCTAGGTTAATTTGCATTCACACATCCATTCATTTAAACAAGATTGCATCATGAATTGTTTTGTATGATTCTTGTTTTAGAATTATCATTGACTAATGTAATGGATTGTAATATCATTGGTTATGATCATTATGAATGATTTAGTGTATATAAAATATGTTTAATTATTATGATGGTTTGGTACATCTTGAGGGGTATACCTCACTAGGATAGTCATTAACGCTATTGAAATATAACCAATTGTTGTAGGAGTCAAAGATGAGGGTGCATGTTAGTGTTCATGTGGCGCATGAGACACGGGATGATCTTCTGACTTTAGAACCTAAATTTTCTTTATATCGATTTGTATTTTCCTGTATTTGTAAATCTTGAAACATTGGTTTGTATAAGCCCTATAGATAGCCGCTCTTATATCTTGAATGAGTATGCAGACTTTCCTTTATGCTTGATTGTTTTTCTTGTGCTGAAATGCTCAATCTTGAAAAAAAAAAGAACAAATATATGTAAAATTTAGGCAATCTTTAAAGGTACACTCGAGATTTCGGAAAACGAGTACTAAACTAAGGGTACGAAAACCGGGATGTTACAGATTAACAATGGGTTGGCTATTTTGTTGTCTGGGTGAGTCAGGAAAATGGTCTGACATATCTCCCTGGACTGACTTGTTGGCTTATACACGCGCTCAAATAATGATTCCATGCTTGAGTGTTGACTTTCTAGGGTGACGAACCCCTAACTAATTTTTTGATACAGTGGTTGCAAAATGGTCTATTGTCTTTGAAAGATTGGTTCACCATGCCTTTCTCTTTCTCATTTTTTTTTCAATTATTTGTGAAAATGTAGTCGAAGGGAATGAGAGAGATGTACAAGGGGACAAGTGTGAGACTGGAATGCAGGATGCTCGCTAGAAAGTAAAATGATGGATGCTAAGAAAGTAAAAATGTTGGATGCTTGCAAGAAAGTGAAGAAGACTAGTACATAACTGAAATTCTAGATGCTGACAAGAAAGTAAAAAATGTTGGATGTTCATAAGGAAGTAAATAAGACCATTATAGAACTGAAATGGTCGGTGGTAAAAAATGAAAAAATATAGGATGCTCACAAGAAAGTAAAGAGGAACAGTACAGAACTGAAATGCTGAATGCTGCCAAGAAAGTAAAAAAATATTGGATGCTCACAAGAAAGTAAATGGGATTAGTACAGAACTGGATTGCTGGATGTGAAAAACATGAGAAAATAATGGATGCTGGTAAGAAAGTAAAGATGACCAGCACAGAACTGAAATGTTGAATGGTAGGAAGAAAGTAGAAAATGCTAGATGGTCGTAAGAAAGTAAATAGGACTAGTGCAAAATTGTAATGCTAGATTCTAAAAAAATGAAAAGAAAATTGTAGGATGCTCGTAAGAAAGTAAAGATGACTAGTATAGAATTGAAATGCTGGATGCTAAAAACTGCTAGATGCTCATAAGAAAGTAAAGAAGACCAGTATAGAACTAGAATACTAGATGTTAAAAAAGTGATAAAGGACCAATACAAGACTGGAATGCTAGCTACGTAGTGGATTAGTGGGTTAGCAAAAGACCAACAGAAATTGGTAAGGCAAAAGTTAGAAAATCCTCAAAGAAAATGTATAACCCAGTGTTTCAAGTTGGACCTAGGCTAGTGGTTAGCTCCTCCCCAGCGAAGTCGTCATTTCGTGGAAACCTCTCTTGGTTCATTTCTTGCCGCACATGGTTCCCGATGGCGGGAGAAATGGATTACCAGATAATCCACAGTTAATTAAAGCCCATAAAATCACCTAAAGAGGGGAAAATTCGAAGAATTCTTGACTCACGTGACTTTTGAATTGATCAGTTATAGAAAATGAAGGTGTTAGGCACCCTTTTTCACCCATGTAATGCACGGTCTCTACTTCATTGGGTTATACGTTTCTGAAGGGGGATTAAGGAGACTTTCGATAACTTATATAATTAAATAACACTATATTGGCTTATAGGGCCTAAATAGATAGGAAGTTTAAAGAACTAAAATTTAAATAACTAAAGCTAAGTAAATGTGCAAGTAAGCAGAAAATAAACTAAAGACAAGTATAATCTTGGATTTTCAGTTATTCCTTTAAACTGTTGAAAGTGATATGTCAAGAAGTTTGTAAAAAATTCTACAGAACTTTGTAGCTTCTTCTGTTACTACCTCTATCTCTTTGATCTATCTCCTCTTCTTCTTTATTTCTACTGCAGGGATCCCTTAAAATAGGGATGGTTAGGGGACACGTGAGGATCCAAGCAGGTTCGGAGTCAGGTTCGGTTTTATCGAACCTCGACTTAAGTACTGCCTAGCATGGAGTCAGATTCAGAAAAACTGAAGCAAAGTGGCCAAGCAGTGAGGCTGTGATTGGCCATGGGATAGGCGATTTTGATCGAAAACGGCCATCAAGACATTGGATGGGTAGTTTTGATCCAAACTAGCCATGAGACCAGCAGTAATGATTGAAAATAGTCATCTGACCATTAGATAGACGATTTTGATCAAAACTGGTCATGGGATGGGCGATTTGATAAAAAAAAACGGCCATCTAATGGCAGGTTTTGGTTACCCGACCATTCTATGCCTGGTTTCTAACCAAAATCGGCTATGTAATGGATGGTTTTGAGCTGATTTGCATTGTAGCCCAATCCAATTCGATAGTTATCTTCATGGCATGTGTTTAGCCATGCATATGCTTCGACTGGGGCCAAATTGAAGTCATTAGTTAGATTTATCTTTTGTTTTAGTAGTGGGGTATCTACAGCCCCACATGGACATCTAAGGATCACCACAAAAGTAGCTCACATATAGAAATACAACTAGTTAGGTAGTGGAAATTCAATTTCTGGTACTCCACTAAAAGTCAGCAATCTCTCAAAAAGGTTGCATAGATATTTCTAAGTTAATAGCATTGAGATTTGGACCCTAGAGAGAATCTAGTTTCCATTGAGAGCCTAGATTGCCAATTACCCCCGAGTCTCGGTGAAATTACAAATTTTACCGTGCTCCAACCTATCAATGGGTTTCAGTTGTCTAACAACTAATTAGAACATACCACATGATACTTTCACTCCTTAAGTTCTCATTTTTTACCAAAGCGTCATTAGCCCGTCTATAAATACCCCTTACCCCTTCTCATTTCATACACACTATTTTTCTTTGCAAGAGAGGAGGGAGAGTTCCTCATTCTCTACTAAGGAGAGAGAATAATCAACAGTAAGTGAGATAAATCATGAGAGAAAACAAGTAAATATCCACTCCATCCTAACCATTTATCCCATCCCATTCTAACCATCAAGTATAGCCCACGGTCCATTTAAGATATCACAACGGTTCAAATCGGTCGAAGTAGGGTTAAGATTTGAGATCCATGATCATATTCTCTTAGTAGCGTCATAGCTTTCATTTCTTCTTTCACTTCTCTCACATGCACAAGGGCATTTCAACCATATATTTATTTTGCTTTTCCTTATATATTACATATCTCCCTTCTCATATACCCCCTACTTCTCTTTAGGCAGGCATATGCCTTTTACCTTACTGAGTTCTCCGGATCTTGACGCATTAAAAACTTATGGTCATCTAATTTTTTCTTTACTTTAATAATCTTCTTGGCTACGATTGATGCGACCAGTTGTCTCCACAATCGTAGCTGTAATTGAACTTGTAACGCCCTGAAAATCGGGGGTCGAGTAGAAGTCCAACTCCCAAGTTCCAACGCATCACTTATGCAACATATTTAACGATGATTAAATGTTGTATGTATTAGTGCATAAAACATGAATAAGATTAGGCCAAATCAGTAAAACATAATCCAAGGATAGTTGTAATACGCAAGTAGAAGACTTACTTAAATATGTATAAACTTTATAAATCAGTATAGGTCCCCAAAGTATATATGCATTACCAGGTCAATAATTACATGTATTGTTTTAAAATACAAAATGTCAAAATGTAATAGCCCACTACAAGTATAACCCTGAAGCCCCATCGATCAAAACAGTCTATATGAACCCGCTTGAATACTGCATATACCAGAAAGCATCTTCCTTGTCTTTGAAATCTGGCTCTGCCTCGCCAGTCAGGTCTCCATCTGCAACTAAGACAGAGTCTGGTTGGTGTTTAAAATACCGTCCTGTAACGTGAGAGTGAGTGATCAACTCAGTGGAGCAATAAAGCAAAGGTTAACATGTTCTCAATTCAGTCAAGCAGTAATGATAAAACAATATAATCAAGCATCCCTAGGTACTCTGATTAATGCAAGAATGGTATGAATAAATGATGCATGCCCTCGCCTGCACTCCCTCTGCGATCTTCATCTAACGGTCGCGTATGTTAGTCATTTCCTCAGTGCTCTGTCCAATGCCAAACGGCACATGCAGTGCGGTACATGAACGTGATTACTAAGTTCTTATTAGTCCTTTTCATACAGCAGGATTGGGAAGCTAAGGTACCTCCCTTATGACAATTTCCAAACGGTGATCCATTTTTGGGTCGTCAATCCTAGTAAATCTCATACGATGTTATGGTTCTAGGTCGCTACAAAGGGCTCGTCACCTTATCAGTGCAGGCCTAGTATCTACTCTTATTGCTACGTAAGGGCTCGTCGCCTCTATGCAGTCTTAGCATACGCTTGAGGTTACTACAAAGGGCTCGTCACCTTATCAGTGTGGGCCGACAGCTCGAATACAGTGTCCCATACCACCATATTCAGCTCACGAGGCTGTGTTACTCACTGGACACTACGGGGAGGCTGGTCACCCCAGCGTAGGCCGACAGCTCGACCACAGTGTCCCATACCACCATGCCCAGAGCATGAGTCTTAGCGGATCGAGGTACCAAGGTTAAAGGAATTTACACTGGTGAGTTTGGTACCTTAGATTCAAGCAGTAGCGTCCATACATGGTGAACATACATCGGGTCAATCAGGTTAGTTGACGAGCTCGAATAGTATGAGTGCACATTGAGTTGATCGACATGAAGTGCGTAAGCACTCCGTGTGGCCTAACCACTGCCGACATCCCAAGTACGGCTTGGATTCATCGATCCCGTCCTATGTGGCGAAACAACCTTAGCCACTTATTCAGTGCCTATTACCGATTACCTAGACTATACCGTAGTCCCAAACACATTCAATTATAATAGATAATTATATAAAATTATCAGACCAGTAATGAATCAATAATTTCAATCATACAAGCATGTGAGCATTTGATGGATTTCAACTTAAACATAAATTCACACATATGCAGTCCGTAAGTAAAACAGACAAAGAATATAAGTTACATGGCTGAAATCATACACATCGTTAAGATAGTTGAGAATTTCATCTCAACGCCCATATAAAGTACAATTTACTACACATTTGTTCATTCAGACATTTCTACAAACACTTAGACTACATATTCCAATATACATGACGTATGTTGGTTATAACAGGTGTTAGGGCAAACCCTTTCACCACGGAGTTGTCACATATACAACAACCATATATCCACGACGGATAATTATGGCAAGCACGAATCCAAATTCCATACTCATTCAATCATATCAACAAACACAAGAATGTACTATATTCAACATAGTTCATATATATGGGTAAAGTGCGGGAAACATTGTGTCGAAGCATGTGATAGCAATTCAAGTCAGTCATAAATCATTAACTGACATTGAAAGCCTTGAAAACCATAACCTAAACATTTATAGTCCGCACCTTTCGCTGGTAGACTCGTAACTAACTCAGTTTAAAAGCTAAGTCTTAGTATATGGCCCACAATAACTTATAACAGGGAATAGGTGAAAAGGCCAAGCTATATGTTCTAGAGGGGGGGTGAATTGGACAATGCCAAATAAAAACTTATAACAGCGGAATAATAAAGAAAATGATAGCCAAATTAAATAACAATGCAGGAAAGTAAAACAACCTCAAAATTCAGATCTTGAGAGGTTGATACAAATGTTATTCTAAGGACAACCTTACACCAAAAACAGAGTTTATGGTAGGACAACCTTATTTCTAGAAAGGTCTTTATATCAAGTCTCAAATCTAAGAGGAATACAAAAAGAAATATAAACTGAATTGAAATAACTTGTAATTAAAGATGTATTGTTCTAGGGACAGCCATACACCATAAAAATGGCAGGGCAACCTTGCTGGAACAACTTTCAAAATGAAATTGAAAAACAAGCTTATAAAGGAATAGCAGAAAGTAAATTCTAAGCTATTACAACATTCTCACAAAGCTTGAAATAATTACAACATTCACCACCATACATACATCCCACAAAAAGAATAAAAACAATTAAAAGAATAAATCAATCAACCACAACTCAAAGGATTTATAGTGGTTCGCCTGTGTGTTCACCAACTGTTATCCAACAGCCACACAAAAAGCTACTCCACTCCTTATATCCTATCTCAGGGGATATTAGCGTTATCTTAATATAGGTTTTGCATGGTTCACCCAAAACCCTTTGAATTGTGTGTTTGTATGGGGGCTTAACCATTTATATAAAACCCACACTTCTGAGTTTTCCTGGCTTTCCTCAGATAACCAATATAACAAGATTTTTCTGGCAAATCTTGAAAGAAACCAAAATAATAGAAAGGAATTTACAATATGTAAAATACCTAAATATCTTCTTCGTTGTAGCAGCCCGGTAGAACCAAATCAAAGTAGATGATTGAATGTCCAAGTTCAATGTCCAGTACTCGATTACAATGGTTCTAGTTCTAATAGATTTTAAATTAAACCAAATAGGGCTTGCCTTAATTGATTTTGATTCCAAAGAAAGGGAATAACAATTCCTCTTTTCAAATCAGATTGGAATAACAGAAACAAAATCAATTAAAATAAAGCTAAGGAAAGAAGATATTAAATAAGCACACTTAGCTTAAATGGAGCACAAAATTATCTCTCAGAAGTTCGATGAAGATTGGCTTGAATACTATAATTAAATCAATGATTTCTTCTGAGATTCGTGCACTATTTATAGGTGAAAAGATCAGGTCTTTGACTGGTCTAGAGTGCTCTACGACTAGTCGAAGCATTAACAGATATTTGAAAGATTAGGCGGGATAAGCGCAGACCGTTCTACGACTGGTCGTAGCTCTCCTACGACTGGTCGTAGGTCACCTACGACTGGTCGTAGGTTTCCTTCGACTGGTCGTAGATCCTGCAAAAGTTCGCTGGACTTCGAGTCGTAGATTCTACGACTGGTCGAAGATGCAGAAACACTGTTCCTACGACTGGTCGAACAGATTCCAGGACTAGTCGAAGGCTAACAGATTTTATCCGAAATTTGTAACAAACTTACGACTGGTCGAGGATTTTCTTAGACTGGTCGAAGCAAGTCTAGGACTAGTCGAAGCAGACCTAAGACTGGTCGAAGAACAGACCAATCACATGTAAAATAACATTCGACTTATGTATCCGAAATGACCTACTTCTAAGGTCATCCTATGGTCAAACAAACCTCAATCATGAAGTATGGACATTGAAACAAGAGACCATGAAGAATGAGCCTTGAAGTCTTGATGTAGGCTAAACCTTGAAGTAGCTCAATCTTGAAAGTGACTTACGTTTCAGCTTGAGTCTTGAGTTCAGCTTGACTTTCAACTTGAGTCTTGAGTTCAGCTTGAGTCTTGTTTTGTGAGCAGTTCTTGCATTCAAGAGTCTTGTCTTGAGCTCAGATCTTGTCTTGTGATCAGTTCTTTCATTCAAGATCTTGAGTCAGCTTTGCTTGTTTATGAATGTTGATCCTTGAGAGAGCTTCACTTATGCAAGTTATGTATAACAGAGTATAATAGTGATTTTGGCACTACAAATTTGACAACAAACAGGGATATAAACTATAGCACTTACAATCTCCCCCTTTGTCAAATTAGTGACAAAACACATAACCAAACAAAAGTAAAACAACTGGTTAATACATGCAAATCAATATTCAACATTCAACATTCAACCAGTTTCAACATTCAACAAGATCAAACATATATTCTTCTTGACACCCCACTCCCCCTGAGTACCACCCCTGAGTAACATAACCAATGCTACTCCTCTCACAATCACATTAACAATAAACCATTCTCCCCCTTTTTGTCACAAGATGACAAAGGAGAACTAAATAAAGGAATGAGAGTAAAGATGAGGAGGAAATAGAGTATAGCAAAAGAGTCATAGAGATACTCAAGATAGCATCACAGATATCCAGCATAAATATTACATGAAAAACAAATATCCAGCATAGAATCCAACTCAAACTCAATCAAACAAGAGCAAAGTAATAAAGTTATTACATACCAAAAGTCTCATAGAAACTAGTCAGAATTAGAACTTGAAGATGGAGCAGGAATAGAAGGATCAAGTTGGTGCATGCCTTTGTTCAAGCGCCTTAGGTATTTGCGCATGTATTTGAATTGCAAATCATGAGCAACAGACATGTTCTCCAACTTAACATTAATATTCTCAACTTTATCTTCTAATGCACTCAGACGTGCATCAACATTAGATGGTACAAAATCTGGATCATAAGCAGAGTCAGAATCCAGTTCCTCAAAAATATCATCCATATTAATATCAACACCAGCTTCTTCAGGACCACCACCACCACCACCACCTTGTTCAGGAAGCAGATCCAACTTCATTTTATTAATATTTGTATTGTTGAAGATCAGATGATGGATAGTTGCTTCATCAACAGGCATATCGACTAACATATGAGTAGCCAATACAGTCATAAAGTATGCAAATGGAATGTCACTATGACCAGGATGGAGTCAAAACTGAAGAATGAAATGATAGATTAAGGAAGGCAAACAAATCTGAGTACCATTTGAGATAGCATGGATAACACGAACCATAAATGAAGTTAAATCAGATTTATTACCCGATCGAGGATACAGATTAGACACAAAGATTCTGTGAAGAATTCTGTATTTGGGTAACAAATACCTTGCGGGGAGCGCATTCCCTTTTTGAGTCCATTGAACATCCATATTACACAAGTCTCTAGTGAGCATGCATTTTTCAGCCATTGAGGGTTTATCAGTTAAGTTATGAATTGGAATACCCTCATCATTCACAGGAATTTCCATAAGGGCTGAAATTAAATGACGATCAACGTCAAATGGCCCTTCTCTAGTAGAAATTTGAAAAGTTAAATTATCCTGTGAAAATGCACTAATACATGAAAACATAGATTGGGCAATGGACCGGTATGCAGGCCCACCCCAATGCAATAAGTTAGTCCAACCTACAGCTTCAAGCATAGGAAGGATGTCAAATGGAGCAATGTGATTGACATCAACAGCATGTTCAATGATAACCTTACGAGATCTAATGTCCCTAACAAATGATGGATCATCATTGGGAACAAGAAGATGACGTTTAGATAAAGGGTTAGATCTGGAGGAAGAAGAAGGACCACGTGAAGTAGTTTTTCTTCCTCTAGAAGCCATTTGCAACAAGGAATTAAAGGAATAAAGAAGTTGCAAAGGATTGAGAAGAGGGTTTGCTCAAAGCAGATTTTTCAAAATCTCAACCCCAAATCTCAATGATTTTCAAGATAGAAAGCTTCAAGAGTGAAAAGGAAGTAATCTTGACACAAATATGCAAAAAAATGGATTTGGAACACTAACCTTGAAGAACTTGAAGGATGGGTTCGACGAGTCGAAGTTCGGCTCCAAGGAGAAGAAAGAAGAAATGAGGAAGAAAGTGAAAAATCCCCAATATGAAGTGAAATCCGTGCTCCACGACTGGTCGTGGATATCTACGACCGGTCGTATTACGACTGGTCGTGTATACTCACGACTGGTCGTACAAACCCCAAAAATTCAATATCTTGCAATATACACAAAAATTGAAATTTAATCTAGCAAATATATACAATAATATACAAGAAGGCATAAATTATCAATTTAAAATGCACATGCCAAGATCAAATTTCATCTTTTTGAACCTGCTTTTATCAAGAGGTTTTGTAAAAATATTAGCACGTTGATCTTCAGTAGGAATATATTCTAGAGATATAACTTTTTCTTCTACTAATTCCCTTATATAATGAAATCTAATGTCAATATGCTTAGTACGAGAATGCTGAATAGGATTTTTTGAAATATTTATCGCACTGGAATTATCACAGTGTAATAACATAGAATTCTGTTTAATTCCATAATCACTTAGCATTCGTTGCATCCAAACAAGCTGTGTACATGCATTACCAGCTGCAATATACTCAGCCGTTGAAAGTGATATAGAATTTTGTTTCTTACTAAACCAGGAAACTAGACAATTTCCAATAAAAAAACAACCACCACTGGTTGATTTTCTATCATCTAGATTACCAGCCCAGTCAGCATCCGAGTACCCAGCTAATTGAACATTGGTTTCATGAGGATACCAGAGACCAAGATTTACAGTACTTGCGACATATCTAATAATTCGCTTGACAGAAAATCAAGTGAGATTCTTTTGGATCGATTGATATCTTGCGCAAATACCAACACTTAGAGAAATATCAGTTCTACTAGCAGTTAGATATAACAAACTACCAATCATACTCCGATAAAGTTTTGAGTCAACATTTTTACCATTAGAGTCTTTTGATAGTTTCGGGTAGTACTCATAGGAGTATCGAAATTCTTGCCATTCTCAAATCCAAATCTCTTAATTAGATTGAAGGCATACTTAGATTGAGAAATGAATATTCCTTCGATTGTTGCTTTACTTGCAATCCAAGGAAATAAGTCAATTCCCCAACCATGCTCATTTCAAACCGTGATTTCATCAAATCTGCAAACTCAGTAGTCAAGTTAGTACAAGTTGATCCATAAATGATATCATCAACATAAATCTGTACTATTAAGATATGATCATTTTGTTTTTTAACAAACAGAGTTTTATCAATAGATCCCATTTGAAAATTATGAGTTAAAAGAAATTTCGTTAGTTTCTCATACCATGCCCTAGGTGCTTGTTTTAATCCATAAAGTGCCTTTTTAAGCCGATACACATGATCAATATTTTTGGAATCTTCAAATCCCATTAGCTGTTCAACATAGACTTCTTCATGTAAATCGCCATTTAGAAAAGCACTTTTTACATCCATCTGATAGATCTTTATCTTTTTAAAACATGCAATGGATATAAATAGTCTGATAGATTCAAGACGTGCTACTGGTGCAAAGGTTTCATCGAAATCAATCCCTTCAATTTGAGTATAACCTTGTACCACCAGTCTAGCCTTGTTTCTAATTATATTTCCACGTTCATCAGACTTATTTTTGAAAATCCATTTTGTTCCAATGATGTGTTTATCTTTAGGTCTTGGTACGAGATACCAAACATCATTTCTTATGAATTGGTTGAGTTCATCTTGCATCGCAACAATCCAGTTCTCATCAGTAAGCGCTTCTTTTACGTTAGATGGTTCAATTTGGGATGTAAAACATACATAATTACATATATCCTCAAGTTGTCTACGGGTGCGAACACCAGTGAGAGGGTTTCCAAGGATTTGTGTGGTTGGATGATCTTTAACAGTCCTCAACTCAGAATCAGTTTGATTTGATGAAGTATCAGGTTTATAAATGATTAGTACTTCATCATTATCTGAATTAGAAGTTGGTATGTTTAAATGATCATCAATGACAACATTAATGGATTCTTGAATCACACCAGTCCTTTTGTTCAGGACCCTATAAGCTCGACTGTTTAAAGAGTATCCTAGAAAAATACCTTCATCACTCTTCGTATCGAACTTTCCCAAATTTTCACGATCACGTAAAATATAGCACTTGCTGCCAAAAACTCGAAAGTATTTAACAGTAGGCTTTTTATTGAACCACAATTCGTAAGCCGTCTTATTATTATCTTTTTTTGTGTAGACTCGGTTAATAATATAGCAAGCTGTGTTGACTTGACCCAAAGATTTTTAGAGAGCTTCATGCTATTCAACATGACATTAGCCATTTCTTGAAGCACCCTATTCTTCCTTTCTACAATTCCATTTTGTTGTGGAGTTTTGGGAGCAGAGAATTCATGTAATATTCCTTGGTCGGTACAGAACTTCTCAAAATTGCTATTCTCAAATTCAGATCCATGATCACTACGAATTTTACTGATTTGAGAAGATTTTTCAGTTTGAATCCTTTTGAGAACTTTTCTTACTTCTTCAAGGGTTTGATTTATCCCTTAAGAAGACTACCCAAGTGAATCTGGTAAAGTCATCAACTATTACCAAGATATACTTTTTACCACCACGACTTTCCGTTCTGGTAGGTCCTATCAAGTCCATGTGGAGAAGTTCGAGTGGTCTTGATGTGGTATTTGAATTCACCTTTTTGTGTGAGTTCTTTGTTTGTTTGCTTATCTGGCATTCACCACATATTTTATCTAATTTCTGAAGTTTGGGTAAACCTCTTACAAGTTCTCGTTTGCTCAATCGATATAAATTTTGATAATGTACATGTCCAAGACGTTTGTGCCATAAATCAGTCTCGTCTGTATGGACCATGTAACATGTTTGATTAGATGAGCTGGATTCACTAATAATATAGCAATTTTCAGACGTTCTACGTCCAGTTAATATTACAGAACCCTTATTATTTAATATCTCACAGCTTTGATTAGAAAACCGAACATTATGGTTATTATCACATATTTGTGATATACTAAGCAAGTTGTGCTTTAGGCCTTCAACATATAAAACATTTTTAAACACAGGAAGATTAAAAAGTTGAACCGTACCTTGGCCTATTATCTTGCAGTTGCTACCATCACCAAATGTGACTGACCCATCAGTCATATCTTTCAGATCGGTGAATAAAGCTTTGTCACCTGTCATATGCCTGGAGCATCCACTGTCTAGGTACCACTTTGAATGACTTGTTGCTTTGAAAGCGGTGTGAGCAACCAAGCAGGTGACTTTAGGAACCCATTTCATAATTGTTTTGGGTTTAGGAACATAGTTAGTCTTCTTTTGTGTATACTTGTAGGAATGACCTATAGAGTTAGATTTTAATAGCTCCTTGAGTAAATCAACTATCTTTTCAGCTAGTGGATTTCGATTCTGATTAAAGTTGACATGGCTGTTTTTAGGTTTTTGAAAAGTTTTTGAATTTTTAGAAAAATCTTGATAAGTACTTTTCCCTTTTGAGTTTGAGGACTCTCCTTTAACAAACATAGGAGGAGTATACTTTTGTTTAGGAGGTAGATTTTTATCATACCCCAATCCGGATCGATCGCCACATTTTCTTGATCCGGATAAAAGTTTTTCTAACTTTGGATCACCTTGGGCATATTTCCATGTGTCCTTTAAACTCAGAAGAGAAGATACTTCAGTTTTAAGATTCTCAATTTCAAATTTTAAATCAACAATTTGAGAGTTTTTGAATTCCAAATCGCATTTTGATTTTTCAAAATTATCTGAAATTTGTGATTTTTCTAAAACAAGTGATTCAAAATAATTTTTGAGTTTAGAAAATTTTTCTTTTTGAAGTTTAAGTTTGACAGCAATTTTACAACTTTCCTTATATAGGGCATTGTAAGCATCTTGAAGATCATCTTCATTTTCACATTCACTATTCAGATTTTCTTCACTTGTAGAGTCATTATCTGAAAATGTGAATTTGGCTAGAGTCATAAGAGCTTTGACCTCATTGCCCGACTCGGTTTCAGAATCTTCTGCTTCAGAAGAACCTTCAGAATCAGATGATTCATCCCATGTAGCCAACATACCCTTCTTCTTGGGTTTGTCCCTTTTAGGACATCTATTTGCTAAGTGCCCATATTCTAGACAGTTGTAACATTGACTATCTTTCAAAGATTTTCGAGATTTGGGTCTAAACTTCTTTTTGTCATTTGATTTTTGAAAATCAACTCTTTTCTTGCTTTTAAAAATTTTGTAAAATTTTTTAGCTAAAAGAGCCATGTCATCTTCTGAATCAGAATTTTCTTCTGAACTACATTTAGAAGATTTTAGAGCGAAAGATTTACCTTTAGGAGCTTTAAAGTTTAACTCGTAGGTTTGTAGAGAACCAACTAGTTCTTCAACCCTCATATTATCCGTATCACGAAGTTCCTGGATTGCGGTTACTTTAGAATTGAACCGTTCAGGAAGTGAGCGTAATATTTTTGCACATACTTTACTTTTTAGGATTTTATCGCCAAGACCCCACATTGAGTTTACAATGTCATTCAATCTAGTGTAAAAGTCCATAAACATCTCATTTTCCTCCATATGAATTTCTTCAAATCTAGTTGTGAGGAGTTGGACTTTAGATTTTTTGACAATTGTAGTACCCTCGTGTGTCATTTCTAATATATCCCAAGCTTGCTTTGCAGTATCACAAGAGATGATTCTTTTGAACTCATCCGGTGATAGTGCGCAAGTAATTGCATTTAGTGCTTTAGCATTTGCACTACTCTCACTTTTCTGAAGGGTGGTCCATTGGTAATATGGTGTGGTTTTCATAGACTTTGAACCATCAACCCCAGTAACTTCCATGATAGGAGGATTCCATTCAGTCATTGTGGCTTGCCACACATTTTCATCCATTGATTTGAGGAAGATCCTCATTCTGGCTTTCCAATAAGCATAGTTGGAGCCATCAAAGGGTGGAGGCCTAGTGACTGAAAGGCTATCAAAATTTGACATCTGAATAGCTTAAATCGTTAGCTCAGGAATCAAATCCAAGAATTAAAAAGGAGCTATTAAGCTTTGAAACCACTTGAAAAGGCCAAGCTATATGTCCTAGAGGGGGGGTGAATAGGACAATGCCAAATAAAAACTTATAACAGCGGAATAATAAAGAAAATGATAGCCAAATTAAATAACAATGCAGGAAAGTAAAACAACCTCAAAATTCAGATCTTGAGAGGTTGATACAAATGTTATTCTAAGGACAACCTTACACCAAAAACAGAGTTTATGGTAGGACAACCTTATTTCTAGAAAGGTCTTTGTATCAAGTCTCAAATCTAAGAGGAATACAAAAAGAAATATAAACTGAATTGAAATAACTTGTAATTAAAGATGTATTGTTCTAGGGACAGCCATACACCATAAAAATGGCAGGGCAACCTTGCTGGAACAACTTTCAAAATGAAATTGAAAAACAAGCTTATAAAGGAATAGCAGAAAGTAAATTCTAAGCTATTACAACATTCTCACAAAGCTTGAAATAATTACAACATTCACCACCATACATACATCCCACAAAAAGAATAAAAACAATTAAAAGAATAAATCAATCAACCACAACTCAAAGGATTTATAGTGGTTCGCCTGTGTGTTCACCAACTGTTATCCAACAGCCACACAAAAAGCTACTCCACTCCTAATATCCTCACACAGGGGATATTAGCGTTCACTAAAGATAGGTTTTCCCAGGTTCACCCAAAACCCTTACAATTGTGTCTTTGTATGTGGGCTTACACAATTAAAAACCCCCCACTTCTGAGTTTTCCTGGCTTTCCTCAGATAACCAAAATAACAAGATTTTTTCGGCAAATCTTGAAAGAAACCAAAATAATAGAAAGGAATTTACAATATGTAAAATACCTAAATATCTTCTTCGTTGTAGCAGTCCGGTAGAACCAAATCAAAGTAGATGATGAATGTCCAAGTTCAATGTCCAGGCCTCGATTACAATGGTTCTAGTTCTAATAGATTTTAAATTAAACCAAACAGGGCTTGCCTTCACTGATTTTGATTCCAAAGAAAGGGAATAACAAGTCCTCTTTTCAAATCAGATTGGAATATACGAAACAAAATCAATTAAAATAAAGCTAAGGAAAGAAGATATCAAATAAACACACTTAGCTTAAATGGAGCACAAAATTATCTCTCGAAGTTCGATGAAGATTGGCTTGAATACTATAATTAAATCGATGATTTCTTCGAGATTCGTGCACTATTTATAGGTGAAAAGATCAGGTCTCGACTCGTCTAGAGTGCTCTACGACTAGTCGAAGCATTAATGATATTTGAAAGATTAGGCGGGATAAGCGCATCGCTACGATCGTCGTAGCTCTCCTACGATCGTCGTAGTCACCTACGATCGGTCGTAGGTTTCCTTCGACCGGTCGTAGATCCTGCATCGCCGGACTTCGAGTCGTAGATTCTACGATTGGTCGAAGATGCGAGCCGGACCTACGATCGGTCGAGCATTCCTCACGACCGGTCGAAGACGGTTTTATCCTAATTTGTAACAAACTTATGATCGGTCGAGGAATTTCTTAGATCGGTCGAAGCAAGTCTAGGACTAGTCGAAGCAGACCTAAGACTGGTCGAAGAATGACCAATCACATGTAAAATAACATTCGACTTATGTATCCGAAATGACCTACTTCTAAGGTCATCCTATGGTCAAACAAACCTCAATCATGAAGTATGGACATTGAAACAAGAGACCATGAAGAATGAGCCTTGAAGTCTTGATGTAGGCTAAACCTTGAAGTAGCTCAATCTTGAAAGTGACTTACGTTTCAGCTTGAGTCTTGAGTTCAGCTTGACTTTCAACTTGAGTCTTGAGTTCAGCTTGAGTCTTGTTTTGTGAGCAGTTCTTGCATTCAAGAGTCTTGTCTTGAGCTCAGATCTTGTCTTGTGATCAGTTCTTTCATTCAAGATCTTGAGTCAGCTTTGCTTGTTTATGAATGTTGATCCTTGAGAGAGCTTCACTTATGCAAGTTATGTATAACAGAGTATAATAGTGATTTTGGCACTACAAATTTGACAACAAACAGGGATATAAACTATAGCACTTACAATAGGTTAGCTAATTCATCTAATACGTTAGTTAAAAACCCTAAAACAAGTTAGGGTTAGGTTTACTTACCTAAGTACGAAATCAAAATCGCCTATATAACGATACAGGAATGGTGGTTGAGTACGTGGAATAGCGGGATCGAATCCCAAGAAGAATCTCCAACTCTCACTCCCACTTTCTCTCTTTTCCCTTCTCTTTTCTCTCCTCTCTCCCTTAGGGTTTCTCAAATTCGTATGAGGTGAGAGAGAGAGAGGGTTTAAGGTCCTTATATAGGCTCAGGTGTCACGCCCCAAACTCGGAAACCGGGCTCACAAAATTCCCGATCGCCGAATCTGGCGCCGACAGCCTCCGTAGAACCCCATTCTCGGCTCCCAGCGCCCATTCGCCAGGTTCCGATCCTGGGATGCTACAAGGAGGATTTTTAACATCAGTTTGATTCGTAATAAGCATAACCAAAGGCATAACCCACAAACAACAACCAAAAACTCCATCACATTTCCACTATAATCAAAACTTTACAAGTACAATGAGCATAAGGGAAATACAATGATGATAAACCAAAATTCCAAAAGAAGATCAGCCACGCGTCCAAGCCTCAGCGCTGCTGCGATCCAACGTCACCTGCACGCAACGGTCGTGCATAAGCTTATAGAAAGCTTAGAGGGTGGTGAAAGTGTATGCTCAAGGTGATAATGTAGTCATGCAGTATCAGAGTAATGCGGAACATGCTGATGAATGCTAAGAATCCCATTAGCCGTACCAAGGCCATGCGGTGCAAAGAATGATGTCGGCCATACCAAGGCCATGCAATGCAAAATGCAAGTCAAGCATACAAATCCTCATCTAAGTCCACATGTCAATACGGCTCAAATCTGGAATATCACCGGGGTCTAGTACACTCCAAGCCAGATTGCCGCCCCATCGCGCGCAATAAGGTGAGTGGAAAAGACCTCACTATCCGCCTGCCAATATCGGGCTCGGCTCGTCAATAGCGGACCCATTCCTCGAGCTGGTCGACTCAGCTTAGCATTGCCCCTACTCTCGGGCGGGTAAGGCCGTACCCCCTTCCAACCGACCACGACACGGTGGAAAACGCGGCCTCCTTATACGGCCCTCGCGCTCATGCATCCACTCGGCCTAGACGTTGAGGACCTCCCGGTACCATAAGGGTTTAGGGACTTTCACCCAGGGGATATCTATCGCACCCCATGTAGAAAGATTTCCGATCCAATCCCGCCAACCACGATACGTGTGTGGACAACCCCGATGTCGCTAGGGCGTATAGTAACCATATTACACAATGCGAATGCATGAATCACACTATCCAGGCATGCAGCAATCTGCGCGTATCGTGCGCTCATGTAGGGCAACACCCCTGTACGGGAGCCCTAAACATCTGCCCGAAGGCTATGCTATGATCACCATTTCTCATATCAAGCATACGTATGATGCATATGATCATGAATCATGGAATTAAACATGTTATATGGAGTGGATGACGTGCGTATCGAAAGTGGGCCTAGACGGCCTACACATAACACGCATGAGCCTAACAATGGGCCCTAGGGAAAGTCATAATGTGGACATTTAACCACATTATACTTGCAATGTGGACGTCAAACCACCATTGCTTCCAAGGCATAGCTCTGACATAAACATCATTACATAAATTATGTTAGGATCGTACATTGCAATGGACCTCAGGCACGTCCCATTGGGCCTTAAATACGTCAAATGGGCCATATCATATGGGCCTTGTATTCATCAAGTGGGCCACATCACTGGGCCGCACCAATGGGCCTTATGTACATTGCAATGGACTATAAACCGTGGGCTTTGGAACGTATCAAATGGGCCTAGTCTTATGGGCCTTACATGTGTCAAATGGGTCTCGACAATTGGGCCCCATATATGCATCAATGGGTCTACTCACATGGGCCTTAGATGTATTAAATGGGTCCCGCCAATTGGGCACCATACGTGCATCAAATGGGCCTCAACCCATTAGCCCCATTACATCTTAATGGGCCTCGACCCATGGGCCCCTAATACATTAAATGGGCCTCGACCCATGGGTCACAAGTACTGAGGTGGGCCTCCCACCATTAATAAATTATATATAATATAATATATATATATATATATATACATACATATATATATATATGTACATATAATACTATATATATACATATAACATGCAATATTATATATAATATAATATTATATATATAAAATATATACACACTTCTGCACACACACACGCACCCACACACACGCACACGGCACACACGCACACAGCACGCACACCCCCAGCACGCACGCACCCATACCCATGACAGTGGGCTCCACCGTCCAGGCGGACGGTGGAGATAAAACACTTACAACACTGTGGGCTCCATGTGGGGCCCACCATAATATTTATGATCCATCCAGACCGTTGATAAGGTCACATGGGCCCTAACAAAGGGTGAAAACAAATTTCACCCTGATCCAAAACTTCTGTGGGCCCCAAAAGGATCTCAAAGGTAGAAGTCCAGTCTCACTGTTTCTTATGGCGTGGGCCTTCTGAGTCTTGGATCGAGCTGATTTTTGGGGTGGACCCACGTCAGGTAGTGGCCCACCCCGTGAGGGCTGCTGGTACGTCCGTCCACCCGGACGCCGCTGGCGCAGGCAGCGCTGCTGCCTTCTGACACACAGCAGCAACGGCTGCTGTGTTGATTTTTACTTTATTTTATTTATTTTTTTGAAAAATCGTAGATTTTACAGGTGGGGTCCACATCTAGTGAATCCACACCGTCCAGTGTTCTTCTATGGCTCACTACGAGCAAAACAAGTCCAATATTGGACATATTCCAGTGTACAACCCATCAGGAGAGGTTTCAATGGTGAAAACCACCTTTTGGTATGGTATGGCCCGCCTGAAGGTCTGATGGATCCCTTCTTTCAGGTCAACGGCTAAAAAGGGCTTGGGAAGGGAATGGATGGTGTGGATTTAATACATTCATCAAGGTGGGGCCTACACAAGCGGGCCATCCCCAAACCAAGCTAACATTCATGTTTTCCCATTAAAACGTCCAGCGTCCAGGGACGCTGGACGGTCTGCCACTCAAGGTGGGCCTGCTCAGGTGGGCCACCACTGATGGATGGTGCGGTGCTACACATATAAGGTGGGCCCCACTTATAAATGGGTTAAATAAGATACCTACCTCATGGTGGGGTCCATTCAAGTGGGCCACATAACCTCATTAACAAAAAAAGAAAAAAAAATAAAATAAAAATAAAAATGAAACAATTAAAATAAAAAGGGAGAGAGATAGAGAGTGAGACCGTGTGATGGAGGGACCACTATGGGCCCTCCTCTGCACTAAATCATACATCAAGTGGGTCCCATTACATGTGGGGTCCATGGAATTGAAATCCAACGGTGGAGATCCTTTCTCCACTAAAATAGATGGTCTAGATGACCCTAAGCATACAAGAAAATAAACATCATGATGGGGTCCATGAAGAATGGCCCCATCGTGGAATGATCATGATGATCCAAGAGGGCCATCGGCCACATCTTAGGATCCAAAGTGAGATCCAAACCATTGATCGGTTGGCCTCACTTGGCCCATCTTAAAAAAAATGAAAATCTACCCTATCAAAGCACCCACCACTTGATCTTCTTGCTCCCTTGGCTTCCTTAGCTCCTTGTGCTCCTCTTTGATGGAGGAAGATGGGAAATGGATGGTTGAGATGAGAGATGAAGGGGTGGGAAAGGTGGGCCACACAAGTAGCTTGGGAGAAATGGGAGAGGGTCTCACGTATGGGTTTGTTGCTTGAAAAAAATATGAAGGAATAAAGGAGAGAGGGAGAGATAAGAGAGAGGGAGAGTAGCTTAGGTAGGTAATAATGAGTTGTAAGAGAGGGTGGCTAGCATTAAATGCTTGTAAGAGGGGTAGGGGTAGGTAGGGTGGCTATAGCTAGGGTAGGGTGGCTATAGCTAGGGTAGGGTGATGTCATTGTTCTCATAATTTCCTAGAGATTAGTGCCACATGGAATAGGTGAGCCCCGCAATACGCGGTCCACGGTCATTATAATGCATAGTCCCCAACTTATGATCTAAGCGTCGGTTTGACGCACAAGACGCGGCGTTGGAATCGCAGCGACGGAGCGGTCGCTATGATACAACTTTCGGATCAAGCCGTCATCGGTGCGCGGAACCTGGCCTAGGATCGTGTGCAAACACCGGATATGGTACGAGGGTTGACGGAATTTGACCGGAAGGACCGCGGAAGCCAACGGAACAGTAAGGATTAGGACACGGGTCTTACATCAGGACTGATGGAAATGGCCCCAGGGCCAAGGTATACTCAAGTTATATCCAAAGGGCATCTGTTTCAGTCTAACGGAGCACTTTTGGTGGCCCCTTTTCCACGTGTGGTCGGACTCAAGCTCCCTGACATTGGATCTAGGTCAGGCTGAGTTTTTGTTCTGATCGGGTTTACAGATCAGCCGTGGCGGACCAGTTTCAGTTCAACGGTCGCGAGCACTCGATCAGGGCCATAAGCACACCGACATGTGTGGGACATTTCTCCTGATCCAAGGGTGTATTTGGGTCTGAATCTGACGGTCTGAATCCTTATAATTGGCCCACAAGCCACATGACTCAGATTACTTAAATTCGGATTTCATTTCTAAAGATGTTCATGTTTCTCACACACTTTGCTCCGGGCTCAAGTTGTACATTTCTAGACACAATTAAGACTTGATTTTCGAAAGAGTTGTCAAGTCCAGTAATGCGACTATAACTGTATAGTTTTGCGGTCATCGGACTTTCGACGTGCGGTCCAGGTCCGATATAGAGTTTTGGTGTACTCCCGAGAGCAACTGGGTTTAGGGATGGATTCTAAATTTCAGGGTAATGTAGCGTCAATGATACTGCATGGTTTGGGTCTTGCAGATCATATTTAAAGTGATAAGTGCTAATTTCACAAGTACTCTAATTTAGCACTTGCTAATATTAACCTAATTTCTAAAGGTTTTGGTCCTAAGTGATTTCTCCCTGTGGTGGTACTCGGGTCCTTGTACGGATTTTTTCGAGACGTTATAATCTACTCCCCTTAAAGAAAATTTTTATCCTCAAAATTAGTACCTTTTCGTACTCCTCGAGAATCTGAGGGTAGTTCTTTCAAACCTCGGCTTTTGTCTCCCAAGTAGCCTCTTCTTCCGTGTGATGTGTCCACAAAACTTTCACGAGTGGAATAACCTTACTACGCAGCACCTGTTCCTTCCTATCTAGGACAAGCGTCGATCGCAGTATATATATAATGTCCTTGCTCAATTGCACCTGCTCCCATCTGATAATGTGGGAAGGATCGGAAACATATTGCTTCAGCATAGATACATTATATACGTTACGCACGCCCGTAAGTGGTGTGGGTCTTCTGTCACGCCCCAAACCCGGGGATGGATAACTTCCGTGATGCCCCGAATCCGGCACTCAACTTCCATATACCAAGTCCCGAGTTCGGCGCACCACAAGGAAGATTTTTGACTGAATTTTTTTTGGTATATACATATAATAATACCTGAGCATGAAGATCCATGATCAAAATACCAAGTAACACTCTCCATTATAAATCCTGATGGTTACAAGTACCATGCTTTCCAAGGGTACACGACATCAACATTGCCAAATCGAAAAATAGATACAATGCATCGAGAAAGCTAAATCTTCTAAGCTACTCCTGCCCTGA
Organism: Magnolia sinica; assembly: GCF_029962835.1. NCBI lineage: Eukaryota > Viridiplantae > Streptophyta > Magnoliopsida > Magnoliales > Magnoliaceae > Magnolia > Magnolia sinica. The sequence continues at coordinate 42,883,317 of NC_080589.1, forward strand.
AAAAAAATGGAAAATAGAAAGCTTAAGCAAAAAGCCTAGTGAGTACACACGTGTGTGCAGTGTGTCGTACATGCAAGCAAGATGGATATGCCACGAAGAAATCATGTATGGTGAAAGGCATATAATACGTAAGGTATGATGTCAATGTCAATGCCAATGCAATACATATACATTATAGTAATACTCCGAGTTAATGCTACCAGCATCACTAAGTCATATTTTTATTTCTCTTATACCACAACTGTAACCATATTACATGCATCCGTAATCATATCATCATCATCGTTTTGTCATGTTATAATCATACAATATCAAAAATACTGGTAAGATCATGAATCATACAATATCATAGTAAGCGAAAATACTGACAAATCTATGAGTCATACAATATCAGAGTACGTAATACCGATTAGCTATTCAAATGAGGAGTCATAAAGAGCCAAAAATCAGATATCGAGGATACAATGTAATATAAAATTCCTAATGAGTTTACGAATACCGTCAGCCGTATATAAATACAGAAACACAGTAACCCAAAATGTCATATGCCGTGGATGTAATACAATATGGGGTGTGAAGGGAATGACCATGCTAAAGTGAATTTGGGATGATAGTACGTAGTATCGTAGACTATGGGGTCTATCACAAAGGACTTCTATCCAAACTAGTCTCATACCTAATTTGGATAGTCAAACTTAATGTGGTAAACTCTTGATCTCAGGTTAGTCACGCGCCCCAATAGAAATCCTGGCCATTACGAAGGTACACGTAACAAATAGTTACGCACCACCAGCCCGAGTAGATAGTGAATGCATGAATGAATGAGTATACAACTCCTGCTCAATAAGTCCACATATCAGCACAATTTATCTCTGGGATCATCACCGGGTTTTAGTACACTCCAAGTGGCACTGCTGCTCTCCTAGCCGCACAGTCCAAGTGAGCGTAAGAAACCTCCCTATCCGCCTGGCCAATAGTCTGCCAATACCTATCCGGCATGTCGATAGCGGACCCATTCATGAGCTGGTCAAACTCAGCCTAGTATTGCCCCTTACCCTCAGGCGAGTAAGGCCACACCCCTTTCCAACCGACCACGACACAGTGAGAGATGCGGCCTCCTGGTATTCGGCCCTCGTGCGCTCATAAATCCACTCAGTCTCGACGTTGGAGCGTCTCCTGGCCTCGGAGGTTTAGAGATTTTCACCCAGGGACATCTATGGCGCCCGTATGTTAGAACCAAACATTTTCGGTGTCCCATCTGACCATCCACGATATGCCTGTGGAGGCTATGGCTCTGATGTCACTAGGGCACACAATGCAAGATGCATGAGCCATACAATATAGTCATGTATCAATCCTGCGCATATCGTGCACTCATGTGAGATAACCTTCGCCTATCAGGGAGTCTCATAACAATCTGCCCAATGACATATGCAATGGTCAACCACATCTCATAACAAACATGCAGATGATGCGTATGGGCATGTATGATGATGCTATGTTGTCACATACTCATAATCGGTATCAATAACTAGCCTCAACAATTAGCTTCGACAATGTGGACATTTAACCAACATTGCCCCCAAGGAATGGCCCACATAAACATCAATACATACATCATGGTGAAATCACATATCACATTGGTCCTCAGATACATCGCTTTGGGTCTCACACAAGGGCCGCACATTCATCGCATTGGGCCTCACTCATGGGCCGCATATACATCACATTGGGCCGTATCATATGTGCACTACACATCGCAATGGGCTTCGGTTCATGGGCCATGAATATACCAAATCAGGCTTTACGACCCATGGGCTTCAAATACACAATAGGTGGGCCCTACACATGGGCCTCAAATACATCACAATGAGCCTCATCATATGGGCCGGAAATATATCTCAATGGGCCTTGCCCATAGGCCACGAATACATGGCTACACCAATTATGATAAGTCTTATACTACAACCACTTCACACGTCACATAGTTAATGGCTCATATTTGGTGCTGCATAGTTAAGGGCCAAGAGTCACATTTCATCGTACCATTTACGGTTTAGAGATCACAGTGTATAGAATCCAGGACCTTGATAGCATTAGCTTGGGTAACATAACCCTACATCACATTCGGTTTAGTGTACAATTTAGTTATATGTGATTCAAGTGGTGGTATTTATATCGATAAGCACAAACCTACGTTGTTGAATGACCATCAATGTCACTTGATTTCAAACGGTTAGGTGGCCTTGTACGTATTTCACATTCATACAATTAGATGACTACATATACTACATATACTCTACCATTGCCTATGATTAGGTGGCTATATATATATCAAATACCTACATGATTAATGGACCAAACATGTATATCACACCCTCACACCACTAGAGTCTACATATTTGTTATAATTAAACATGTTTAAGGGTTTAAACACAAGTCACATGATCCTATTACTTAGGGTTGTACTTTAACCAAAGTGCCAAGTGATTAAGGGCTGTCCACGATCAACCCATTTAAGAGATTAATCATCATTACTTCAAAAATTACAATACTAGTTCGTCAAATGTTTAACACATGGAGATTACAAACTCTTGTCGAAGAGGCCTAATGGTTGGCCCAAGGCTACCACTAATGGGCCCACATGGGATTCACTTAAAATGGGCTTTAACATTCTTAGACCCACAAATAAATGGAATTTACAATGAGTTCTATATGGTGGAGCTCATGGGGCTTCTCCATGAGGTTAAGTCGTATGTGACCCACTTAAGACTTAGGTCTACTTTGATTTTAGTACAAATCCTAAAATGATATGAGGAAGTGGATGGTTCGCATGGATTAAATAGATACCCCATGGTGGCCTTAGGTTGGATTCAATAGTTAGGTCCTTATTCTCACAACCTTATATTATATGGTCCAATTCAGGTTGGATTGACTGATCTTTGGGAGAATGCTCTAAAGGAGACCCGGTACATGGGCTAGATGGGTTGAATATCTAATACATCATCAGGATGACCCATAACAAATTTTTATTTTTTTATTTTTTTGTGATGAGAGTTTAATTTACATTATTTCATAATGTACGGCTATCTAATCATTGGATGGGCCTGATTCATGGTAACATACCGTCAAAAGGGTTGATAAAATAGATAAACAGTGAGGATCTTAAATATATATCATGTCATATCCATGGTAGATTAAGTGACATAAAACTTACATCAAAGTGGGCCTTACCACACACAGGTTGAGAGGTTTACCCTCCATTAAATATTCATAATCATGTGTTGGGCCCTCAGAGATGTGGTTCATAAATCCAGCCCATCCATTATGTGTATCCCACTTGGTTGTGGGGTCAAACCAAGTTTCAGATGCATCAAAATTTTAGGTGGACCCCACAAAGTGCTTTTATATACTTGAGCTCCGAGTTGTATGAACGGTTCAAAGAGATCAAAGCTACATGGGTCCCAAAGTGATGTATTTATTACATATATAGAGTTCATCTATTTTTTATTTTTATTTATTTATTTATTTTAGAGATTATTTTATAGCATTATCCAAAAATGAATCATATCCAAAGATTATCTGGACCTCACCACAAACAGTAGTGGAAATAATGATTTCACCATTAAACAATTTACACGGCCCACCTTAATATTTATTTTTCCATCCAATTTGTTCATAAGGTCACAAAGACTAGAATTAAGGAGGAAAAAAAACTAATTTCATATTGGTCCAAAACTTCTATGACCCAAAAAGGGTTCCAATGGTAGACGTCCAATCCCTGGTGCTTTTATAGTGTGGCCCACTTGATAGTTATATCTATCCTTTTTTTTTTCTCAAGCCTTAGGACAAGCTCACCAAATGGATGGATGGTTTAGATATAACATATACCACATGATCAGACCCATAAAATTGCTGATTTACTCAGCTTCATCAATTTATTTTTATTTTTATTTTAATTTTTTGATGGTGTGGGCCATCTGAGTTCGGTGTATGGCTGAAATTTGGGGGTGGCCCATTTTTAAACAGGACCCATCAAATGCATGGGACCGATGTTCGACACACATCATGGTGGGGCCCACCTCTTTCTAGCGTCAGCAGAGACGTTGCTTGCTGCAGCGTTAGATGCTGGCTGCAATAGCGTCGGTGCCATTTTGAATTTTTTTTTTCGTTTTTCATATTTGGGGCCCACAACAGGACAATCTAGTCCATCTGTTGTGTGTGTCCTACACGGTGGAGGGGTTAGTCTAAGTTTCAAATGCATAAAAATTTCAAGTGGGCCCCAGTAAGTACTTTTATATGTTTTAGCATGTCTTCACATGATTTTTAATGGTGTGGCCTACCAGAGAACTGGATTAGTTTCATTTTTCGACTCAACGCCTAAAATGAGCTGGAAAATTGGATGGACGGCATGGATTAAATACATACATTATGGGTGGGGCCCGTTGTGGACCCACAGCCCCAACCCCTTTTGAAAGGGGTTGCACATTGGCAACAATCAACGTCTCACTCTCCTTTATATATATATATATATATGTGGTGTGTGTGCACGTGTATGTGTGAGTGTGTGGCTAGCCCAATGGCCATACTTGAACAGTTTGGATGGCCTACATAATTCTGGTGGGGCCCACTATCAATGGGTCCCACATAAAGCCTATAATAAATTATTATTTATTTATTTATTAATTATTATAATTATTATTATTATTTTTTCATGCATCCATACCATTAATCACATCATTATCATCATATCATCACAAGTATTAATTTTATTTTATTTTTGTTTATATGTACTCTCCTATGTATCCACACCATTGATCACATCATTATCCTCAAATCATTTCCACTAATAATCATACAAATAATTTAAAAAAAAAAAAAAACAAACCAAGAGTGGAGTAGGTGTACTCACATTGATGAATTAGATGGATGGTTGAGATGGAATTGATGGTTGAGATAGATGGAAGGGATGGGATTGATGGAGTTGATGGCCCACCAAGATCACTCCTCTCTCTCTCTCTCTCTCTCTCTCTCTCTCTTATGGAAAATGGTAAAATGCTAAGGGATGGAGGAGTATTTATAAAGAAATGGATAAAATTTTGGTTAAGTTAAGCTAATGTGATTAATATTAGCTTAGTCTAAGATTATGGTACTTAATTCATACTTTGTAATTAATGGTGGATTAAAGGAGCATGGGATGACATGGTGTGGTGATGTCATGCATAGTGTATAGCATGGAGAAAGGTTGACTTTTCATACATATAAGAGATGAGAGGTATGGGTGTGTGACATCACACACATGAGTAGAGATTCTCTCACCCATGTGTGGCATGTACATGTGTGTATCACATGTGTTGTGCACATGTGTGGAATGAAATACACGGCGTCATGCGCACATGATACACTTATTATTCTTCACGGCGTATCTCACTAACGGAGTATCATACTGACGCACGGGCGGTACCTCCATGATCGCGGCAATGGGGCGGTCGATATGAGATTAGTTTCGAGGTCTCGGGGTTCCTGTCAGTCGGGTATGTACTATAAACAACCAATCTAGGTCTAGCTAAGGGCATCGATCATCATGCACATATGCATGGAAAATGGTATGGAATGGATGGGGTCATTACAAAAGCAAGGCGGTACACCACCACTCCCACTCGATCAAGTATCTGAAATGGGCCAATGAATTGAGGCGTAAGCTTCCCCTTCTTGCCAAACCGAAGGACTCCCTTCATAGGAAAAACTCTGAGGAACACATGGTCTCCGACCTTGAACTCTAGCGGTCGCCGCCTCGTATCAGCGTAGCTCTTCTTTTTGCTCTGCACTGTCGGAAGTTGGCGCCTGATAATGTCGACTTTCTCTGAAGTCGCCTAAACTAACTCCAGGCCAATCAAGCTTTTCTCGCCAACCTCTGCCTAGTAATGCGGCGCTCTACATGGGCACCCATATAGTGCCTCATAGGGAACCATGCCAATGCTTACCTGAAAGCTGTTGTTATAGGCGAACTCTGCATGAGGAAGACAGTCATCCCAACTATCCTTGAAATTCAGCACACAGGCTCGCAACACATCCTCCAGAATCTGATTCACCCGTTCCGTCTGCCCGTCAGTCTGTAGGTGAAACGTGGTACTAAACTTCAACTTTACACCCATCGCTTCCTGGATGCGAGTCCAGAAAATGGATGTAAATTGCATGTCTTGGTCTGATACGATCTCCAAAGGAACTCCATGCAAACGCACTATCTCCCTGATGTATAACCTGGCCAACTTGTCTACAGAGTTCGAGACCTTAATTAGGAGAAAATGAGCCGATTTCGTCAACTGGTCCACGATCACCCAAATAGAATCATGCCCCTTCCTCGTCTTCGATAGCCCTTAGATGAAATCCATAGAGATGAAGTCCCACTTCCATTCAGCTATGGGCATGGGCTGAAGCAAACCAAGAGGTCGGCGATGTTCTGCCTTGACTTGCTAGCACGTGAGGCAACGTGATACATAATCTGCTATGTGGGCCTTCATGTTGTCCCACCAGTACGACCTTTTTACGTCGCGATACATCTTCGTACTGCCTGGATGCATTGCCATCCTTGAATTGTGAGCAGCCTCAAGAACTTCCTTCCTCAAGTCAGGGAGGTTCGGGACGCATAGGCGGCCACGGTAACGTAAGCCTCCATCCGTGCCAACTCTCCATTCTGAGTCCTCATCTACACTAACCTACTCTCTCATCTTCGCCAACAGCTCATCGTCTGCCTGAGCTACGATAATGCTGTCATCAATGAGGAGCTGTACTCGAATATGTGCGATGCCCTCATACGGCTCCTCCACCGTGAGTTTCTGCTCAAAGTCTCACACGAACTCTACCATATCTCACTCTGCTACCATCAACAGAGCCGCAAATGCTAATGCTTTCTTGCGGCTCAGTGCGTCTACCACAAGGTTGGCCTTACCAGGATGGTAAGAGATTTCAAACTTGAAGTCCTTCAGGGTCTTCATCCATCGTCGCTGCCTTATATTCAGGTCTTGCTGAGTGAATATGTATCTGAGGCTCTTGTGATTGCAAAAGAGCTCGAACTCCTCTCCGTAGAGGTAATGTCTCTAGATCTTCAAAGTAAAGATGACGACAGCTAACTCCAGATCATGTGTAGGGTAGTTTTCCTCGTGTTTCATCAACTGTCACAACAGGTAGGCAATAACTCTGTTCTTCTGCATCAAAACACCGCCCAAACCGATGCGAGACACATCCGTGTATATCGTATACTTGACCCCTTGCTCTGACAATACTGGCACAGGGGCGGACGTCAACTTGTCTTTCAACTACTGAAAGGCTGCCTCTGCCTTTTCATTCCAGGAGAACTTAAGATCTTTCCGAGTCAACTGAGACAAAGGTCTGGCTATCTTGGAGAAGTCCCGAATGAATCGTCGATAATAACCTACCAATCCAAGAAAACTCCTTATCTTAGTAACCGAACCGGGCTGCTCCCAGTCCTGAACTGCGGCTACCTTGGCAAGGTCCGTAGCTATCCCTTCCCTGGACACCACATGTCCCAGAAACTTGACTTCCTCTTTCCAGAAATTGCACTTCTTGTTCTGGGCGAACAACCAGTTCTTCCTCAGAGTATCCAAGACTGCTCGCAGGTGTTCCTCGTACTCTTCCTGACTCTTACAGTATATCAGGATATCATCAATAAACACGATGACGAATCGGAATATAAATGGCTGAAATACCATGTTCATCAGATCCATGAACACGACTGGTGCATTCGTAAGGCCAAACGACATTATGAGAAACTCAGTGTCCAAAATTGGTCCTGAAGGCCGTCTTCTGCACGTCCTCATCCCTGACGCGCAACTGGTGATACCCCGACTGCAAGTCAATCTTCGAGAAATACCTTGCCCCCTTCAACTGATCAAACAAGTCATCTATCCTAGGTAAAGGATACTTGTTCTTTACCGTCACTTGGTTCAATCTGCGATAATCAATACATAATCGCAGAGATTCATCTTTCTTCTTTACGAACAACATGGGTGCTCCCCATGGGGACCTGCTGGGTCATATAAAGCCTGCATCTAACAGATCATCAATCTGTTTCCTCAGCTCCTCCATCTCACATGGAGCCATGCGATAGGTTGGAAGAGATACAGGTGTCGTACCAGGCACTAGATCGATCGTAAAATCGATTTCGCGCTAAGGGGGTAGTCCAGGTATCTTCCTGAACACGTCTGAGAACTCTTGGACCATAGGAGTATCCTCAAGTGCTGGACCATGAGCTTCCTCCAGCATGGAAGCATAACAATCAATGTGATAGGGCCAACTGACCTGCACTGGGAAAGTAAAGGTCGTGCCCTCTGGTTTATAGGCTATCACCACTCTACAATCGCAATCGATCTCTGCCTTCATCTCTGTGAGCCAATCCATACCGAGAATGACTTCATAATGACGTAATGGGGTGACAATCAAGTCGAGGAGCACTGTCCCGCTCCCTACATCTATCGAACACTCCTTACAGATCTTGGTAGAGTCCGAGAAAGTTCCTGTGGTGGTAAGGATTCTCACCCTGACCATAGGACTAATTTCCAACCCTAGCCACTTAACTGCTGCGCACGATATGATAGAGACAGTGGACCCGGTGTCCACTAATAAAAAGAATGGAGTACCTTGGATATGTGTCGTAACATCAAAAGCCATAGGTGGCATATGTGCTGCCTCAGATGCTTCAGCTGTAAGTGAGTGCACTCGAGCCTGCTGAAAACGGTTAGGCTGAGGTACCATAGGCTGTTGAGGCAGCCTAGATCGAGGTACGGGTGGCCGGAATGATGGATGAGCTGGTTCCGAGCATAGAGGTAGTGCCGATATAACCTGGGGAAGCTAGCGGTTGACCCTTTGGGGCGGTGAGAAGCCGCTATCCCTCATCCTAGTGAAGCAGTTCACTTCCGTGTGGCCTGGCCTCTTGCAGTAGGCACACCACACATCAGGTCACCTCACAGGGGCAGGTGAAGCCATCAGCCTCGGCGGTGAATCTGCTCATGGCCTCTTCCCAAGGAATGATCTACTCAGAATCTCTGATCATAGCCTAGGAGCCATTGGTGCTCGTATACAGGACTACCTGTCCTCGTCCTGCTAGCTCTCATAGACATACTCACTAGCTCAACATAGCTATGTATGCTAGCACAACACATCTTCGAGCGAATATCTAGTCGCAGGCCCTTAGAAAAATGCCCATACGCATCGGCTCATCTGCCAGAATCAACGGGGCATACCTGCCCAACTCCATAAACCTGTTCTCATACTCTGACACTATCATCCCTTCCTGTCAGAGGTGAAGGAACTCACTCTCCTTCTCGTGGCGATAGGTGATGGGATAGTATTTTTCATGGAAGCGGCTCTCAAAATCTGCCCACGTCCATATATGTCCGACCGCAACGGTACGAAGGACACTATCCCACCATAAGCTGGCCTCCTTCTCGAATATGAAGGTGACCAACTCCACCTGCTCGGGCTCTGTGCAGTGCAGCGGCTTTAACATCTTAAAGATGCGGTCAAGCTAATACTCGGCCTCCTCGGGTCTGTGAGTACCTGCAAAGGTAGGGGGCCGTAAGCGCTGGAATCGCTCAAAGTGGCCGCTGGCACCTGCATTCCCAGCAGGGGGTGTAAATGGAGCAGGCGAAGCAACACCTATGCTCTGGGTAAAAATCCTCGCCATGGTGGTTAAAAACTGATGTTGTTGCATCAGCAACATCATCTGCTCCAACCTATCAGTAGGGGGAGCCGACTGAGGTACAAATGGCGTCGAGGAGGACGCACGGTTCTGCTCTGGAACCGGTGGCACAATAGGTGTAGGCCCATTGGTGGGGCCAATGGCCAGCTAAGAGTCCGGCATAGTGTCAGAAGGAGACGGGCCCAAATTGGGGTCCGTATGGCTATCGCTTAGGGGAGGTGCCCCGTCAGACAAATCGCCAAGAGTGAGCCGTGCCGTACTCCGTGCGGCCTTAGGTGGCATTCCCTATATACAACATAGGGTGCAAGCCAGGTCAGATTCAGCATGCTCACAACCTCAACCACATAGCATTTACACACAGTTTAAGAAAACTTCATACATTTCATTTACCAAAATTGTCACAATTATATGAGATACGACATTACATGAATCATGACAGGAAACTCATATGAGCTATTACAAGCAAGGCTGCAAACGGTAGAGCAACTACCAAACACAAACACACTTCCTACCTACTATATTACTAGGCCCATCAACATTAAAACGCAAACATTCTAAAATAGCAACAAAATAAACTACAGGGCAACGGCATGGATGACTAGACATCCGAGTCTGGCGATAGAGGAGGGGCGCCCTTATCCTGCAGGCAGCATAGGATAGCTTTCAAGGTGCGAGTCACCTTCTTAAACTTGTGCTTCACGAGGGCCCAGGTATCAATGATTTTCTATTGCAGGGTAGCCTGACCCTCCTCAAGTCGAACTAAACGGGCTTCCTTAGCAGCCCGATCAGGGTCATGCTCCGTTGCCGTAGGAGGGGAGCTCTCATCCGTCTCCTGAGCTTCCACTTCTTCTTCCTATTCTTCTTTTATCTCCTCTCTGCTTTCCTCCTCGCTTTCATACTCCTCACTGGCCATCTCATCCTCACTCTCATCGAGTCGGGCTTGCTGCTGTCATAGCCCAATTTCCATCTGATTAAGAGTAGTTTCGTTGATGTAATGGGTCGGCACCGACACTTCCGCCCCAAGTCTATAGCCAAACTCACGTGCAATCTTGCATATAAGTCGGCTGAATGGGAGCGAATCAGATGCTCTAGTGGAGCGTGTGGTAAGAACTATCTGCCACAGAATGTGCGTAGGCATGCACAACTTCTCTCCCTGCCCCACCTGGTGCAGGAAATCTACCGTCAGACAGGTGCACTCGCTGCGGTTGCTCCACCTAGGGTACACGTTGTACGTGAAGATGCGGTGGAGTAGGTAGAAGTCGTCAGTCATATTGGTTGCTAGGATGCTGTTGTTTGGATTCCAGTGGGCCAGTTGTCCACAAAGGAATTACGTGCGGCAATCCCTTTCACGTGCACTCCTCAAATTCTTCTCGATTGCATGGGTCTCGCCAAGCGGCATTCTCATGAGTCGGGCTATCAAGCCAGCATCAATTGTGGCCTCCTAATCTTTCTTACTGGGATCTTAAACTATAAGGGCTCCAACGTAAGCTCTCGAATGTAGGTGTAGAAGGCTCGGACTGTACCCACATTTGCGCGGTACTCACCCTTGAACAAAGGACCCCACCCGGCCTCGACTAAGCGGTCCATCACCAGATATTGCCCAAAGAGCCTCTTATCCACATGAGCTTTAAAGAGGACCTTGCGACCCTGAAATCTCCCATGAGACATATCCGTCAGGAGAATCCTTTCGAGGGGAGCCTAGAGATCAAGCTCCCACTTGGTCCTTATCTCTCGATCGACACTTACACTTGTGGCGGCGCCTCTAGGCTTACTTGAATGAGTAGGGCGACTAGCCCCAGCTTCATCCACAGGAGCCCTTCTCTTTCCCACGAGAGAAAGAACGGTGGAAATGGAGAAAATGGTCGTAACAAGCTCGAATAAGGCCATGGAAAAGGGAGGAAATTAGGAAAATGAGATGGTTGAAAGGGTTCCCACGGCTTGTTGAAGCACACAATGGTATTTGTATGTTCAAAATGAGAATAAATGAAGAAAGTAGAAGAGGGGTTGTTGGGCTTTGGAATGTTGAGCTACAAAGAGGATTTGTAAGCTCAACAAATGGGAAGAATAAGAAGATGGAACATGGGTTTCGATGTAAAGGGTGGAGGGGTGTAGGTGTTGAAGGAAAATAATGAAATGGGTGAATAAAGGGGAGATTTGAGAGAGAAACAAAGGTTTTTAAAGAAAAAGGAGAGCTTAGAGGGGTAGGTTATGAAGGGGTTAAAATCAACCCAACACACATCAGTGGGCCACACAACACTCTAGGAGTGTCGGCCCAAGCCGGCCCGCCAGCCGGCGAGGCCTCGTGGAACCGGTGAGGTCCTCGCTGGTCTCTGGACATTCCGGCTATGCCTTGCGGTGGGGCGAGGTCCTCCTGCCCCCTGGACCTTACAAACATGTGGGACCCACTCAAGGTCCCCCTGAAAATGTTCTGTTTGGCCCCCGACTCCGTTTTTAGTCATTTCGGATCATTTCGAGTAATTTCTAATGTGTATTTGCATTTCTCGATTGTTGAAGGCTGGAATTGGGTAAATCATGGTCTAAACCCATTGATTGATGGTCTAAAAGTAGTTCGGGATCACCTCAAGCGATCACGGATATGTGCAGACCTGATCTCAACAATCTTTTTCAGTAAATTTCGCCAATTGGTGAAACTGGACAACCTAAGCTTGTTTTTACATTTTTTCTCGTACTCACCTAGGTCTAAATGCGTCAAGCACTGAGCTCCCTAACACCAAAGCCTTTCACGTAAAGTTCCTGTAACGCCCTAAAAATCGGGAGTTGAGTAGAAGTCCAACTCTCAAGTTCCAACGCATCACTTATGTAACATATTTAATGATGATTAAATGTTGTCTGTATTAGTGCATAAAACATGAATAAGATTAGGCGAAATTAGTAAAACATAATCCAGGGATAGTTGTAATATGCAAGCGGAAGACTTATTTAAATATGTTTAAACTTTATAAATCATCATAGGTCCCCAAAGCATGTATGCATTGTCAAGTCAATAATAACATGTATTGTTTCAAAATACAAAATGTCAAAATATAATAATCCACTACAAGTATAACTCTAAAGCCCCGTTGATCAGAACGGTCTATATGAACCCGCCTGAATACTGCATATACGAGAAAGCATCTTCCTCGTCTTCTAAATCTAGCTCTGTCTCGCCAGTCGGGTCTCCATCTGCAACTAAGACAGAGTCTGGTTGGTGTTTAAAACACCGTCCCGTAACGTGGGAGTGAGTGATCAACTCAGTGGAACAATAAAGCAAAGGTTAACATGTTCTCAATTTAGTCATGTAGTAATGATAAAACAATACAATCAAGCATCCCTAGGTATTCTGATTAATGCAAGAATGGTATGAATAAATGATGTTGCCCTCACCTGCACTCCCTCTGCGATCTTCATCTAACGGTCGCGCATGTTAGTCACTTCCTCAGTGCTCTGCCCAACGCCAAACGGCACATGCAGTGTGGTGCATGAACGTGATTACCAAGTTCTTATTAATCCTTTTCATACAGCAGGATTGGGAAGCTAAAGTACCTCCCTTATGTCAATTCACAAACAGTGATCCATTTTAGGGTCGCCAATCCTAGTAAATCTCATACGATGTTACGGTTCTAGGTCACTGCAAAGGGCTCGTCACCTTATCAGTGCAGGCCTAGTATGTACTCTTCTTGCTACATAAGGGCTCGTCGTCTCTACACAGTCTTAGCGTACTCTCGAGGTCACCATAAAGGGCTTGACACCTTATCAGTGTAGGCCGATAACTCGAATACAGTGTCCCATACCACCGTATTCGGCTCACGAGGTTGTGTTACTCACTGGACACTACGGGGAGGCTCGTCACCCCAACGTAGGCCGACAGCTCGACCACGGTGTCCCATACCACCATGTTCGGCTCATGAGTCTTAGCGGATCGAGGTACCAAGGTTAAAGGGATTTTCACTAGTGAGTTTGGTACTTTAGATTTAAGCAGTAGCGTCCATACATGGTGAACATACATCGGGTCAATCGGGTTACTTGACGAGCTCGACTAATACGAGCGCACGTTGAGTTGATCGACATGAAGTGCGTAAGCACTCCGTGTGGCCTAACCACTGCCGACATCCCAAGTACGGATTAGATTCATCGATCTCGTCGTATGTGGCGAAACAACCTTAGCCACCTATTCAGTGCCTATTACCGATTGCCTGGACTATACCGTACTCCCAAACACATTCAATTATAATAAATAATCATATAAAATGATCAGAGTAGTAATGAATCAATAATTCCAATCATACAAGCATGTGAGCATTTGATGGATTTCAACTTAAACATAAATTCACACATATGCAGTCCCTAAGTAAAACAGACAAAGAATATAAGTTACATGGAGGAAATCATACACATCATTAAGATAGTTGAGAATCTCATCTCAATGCCCATATAAAGTACAATTTACTATACACTTATTCATTCAGACATTTGTACAAACACTTAGACTACATATTCTAACATACATGACGTATGTTGCTTATAATAGGTGTTAGGGCAAACCCTTTCACCACGGAGTTGTCACATATACAACAACCATATATCCACGATGGATAATCATGGCAAGCGCGAATCCAAATTCCATACTCATTCAATCATATCAACAAACACAAGAATGTACTATATTCAACATAGTTCATATATATGGGTAAAGTGCGGGAAACATCGCGTCGAAGCATGTGATAACAATTCAAGTCAATCATAAATCATTAACTGACATTGAAAGCCTTAAAAATCATAACCTAAACATTTATAGTCCGCATCTTTCGCCGGTAGACTTGTAACGAACTCAGTTTAAAAGCTAAGTCTTGGTTTACGACACCACAATAACTTATAACAGGGAAAAGTTAGCTAATTCATCTAATACGTTAGTCGAAAATCTTAAGACAAGTTAGGGTTAGGTTTTCTTACCTAAGTACGGAATCGAAATCGCCTGCATAGCGATACAGGAATGGTGGTTGAGTGCATGAAATAGTGGGATCGAATCCCAGGAAGAATCTCCAACTCTCACTCTCACTTTCTCTCTTTTCCCTTCTCTTTTCTCTCATCTCTCCCCTAGGGTTTCTCAAATTCGTATGAGGTGAGAAAGAGAGGGTTTAAGGTCCTTATATAGGCGCAAGACTGATGGAAATGGCCCTAGGGCCAAGGTATACTTAGGTAATATCCAAAGAGCGTCTGTTTCAGTCTAACGGAGCACTTTTGGTGGCCCCTTTTCCATGTGCGGTCGGACTTAAGCTCCCTGACATTGGATCTAGGTCAGGCTGAGTTTTTGTTCTGATCGGGTTTACAAATCAGCCGTGGCGGACCAGTTTCAGTTCAATGGTCGCAGGCACTCGATCAGGGCTACAAGTACACTGACATGTGTGAGACATTTCTCTTGATCCGAGGGTGTATTTGGGTCTGAATCTGATGGTCTGAATCCTTATATTTGGCCCGCAAGCGACACGACTCAGATTACTTAAATTCGGATTTCATTTCTAAAGATGTTCACGTTTCTCACACACTTTGTTCCGGGCTCAAGTTGTGCATTTCTAGACATAATTAAGACTTGATTTCCGAAGGGGTTGTCAAGTCTAGTAATGCTATCATAACTGTATAGTTTCGCAGTCATCGGACTTTCGACGTGCTGTCCAGGTCCGATACGGAGTTTCGGTGTGCTCCTGAGAACAACCAAGTTTAGAGATGGATTCTAGATTTCAGAGTAATGTAGCGTCAATGATATTGCATGGTTTGGGTCTTGCAGATCATATTTAAAGTGATAAGTGCTAATTTCACAAGTACTCTAGTTTAGCACTTGCTAATATTAACCTAATTTCTAAAGTTTTGGTCCTGGGTGATTTCTGCCTAAGGTGATATTCGAGTCCTTTTACGGATTTTTCTGAGACATTACAGAACTTTATTAATGCTTTCCTTTACTTTTCTTTTATTTTCGTTAACAACCAATCTCCTCGAATCACCATTAGAGTTGAGCCATTGTGGTTTCCCAAGTGGTTATTAGAATTGAGCGGTAGGTTTTCTAATCAGCATTATATATTAACTACAACCAATTAGACAATAAGGTTACCTAAAACTCAAAAAAGATCTCAAAATCTCACAAAGTAAAGACTGCATGAGAGTTTGGCTGAAGAAGATTGCCTAACTCTTCTTTCTTCGTCACCTCATTGAAATTTTATGTGGCAGATCAATTATAAAAGTCATTCTAATTGGAGAGTTAACTATAACAATTTTACGGTGAGTGTCTAACTGACCGTATAACACTGTAGCTCCAAGTGAACCGTATCATTATTTTAAGTCAATACTACACCCTCTTCCAAACATTCACATGGATGAAAACGTCACTAAGAAGTGAGGGGCAATTTGACTCTTGAGAGAGCATTGACCGCTTCCTACCCTATGATAACGTAAGATAAGTAATACTAAAAAAATATTAACTTAATACAACAACAAAAGTTGTTTATTCAACGTAATAATAGAAACAAGAGAAATACAGACATTCTGTCCCATCAGTCCCATCGGTTTCAGCCGGTAGCAATTATGATAACTTGGAATAAGGAAAATAAAATCACGATGCCTCGTCTTTTTTCATCTCAGCTTTAATGGCTGCAGCCAACTGATCATACGCTTCGCCCCATGCCCCACCCATCTCGTCGCTCCACTTTTCCCCCAATGCCGCCTGAATCGTCCTCAGTAGGGCTTCCTTCACCACCTGAAATAAAAACAAACAGCCCATGTTTCAGCCTCCCTCTCCGCAATCCCAACCATTATAATGGGTGAGCCCATGGTGCTAAAACCAATAAAATGAAGGGATTCACGTTGTACAAGTGACGGTCCACGTTGATACGTGATCCTGATCATCAATGTATAAGATAAAAACGTCAGAATCTTTTTTTTTGCCAGATTGTTTTCTCTATTCACCCATTCATGACTGCTCTTTTTACACCCGTGTGTTTTATATGCCATCATTGGCCTCACCAAGGTTTTATTGTCGGGCATTCAATCCTTGCTTATGTTTCGTATTTGATTATATTTTGTTCATGTCCTAAAATATAGGGTTGAAAATTGGGTGGGTCCAACCCGACCAACCCGTGACTAACCCGACGTTGGGTTGGGCTCGGGCAAGATGTATTGGGTTTGGTTTCAAGCTTGGGCTATATAAACACCAACTCGATAAAAGTATAGTCAGGCTTGGGTTGAGGTGTTAGATTGCTTGACTTAAATTGAATCTAAACCTGATTGATATATAAGTTAGTTATAAATTATAATTGAATCTAGATCATCTATGTTGAAGGCATAAAAAATTCCACTACCGTTGGGTCTCATTGGTCCACGTATTCATGCTAACATAATATGCTGGATTTCTCTCTCCCAAATAGATTTCGTGCTACACAACACGACTTTTAAATAGTAGTCCTATATTTTAGCTTATTTGTTTAGGAAAAATGTAATTCTTTATAATATATATATATATATAAAATCATATGTACAAAACAGAAGCCATATTGAAATATAATAGACTAATGTACTAATAATGAAAAATATTAATATGTATCTATTTGGCCAATTTGACCAACTGGCCGGGCTCGCTTGGATTAGGCTTGGGTTGAAAATTCTCAACTTGAGGTTGGGTTGAAGTAGATTAGGACCGAGGTATGAGAACCTTGATTTGGGCTAAGGTTAAGCGCCAACCCGCCCGACTTTCAGCCCTACTAAAAGGAGCTGGTAAAAACTGATGGACAACATTACAAGAAATTAGTATCCTTACGGATGTACAAATAATGCATGGGGACATTAGTGTGTTAGGACTGTATAGTAATTCCTTAGGGCCTTAACTCAGAAGACGGTTCCTTTCCGAGTGGTTCATGTGTGAAATGTCAATCACCTATTAAGTTAAAACCTGTGTAGCGATGGATGCGGATTGCGTACTGACCGTGTCAGTATCAAGGTGGCTACTGACGGTGCTATGTGAGCCCATCCTAATTAATGTATCCTATCCATATGCCATCCATCTTCTTCTTTGTTTTTTTTTTTCAGACTATTTTATTACATGAGCCCAAAATGAGTTAGATTAAAATCGCATGTGAACCATGCTACAGGAAAGAGCGGTGACTGAACACTCACCGTTAAAAACTTCTTTAAGGTCCACAAAAGTTTTAACTTAAGCATTTTTTATTTTTTTCCTCTCTTCATTCAGGTGTGAGTGACCTAATAAATAGGTTAGACGACAAATAAACATTACAGTAAGTCCTAAGAAGATTTTAATGGTAGGCAGTCAATCACCACTGTTTTCTTGTGGTGTGGTCTACTGGAGATTTCCATATCCTAATTTTTTGAATAATGCTCTATAATGACCTGAAAAAATAGGTGGACAGCTTCGATAAAACGCACATAAATCATGCAGGGCCCATGGAACATTGAGGGTAGCCACCTCCCTACCGACGCTGTCGGTACGCAATCCGCATCTATTCTGTTAAATGGAAGCTAAGTCCACCGTTATGATGACGGGATGCTTTATATATTACTTCTATATAATCATGGCGTCGGTACGCAATCCGCATCTATTCTATTAAACTGAAGCAAAGTCCACCGTTATGATGACGGGCTGCTTTATGTATTAATTCTATATAATCATTAAGGTGGGCCGCGCAAAAAAATAAAATAAAATGATCTCCAAATCCAAGCTGTGGCCCACGTGATGGTAGCATAGGCCTGATTATGCATCTACGACACCTTTCTTCATGTGAACGGATTAAAAAGAGGATAAAAATGGGATGTTGTTACCTCAAAGTGGGCATCTATGACACCCTTCTTCACATGAACGGATCCCAAATTCTTCAGAGTATTTTCAGCCACTAACACCTCACCCTTCTCCCGAAGTTGGACAGCTGACTCACATGTCTGTTCACAATACAATTTTTTCCCCATTATTATTAACAATAACAATACTGAAATATAGAAGAAAAAAAATATAGATATGGAAGGTGAAATTCAACCTAATAAAATGATCTTAACCATCAAGCATGTTGCTACTATAGGTGGCCATCTATTCCATGATCACTGTTTCCTGTGGTGTGATCCAACTGAGATTTGGATCTGCTGCATTTTTGGGGTTCATATTATAAAATGACCTGGTGAAATAGATGGATGGTGTGGATATAAGAACCATTCATCAAAGTAGGCCCCACAGTTGTCGGTGGATCCAATATTCACCAAAACCGCATCCAACACTGAAATTCCACAAATGTATCTTTGTGGGACGCGGATTTCGTCCTGCCCCCGCCCGGACGGTAATCCGTCCTGGAAGGGCTCCGTGGGGTCCACCTTGATGTAAGTGTTTTATCCACGCCGTCTGCATCCCTTTGTGGTAGGGCAAAATGACGAAAATACCCTTAATAAGTTCTCTAAATAGCAGTAGAGTCGAGCACTGTGCGGGCCATGTCATCAAGGGGCCGCTCAACATTTTCGGAGGCCTCAGGCAGGTCATAAAAGTGAGGCTTAGAATTTAATTTCTTGAGAACTTAAGTAACAATAAAGTAAGTATTAGTGGTTCTAGGTGGAGGGTGAATTTTCAATTTTAAATTTGTAAACTAATTTTTAAATGTTTCTATTTTATAAGTCTTTTAATAAGTTTTATTTCAAAAAGTTTACACATTTTTTCTTCTCCTTAATTTTAATTTTACTATAATATAGGACCTTTATAATTAAGAAATTTTAATTTTGCTTGAGCCGCCCCCGACATCCTACATGTCCAACAGGTTCAAATGAGCACGATGATCAAAGGAACGAAAGATAAGTCTGAAACAATCATCAGGTGGGCCATACCATAAAATCAATGTACACCATCCATAGTCCTCCAAAACATTCAGATGTGGTTCACCTGATACTTCGATCGGCCTGATTTTTGGTTGATCGAACCATCAAGATGTGTTGCAACTGTTGGACGGGCTGGATGTTATACACACATAATGTTGTCCCACAAAAGTCGATTCAACCACATCTTTAGGGAAAAAAGAACAAAAGAAAGAAACGTAAAGCGGGTAGGTACGAACAAGCTAACCCTAAAAAAAAAAAATAGAAAAAAAAGAAAAGAAATGCAAAACGGTATTTTGGTCATGTAACTCAAAAAAAAAAAAAAAAAAAAAAAAAGCTTACGTGGATCCCCGGATCCGCCACCCCTAGATGTGGGGCCCACTGTGATGTATGTGACTACATCCACGCCGTACATCCTTATTGAAAACTCATTTTAGACATGATCCAAAAAATGAAGAAGATCCAAATCCCATATGTACCATAGTACAAGAAACAGTGGTGATTGACGATTAAAAACTTCTTGTGGGTCATAAAAGCTTTGGATCAAGATGATATTTGGATGGTATCTTCATCTAGGTGTTTTTTTACCTTGTCAACAGGTTGGATGGAAAATAAGCATTCCAGTGGAATCCTTGAATTTTAATGGTGAAGAATTAATCACGGTTATTTCTTGTAGTGTGGTCCATCCAAGATTTTGTTAAGCTTCATTTTTCGTATCATTGTATAAAATGAGCTTTGAAAAATGATTGGACGGTGTGGATATAAGTCATATACATCACTGTGAGCCCCATAGTCAGGGGTCCCATCCACAGCTGTGGATTCGGAGTCTTATCTAGTCCGCTCGAAGATAAGAGTAAAAAAATAAAATAATAAAATAATAAAATAAAATAAAATAAAGAACAGACCATCTTGAAAACCTTGACAGCATGAGCCTTGAGCTTGGGATTATTCTGGGGAACCTCATCTGAATCTTTCAGGAAAGAAAACATGCCTTTCGCTGCCGGTGCGATCTCTAATATCCTATTTAATAATTAGAAAAAAAAAAACACCACACAATTAGCTACCCATGATATAGTACGAAAGTATTACACGATATTAATCGAAAAAGAGAGTACAAAAATTAATAGCTTTTAAAAAAAAAAAAAATTTCAATGTAAAGATATATTTATGGTTTAAAATAAATATTTTGGTTTTGGCGAGATTTTCCCGACTATTCCTGTAAAAACCTCAAAATTGAAAACCTCCTGAAAAAATTACATTTGGAGAGATTATCGAGAATGAGATGGTTACTAAAGAAGAAAGAAAATATAGAAAGATGGAGAGGAAAGGAGTGTGGGGTAAATACGTAGTGAAAAAGCGAAGGCTGAGATCGGGGATGTTGAGTTTCATAACCTCCCATGATTCCTTCACCAAAACCTCTTGTTGCTCCGTGAAAGCCATTGTATTAGGAACGAAAAGCTATCCGAGTATCTGACGTCGTCTGCCTTCCACACGCATGATATTTATGGAGTTTTCCACCTTCCCCACGCGCCATTGGAGCATCCGGCCACGAGAGGTACGTGGGTTGGGACCAACGAACGAATTTACGAAAACGTTAGGTTACACGCGCGAGAATACAACCTAGTCTGCTGTACAGGCCTCTCTGATCTACGGTATGGATGCCACGACGCGGTTTCAGTGGATCCAGGGAATCACCAAGATCGGTGGATCTGTGACTGTGGGACCCACTGATATGTATGTTCTTTATAATCCATTCCGTCCATCCGTTTTTCCAAATCATTTTAGTGGATGAGCCCGAAAATCAAGTAGATCCAAATCTTGAGTAGACCACACCACAGGAAACATTGATGGTTGGATGCCCACCATTAAAAACTTTAAGGCCTAACGTAATGTTTATTCAACCCCTGACCTCTTGATAAAGTCACGTATTGATATACCTGGATGGATGAAGGGAAAACAAAAATATCAGCTTGATCCAAAACTCCCATGGAAATGGAGAATCACCACTGTTTCCTGTGGCATGCTTCACTTGATATGTGGATCTATTTTATTTTTCGGCCCATCTCATAAAATGAACTGCAGAACCGAACAACCTATAAATATAAATCGCATACATTGCAGTGGGCCCATAGTAAGGGATCCATGGATCCCATGGTCAATCTTAATCCGCATCCCAGGATATATGAACGGGCCAACCATATGGGGAGCCGTCGCGCAGTAACACCGAGTTTTGCGGGGCCCACCTTGATGTATCTGATGTATATCCACACTGTTCATCTGTTTTGCTAGCTTACTTTAGGGCATGGCCTAACAACCAAGTAAATCCAAATCTTATGTGGACCACATGACAATAACAGTAGGTGATTGGACATTAAAACTTTCTTTTGAGTATTTAAAGTTTTAGATCAAGCTGATATTTGTGTTTTCCCTTCATCCGGGCCTGTGTTACCTTAATAGGTTTCATGCCAAATAAATACTACGGTGGGCCTTAAGAAGTTTTTAATGATGGGCATTCAATCACCAATGTTCCTGTGGTGCGGTCCACCTGAGGTTTGTATGGGATTTAAAATGAGCCGGAAAATGGATGGATGGTATAGATATATAACATATACATCAAGATGGGCCCATCCGAGACGACCTGTATAAAGCCGGTGTTACCCCAACTTGACCAGTCTGGTGCTATGGGCCCCACAATGATTTATATGTTTTATTGATGTTGTCCATCTATTTTGAGGGGCTCATTGTAGTACGTTAACCCAAAAAGTGGGGCATATTCAAATCTTAGGTCGGTTGGAGACCATGGCGATTGATCGCTCGAAGGATAACTTCATTCAAAAATGAAATTATTTTTGAGTAACTATGGAATAAAAAATTCGATTTGAAAATAATTTCCTTTTGATCATTTCTTTTTTAATTAAATCTAATTCATTTTGAACTAACGACCTAATAACACATTTTACCTTACTTTAACTGAATTCATAGTTTGAATAGATTTGTAGACCTGATTTAGGGCCTGTTTATTAACTTTTAAAATTAACATAAATTGAGAAAATGCCCCATATCAAGAGTTGTTTGTTAACGCTAAATCAGAAGGTGCTAAGTGATTTTCCACGATATTTCATTGAATTCTTTCTATTGGGAGCCTCGCTTAACCATGAATGCAGAATGCGCTCTATAAAATTTTCTATTAAAAATATTTTTGATTCCAAAATTACTCCTTTTCAAGTTACCGAAAATTTTTTCTTTTAAATTGTTTCCGTGAAGAAAACTAACTTTTAACATGTAAAGCTTATTTATGCCGCACCATGATTAATTATGTGTTTGATGCACACAATCCACAACTTTTTTGGATCATTCTAGAGCATGAGCCTAAAATTGAGGTACATGTAGAACTCAAGTAGGCCACATGATAAAAACCAATGGAAATTGAATAAAACTCAAGTCAACTATTAAAAACCTTTCTGGGGCATAAAAGTTTTGGATCAAGTTGATCTTTGTTTTTTCCCTTCATCTGGATTGTATGACCTAATCAACAGATTGGATGTCAAATAAATAGTTCAATGGGCTCTAGGAGAATTTTAATGATGGATATCCAATCACTATTGTTTTCCTGTGTGTTCTACATCTAATATTTATATGCCTCTTATTTTTTGTGTGAAGCCTTAAAATGATCAGTAAAAATAGATGAACAGAACAAATAAAACATAAACATCATGATGGGCCCATAGAGCACTGACCACCAACCACAAGAGAGTAGATACGTGTCGTGGGAATACGAGTGCCTGCGCTCCTCGAATTCCAACTTGTGCGAATGGTTCAAAGGAGATCAAAGTTACATGAGGCCCAAAATGATGTATTTATTATATCCACGCCGTTCATCCATTTTTCGAGATCGAGATCATTTTAGAGCATTAGCCAAAAAAATGAATTAGATCCAAAGCTCGAATGGACCACACCAAAAATAGGAGTGGGGATAATGATTTTCACTGTTAAAAAATGTGTAAGCCCATCATAATGATTATTTTCCATCCAATTTGTTCAAAAGGTCACAAATCTGAATATATATATATATATATATATATATATATATATTTCAGTGGTAAACATTCAATCCCCCACTGCTTTTTGCCGTGTGGTACACTTAATCTTTAGATCTGCCCTATTTTTCAGCTCAAGCCTTAAGTGAGCTCGAAAAATGGATAGACGGTTCGGATATAACACAAATTTTATGATGTGATCTGCAGAACTTGCTTACGTCAATACACCAGCTACATAGCTGGTGTGTGGTACACCAGCCAATCTGCTTCTGTACGGATCGTACTCGGATTAGCTACTCACCGGTTGATTAGCGAAAATCGCTGCTACGGAAGTGACGTCACCAAGTTATGTGAGACCCACCATGATGTATGTGTCGTATCCACGCCGTCCATCCATTTGATGATATAAATTTAGGGTACAAGCCAAATAATGAGTCGGATCCAAAGCAGGAGTGAACCCCACAATAGTATACAGGGGATAGAGTGCCTTCCAGGGTTAAAAATTTCTAAGAGTCACAAAAGTTCTCAATCAAGCTGAAATTTGTGTTTTACCTTCTTTCATGTCCGTCTTAACTTATGGACACGTTAGATCTCAGATAAACATTACAGTAGACTTTAGGAAGGTTTCAATGGTGGACGTCACTCTTCACACTGTTTTCCTTGGTGGGGTCCACTCTAGATTTGGATTTGACTCATTCTTTGTCTCATGCCCTGAAATGATATCTTCAAATGGATGGATGGTGTGGATACAACACATACATCATTGTACGTCCCACTGGTGACATCACTTCAGTGGCCAGTCTCGCTACTCAACCTGCCAGTCAACCTGTCGGTGTCAAATCCGGCTCCTCCTGTGATTCGTCATTCAGATTTCATATTCAGGCTTCAAATTTCACAATCAGTCTGTAGACTTCAAATGGGGCACTGGGGTTGCTTATAAGCTTTAAAATATTTCTATATTTTCCTTTCGAATGTCTTTTGTGCCACGGGATGAAGCCAAGAAATATTTGTTTTCCTGATTTTGGGCTTTCATTTTCTTTGGTCAGATCTTCCAACATTTTCATAATTATAATTGAGAAATTTCTTAATGTACGACCCATTTACGGCCCATTCCCTTTTTCAAGCCCAATTATTTTTAATTCCTAAGAGTAAACCCTAGCTGCCCGGACAGCTTTTTCACGGTTTGAAAATGCCCTTACTTTTTCAAAAACGTGATTTCTAAAAGCTGAGCTTCCCTATGGCTACATATTATAAACGTAGCTCCCTATAGCTACATATTATAAACGTAGCCATTGAAAAAGTGGACGGGCTACCATAGCCATGGCTGTCTGTGCACATTTTTTTCTACATGGAGAACTTTATTTTACCAACATTTTTCTCTAATACATATTTATATAAATATGTATATGTAAGCATATAAATTTTTTTTTCTCTTTTTTTCATTTATTTTTTTATTCATTTAATAAGAATATCTTCTAAACCAAAATTACTTACTTGACGTACCCTATATGATTTTGGGGTAGGAGAAGCTACTTTAGCCAACCAACCTGGTTATTTTCCAAAATTCTATCAAGTTGATGCTCGAAAATCCATTTCATTCACTTCGCGGTCAATTTCATTTATTTCATTTACTTCGTGATCAATTCCATGCATTTCATGGTCAATCTCGGCGATTCCCCTTCACTTCACGGTCAATCTCGTGCATTTCACGGTCAATTCCCTTCACTTCACGATCAATTCTGTGCATTTCACGGTCAATTCTGACGATTTCCCTTCACTTCACGGTCAATTCCGTGCATTTCATGGTCAATTCCCTTCATTTCACGGTCAATTCCATGCATTTCACGGTCAATTATAGCGATTCCCCTTCACTTTATGGTCAATTCAATTCATTTCATGGTCAATTCCCTTCACTTCATAGTCAATTCCGTGCATTTCACGGTTAATTCCCTTCACTTCATGGTCAATTTCATGCACTTCACGGTCAATTCAATGCATTTCACGGTCAATTCCCTTCACTTCACGGTCATTTCCATTCATTTCGTGGTTAATTCTGGCGATTTCCCTTCACTTCACGGTCAATTCCATGTATTTCACAGTCAATTCCCTTTACTTCACGGTCAACTCAATGCATTTCACGGTCAATTCGCTTCACTTCACGGTCATTTCCATGGATTTCATGGTCAATTCCCTTTATTTCACAGTCAATTTCATGCAGTTCATGGTCAATTCCAGCCATTCCCCTTCACTTCATGGTTAATTCAATTCATTTCACGATCAATTCCCTTTACTTCACGGTTAGTTCCATGCATTTCACGGTCATTTTCAGTGATTCCCCTTCACTTCACGGTCAATTCTATGCATTTAATGGTCAATTCCCTTCACTTCACGGTCATTTCCATGCATTTCATGGTCAATTCCCTTTATTTCACAGTCAATTCCATGCAGTTCATGGTCAATTCCCTTTATTTCACAGTCAATTCCATGCAGTTCATGGTCAATTCCAGCGATTCCCCTTCACTTCACGGTCAATTCAATTCATTTCACGATCAATTCCCTTCACTTCACGGTCAATTCCGTGCATTTCACGGTCAATTCCCTTCACTTCACGGTCAATTTCATGCATTTCACAGTCAATTTCCTTCACTTCACGGTCAATTCAATGCATTTCATGGTCAATTCGCTTTACTTCACAGTCATTTCCATTCATTTCATGGTCAATTTCGGCGATTTCCCTTCACGATCAATTCCATGCATTTCACGGTCAATTCCCTTTACTTCAAGGTCAATTCAATGCATTTCACGGTCAATTCGCTTCACTTCACAATCATTTCCATGCATTTCACGGTCAATTCCCTTCATTTCACGGTCAATTCCGGTGATTCCCCTTCACTTCACGATCAATTCAATTAATTTCACGGTCAATTCCATGCATTTCACGGTCAATTCCCTTCACTTCACGGTCAATTCAATGCATTTCACGGTCAATTCGCTTCACTTCACGGTCAATTCCATGCATTTCACAGTCAATTTCCTTTACTTCACAGTCAATTCAATGCATTTCACAGTTAATTCTCTTCACTTCACGGTCAATTTCATGCATTTCACAGTCAATTCCCTTCACTTCATGGTCAATTCCCTTCACTTCATGGTCAATTCTATGCATTTCACGGTCAATTCCATGCATTTCACGGTCAATTCCCTTCACTTCACTGTCAATTCCATGCATTTCACGGTCAATTCCCTTCACTTCATGGTCATTTCCATTCATTTCACAGTCAATTTGACTTCAGTTCACAATCAATTCCATGCATTTCATGGATACTTGGATTTAACATTTTAAAACAAGATAGTCATATCTTTCAAGACTTAAAGGTGCAGACCCCGGATCATAGTTTCATTAAGTTTTTCTATCTGCCGGTGACTCTTGCATTTTCTATCTTTGTGCATGTAATGTGTCAGCCTATGTATCATTGACAACTTTGTAGATAAGTCTAGGATGCTACTGAACATGAGTCCCCACATGAATCACGAAACATGAACCAATACCATGGAAATATGAACAGACCAATTAACTGTGGTTGAAATGTCACCAAGATGAGTACACCACAAACATGTAAGAGATATGACCTAACTTGTCTATTGAAAATAAGTAGCTTTGACAAAGATATGCACCCTGCTTGACATAATAATTAATGATAAGGAACCCTTTCCTTTTATCATGAATCTAGACCATGATACATGCTCATACATCAAAATTAATCAAAGAAAATTTTGGGTGGTACACTCTGAGGAGTTTCAACACCCGGTCAAGGGTTCGAGTATCCATAGGTGGTGAAATTCCACTACCGTGAATGTGTGGGGTGTGTGTGCATGTGTTAAAAAAAATCAAAGAAAATCAACTTGAAAATTGCAATGTAGGCCGAGTCATTGCAAAACCTAGCCTAGTTATGTATGTCATTTACATCTTATTCCAAATTATCATTGAAAAGGCGTGAGTGTGTGTGAAAAAAAAAATAAAAAAAAATATATATATAAATGAGTTGGGGGGAGGGGGGAGGAAGACCGGCGTGGCCCAGGCCAGCAAGTGGCGGGGGGGCTGCTAGTTCGGCGAGCCCACCTCGATTCGGGTTTGATTGTTGGGTGGTGGCCTCTATGGCCATGGATTATGGTATCTATGGCTACGGTTATAATCCATAGCGATAGGTCTACTTTGCAAAGCAAGGGTATTTTCATCCTCAACTGCTTTGATCGTACTTGCAAAGTCTAAGTTGGTAAGGTAAAGTTTGTATCATTCATAAAAATCGGTGGATAAAAGGCAGTGTCTACAGTGGTAAATTTCTCAAAAATAAATGTTAGGGTGGGCCCTACAAAATTTTTAACAATGAAAATCAAATTTCCCGCCGCTCTTTATGGTGTGGTCCAGTTGATCTATAGATATGATTTTTTATTTTTTTTAGACTGCTCTGAAATGATCTCGAAATATGGATGAACGTTGTGGATATAATAAATACATAACTGTGGGGCCCATGTAACTTTGATCTCTTTTGAACTGTTTGTATAACTCGAAGTTCGAGGAGCGTCAGCGCTCATCTTCGAGCACCAGTCGATCCGCTTTTAGAAGGAAAAAATAGGGGCATTTTCTTTCACTTCACAGTCAATGCCATGCATTACGGTCAATTCCGTGCATTTCACGGTTAATTCCCTTCATTTCACAGTCAATTCCATGCATTTCATGGTCAATTCAATTCATTTCAAGGTCAATTCCCTTTACTTCACAGTAAATTATGTGCATTTCAAGGTCAATTCCCTTCACTTCACGGTCAATTTCATGCATTTCACTGCATTCACTCCCTTACACTCAAATACATGTCTGAACTCATCTCTGTCATCCCTATTCCCTCAAAAACACTTCCGAACTCATCTCTTCCATCCCTATTCCTTCTTTTCACCCATTTTCTTCATTAAATCTCCATTCTACTATCACATTACATTTTCCATGTTCCATTCTACTCAAGGCTACCTGCATTCGTTTTCTAGGAGGATGTGAATGTATTGATAAATGTGAAATGTTGTAGGCTTTTCTCCGAAGAACGTGTTTCACATCAACGCACTCTTATTCTTTTTCTCGAACACGAATTTCACTGATACGGTGGCTGTGGGAGGTAAGGACGTTTAAATTCTAAAGAAATTACCTAGAAGTTTGTGGTTAATTTCACGTGGTCAATTTCATGCATTGCTAAGTCAATTTTACGTGGTTATCCAATAAACTTCAAAAAGTTTGCCGAGATTGACCATAAAATGCATGGAATTGACCGTGAAATGAATGAATATGACCGTGAAGTGAAGGGGATTGACCGAGAAATGCATGGAATTGACCATGAAGTGAAGGAAATTGACTGTGAAGTGAAGGGGAATCGCCGAAAATGACCGTGAAATGCATGGAATTGACCGTGAAGTGAAGGGAAATTGCCGAAAATGATCGTGAAATGCATGGAATTGACCGTGAAGTGAAGGGAATTGATCGTGAAATGCATGGAATTGACTGTGAAGTGAAGGGGAATCGCCGAAAATGACCATGAAATGCATGGAATTGACCATGAAGTGAAGGGAAATCACCAAAAATGACCGTGAAATGAATGGAATTGACCATGAAGTGAAGGGAATAGACCGTGAAATGCATTGAATTGACCATGAAATGAAGGAAATGGACCGTGAAATGGATTGAATTGACCGTGAAATGAAGGAAATTGACCATGAAATGCATGGAATTGACCGTGAAATGAAGGGGATTGACCGTGAAACGAATTGGATTGACCGTGAAGTGAAGGGGATTGACCGTGAAATGAATGGAAATGATCGTGAAGTGAAGGGAATTAACCATAAAATGTATGGAATTGACCGTGAAGTGAAGGTAATTGACTGTGAAGTGAAGGGAATTGACCACGAAATGAATGTAATTGACCGTGAAGTGAAGGGAATTCACCGTGAAATGCATGGAATTGACCGTGAAGTGAAGGGAGTTGACTGCGAAATGCATGGAATTGACCGTGAAGTGAAGGGAATTCGTCAGAATTCACCATGAAATGCATGGAATTGACTGCGAAGTGAAGCGAATAGATCGTGAAGTGAAGGGAATTGACTGCGAAATGCATGGAATTGACCGTGAAGTGAAACGAATTAACCGAGAACTTTATTGTACCTACATTTTTCACTTCATGGTCATTTCAATGCATTTCATAGTCAATTCCCTTCACTTCACGGTCAATTCCATGCATTTAACGGTCAATTCCCTTTACTTCACAGTCAATCCAATTCATTTCATGGTCAATCCCCTTCATTTCATAGTCAATTCCATGAATTTCATGGTTAATTTCCTTCATTTCACAATCAGTTCAATGCATTTCACGGTTAATTCCCTTCACTTCATGGTCAATTCCATGCATTTCACGGTCATTTTCGGCTGTTCCCCTTCACTTCACGGTTAATTCCATGCATTTCACGGTCATTTCCCTTCACTTCACGGTTAATTCCATGCATTTCACAATCATTTACGACGATTCCCCTTCACTTCACGGTCAATTCCATGCATTTCACGGTCATTTTCTGCAATTCCCCTTCACTTCACGGTCAATTCCATGCATTTCACGGTCAATTCCCTTCACTTCACGTTCAATTCCATGCATTTCACGGTCAATCCCCTTCACTTCACAGTCATTTCCATTCATTTCATGATCAATTCCCTTCACTTCACAGTCAATTCAGTGCATTTCGCGGTCAATTCCCTTTACTTCACGGTCAATTCCCTTCATTTCACGATCAATCCCACCACTGCCCAAGTGCTAAACCCCACATAGAATAAGAGATTAGTGTCAAGTTATTCTCATTGTACACAGTCTACACCATGGATTGACGACTTATTCAAGTTGGATGCAACTCATCTTAGCCAATTTGGACTTAGTTAAATCGAAGCCGATTCGGCACCATGATCAACATTGAAAATATGCATGACTTGACCCAACTAAGACGAGTTGCTCCTGACTTGGTCGAGTTGTGACTCAAGTCAAGATCGAACGAGCCAGTTT
Organism: Magnolia sinica; assembly: GCF_029962835.1. Lineage (NCBI taxonomy): Eukaryota > Viridiplantae > Streptophyta > Magnoliopsida > Magnoliales > Magnoliaceae > Magnolia > Magnolia sinica. Next base: position 42,914,003 of record NC_080589.1, read on the forward strand.
GAGTTATTAAATTAAACTTTTCCTAATAAAAATATTATCGCAAAAGAATTTATAATAAAAATATCATAATATAAATGAATGTTCAAAATCAAAGTAAGAAATACTCCAACATAAATTCAAGGGAAGCGACCCAACGTGTTTTGCTACAAGATATAAAACCATGCAAACTCATAGATAGAACATGGAGAAATTTACCACTATGGACCCCACCTTCTATCCACAAGATATAAAATCAACTTGAAAATTGCAATGTAGGCCGAGTCATTGCAAAACCCGACCTAATCATGTATGTCATTTACATCTTATTCCAAATTGTCATTGAAAGGCTTGAGTGTGTGTGAAAAAAAAACACACACACACACACACACACACACACACACACACACACACATATATATATATATATATATATATATATGATTAAGAGGGTGTGGGGTAGACTGGCTTACAGTACCTATGGTTACAGTTACAATCTGTAGCCATAGGGGGGCCACCAGATCGACGTGGCCCTGCCGGACAGGCCAGCAAGTGGCGGGGGGGCCGCCAGTTCAGTGAGCCCACCCCGATTCGGGTTTGATTATTGGAGGGAGGCCTCTATGGCTATGGATTATGGTATCTATAGCTACAGTTATAATCCGTAGCCATAGGTCTTACCTAACATAAGACATTATCAAGCTTCTTTAAACGTCTACCACTGAAATCCTTTTAGGGGTCACAAAAGTTTTGGATCATTATGAAATTTGTTTTTCCTCTTCATCCAAGTCTCTGTGACCTTATGAATAGATTAGATGTAAAATAAATGCTATGGTGGGCTCTATGAAATTTTTTATGGTGAAAATCAAGTTTTCCTAGTTGATCTTTAGATATGATTCTTTTATTTTTATTTTTTTCCTGATAATGCTATGAAATGATCTCGAAATGTGGATGAACGGTGTGGATATAATAAATACATTATTGTGGGGCCGTGTGGAGGAGCGTCACCGCTCATCTTCGCACACCAGCCAATCGGCTGGAGGGAACGACGGGGGTATTTTGGCCCCAAGAAAAGTCGCCCGAGCACAGGGGAGTATTCTTGGAAGCTAAAAAGAAGTGGGCTTAAAATGGCTGGTGGGCCATTAATGGATCGTACGGTAGGAAATTTTTCACTGCGCACTACTTTGGCTCGCTTCACGAAGCTCCGTCGCTGCTTCGAAGCCAGCAAACTGAAAAATGTATGACCGCGCTGGCTCACGACGGCTTTGAAGCAGCCATTTTCGTGGAGGCTGCAAAAGTTTTGGATACGCTTACATTTGTGTTTTACCTTCATCCAGGTTTGTCGAGCTAATCAATTCATTGGATGGTAAATGAATATTACCGTGGACTATAGTTATAAGTTTTTAATGGTAAGCGTTCTATCCCCACTGTTTTTTACGGTGTGGTTGGCTTGAGATTTGGATCTACCTCATTTATAGGATTCATACCCTAAAATGAATTGACAGCATGGATGAAGCACGTAAATCATGGGGCCCATGGGACTGATCAGGACCCAGACAAGGACCAGAGAGGTCATTACCGTACCAGACCTGACCGAATGGAAGCAAATTGCCAGGGACCACGGGCACATTTGGATTCATGCCCTAAAATGAGTGGAAAACGAGATTGACAGCATGGATAAAGTACATACATCATGGGACCATGGCACTCTGATAAGGACCAAGACCAAGGTGTTGGATGGGTCATTACTGAATCGGACCTGACCGAATGGAAGCAAATTGCCCGGACCCTGGGCACATTTGGAAAAATAGATTGACAGCATGGATAAAGCACATAAATCATGGAGCTAGCCCATGGCACTGATCAGGACCGAGACCAAGGTGCCGGAGGGGTCATTACTAAATGGAAGCAAATTGCCTGGGACCCTGGGCACAGAGATATTCTTGTGTCCGGGGTTGTGTGGGGCCCACAGATATGTCCGTGATCATCCATCTGATTTGCAAGACTATAATAGGACGTGATTACAAAATTCGGGCAGATCCAAAACTCACTTGGAAATATGACACGAAACAGTGGGGTTTGAACGCCTGGGTGTGACGGAAGTTTTGTATCAGGATGATACTTGTTTCAACAGTTCATCTGAGTGGAAACCCAGTGAACGGTTTGGATGGCATATAAACATCATGGTCAGCTCCACGAAGGTTTCAATGCACATTACCGTTCTCACTGTTACGTTGGTGTGGCCCACCTGAGTTTTGGAGCTGCCTGAATTTTAGAATGTCCTATTGTGATCTTTCAAAACAGATGGACCGAGTGGATTTGTCATGCACATCTCTGTGAACCCCGCACAGCCCCTTACACAAGTACATCTCTGTACCCCGGGTCACAGGCAATCCGTTTCCATCCATCAGGTGCACATGTGTCCATGGTTTGAAGTCAAAAGGTACCTGCTTGTCACTTTTGTCTACTCCTTTTCACTTAAGGTTCAATATTGATTGATGTCTTAAATCTACGAATCAACTGGTTCGTCGGTGACAACTCGATGTCATTGAAGATTACTCGATGCCATTAAAAAAATTCAAAAATTTTATAATTGGTTGCTGGACACTTTTAATGCTATTGACGAGTCGTCGATGACATCGAAGTCCCATCAAAGTGTCATCGAGAAAATTCGAAAAATTCATGTTTAGTCACCGGAACGTTTTGGTGTTTACTTCAATGTCATCGAAGAGGTTCGATGCCATCGAAGTGACATCAAAGGTGTCATTGAACGATCGCATAGAGTTACGCAGAGTTGCTTAAGTGTGGAATTTGTTTCCTATTTCGATTGTGATTCTCTTAGAGGCTATATATATTGGTGTAATCGGGAATAGGGAGTATGTAAGAGCCTTCTAATTCGTAACTAGGGTTTCACGGGTGTAGCTTGAGGTGATTCGAGACTTGTTCAAATTGAGTAATCAATATTTGTTGTAATTTTCTGCTTTCTTAGTGCATTATTATTGCTTTGTGCTGTGGTTTTCTCTCAAAAGGGTTTTTCTATGTTAAATTCGGAGTGTTTGTGATTGAATATGATTGTGCGTTTGGAATACTTGATTCATATTGTAAGTGCTATTATGTTTAAAGTACATTTTACACCTGGTTTGTCAAATTTTGACTTGTCAAAACAACTTAAGTGATCTTCAAGTCAAGCTCATGTTCAAGCTCAAGTTTAAGTTTAAGTTTAAGTTCATGTTCAAGCTCAAGCTTAAGTTTAAGTTCAAGTTCAAGCTCAAGTTCAAGCTCAAAGCTTAAGACAATCTTGATCTACTAAAAGTTTTAGTAGAAGATCAAGCTTCTTTGAGAAGTTTAAGTTTCTAATCTTATGAAATTCAGTCCATATAGGTATGATAAACCATATGAAGACCTTAGGTTTAGGTGCTTTCAAAACATATTTAAATTTGAGTTTTTGTACTTAAAATTGATTGAGTTTTAACTAGCCTGAGTTTTCGACCAGTTTAAGAATTTCTCAACTAGTCCAAGCACCAGCTGAAGTATAACAGAAATTTTGTTGCACCTTCGACTAGTTGAAGGATCTCTTCGACCAGTCGAAGGTTCCTCGACTCGAAATCTAGCAATAAAAATCAGTTCGGATTTAGCTTCCTCGACCAGTCGAAGAGGTTGTTCGACAAGATCTGTTAGATCTTATTCCGCTCAAATTTAAAAATTTGTTGGAACTGAATCCGATGCTTAGGCCAGTCGAAGGAACAAACTTTTTGCCTATAAATTGAGGTTCTTTCTTAATCTGAAAATACAATTCAAGCCTCACTTATTGTCAAGCTATTAAGCGGTATTTATAAATCATTTTATAGCTTTTTGTTTAATTCCTTGATATCTTATTTTATTATTCTGATTCTAAAAAGAGAGGGAATACTTTTCTTTTTGAGATTTAAATGAATTAATACAAGTAGCCTTTGGTTTAAACTTAATTAAAATCAATAGAACCCTAGACCTTTTCTATCGGATTGAACATTGAACATTCGTCATTCAAGAAAAGTGTTCTACGACTACAACTTTTTCTACGGTGAAGATAAGTATTCTTTTTTACTTTGTATTTGATTTTTTCTGAGAAAGTCAGAAAATTTCAGTGTTGATTTTTTTGAAATAAACCAGAAAATCTCAGTGAGGGGTTTCTTTATTTGTGATAGCCCGGTAAAATCACAACTGTATCAGGTTTTAAGGTGACCCTGTGAAAACCTTATTCATAGTGAAAGCCGAGATTACATGATTAGTAATCTTAGGAGTGGAGTAGGTGTGACTGTTTGAGAACAATTGTTGACACACCAAACCATTATAATTCTTGGTGTTATGGTGAATGCTTTTATTACTTTTGTGGTGAATGGTTGTAATTTCTTTTATACAAAAGTGGTGAATGTTTGTAATAGATAGTTTTATTTACTCTTGTTTAGTTTGAAATTTTAATTCTTATCACATTTGTGAAATAAGGTTTGTTTCGAACAAGAAACAAATGCATTCGATTTAGGATATTATCTTATTAAAACATAACAGAGAGGGAGTATTAAAGATAATCATCATATTTTATTGATACTGAGTTCATTTACATCCTCAAACATCCCTTGATTTTAAGATAGATAATTCAAAATGTGGAAATTGACAAAGTTCAAATGTCCAAGTCAGATATTAAATTCGGCAACATTCCGACTCGTGGTTTGATCATCTCTTTAAGAGGAATATGACATAGATCTCTTCTATTGATTCCTCCTCTTAAGGCTTGGACAGAAGAAATCTGGAGACAACCATTTCTGCAGCATATCAACTCTTCTAGCATCATAGACTGCAGGGCAATCTGGTTGCGCGGACCCACGCAACCGACATGGTTTGCGCGGGTCCGCGCAAACCAACGGAACTTTTTCTCCTACCTTCAGTCTTCCTCCTTGCTCTGCTTCTTCTCCAAAATATTTGATCGATCTAAATGAAGGGGGAGAGTGGGTATTTATAGGCTCTCACACGTGTGGCACCTCGATCTTGGTGCCATGGGACCCACCTTGTATCAATCTTAATCGTTCAAGGAAATCATTTCCTGAAACCAATTGTGCAAACCCGCGCAGCTGATCTTTGGGTTGCGCGGACCCACACAACCGATATCGTTTGCGCGGACCCGTGCAAACTACCTCAAAGACACTTCTTTTGTCTCTTTTTGTATTTCCTTTCCATTGTCTTTCTTTTCAATCTTCCTTTCTTCAATCCTTTTTCATTTTTATGCCTCAATAGATGCCCCCTTGATCCTTTCTTTGTTTCCCAAAATCAAAGAAAATGATCAAATTTCTTTATTACAATAGGGTTTGCGCGGGTTTGTGCAACCGAGACCCCCATACCACACTCAACCCCTTGAGTATAAATACTCCGAACTCGTAATCAGTCTTTATTTTCTCCCATTGCTCAGAATCTATCTCTCTGTGATTTTTCTCCCGCGCAACATACTTCTTTAGCACGAACCCGCGCAATGTCTTTCGCTTTGCGCGAGCCTGTGCAACGGTCCTCCCATTCGCGCAAGCCTTTTGGCCTTTGCGCTGTCCCGCGCAAAGGACTTCGATTGCGCGGTCCCATGCAACCAGGACTTGATAATTTTCCAACTCTTGTTCCTTTTTCCAGAACTTAGACAAATTCTCAACTTTTCGTTAAACCTTTTCTTCAATTACCTTCAAGTCTTTAACCCCTCTTCCATTATGGCCCGTATCAAGTGAACCTATCGCGTTGTAGACCCTCTTACCGACTAACCTTCTCATCAAGACTTACCCGATCCGTCTTCTTACCGCCCTTCTCCTTCTTCAGATCAACCGCTCTAGCCAAACGTACTAAGACCACTGCCTGTAACCCTGCATACTTCAAAGAACTCATACTACCCACCTTTAACTTCACCGCCCGCATTGAAACACTACCATCTCCCATTTATTAGGCCATCGCGATGGGGGACATAGAATGGCCTCCGAAGCATGGCCAAGAATATGACTGGGATGAATGGTTGAAAACAACCGCGCACATCCGTACTGATAGCCAAAGACTCCCTCCTCGAGAAGACACTCCTCCTGCTTCTCACTCAAAGAAGACTTGCCGAAACAAGGTGAAGGAGTTCGAGGAAAAGATTAAGGAGCAGAACAAGAAGAAGCTCCAGAACTCCTGGGAATCGGTCCGAGTTATTGAGGGCATCATGAAGTTCGACAATCCTCACTCGGAGGGTATGATGGTGATTCCCATCAAGCTTCATCGCCACCAATCCATGCTCAATTACGAGTTGAGGGATTATATAGACAGAAAAACTGATGTATACTTCCTCACGGGCAACGAGAGAACCACACATCCTTGAGGGGATATTGCAAGCGCACAAGCCGTGGCAAAGCATTAGTGAAGTCCACCCCATGATCTTTCTTATCCCCTTTCACAATCCTCACAACCTCTTTCCCACGTATTTTTATGAAACATCAGACAACGCTTCAGAGACCGTGAGCAAGTTTGGGGGCCTGAAGATTTTCGAATAAGAGGCTTGCTTACTTCGCGGCATTATTACTCAGATTGGGCAGAACCCATCTTCGAAAAGCACGTGGGTACGCTTGCCAAGATTGGCTTGTATGATGTTATAGAAGTTACATCTCAATACTTCTATAAGGAGCCGATTGTGATAAAGGGTTTTCTCGAGTACTAGTCTCCCACCACAACTCCTTCCACCTGCCATTCGGTGAGATGAGTATCACACTCTGGGATCTCCTCCGAATAGCAAGCCTTCCATTGACGGGCAAATTCTATGATGAATTCGTTCCGTCTAACAAAGAGCTGGCCTTCGTATCTTCTCCTGATCGCACCTTCCATCTTTGAGACCACCATTGAACTCTTTAGAGAGATAGAAAATTTTCCAAACATCCATAAGCTTTCTCCTCTGCAGTGGCTGGCATATTTCTCCAGGGCCCTCAGGTATTTTTGAATCTAGGAATCAACTTCCCTTTTTCTTTCTTCTTTTTATTATACATTTCCTCATATCAATCTTTTACTTTTCCTTGCAGATTCCGTGATTGCCGATCTAAAGAGCTTATAGAACTTCATGAAAATATCAAGGAACGAGCAGAGTACAGTTTATTCGGGGAGCTTGCGGCCTTCCTAGCTTATTGGTTGAGCATCGTGGTACTCCCAAGCTCAAAATGAGCATATGTTATTTGCCCTACAGTCTTCGTCGTTGCTGGCGCTTTGGCAGAAGGACACAAGTATTCTCTCGCACCTCCACTGTTGTGTTCTATTTACAGAGCCCTCGAAGAAGTAGCCACCCATGTCAAGAACCCTACCATTGGAGCTTCATCAATGCACACTTCATGGCATTATTTCACTGGCTGGCCGAGAGTCTACTTTCCTTGGACATGAAGCGCTAGAGAAGGTGTATGTTCATCCTGCACATCTCCCACTCTAGTTCTTCCATCAAAGGGCTATGACCAAAAGGTCATACAACTGGGTGGCCAACAAAATCAAAGATACTGATCAAGTGGATTTCTTCCAATTCTGTCTCCATCGCTATATCGAAGATATTGACATGGTGGACCAGGCTAAACTTAGAGTAGCATAAAGAGCTTTCTTCCTCTCCATTTGCTCTTGCAGTCTACCCCTTCAAGAAGGAACAGAGTTTTGGCGAGAGCCCTATTATCCCAATCGCTTTGCTAGCCAATTTGATTACGACCAAGCTGTGCTAGAAGATTGCAGATTGGTCACTAAGAGAATGCGTTGCTACAGAACTAGTCCTATCAATTGGGCCATGATATGGAAACAACTGTTAGGCGGTCGCGTGGATTCTTTCTTCATAATCCCCGGTTGCGACCGTACAGTTCGTACTTCTTATAGCTAGATGCAGTGGTGGGATCACCAGTCATTCTTGGTCAATAATTGTTTACCAGTAGATTCACGCATCTGGCTTCATCCGCCTAGGCTGAGGGGCAAAAAACTTAAAGACGGAATCGGCTTCATACTAGAGAAGAGTCGCGCATCTCATGATGGTGAAATTTGTAGAAAGATATCGTTAGAAGATCCAATTCGTGAGAAGAAGCCCATTAATACTTTGGATGGCTGGATCGCTCACAGAGTTTTAGCAGAATTTGAGCAAGTCCCCAGTGATTTTGGTGACCGAGTTATAAATGATGTTGAAGGAACATCTTCTCCTATTCAGGCGAAAACTGCAGCAGCTCAAGATGAGCCAGCCCCTCCTTCACAGCCTACTCCTCCCGGTTCATCCTCTCTTATGACCAGATCTTGAGCACGCTTGCAAGCATCGCCATCTGTTCCTCAGGAAGGAGGCAGACCAGTCTCTACATCCCCTTCGGTCCCAGTTAATAGAGAGCCTCAGCCAGAAAGTAGTCGAGCTGTTTCTTCTAAAGGAAAGCAAGTTATGATTGAAGAAGTAGACGAAGAAAGCTTAGGAGATGAAAGTTCAGCATTTTCATCAGAGGGTACTGCTTCTATGGAATATGAAGATGATGAGGATGATGAAAGCAGCGAGGATAAAGATGATGATTTCGAGGAAGGAGAAGTTGATATAGACGGAGAGGAGGATGTAATCGCAGAAAATGTTGAAACAGAACACCCTCCTATGGCTTCTAAAACTCTTCCTGCAAAATCCCCTGTGATAATAGAGGAGGAAGAAGAACCTTTAGATTACAGAGAATACGATATTCACCAGGTAAGGAAAGTTTAATTTCATATGTATTTATATGCGTATTTAGTGATAGTTAACTCATTATCATCATCATGTCTTTATTTCAGGTGCTGATGTTGCTAATGTTGAGATGGATGATACTCCTATAAATCCTCCTATAACTGCATTAGTAATTTCGCCAAGAGCTCCTCTAGTTCCATTGGCGGCACCAAAAGTGGTGGCCCGTGAAATTATATTTCCAGTAGAGACTACTGATTTTTCTACTCCAACCACTAGAGATTCGAGTACAGAGGCCAGAGTGCCTTCTTTCGTTGACATGTTAGGGGCTAGTCCTTCTACAGTTCAGGAAATTCCTCCTCCCGTTAGTCATACTTCTATGGTAGGTATATATTGATTGCTTTATCAAGAGCTGTACATCTTCTAACTTTCTATCACTATTTCTGAATTCTTTCCTTCTTTAAATTATAGGAACCCCTCCTCGTAGTGGAGCGGCAAGTTTTGAGTCCGTGGCCACTGCATCTGAACTGTCGTCCTTCGCGAAGGTTTCCACCCACAAGATGCTTTTGATGAAGAATTCTTTGTCAACAATAGTTCACATCTTCAAAGACCCTGAATAATGGTTAGACCTGAATATTGCTATTGAAATTCTAGAAAGTTTTACAAGAATGGTGAAGATCAACATCTCCCTTGTGTGATTCTCTTCTCAAATTCCGCAATTCAATAATCTCTTTGGCATCAGCGGAGAATGTTACAATTGCTCCTGAAATCCTGGAATATGGAAAGCAGCTGACTCTGTCAAGGAAAAGGCTTCTCTCATTGCTTCCGCTATTTTTGAATTTGACCAGAAACAATTAGTTCTTCAAGAATAGTTGAAGGCCTATACTGAGGACAGTGGTTATTCGAGACCGCATCACCGCTCTGAAAGAGGAGATCTTGCAGCTAAAGTTGAAGGATCGCGAGAAGGAATCTTTCATAGAGGAGATTGAGGAAAGGATACAAGTCAATATTCAGTATGCTAACACTGAGAAGTCCGAATTCTCAAGAGAGAAAAGATGATTGCCTAATTGGAAGATAAACTGGCTGGTATTCCTGATCAAGTAAAGATCATTCTCGAGAAAAAGTCAAAACATGCTGCAGCTCAGATGCAATTAAAGGAGGACTTGCAAAAATATATGGGGATAGTAGGAATTATAGAAGAACTTTAAGCATGTAATTTCTTTTGTGTATATGCTTTTTGAACAAGTAATTTATTTTGACTCTCAATACATGAATTCATGATAATATTTTGAGATATTTTATTCTTATATGCATTTCTACATCACAGGTCATTTCAAACATATTATCTATGCAATAATCTTGACATGATATTTAATGTGGAACTAACATAAAACAACAACATTTTATGCTTGTTAGTGCGGGATTTCCTATATGATTTTTATTTTAATTGGTGGTGCTAAGTTTCAATTTAATCAGTTACACACAGTTTAAGCTCTTGAGTAGTGGAGCCCACGCAGTTTTTTAGACTCTTCATTAGTGGAGTCCGGTCTCACGTGATGGTCTCTATAACTCTTAAGAGTTCGTTGGACTTCTCACAGCCTGGTGAGTTCACAAATTGTGATCCATCAGAAGGGCCCAGTGAAGCTACCGGGGTCGTGAACTCGGTTGGAATTACGCATAAGGTTGGCTGCAGTAACTCTCTAGAGTTCACGGGGCTCGCAAGGTGACCTTTGGGGTACCAAATAGGGCTTCCAGTCCATCAATGAGTAGGTTTAAGCCATTCCTCATAAGTTAATACTGAAATCAAACTAAAGATTTGGGGGGTCTTACGAATGGTTGGCCTATCTATGGACATGGCCAAAGAGCTCACATTACAGCCTGCATTTTCTTCGTCTGCAAGGTCGGACCCATTCATGGGAGGGTGTTTTCCTTCGTTCCCCGTGATGTTGTCGGAAAGCTATACAGATGGCATTGGTCTCACGCATGACTGGCCGTTGAGGAATTTTTGGCCTTTAAGGTTTTTGGTCACTAGCTCTGTCAACTGCCTGCATGGGTATGCATATGATGACCTTCACGGGCTTTTTAGGGCCACTGGCTTCTCATTGCTGCCCGAATGGCAAAAATGATAGGCCTTAAGCGTAGTTGGTCATTTTAGGGCTTGACTAGGCTGCCTTGAAAGATAAAAGTAGGTGGTCATCATTGTCGGGAGAATGAGAGACATATCTGCCTGAGATTGATAATACGTCACCACTTTTGCTAATATCTTTAACGATAATCATATGTGTTGTTTATAATATATCAGCTTGGTGACGATACTAATTTCAACAGAATTTCGTAGAACTTGCTTGATGATGATGATGGGCACTTTCTTTTCGCAACACTTGTTGGTATATAGTCTTGTCTTGATGTGCTCGTAAATTTCTTCTTTATTCATTCATCTGATAGTACATAGCCGTGGTCTTGTTTATTCTTGCCCCTTTTGATACAGAATCGTTATTCTGGTAATATTTTGGATCAAAATTAGCTATTTCTTCAAGGACGATATCGTTTGATGAAGCGAGCATTGTTCGGTATACTGATACCTTGTTTATCTTGATCCATGACTCTGTATGCGCCATTAGAGTACACCTCTTTTATTATGTACGGCCCATCCCATTTAGGCTCGAATTTGCCCCCTGTTCGATGAGTACCACTATAGGTATTTTCAACATCAGCACCATATCCCCCTTTTTGAAAAAGTGATATTTAACTCGTTTATTAAAGGCAGCTGATATCCTTGCCTGATATGACTGCAATTACTGTTGGGCTACCAGGCATTTCTCATCAAGTAAATCTAGTTCTTTCAACCTTATTTTTGCATTTTCATCATCTATAATTGACCGATGTACAACCACTCTGAGTGACGCTACTTGTATTTCAATTGGGATTACTGCTTCTACACCATAGACTAGCGAATACGGCATCGCTCTTGTTGCTATCTGATGGGTAGTTCTATATGCCCACAATGCTTCTTGTAACCTTTCATCCCATTCACGCTTGTTTCCTGTCACTGTTTTCTTCAGTATCTTGACTATCGTTTTATTAAAAACCTCTGCTAATCCATTGGCTGGTGGATAGTAAGGTGTTGAAAACGACTGATGAATACTGAATTTCTGACATAGCTTTTCCATGCCTCTATTTTTAAAGGGAGTACCATTATTTGTGACAACCTTCAGAATACCATGGCGGTATATTATTGCGTGCCAAATGAAATTGACCACATCCTTTTCCTTAACATTGTGTAATGCCACTGCTTCTGTCCACTTGGAGAAATAATCTGTTGTTGCCAAGATATATTGCTTTCCTTTAGATGAAGGCAGATTTATGGAACCAATGACGTCAAGTCCCCAAGTTGAAAAGGGCCAAGAAGCGACCGACTGATGTAGGTCTTTTGGAGGAACATGTATAATAACATCTCTGTGAATTTAGCATTCATGACACTGCTTTACGTAATTTATCGCGTCTTTAAACATGGTAGGTCAATAATACCCCATTCGATGTATTATATGGAATAGATTTTGGCCAACCTCATGTGCCCCACATTCACCAGAGTGTGCTTCTTGTAATGTCTGGCTTGCTTCTTGTTCGTCTAAGCAACGTAGTAGCATTCCATTGTAAGATTTTCTGTATAATGCTTCGCTGCATATGATGAATTTGCTTGACCATTGCTTGATTTGCTGTCTCTGCGCTGGATCTTCTAGCAGGATATTATATTTGAGATAATCGATGAAAGGCTGACTCTAATCATCTATCATTATCTTTAAACACGATACAGGAAGTGTTTCCACAATTTCATCGATGACCTCTAAAGACAGCAAAAATCTTCTTTATTTTATAGTTACTTGGAGAGGGCTTTGATTTAGGAAGGATAGAGCCGCTGCCAAGCTGGCCAAAGCATCCGCTCTTGCATTTTCAAACCGCGGTATGTGCTTGATTTCGACATGACAGAACTGTTCTAGCAACTGCTGTGTTTTTTGGCAGTATGGCAAAAGTTCTTGCTTTCTTACTTTGAATTCAGTCATCAATTGACTTATAATCAATTTAGAATCTCCAAAGATATACAGTGTTTTTATCTCCATTTCTTGAGCCATTTTCATTCCAATGATGAGGGTTCTATACTCAGCCTCATTGTTTGTGCATGTTGTTCACAATGTGAAGGAGTAAGGTAACAGATCACCGTCAGGAGTAATGAATATCATACCTGCCCCCGCTCCTGATGCTCAAGAAGCACCATCAAAATACATCTGCCATGGGCTTTGTGACTCAGCCAACATAACTTGTTCATCTGAAAATTGATCACTGATGGTTTCACATTCTGCTACAGGGTGCGCTGTAAGAAAATCCGCCACCACTTGTCCTTTTACTGCTTTCGCCGACTCATACGTAATAGTACATTCCAAAAGTAACAACATCTATTTGGCCAATCTCCCAGACAACATCGGCCTTGTCATCAAAAACTTTATCGGATCTACTCTTGAGATCAAAGTTATGTCATGGGAGAGACAAGAATGTCTCAATTTCTGAACCGTAAATATTAGTGCCAACCATTCTTTCTCGATTAGAGAGCAGTTGCATTCCGTGCCCATCAGAGTTTGGCTTAAATAGTAAAGAGCAGTTTCGTTCTCAGATTCATCCACTTGAGCCAACAAAGCTCCTAAAGAATTCTTGGCGGCAGATATATACAAAATAAGCGGCTTTCCTTTTATCAGAGTTATTAGCACTGGCAGCTGTTTCAGTAATTCTTTTATTGAATCAAACGTATTTCGACAGGCTTGAACCCATATAAACTTTGTATTTTTCTTCATTAGATGAGAAAATGGCTGACATCGCCCTGCCAGATTTGAAATAGCGGATAAACGCCAGCTTTCCTTGCAAATTTTTCAATTCTTTTAATGTTTTCGGTGGAGGCATATCTTAAATGGCTCTGACTTTCCCTGGGTCTATCTCAATGCCCTTGTGTCAGACGACAAAACCGAGGAATTTACCCGAAGACACTCCAAATGCACATTTAGATGCATTCATCTTCAGCTGCTTCTTTCTGAGTCGACGGAAAAATGATGCCAAGTGTTTGCAATGCTCCTGATGATCTACTGACCTGACCACTAAGTCATCAACGTAACACTCAACATGCTTATGTATTATGTCTTGGAAGATATTCTGCATTGCCCTATGATATGTTGCCCTGGTATTTTTGAGACCGAACGGCATAACTTTATAACAGTAAATTCCCAGCGACGTCCTGAATGCCGTTGCTTCTTCATCTTCAGGTGCCATTCTAATCTGATTTACCCCGCATAGCTGTCCGTGAAGGACATGATAACATACCAAGTCGTACTATCAATCAGTAATTTAGTTATTGGGAGTTATTGGGAGAGGAAAATCATCTTTTGGTCAAGCTTCATTTAGATCCCTAAAGTCAACGGACACCCTAACTTGTCCATTTTTCTTCTTTACTAGAACAATGTTCGATATCCACTTAGGATATTTGACTTCTCTGATAAACCTGACTTTTATCAACTTATTGACCTTTTCTTCTATCAGGGGAACTAAGTACTGATGAAATCACCTTTACGCTTGTTTAACTAGCCTTTTCTCTTTAGAAATATTTAATCAGTGCATTGCTATGAAAGGCTCCAAACCCGGCATCTCCGCATATGTCCAAGCGAAGACGTGTTTATTTTCTTTGAGAAGTTGAACGTATTTCTCTGACTCCTGTTCAGAAAGACCAGTGCTAACGAATGTGTTCCTTGAATCTTCCTTCGTACCCAGGTTTATCTCTCGCAAACTGTCTATTGTCGGCTGCCCCTCGTCTTCCATCTGCTTCGGAACAATTTCAAGATGCTCTACTATTTGAGGATCCTCTTCTGATAATTATGCAGTTGTAACCATATTCACTAATGACTTTGCTCCCAGTCCTTGAAATTTTTTTCGCTTTTCCTGGCTGACCCCAATAGGAATTTGAATTCCTCTCCCATGATTCAAGCCAGTGGTTTCTTCGTAATCAAACCCTATGCTTCTCATGATTTTCTTGCATGCCGGACTATACTTTTTAAGGTCTTACGGTGTCAGCCTACCATGGTATACATTAGTTTTGGTCTCTTCTCGTGCCTTTACGTCCACTGAGGTGTAAAATTCTGTTGGTTCTGGGTATTTTGTGCTAGCCTTGACCTGAAATCTTCCTGGAGCTGCCAAAAATGGCTTGTTTCTTTCAACATACGGCAATGGCATCGTATAATTAGACTACAAAATTTTCAGCTGTTCAGGTGATAATAGGGTTAATGGCGGTTGCCTTGGTTGTCTTAGATATTTCGACACAAAATAAAATTTCTTTTTGGCTTCTACAGTCCTGGATGATTCTGCCTTTTCTGTTTCTTCTTTAATCACTTTTACTTAAATGTCCTTTAGGACTTTGTTTTCATCATTCTTTCTTTCCTCTTTAGCGAACCCTTTATAATAACTGGTGTCTGCAAAGAAGGACTCGACCTCTCTATATGGCTTCTCATCGGCCATTACTTTATACTGTATTCCACTTTACAGTATTTAAAGCATTGATGCAAAGTAGAGGGTACAATGCTATACTGATGTATCCAAGGTCTTCCCATGAGGAGATTGTATGTCGTCACGGCGTTTATTATGTGGCACATGACATCAGTAGTCAACTCGCCTATTTCCAACGTCACTGTAATTTTACCAAGTGCACGTTACCCATCTTGATTGAAGCCCTGTATCATCATTCTACTAGGGCGTAGATCTGAATGACGATAACCCAGTTTACTCAACATCGAGAGTGGCAAGAGGTTCACCGCAGTCCCATTATCTATCATAACCTGCTTGACCTTCTTCCCACGGATATGGCCTTTTATCATTAGCGGCCTGTTATGCTCTGCCTTGCAGATCAAATCATCATCGAAGAAGGAAACGACTGGTAGGCAGTTTTCTTGCTCATCGTACTCTTCGCGTTCAAGTTCTGCCAGTAAAGTTTCTCTGACATTGTGATTGGACAATGCTTGGACTAAGCTTTGCCAAAATTTCTCTGACAACTTAAGCGCATCATAGATGCTTAGTTTAGCCGGTATGCCCTTCAAATGACTCACTATATCATAGGTCACCTTCGTCGCCTCATTCTGCTTTTCTTTCTCATCATTATCGTTCTGTCTTTCAACGACCTCTCTTCTTGTAATCCCTGTTTTCTGCTTCACAGGACTTGTTTTCTTCTTTCCCAATCGTAACATAATCACTGCTACCTTCTTTATCGCCTTAAGGTCCTCTTTCTCTTTCACTTCTCGGGCCTTTTCCTGGATTGTAAGCATATTCACCGCCGCCATCATACCTCTTTCTTTTTCTTTGCCAATTACTATTTCACCCCTGTCTATCATTCGTTGTATTATATATTTCAATGTAAACAATTCTTCGTTGGATATCCTACCAGGCGATGACAGTGGCAAAAATCTCTCTCTCTCTTGTTCTTGTCACATCTTTAGGGCGTTTGGGTTCTGATAATTCTATCATGCCGGCTTTTAGCAGTTTGTTCATTATAGGAACAACATCTTCTCTGTCAAATGCGAACCCTTCGTGAGAATTGAGCATCCTGGGCCTTTTTCCACTGTATCTGTTTCTTGATTAGTTCCATTCTTGTCTTCGTTCCGGCCTCTTTTCCCTTTAGTCCCTTGTATCTTTGCTTCTCTTATCACGATCGACGGTATTTACAACCATCCTGCTGGGTACTCTCCTAGTTGTCTCATGGTGAAATGCTGGCATCTTACGAGTCATTAATTCCAAAGCATGAGCCTTAGTGGCCAAGTCATGGAAAGTTCTGATGTCGACACTGGTGAGTCCAAATGCGATTCCCGTCTTCATAGAATTTAGACACATTTTGACCTGTTCTTTTTCTTCCGGTAGCTGCCTACACGAGGCTCCCAATGTCTTCCATCTGTCTATAAACTTTTCTACCAGTTCTCCTTCTCTCTGCCACATGGAAGCCAATTCTGTAATACTAACGTCATGCTCCGAAGAGAAGAAGTTTGACATAAAGGCATCTTGCATTTATTCCCAAGTACGTATCGACCCTGGGGCCAAGCTGAAATACCATCGAAATGCCTTGTGTGTCAGTGATGACCCGAATAATCGTAAGCAATACTACGGTATCATAGAAAAATTTCTCATGCTAGTAATGAAGTGCATTAAGTGTTCTTCTGGCGATCCCTCCCTATTAAACTTCTGAAAATCCGGATGCCTGAAGTTGGCTGGAAACAAAATTTCTTCTAACTCTCTTGGATACGGAGTTCAGTACCTGAAATAGCTAGTATTTTCATGTTCTCTCTCCAGTCTGATAGCTTCTTTAATGACTTATCTCACTTCATCTTGTGTTACGGTTCTCGCGCCTGGAACAGACCCTCATGATCCTGCCTCCTGTGGTTGAAAGCCTTTGGGCTGGTCTTCTTGTCCGTTCATTGTACCCATCATTGGTGGAGCCACTATCTGGGCTACATTATTGCAAGGGTCACTAAAGCCTCTCTAAGATTTATACACTCTTCCATTAATGTTCTTTGTGCTTCTGCCATTGCATTCATATGATCTTCTGTAGTTGGCATATTGTCCTGATTTATCCCGGCCATATGCACTACAGCTTCTCCACTCTTTGATGAAGCCATAGTTGGAGTAGGGCGGAAATATGTTGATGTAATAGGACTTACAAAGAGAGGGGAGGATGGAGTTTCATTTGATTTCTCTATGCTTCCGGTGCCATTGATCGATTGGGGAGATACAGACATTGGTGAGCTTGTCTGGGGTGATACGGACATTGGTAAACTTGCCATTAACGCTTTACCTTTCTGCTCTCTCGTCTATCTGACCCTTGGGGCGATCAAAGCCCGAAAGTCATGCGATGCTAACTGCTGGACTATTCGCTCAGGAGATATCGCAGGAGGGGCGAGTTCAGGATTCCTTCTAGCTGCATTGGCTTTATCGGCCCTCTAACTCTTGGCGAAAGCAGATCCATCCTGGGGCTTCATTCATTTCGTGCTCTCGTCCTGCGAGACATTACGACAGTCTAGCCCTTATCTCCTTCCGGCGGTTAAGGCAAAGCAGATATAACCCTAGCTGTCGCTTAAGTCAGGTTATTTTTGCTTGTAGGAAGTCGAGTCATGTACTCCAGGGGTTGGTTTGGTGCGTACTCTATCATGAATCCAGTTAGAGTGAAACAGAAGCTCACTTTTCTTACAGAAGTTGCCATTGGTTGTAACTTGTAGTTGAATTCAGAGACCTTCAGTCTTAAAACATAACTATAGTTAGTATTTAAAGAATCAAATAATCTATCTTAGAGATGAAGGGGAGGATGTTCCCACTGAGAGTCACCATTTTGAGAAAGACGCCAAATTATGATGAAAGTTCTTAACTATCTCAATGTTAACGTTTAAATAAGATAAAAGTCCCCAACAGAGTCGTCATTTTGTTTCGAATAAGAAACAAATGCATCCGATTTGGGATATTATCTTATTAAAACATAACAGAGAGGGAGTTTTAAAGACAATTATCATATTTTATTAATATTGAGTTCATTTACATCCTCAAACATCCCTTGATTTTAAGATAGATAATTCAAAATGTGAAAATTGACAAAGTTCAAATGTCCAAGTCAGATATCAAATTCGGCAGCATTCTGACTTGTGATTTGATCATCTCTTTAAGAGGAATATGACATAGATCTTTTCTACTGATTCCTCCTCTTGAGGCTTGGACAGAAGAAATTTGGAGACGACCATTTCTACAACATATCAACTCTTCTAGCATCATAGACTGCAGGGCAGTCTGGTTGTGCGGACTCGCGCAACCGCATGGTTTGCGCGGGTCTGCGCAAACCACTGGAACTTCCTATCCTACCTTTACTCTTCCTCCTTGCTCTGCTTCTTCTCCAAAATCTTCAATCGATCCAAATGAAGGGAGAGAGGGGGTATTTGTAAGCTCTCACATGTGTGGCACCTCGATCTTGGTGCCATGGGACCTAACTTATATCAATCTTAATCGTTCAAGGAAATCATTTCCTAAAACCATTTATGCATACATGTGTAGCTGATCCATGCAACCGATATCGTTTGCGCGGACCCACGCAAACTACCTCAAAGACACTTCTTTTTGTCTCTTTTTGTATTTCCTTTCCATTGTCTTTCTTTTCAATCTTCCTTTCTTCAATCCTTTCTCATTTTTATGCCTTAACAAAGTTGTCCTACCTGAACTTGTTTGGGTGAAGGTTGTCCTACGAATCAGTTTGAATTAGCGTTTCAATACTAGCACGATTGAGATTTCTGATTTATTTACTTTTTCAGTATTTTATTCGATTATTTGGCATAGTCTTATTCACTCCCCCTTTAGGACTTCTTAAACTCACCTTTTCACATCTCGGTGTGCTTCCGCCATCTCTAAACAAGTGATATCAAAGATTATCATTGAGGCATAGATTGAATTTGAAAGCATAGTATTAATGGCTTCTAATCTTAAGTTCGATATTGAGAAATATTTCAGGAAAAATAATTTTAAACTTTGGAAGGTCAAGATGACCGGTCTCCTAGTTCAACTAGGATTGGATGATGCATTCCTTGAAGAGTGGCCAAAATCTATAACAGATGAGGAATGGAACAAGATGGATAAGAAAGAGAGAACCTTTATCCAATTGTGCCTAACAGATGAGGTCCTCTATAGAGAGAAAACTACAACAAGTAAATTGGTGAAATTAAAGGACATCTATGCAAAAAAATCTCTTCAGAATCGCCTGTACTTGAAGCTTCTGTTATGCAATCTAAATATGGCAGATGGAGGTGATGTTGAGACCCATATTAGTAACTTTAGCAAGATGATTTGTAAATTGCTTAATGTGGAGGAAACGTTGAAAGATGAGGATCAGGCATGTATCCTGTTGAATTCTCTCCTAGCTTCGTATAAGTCATTTAAGGACTCGTTGTACACTAGCAGATCAACCTTTAGTGTTGATATAGTTATCTCAGTCCTTCATGGAAAGGCGATGAGAAAGAAAATTAGTGACGTGGGCACCTTTACTGATACACTGGTTACGAGGGACGAAATTCTGAGCAGGACAGTCGATCTTCTTGATCGAGATCCAAATTGAAGGGTAAGGGCAAATGAAAGTTGAAGTGTTGGAATTGTGGTATGTCTGGGCACATGAAGAAGGATTGCACATCCTAAGGCAAGAAAAGAGAACTCATGGTCTCCTTTTAGGGAAGCCAAAACTCTCGAGTCTAATGAAGGTAGGAGTGGTTATGATGTGTTGTCAGTGTCCATAGTTGGACACTTATATGATGAATGTAAGGACGAGTGGATTTTGGATATTGGGGCATCATATCACATGACTCATCGAAATTAGTTCACCAATTACAGAGATGCGATGGTGGCCAGGTATTTATGGGCAATGACAATGCTTGTAATGTAGTGGTAGGTGTTGGATTGGTGCGCATCAAGATGTTTGATGGTATGAAGAGTACCTTCACCGAGGTGAGACATGTTGCTTATATGAGGAAGAGCTTGATATATCTTGGAGCACTCGAGGTTCTTGGGTGTAAATTCACCAGTTTTGATCGTGCCCTTAAAGTTTCAAAGGGGGCACTTGTTATCATGAAGGCATAGAGGATCATAAAACTTTACAGGTTTATCGGGAGCATTTCATCGGGTGAAATTGCAGTGTCTGTAGCGAATTTCATGTCTACACCATTACTAAAAAATTGATCAAAGGCTACGAATTATAGGGGTTTTTAGCTACGTTTTAAAGTCATAGCTATATTACTACGGGTTTAGTCCGTATCTAAAAGCCACCTAACCGTAGCTAAATCTGTGAAAAAAAATCCCACGGGGTATTTCATTCTTACGGGTCCTTTTATCCATCCCTCTCTTCCAATATCCCTCTCACGCCCTTCCCCTACCTCCACCTCACCCCCACGCCCTAGCCCCACCTCCACCTCTCTCTCTCTCTCTCTCTCTCTCTCTCTCTCTCTCTCTCTCTCTCTGATTTTCCTTCTTTCTCCTTTTTCTCCTTTTACATTTCGTATCGTCCCCTTTTCTTCTTCTAGGGTTAGGATTTTTATTTCCCATTTTCAATCTTTTCTCCCTCTCTCTTCTATGCAAGAGGGAAAGCATGGGTGTTGACGGTGATTTCATTAATGGGGGCGATTCGAGCATCAGCAACAATAGCATGATCGTCGTCCACATACGATGCTTGAACAACTCCAAGTTCTCCATTCAAACAGGGTTTTCAAGCCATCCTAGCCAAGAACTGCGATCTCCCGGCCGAGCAACAACATCTGATTTACAAGGGTGGGATTTTGAAGGATGAAGGGACCTTGGAAAGCTATGGTCCATACATTGTAAGGAAAACGAAAGTATTTTGAAAATCTACTGCTATCTTCTTCATTCATTTTATAGATTGTATCCATACATTGCAAGGAAGACAAAAGTGTTTAATTCTTTTTACATAGAAATCTGCACAATAATTGTTTGAAGAAATGCTTAAACCATGACCCTTTTTAAATGAAACCATGCTACCGGTCCTCTAGTTTCACACATGCAAGTCGTTGTTTGGTTAGATGAAACCACTCTATTGTCCATCTAGTTGAGTCTTCTTTGGTGGACCATTGAATTTGGTGGGTTACTCATTTTGTCCTCCATTAAAACTAAGTGGACTCGGTATTGGATTGTTTTCTTAAACACATACGATGATATGTACTATTGATCCAGTGGGTTATCATATGGATGGAATGTAGGCCAAGAAATTCTAGTGATTTTATAATGAGGATTATTAATTGTTGTGAATTTTGGCCATTGAATTTGGTCTAGTTGCTCATTTTTTGAGCCAGGAATCCTTTTCCAAGCCCACTAAATGGACACCAATCTGTCCGTTGGCCTTGTCTTTTGAGTATGGAGAATCCATTTAGTGGACCACTAGATTAATGGTCTCATCCATTGTACACCAATGGAATGTATAGAATAGAGATCTTTTGATGTGTATGTCATGGAACATGATGGAATTTACATGTCATAGGAGTAATGCTCTCATCACCATCACTACCATCACCATCATTATCATATTAATGTTCCAACTATTTTTTTTGTCTGCTATCAGGAATGGAATGTCTTATGGGTAAAAGTGGACTTGCCACTAAGGAAAAACTAGCTCGGACATATATTCACAGTGTAAGGAGCTCGGCCAACATTAGTCATAACAAAGGAGCTCCTTAATGGCTGAAGAAGGACACTCTGGTATGTTTCACAGAACAACCCTGGGTTTAAACAACAGTAGAAAGAATCTCCCCATCTCCGGCAGACTTCAAGCCCTTCCATGGACCTATACATTTTCGAGTTGATGCTTGAAACATCTCTTGGAAGAAAAAGGCCCAAAGTATGACCTTCTGTTATGTGACGAAATGAAGAGGATGGTTGTTCGTCCATATTCTACTAAGGAAAGAAGCTCGATCTCGACCCTCCGACATGACTTCCAAAGCTAGGTTGGCAGGTTGGTCATATGCTGGAAGCCATGAGAAAACTTAACCATAACTCACTAGAGAATTCGGGTCGGTAAAACCCCTCTTCGGAACGATCTTCCACTTCGAACTCCCACTGCGTGCTTCTACTAGTTTCGACCTGGGACTGACCGTCCAGATCTTACCAAACTTACTCATCTGAGATCCTAGCTGAGAATCTAAGGAGATGACTGTGACACGAGTCTGTCCGAGATCTCCGCCAAAGATCTCAGAAGATCAGTTCGATATGCCGAGGATCCGAATCCTTTTACAATACGTCCTGCTAAATAGGGAGATCTCCCTTTACGCCACCACCTTCTCTCAACTATAAAAAGGGCATTCCTAATGCTGAAAGGCACGCACAACTCTACACCTAAAAACCCTATATTAGATTAGACCTAGCTTGCCTGTCTGAATTTGGCATCGGAGAGTCTCTTGTAGCAGCCATGGTCTCCATCTTTGTATTCTCTTACAAGTATCAAGTGGTCTAAGGAGGACATCCAGATTTCTGTATCAACGGTTTGGCGCTGTCAGTGGGAATGACATCAAAGTCGTTCCCCTCATCTACAATGCTTCAACAATGGCGAAGTGGAGAAAGAAAGACCAAACCACCATTGTTGGGCCGAGCCATGCACCGTTAGAACAGTCTGTAGACCATTAGGACTCATCTTCCCAACTTTAGGTTAATTCTGGGCCTGTAGGCCCATTCTGGGTCGGCTTGTCTCTCTGAAACAACGAGTGGAGGCACTGAACAACAACATCAATATGATAAAGAGAATGTTAGAACAACAAGTCCCTCCTCCCAGCTAAGGGGCTAAGAAAGTTGTCGCTCGGGTAGCAACAAAAATTTCTGCTTGAACTCAAGCACCCTCCGGATCCTAACAAAACCAACAGGTCAGCGAAGCACCAATACTAGCGCCTTCCCATGTTTTGGGCACTGCCACGCTGGCTGCCTCCTATTTACATCATGAATATGAGAAAAAGAGGCATGGCAAAGCTCCAGAGATGGTGGCCAAGGACAACCTTGCTGAGACAGTAGCCAAAAACGAGGATCCCTAGGAGGCTAAGCTCAATGAGCTGCAAAGTCAGATCGGCGATATACGACAAGCTTATCGCCCGCACACCCCAACCTCAATAGAAGCTATGTTAGAGGAAACTGAGCCGCCATTCACTACTGACATTATACACGCTCAGCTCCTACCCAGATTTCGAATGCCGTAGCTCACCCCTTATTCCTGGGCTACTGACTCGACCGAGCATCTGGAATCTTTCAGGGCATGGATGAAGCTCCAGGGTGCATCGACTGTGATAATATGCCAATTGTTCTCCTTGACCTTGACTAGGGCAGGTCGGAAGTGGTTTCGACAACTTAAACCATGATCCATCAACTCATTCACTCAGCTCAGCAAAGCGTTCATCACTAACTTCATCAGAGGGAAAGAAAGGTTGAATCTGACAACTCGCTTCCTCACCATTATCCAGAAAGATAACGAATTGTTGAAGGACTACATCAAGCACTTCAACCTAAAAGCAATGCAAGTGGAAGGTTACTTAGATCAGATTGCCCTGGCCGCTATGATGGCCAACCTGAGGGAGGGGAGGTTTCTCTTCTCGCTTGGTAAGAATCCCCCCATGACTCTGGCCGACCTCCTCAGCCGAGCTCAGAAGTACTCCAATGCCGAAGAGCTTTTCAGCTCATGAAAAGCTACAAGGAGTGAAGGAATCTCGACCAGGGAGAAACAGCTTAAAAAAGAGTGAACATCCGATCACGGTAACTAGCATAAGAGGGATGATGACCCAACCAGGGCTCAATGACCGAGCAAACAACCCGAGAGCAAGTTCAACTCTTACACTCCCCTCAACGCAACGCCCGAGCAGGTCCTCATGGCGGTCCGAGACAAATGACTTCTTAAATGGCCGAACAGGATAAAGACTGATGCCGACAAATGGGATATACGGAAGTACTGTCACTTCCACCATATCCACAACCATTCCACCAATGACTTTTTTGACCTCAAGGAAGAGATCAAAGCCCTTTTCGGAATAGACATCTGCGAGAGTATGTCAATAGGAGGGAAGAATGAACAAATCGAAAGAACAAGCAGCCCGTCAATGGAAACAACAATAAAGCTACAAGAGAGATCTGCACCATCTTCGACAGGTCTGCAAGGGGAGGAGACTCTAATCGATCACGCAAAGCTCACGCTCAGTGCATTAATCACAATAACTCGGAACACCAGGTCCACCTCACATGTAGACCCCTGAAGGAGTAAAACGTGAACTCTTGTGAACTGACATTCACCGGGGAGGACGCTCGAGGTATCCACCACCCCCACAATGATACCTTTGTGGTGGCCATGACCATAGACAACTGCAAGGTGTTCCAAATTCTGGTGGACATTAGCAGTTTGGATGATATCCACTTCACCGATGCTTTTGACAAAATGGGGGTCGGGAGGCCCCGGCTCCGGCCTATCAAAACTCCCCTACTTAGATTCGCAGGGGACAAAGTCACCTCCGGCTGCTTTTAGTCATTGAAGGGGAAGGACAGAACCAAACGACAATCATGGTCGACTTCCTTGTGGTCGACTTTCCCTCTATCTACTGAAATTACGGTTTATACTGCTGATATTGAAGAAAGAATCTGAGTTAAGGTCCTGGAGAGGGGTGAATATGACTTTTCAAATATTTTTCTCTATTTAAAGTCCTGATTGCCTAACTTAAATAATCATCCAATTTAAAGCAAGTAAGACAATATAACTCTAACAGCTTCCAAGCCGATTAGAGGTTCCAATCACAAAGGCTATTAAAGATATATAGAAACAACAACTAGCCTAATGTCGTGAGCTTGTGTGTGGAATGTGATTCCCATCAATTCATAGCATTCCTTCAATTATGTATGAGAAATTAAAACGTTTAAGCATATATAAGCATGATTAAACAAATGCGCAAATGACAATTCCAAACACAAGCATTTATAGTGGTTCGGCAACGTGCCTACTCCACTCTCGGCATCCACACTCAATCCCATAGTGCACCGGATTTCACTATTAATGGTTTTAAAATAGGTTCACCAATAATCTTTATAGCCTTACACTAAGGATACAAATTTATGCTCTCCGCAAGAGCAAAGGTCCTACACAAAGAACCCACGTTTAGGCCCACTGGCCAAGGTCCCACATTAGGTACCTACCGTTTAGGCTCACCGGTCAAGGTCCCACACAAGGCACCTACCGTTTAGGCCCGTCGGCCAAGGTCTCACATAAGGCACCTACATTTAGGCTCACCATCCAACGTCCCACACAAGGAACCTAAATGAGTTTGTTGATAGCAAACTCTTTAGCCTCAATCCTACACGAGAAAAGAGACTAAACTTTGAAATCTTAACTATGAAACTCACTTGTCGGATAGAGTTATCTTTTGTAGCTCATTTTGGGATGCTTGATCTTCATGCTTTCTTGCTTGAATCAGCTTCCCGGTGCTCCCCCAACCACGTAGCTTGGATTTACCTGTTGGTTTGGCTTCACGATCAAGAACCTTGCATAAGATATATCTATAAAGGTGACCAAGCTAATGAGAATTGGTTGAATCTCTTATCTAGGATAATGAGTGGATTTTCTAAGGGATTCAACCTATGGATGCTCTAGAGTATCAAAAGGCAAATGGCTTTCCTATTGGTTTAGCCTTTGTACTCTAGAGAAGGCACGTGTTCATATTCTTCATTAATAGGAGCTTTGAATGGTCATAGGAGTGAAGGATCACAATGCAAAGAACATGAAACTCATATGGATAAAGTCTAAATGGGCTAGGATAAGCTTGGGATACACTAGACACTCTATGATGCCTATTTTCACTAATTTTGCAAGTTTCTACAATCCGCTTTTATATATAAAAAGTTCCAATGGATAGAAAATGGCTAGTTTACTGTGCTACCGAAGCCAACTTTGGTATCACCAAACTTACTTCTGTGGTACCGAAATATCTTTCGGTAGTACTAAATTAATTCTGTAAGTGCAATGGTTATTTGTTACCTTGATTGTTAAATTTTGTAGTGCCAAAACCACAATCTGTGTCTTATGTAGCATATTAATATATCTGTTCAAGGCAATGCATCACATGTATAAGGACAATGCTTCAAGTCAAGAATAATGATCTACTTCAAGTAATGCAAGGTCAAGTATATTGTTCTCTTCTCTAAAGCTTCAGAGTTTTAAAGTTATGAGATCTTGTTCAAGACTCAAGGTGAAATAAAACTCAAGAACTACAAGTTCAAGGTTTCAAAGATCTCAAGTTCAAGCTTCATCATGTGTCGAGATCTTAAGTCTCATGAACTTCAAAGATTATCCATCATCTGAAGAAATGAAGGTTCAATGTCCATACTTCACACTTCAGGTATGAATGACCTTAGATTGACCTGAGGGTAGGTCATTTTGTATACATATTTCAAATTGAATCATTTTATAAATGTTTGGTCTGTTCTTAGAATAGTCTCGGACTCTGTTCAACTAGTCCTAGAACTGGCTCGACCAGTCCAAGTAATTCCAAGACCAGTCCTAAGTTGTTGCAAATTTTTTGAATTTTTTGGTTGAGCTGTGACCATTCCTGGAGTCTGCTCGACCGGTCATGTGAACAGTGAATGACTCGTTCACGAACAGTACAACAGCAACGACTTAAACTCCAGCAACGAATTCTAGTTTCTTACAACTAGTTGTGGACAAGTCACGACCAATCGTGGAGGACTCACGACCAGTCGTGAAGTACCTACGACCAGTCGTGGGGGACTCACGACCAGTCGTGAAGTACCTACAACTAGTCAAGGAACAGTTTTATCTGATCGCGCTCAAAATTTCAAAATATTATTGGTCCTACGACGAGTTGTAGTGTCTACAAGACCAGTCGAAGATGCGATTTCTATAACTATAAATAGAGCATGATTTTTAGAGTTTGATATCCAATTTAAGTAAAATCAAGGCATCACTCTGAGAGATAAGTTTGTGTTTTTTTTAAGCTACATCGTGCATATTTAATATTCTCTTTTGTTAGCTTTTTATATTTGATTTTGTTTCTGGATTCCAATCTGATTTGAAAGAAGAATTGTAATATTCCACTTCTCGGAATCAAAATCAAATCGAGCTAGCCCAACTTGATTTAATTTAAAATCAAATAGAACTTAGAACCATTTCAAAGTGAGTATTGGACATTGAACTTCTCTATTCAAACTTCTACTCCGATTTGGTTCTTTTGGGCTGCTACAAAAGGAGAAATCCAGGTATTTTTTTGGTTTCTTTGAGATTAAGCTAGAAAATTCTCTAAGTGTTGCTTATCTGAAGAGAGCCAGAAAACTCAGAGTGTGGGGTTTTTGAATTTTGTAAGCCCATTTGAAAGACACAATTATGAGGGTTTTAGGTGAACCTGAGAAAAACCTATTTTTATAGTGAACGCTAATATCCCCTGTGTGAGGATATTTGGAGTGGAGTAGCAAGCTGTGTGGCTGTTGTTTAATAGTTAGTGTACACACAGGCGAACCACTATAACTCTTTATGTTTTATGGCTGTGTGATTTATTTTCTATATCTTTAATCATTCAAGTTTATGGGATGTATGTGTGAATGTGAATGTTGTAATATTTATATTTCAAGCATTGTGGGGAATGTTATAATAGTTTAGACTTTCTATTTCTTGCAATTTCCTTTCATTCCTCTTCAGTTTGAGATATTGATACTTAAACCGTTCTAGTAAGGTTGTCCAGCCATAAACCCTTGGTTTTTATAGTGTAAGGTTGTCCTTAGAACAACATTTGTATCAACCTCTTAAGACTTGAATTTTGAGGTTACTTTACATTTATGTATTGTGAATTGCTTAAAGTGCTATCTTTCCTTTATTCATTTAAATTCCGTTTTTATCATTTTAATTTAGCATAGTCATATTCACCCCCCCCCCCCCCCATCTAGGACTCATAGCTAGGCCTTTTCAAATTCCCCAAGTTGCTGATTGAAAACAGTCTCTTTCGGTGGCACCGAACTTTGTTCATTGGTGGCAGTCGGTGACACTGAATTAATATTGTAATCTTGCTGGACTATTTTGAGCACATTCGGTAGCACCGAAGGTATCTTTGATGGTACCAAATGTTCTATTTAGTGGCACCTTCGTCCTACCGATAGTGGACAGATTTTCTTATTTTGTCCATTTAATCATTCACCAACTTGGAACTTGCTTAAGCTAAGACTAAAGGATAAAAACTATGAACTTGGAATTGATTTTGAATAGATGACCTAAGTGGGTTTTTCCTATTTGGGTTGGGATCATCTATTTGCAAGGTTAAGATCGTAGAAGCAGTCTTTCGTCTTCAATATGGTTTCGATAATTCTGATCCAATTACGTCGTCGATTTTCATTTGCCAAGAACTCATCTGACTATAAGACACAACTAGTCACGTGATTGACAAACAAGTGTACAAAATATGTGTAGTAACAATCTCCCCCTTTGTTAATTACATGACAAAAACAACCTATCCTACGACCATGTCATGGTCCATACCAATGACATACCAAAACAATAAGAATTACATATCAAACATAAAAATTTACAACTCAAGACTTTGACATGTAATACAAAACCATGCTGTTCCCCTTTAATGTCTACCAAGAATAACCTATAACAAGGGAAAAAACAAATATTGTTTTGGTGGGTAAGTTTCTTCTCCCATTTTTGTCAGTTATTGGCAAAGGATTTACCAAGAAATAAACCAATAATATAGAGAATATAATCCAGTGGGTAAAAAGGATAGATCATATAATGATATAAGTGTAAAGATCATCATCCAAATAAGAAATATATCTTCATGAGCAGAAAAGACAATACCATAGATTCATCAAAATTACTACCCCAAGATTGGGTAGAATAAACCATCATCCAAAAACCAACAGGTTCTTAAGGGCATAAATATCTAAAAATAAATGTACTATGATTCAGCAATAACACAATAAAGTTAATCTAGACGATCCAGCATCATACGGAGGGATATAAGAACGACGAGTCAGAAGCAATTCAATGATGTAATCCTTAGTATGTTGAAGAGAGTCAAGACACAGTTCAATCCTGGAGATTCAATTTTCGCACTGTCGGAGGTG
This sequence comes from Magnolia sinica, assembly GCF_029962835.1. NCBI lineage: Eukaryota > Viridiplantae > Streptophyta > Magnoliopsida > Magnoliales > Magnoliaceae > Magnolia > Magnolia sinica. The sequence continues at coordinate 42,943,344 of NC_080589.1, forward strand.
AGCTTCTATATTTGATAACCCTTCAAGAAGTTAACAACCTCGATCATTCTAGTGAAGGTGGCGCCCAATGCTGTCAAATAATGGACTTGGTCCAGGTACTGGGGTGCAACAAGAGTCCTAGCCAGTGGCCATGGGAGTGTCTTGAACTTCTTCCTTACCCTTGCATTCATGATTATCTTTAAGTGCTTTTAGTAGTGTTGTAAGGTATACTGCTGGATATATTGTATCACAAGTAGGTGGCATAGAGAGAAACTTTGAAAGTTTATAGATGACGCTCGGAAAGGGAATACTTATGTGGTGAATACCTTTGACAACTTGAATTAATTGTTTCAAAATTAAAGTAGGCAGAAATAATTTAGTTCTCTGATAGATATAACATAGGGTATTTAGAACAACTGGTAGGAGAATGATTGTTTTCCTTCAAATGCAGAGGTTCGTAAGTAATATCCTATGAATACAGGGTCGATCCCACAGGGAGATGATTTATGAGAATGAGAAAATCAAATCCAAAATTAACTAAGTAATGAAAACTAAACAAATGAAATGATTTTAAAGGTTTCAAATGTATGAAATTCAATTAATTTAAAAACAACACCCAAGCTTCAAAGTTCCATACATAGGTTAATGTTCCATAAGTCATGATGACTTTAATAACACAACTAGGATCTGAGCACTATGGTTAGCCTAATCGGAAAATAAAATAGTTTAAGTATTTTAATAAATGATATAAAAGATTAAAGAATCATGGAATAACATCATTGATATATATTCCCAAGCGCCAGTGATTTTAAGCATTCAATATCCATGAGACAATGAATCAAAGAAATCTAGCAGGTTGAGAACATCTTCCATCTAGAGAATCTAACTAATCCAGGTTAAAGCTATCCATCAATATGGATCTCACATGATGGAAATATATGGATCTCACATGAGGATAAAAAAACCTAAATCTAGATAATTGATAATATGCATACACCATTCATCTCATTATTAAAAAAATAAAAATCAATCATTATAATTTATAAAATCATTAAACCAATGTTCTTCCCTTTTAGCTAGGGCTAGAGGGAACTAGAAAAACATAACTAAATTGCAAAATAGACAAACAACAAGAAAGAAATAAATGCAAATAGAAAATATCTATAAGAAAAAAATAATTTATAAAACTTTAATGAAATTGAAAACTCTCTAAAAGCCCTAAATCTTGCTCTTGAATGCTTTAACTGATGCCTAGGAATGCCCTGAGAAGCCTTATTTATAAGTGGGGAACTCCCTCCTTCAAACTAATTTGAAAAATCTGAAAACCGCATCAAATTTACGTAGTTGCTAAAATAGACTTCACTCTGCGTAATTTTTCCAAATAGACTTCACTCTGCGCAATTTCACAAAATGACCCAGAGTTTCAGAATATGTTTTTTAGGGTGATTTCAGGATTCCTTTTCTTTACTTTGAATATTTAATTATTTTCATTCCTCACTTGGTTTTCTTGAATCTTTGACATGTGAATTCTTCAATCTTAGTCTCCTAAGATCCATCCCTTGCCTTGGTGATTCTTAAGCATCAAATCCATGCTTTTAGCACCCTTTTCAATCCAAGCTCTTAAATTCACCTTACAACACAAACATGAGTAAAATAGATCATTAAGAATTATCATGTTCATAAAACAAAAATATAAATGGGGGATAATATGCAATATTTGACCCTCAACACACCCCCAACCAGCATTTTACTTGTCTCGAGCAAAATAAGCGAAGAAAAATAAAAATAAAAATAAAAACTAATTCTAGAAAAATTAAAATAAAAATAAAAATTCTAACTACATCACTTTCGCAGGTAATCTCGATTGCATTTAGTATATGCAACAAGCCTTTAACCCCTAGGTTTCCCCTAGTGGATGAGTTATAGTCTCGTAAGGGTTTTCAGAAATGCTATCCGCAAATATTGAAAATATGGAAAATAGTTCAAAACTCATAAATTTATACAATTATGCCTCTATTCATCATATGAATTCCAAAACAAAGCAACACCTGTCCTACGTCTGAAGTTAGTTAGAATCTCAATTTCCTAATCCATTACATCCTTGAGTTCAGAGATCTAATAAAAATTTAAAATAGTTATGATCCAATATACTTAGGTGCTCAGTGACACTAGTCTAACTTTGAGAAATATGCATGTTCTCTATCCTAACTCCTTTCAATCATCCCAAGAATATGGAATCTCTAGTTATCTCATTTCCTTCATGCCCTTTCTTCTTTTATCATCATATCCTCATTATTATAAACCAACCTTAGATGAAGATTCTTACCGAGTTTGCTTCATAACCTAAGGTATCGTAATTGTAACAGTAATAGCACTGGATACTTAGGTATCCTTACTCTGGATTACTAACATGATTGTTATGGTCATAATTTTTTTTTATTTTTTAACATATATCAACCTTGTTTGAATCAAAATTTGTTATTCTAGTTCACATATCATATTCCTTACTTAGTTAGTTAGGGTGTATTGTAAATTCAGTACATCAAATTACAACTCACTTTAAACTAGTGATTAGATAATCGTACTCAAGTCTATAATTTTTAGTTATCAGAATTCTAACTACTATCAACCTAGAATAAATACTAACTTTTCCTTTGGAATTCACATAATATCATGTTCATATTCTTGTATATAAAAATTTTATTTTGAAAATGTTGAAATTTTTTTCCCATAAACTTAAAAAAGAAACTCAAAACCTTTAAAAAAAAAAAAAAAGAACTCACGTAGATGACTATCCACACCCCCAACCTAAAATCTACATTGCCCCCAATTTAATGATACATGTAATGCAGAGAACAATAAAAATAAAAGCAAGGGCAGATAGTACTTGCCATGAAGAAATGCACATGCTAAGTGTCACAAAAAAATGAATATTATACAAATCCTACACAAATGCTCTGTCAGACTAGGAGCATCAATCTGAATATTCTGGCTCATGAAGAGGGACAAACTCCTCTCCCAAATCAAAGTTTTCCACATAAGGATTCAGTCTCTGACCATTAACTTTGTAAACATTACCATTACGTGGATTCTCAATTTCAATAGCCCCATGAGTATAGACATTCTTCATAATGAAGGGGCCTGTCCATCTTGATTTAACTTTCTTGGAAAGAACTGGAGACGAGAATTGTACAATAGGACCTTTTGCTAAGGTTCAAAATTCTTCATCAAGATGTTTTTGTCATGAAAAGCTTTGGTCCTCTCTTTGTAGATTTTAGAATTTTCATAGGAGTCTCTCCTAAACTCCTCTAATTCATTCAACTCTAATTTCTTTTGTCCACTTGCTTGGTCTATATCAAAGTTTTATTTCTTTATTTCCCAGTAGGCTCTATGTTTCAATTCCACAGGCAAGTGGCAAGCCTTCCATACACCAATCTGTATGAGGACATTCCAATCGGGGTCTTATAAGTAGTCCTATAAGCCCATAAAGCGTCGGGTAGTTTGAGGGACCAATCCTTCCTATTTGGCCTTATAGTTTTCTCTAAAATGTATTTGATTTCCTGATTAGAAATCTTATCTTGCCCACTCATTTGTGGGTAGTATGAGGTGCTCACTTTATGCTTGATGTCATATTTCTTCATCAAAGCCTCAAATGTAATATTACAAAAGTGAGACCCGCCATCACTAATGATGGCTTTTGGAGTTCCAAATCTAGAAAAAATATTTTCCTTAGAGAATCGTATGACCACTTTATTGTCATTTGTCTTACTTAGAACTGCTTCAATTCACTTAAAAACATAGTCCACACCAACCAATATATAAAGAAATCTAAAAGAAGATGGAAATGGGTCCATAAAATTAATACCCCAATAATAAAAAAATTTCAATGGTAAAATAGGGGATAAAGGCAACATGTTGCACCGGGACACTCTTCCCAATCTTTGACATCTATCATAAGCAACACAGAAAGCGTGGATATCTTTAAACATGGTGGGCTAGTAAAAAATCACACTATATGATTTTTGTAGTGGTTTTCTAAGTAGAAAAATGGTCACCATATGCCTCCATGTGATAAAAGGAAATATCACTCTGAACTTCATCCTCTGGGACACAACATCTAAAAGTTTGATCAGTCCCATATTTATATAAATACAGGTCATCCCATAAGAAGTTCCTAACATCGGTTTCAAAATGCTTCTTATCTTGTGACTTCCATTGATATGACATTTTTCCGTCACAAGATAGTTCACTATATCTGCATACTAAGGCAATTTGGAGATCGCAAATAATTTTTCATCCGGAAAAGTATCCTGGATATGCATCTCCTTAGTGGAATCATCTAACACCAATCTGGAAAGGTGATCGGCCACTACGTTTTCTACTCCTTTCTTATCTTTTATCTCTAAGTCAAATTCTTAGAGTAGGAGAATCCATTTCAAAAGTCTTAACTTTGCATCCTTTTTAGATAGCAAATATTTCAAAGCCGAGTGGTCCATGAAAATAACCACTTTGGATCCTAGCAAGTAGGACCTAAACTTATCCAAAGCAAAAACTACTGCAAGTAACTCTTTTTCAGTTGTTGAGTAGTTCACTTGGGCCGAGTTTAGAGTTCTACTCGCATAATGAATAACGTAGGGCCGTTTATCTTTCCTTTGGCCCAAAACAGCCCCTATGGTATAATCACTTGCATCGCACATTAGTTCAAAAGGAAGTGTCCAATCTAGTGGACGCATGATAGGTGCAGTGGTAAGGGATGATTTAATTTTATTAAAGGCACTTGCACACTCATCTATCCACTTAAATGGGACATCCTTTTGGAGAAGATTAGTCAAGGGTTTAATAATAACACTAAAGTCCTTGATGAATCTTCTATAAAAAGTGGCATGCCCTAGAAGTGATCTAATATCTCTAACAGTTCAGGGAATAGGTAGATTAGCAATAATGTCTAGTTTTGAATTATCTACCTTGATTCCATTTTTGGAGATAACATGGCCCAAAACAATTCCCTTTTGAACCATGAAATGACACTTCTCCCAATTTAAGACAAGGTGCTTCTATTCACACCTAGATAAGACAAGAGATAAATTGTTGAGGCATTCTTCAAAACTACTCCCAAATACAGAGAAATCATCCATAAAAACCTCAAGAAACTTCCGAACCATATTTAAAAAAATACTTAACATACACTGTTGGAAAGTTGTTAGGGCATTGCATAATCCAAATGGCATCCGTTTGAAAGTAAACGTGCCAAATGGACAAGTGAACGTGGTTTTCTCTTGGTCCTCCAGGGCTATCTCTATTTGGTTATATAAGAAATATCCATCAAGGAAACTATAGAAGGAGTGACCTGCTACCCTCTCTAAAACTTTATCAATGAATGGTAGAGGGAAATGGTGTTCCTTTTTTACTATATTCAATTTTCTACAGTCAATGCAAACATATTAACCAGTGGTGACATGTGTTGGTATGAGTTCATTATTAGAATTTTGCATGATAGTTATTCCGGATTTCTTTGGGACTACTTGAGTTGGACTCACCCAAACACTATTGGATATTGGGTAGATGATTCCTACATCTAACAATTTAATCACCTCATTTTTTATAACTTCTATCATGTTGGATTGAGAACCCTTTGAGGTTATCTAAATGGTTTGGCATCTCATCAAGGTGGATCTGAGGAGTGCATATGAAAGGGCTTATACCCTTAATGTCAGAAATGGTCCAGCCCATGGCTCCTTTGTGGTCCCTTAGAATATTTAACAATTTAATCTCTTGATCCTTATCTAAAAACGAAGAGATCACCACATGATAAGTTTTATGTCACGCCCCAAACACGGAAACGGGGCTCACAAAATTCTCGATCGCCGAATCCCCTGTCGACAACCTCTGCAGTATCCCATTCTCGGCTCCCAGCGACCATATACCAAATTCTGATCCTGGGATCCTACGAGGAAGATTTTTCATTGTACATTTATCTCGTGAGAAGCATAACAAAGGCATTTGAATTACAAAGGTAACATCATCATCATATATCCACTAATATAAACAGTTGAATACAGTGTTGAAAGGAAAATATACATATATCAAAAATCAAAGCTCTAGAAGACAGCTGCATGCTCCAAACTCAATGCTGTTGCAACCTAACTCCACTTGCACGCATCTATCGTACATAAGCTTATAGAAAGCTTAGAGGGTGGTGTAAGTGTGTGTGTAATATAAGTGTAAAAAATGCAATATCAGAGTAATGCTGAAACATGCTGGTAAGTCCATAAATACCATCAGCCTTATTCAGGTTATGCAATACAAAAACATAATAAGCCAATATCATATACTGAGGAAGCAATGTAGATCAGCTATGCAATGCAGAGACATAGTAAGCCAAATATCATATACTGAGGATGCAATGCAATATGCAAATCCTAACGAGTCCATGAAAACTGTCATCCATATCTAGGCCATATAAATGCAGAAACATAGCAACCCAAAATGTCATATGCAGCTGATGTAATGCAATATGCGGTGCGAATGAAATGACTGAGCTGGAGTGTGAAGTCGGGATGATAATACGTAGTATCGCAGGCTATGGGGTCCATCACAAGAGACTTCTATCCAAACTAGTCCCATACCTAAATTTGGATAGGCAGACTCAATGTGGTAAGCTCCTAATCTCAGGTTGGTCGAGCGCCCCAACTAAAATCTTGGCCACTGTGAAGGTACACACTATGACTTGATTGCGCACCACCAGCCCAAGTGGATAGTGAATGAATAAATAAATGAGTCAGATGTTGAGTTTACAATTCCTACTCAGTAAGTCCACATATCAGTATAACTCATCTCTAGGATATCATCTGGGTCTAATACATTCCACAATGGCTACCACCTCCCTAACCGCACAACCAGCAAGTGGAAAAGACCTCACTATCTACCTAGCTAGTAGTCTGCCAATACCTACCCGGCTCGTCGATAGCGGACCCATTTACGAGCTGGTCATACTCAGCCTAGCTTACAGCCCCTCACTCGGGCAGATAAGGCCACACCCCCTCCCAACCGACCACAACACAGTGGGAGACACTGCCTACTGGTATTCAGCACTCGGGCACTCATGTATCCACTTAGTCTAGACGTTGGGGTATCCTCCGGTACCAAGAGGATTTTGGGACTCTTACCCAAGGATATCTTATGTGCCCACAATGCTAGAACCAAATATTTTTAATATCTCATCTGGCCATCCACGATGAACCTGTAGAGGCCACAACCCTAATATCGCTAGGGTGCCAAGTGATCATGTCACACAAATGCGAGATGCATGAGTCATACCATCCAGTCATGCGTTAAACTTGCGCGTACCGCGCGATCATGTGGGCTAACTCCGTCTCTCAGGGAGTCCCATAATAATTCGCCCAATGGCATATGCTATGATCAAACACTCCTCAAATCAAGGATACATATGTGCATAGGGGCATGGATCATGGAGCTATACTAAGCATGTTATATGATGATGATGTACTCTCCTCATATTAAGCATGGGCCTAGACGGCCTACTCATATCAAGAATGGGCCTAACGAGGCCTAAGGGAAGGTCACTATGTGAAAATTTAACCATCATTGCCCATCAATGTGGACATTCAACCAACATTGCTCCCAAGGAGTGGCCCTCATAGGGCCAAACATATAGTGGGCCCATGGCCTCACGCAAGGGCCTTGTATACAACATAATGGGCCTCACATAAAGGGTCTAATGTACACCACGATGGGCCTTACTCATGGGCCATATATGCACCACATTGGGCCTCACTCATGGGCCACATGCTAATCATAATGGGCCTCACTCATGGGCCTCACATACATCGCATTGGGCCTCACTCATGGGCCTCAAATACATCACAACGGGCCTCATCATATAGGCTTCACATACAATGCAATGGGCCACAACAATGGGCCTCATATACATCAAGTGGGTAGCATCACATGGGCCACACCAATGGGCCTCATTTACATCAAGTGGGCTGCATCACATGGGCCGCACCAATGGGCCTCATATACATCAAGTGGGCTGCATCACATGGGCCGCACCATCTATACCATTCATCTATTTTACAGATCCTTTTAGAGTGTTACCCAAAAAAATGAATCATATTGGAAGATCATCTAGACCATACCATAAATAACATTGGAGATAATGATTTTCACCGTGAACAATTCACAAGGCCTACCTAACATTTATTTTCCATCCAATTTGTTCATACGGTTATAAGGACCCGAATTTAAGAGGAAAAACAAATTTCATATTGATCCAGGACTCTTGAAATCCCAAACGGATTTCAATGGTAGGCGTTTAACCCTCCACTGATTTTTACAGTGTGGTCCACCTGATAGATAGATCTGTCTTATTTTTAGTCTCAAGCCTTAAGATGAGCTCACCATCTGGATGGACAGTTGGATGTAACACATACATCAGCGGGGCCCATAGAACTTGCTGCATCAAACAACAGCTATAGAGTTGGTGTGTGGTACTCCAGCCAATCTGTTTCCCACCGTTCAGGGATTGGACTGTGAGGATACAACACATCCGTCATGGTAACAAGGACTGGACGGTGTAGTTAAAACATACATATGGTGGGGTCCATGGACGGTGTGGATGATACCCACAAAACTTGCTTACATCATCATAGTAGGTGGGTCCCACCATTTGGACGGTATAGATGAAGCACATACATCGCGAGGAGCCCCACATACCGTCCATGATTGGATGGTGTGGAAACAGAATACATACATCAATGTGAGCCCTACCCCTACATGTGCAGCACATGTGAGGTGGGTCCCACGTCTTGTCAAAACGGACGGACGGTGTGGATTCACCACATACATCATGGAAGGACCCACAAAACTTGTAGACGTCAATACAGCGGCTATGTAGCCAGTGGATTCCTACCGTCCAGATGGACGGTTGGGATGAAACACATATGGTGGGTCCCATAAAATCTGGTGACATCTCACCAGTAGTTATATAGCTGGTGTGAGATGCACCAGCCACTCTGCTTCCAACAGGTGGGTCCCACTTGGGGCCCACCAGGTATATAATATAATATAATATATATATCATATATATATATATATACATATATTATATATGTTATTATATTTATATATATATATATATATATATATTTCTATCCCAGCGTCCAGGCCCTGGACGGCCTGGATGTAAATGTATACATCAAATCAAGGCCTCACCGTCTATGGTGTGGATCTAATCCATTCATCAAGGTGGGCAACAACAGGAAGAGAGAGAGAGAGAGGAGAGTCGGCGTGCAATGGAGGGCTCCGCCACTATAAGCCCTCCTAGGATTACAATACATACATCAAGATGAGTCTCAAATAAGATCCATATCATCAATCGGTAGGCCCCACTTGGTCCACCATCAAAAATACAAATCTAATATATAAACACCCAACGATTTTGCTCCTTCTTGACTCCTTGGACTCCTAAACTCCATGACTTTTCCTTTAATAGTGGAAGATGAAGATTGAAGGGTGGAGATGGGAGATCTTGGGGTAGGGAGTGGGCCACACATGGCTCTTCTCATGAAGAGCTTGGACGTTTCCTCTCTTTGGTAGCTTGGAATGGAGTGAGAAATGAGAGAGATAGGAGTGGTGTTGTAATGAGAGATGACATGGAGGGTATGGTGCTTGTTGACTTTTGGGATAAGAGGAGTAGGCTAAGCATGGATTGCTTTGACTTGGTGAAGAGAGAGGTATGGATGAGTGATGGGTTGTGATGGGATGTACTTGACTTGATTGATGTAATTGATTTGATAGATTCTCTTGGGTTTTGCAAATGCGTGGCATTTTTCTGAAATATGCGCGGGCCCATAACTCCTGGCCTGGGTATCGCATCGGCGCGCGAGACGCGGCGTTAGAACCGCGACGACGGTGTGGTCACAAGGGTACAAGTCTCAGGTTGAGTCCACTCAGGTTGACAGGGTGTGACTCAGGGTCAAGGCAAACACCGATTATAGATCACAGGTCACCGAAATTTAATAGGGAGGACCACGGGAGTCTACGGAATAGTATTGTCTACGATACGGGTCTTATGTTTTATTTTCACCTAAGTATACATACTTAAGCTCATTTGGTAGTAATTTTAAATCAAGCTTTGGAACATTGGTTAGTGATGGCAGAGGTCGCGAGTCCTCGATAGATAGGATTTGAGTCCACGATCTCCATTGGTACATACCAATGTCCTGGGTGGTAGTGCTCTCATTATTATCATTAATTTCAACAAGCACTTTTTCTAAATCAGAAATTTTCAAGTTCCCAAAGACTTTAATCAATTCCTTAGATAGGCTAGGTTCCAATTCCTCATCCTCTATCAAGCAGTCCATAAAAGTCATCGCATGGATCTCATTATTTTTCATGGGTTGCTTACATAGATTGAAAATATTGAGTTCTAGAGTCATGTTGCCAAAAGACAACTTCATCATTCCATTCCTACAATTTATAATTGCATTGGAAGTTGCTAGGAATGGATGGGCCTAAAATGATGAGAACTTAAGCGCTAACATTTACACATGGTTCAGTGTCTAGTATAATAAAATCCACGGGAATGTAGAATTGCTCCACTTGGACTAACACGTCCTCTAAGATTTCCCTTGGTACCTTAATAGAGCGGTTAACAAGTTGGAGTGTAATTATGGTTGGTTTAAGCTTTTCTAACCCCATTTGTTTGTAAATCGAATAAGGTACTAAGTTAACACTTACACCTAAATCTAACAAAATATACTCAATTTGAAAATTCCCAATAATATAAGGAATAGTCGGGTCTTTGTATTTGTGTACAGCCTTTTTTTGAATGACAGCGCTAACTTTCTTAGTGAGGAAGGCCTTCTCGTGCACATTTAATTTCCTCTTTACAATACACAATCCTTGATATATTTAGCATATGATGGAATTTGTCTAATGACATCAAGCAGAGGAATATTGACAGTAACCTTTTGGAGCACATCCAACACCTCTTGATATTTCATGGGGATAGTCAGGTTCCGAAGTCTAGATGGGAACAGAACTGGAGGCTCATGTGACTTAGTCTCTTTTTCCTTTTATTGTTGCGGCTCTTGAACCATAGTCGGTTCATCATTCTCTTGAGACAGTAGCTCATCCTCCGGTATTTCTACTGGTTGCATTATCTTGTTATCGGCCTCTTTTCCACTTCTCAAGGTAATGATGGCCTTGGCTTGTTTATGATGTAGCTCGCTTGGATTTGAGTCTCCAATGAAATGTGTATTTCTAAGGTTTGGCACAGGTTAAAAAGGAATGGTGCCTTTTTCCATAGCATTTAGTTAAGTTTCAATCCTAGCCATGACCGTTTTTAATTCCTGATTTGATTGGATTAGAGACTGATTCATTTAAGCTTGAGAGTTCATGAATGCGGTCAATGCATCCTCCACATATGATCGCTTTGGTGGGGGCACATATGGTACATTCTTAGGTGCCCCAAAGAAGTTGTTTTGTGGGGGCACTTGAGGTGCATTGGGTGCATTAATTTTTGGTCCACTCCTCCAACTAAGATGGTTACGCTAATTTGGATTGTACGTGTTTCCCATTGGTTGCACAACTGGCCTTTGGTATTTATTTATAGCATTTGCTTGTCCATGCCCATACATGATATCTTGTACAACTGAGATTGTTGGACAATACTTTGTGTCATGGTTGGCACCACCACAAATGCTATAAAAATTACCTAAGGATGTGTTTGCTTTAATCGCATCAACCTTCCTAATTTCCAAGGCTTTAACCTTTCTAATCAATGCAGCAAATTTTGTATTAAGGTCGTCTTCCTCTCTTAGGATGTACATCCCCGCTTTCTCTCTAGGAATGGGTCTAGTTTGGTCCGTTTTAGTAGAGACATCCCATGTCTGAGTATTCTCTGATAACATGTCTAGAAAATCCCAAGCCTCATTATAAGCTTTGTCAAGAAAGGTTCCACTACACATCATCTCTATGAACTGATGGGTATCCATGGTGAGCCTCTTTTGGAACGCATCAATCAAGTGTCATGGTTTATAACCATGATGTGGGCAAGTGAGTAGAAGGTATTTGAAGTGCTCCAAAGCTTGGAAAAATTGTTCATTCCCCTTTTGGAAGAACGACATGATTTCCTGTTTCAGTGCATTTGTTTTGTGCTCGGGAAAGAATTTTAAAAAAAAAAACTCTCTACTTAAGGCTTGCCATGTATTGATGGTATAAGGTCTTAGAGATTTGAGCTATGCTTTGGCCCGATTCTTTAGAGAAAATGAGAATAATCAAAGTTTGAGTATATCCCTATTGCCATTATTTAGTTGTAATGTTGCAATTACTTCCTCAAAGTCCTTGAGGTGCAAGTAGGGGCTTTTAGAATCCAAGCCATGAAATTTGGGAATTAATTAAATCACACCTGATATAAAATCACACAGGGAATATAATGCAAGATGGTAAAGATGATCTCTCAGGGTGTAAATGTTCACGTAAAGTCCATGGTTGGTGTAACACATTCCTATGAACTCATTCTCATCCTCAAGAGGAGGATTGCGTTGATTTTCTCTATTTTGGATTAGAGTTACATCTGAAAAATTTGGATTTGCATTATCAAATAGGTTTGCCATGAAATCCAAGTGGTGTTGACTGCCTCTCCTAAATGAATGATCAAGGCCTGGGACTAGTCAACCTTCGGAAGAGAGTCGATTGTTTTGATCTCTACTGTAACGGGACATAAACCATTCACACTATGCAACAAATACCACTAATTCAAATAGCAAGTATGATACTTAAAATAAAAACATAAACTTAACCAACAACCCAGGTGGTAGAGCTAACCATGAAGGTTCAATCCACAAAGCAAAATAAATCAGCAACCCAGGCGAAAGAGCCAACCCTAAGGGTTCAAACCACAAAGAAAAAATAAAAAATAAATCAACAAAAGTAAAACTAATGTAGAAATTAAATTACACTAATCTGGAAAATAGATTCAGTGGATGATCTTTGTGATCAAACAACAACTGTAGGAAATAAATCAAAAAAAGTAAAACGAATGTAGAAATTAAATTACGCTAATCTAGAAAATAGATTCAGCGGATGATCTTTGTGATAAAACAGCAACTGTAGGACAACCATAGCACTTGGGTGATAAAATCTCAAGCAAGGCAACCTTATGTCACAATTAGTGCTTAAAAGACCCAATTAAATTTACTTTCAAAGTAAAATAGAAAATCTACAAAAAATTTGGATGTTTTAGAAAAGAACTTATCTTAGATACCTTGCACAATCTAATCTAACTCCGTCTCTTCTCGGCAATGACACCAAAAACTTGATTGCTTGCCTCTAGGTGCAAAGGTTCGTAAGTAATATCCTATGAATACAGGGTCGATCCCATAGGGAGATGATTTATGAGAATGAGAAAATCAAATGCAAAATTAACTAAGTAATGGAAACTAAACAAATGAAATGATATTGAAGGTTTTGAATGTATAAAATTCAATTAATTTAAAAACAACACCCAAGCTTCAAAGTTCCACAAATAGGTTAATGTTCCATAAGTCATGATGAATTTGATAATACAACTAGGATCTAAGCACTATGGTTAGCCTAATCGGAAAATAAAATAGTTTAAGTATTTTAATAAATGATATGAAAGATTAGAGAATCATGGCTTAGCATCATTGATATATACTCCCAAGCGCCAGTGATTTTAAGCATTCAATATCCATGCGATAATGAATCAAAGAAATGTAGCAGGTTGAGAATATCTTCCATCTAGGAAATTTAACTAATCTAAGTTAAAGATATCCATCAATATGATGATAGAAACATATGGATCTCACATGAGGATAAAAAACCTAAACCTAGATAATTGATAACATGCATACATCATTCATCTTATCATTAAAAACAATCAATCATCATAATTTATAAAATCATTAAACCAGTGTGCTTCCCTTCTAGCTTAGGCTAGAGGGAACTAGAAAAATATAAATAAATTACAAAATAGAAAAGCAATAAGAAAGAAATAAATGCAAATAGAAAAGATCTAAAAGAAAAAAATAATTTATAAAACTTTAATAATTTTTTTTTTGGGTTAGCTTGTTAGTACACACACTCCATGTTAGGCACCCCTGCTAGGGATCAATACCAAGACCTCAAGTGTTGGAACGAGGTATCTCCACTCAGTTTGCCAATTGAGTTATGGATCTAGTTGTTAATAAAATTGAAAACTCTTTAAAAACCCTAAATCTTACTCTTGAATGCTTTGAATGATGCCTAGGAATGCCATTAGAAGCCCTATTTATAAGTGGGGAACTCCCTCCTTCAAACTGATTTGAAAAATCTGGAAACCGCCTCAAATTTACTTAGTTTGCTAAAATAGATTTCACTTTGCGCAGTTTCCCAAAATAGACTTAACTGTACATAATTTCACAAAATGACCCAGAGTTTCATAATATGCTTTTTTAGAACGATTTCAGGATTCCTTTTCTTCACTTTAAATCTTTAATTCTCTTCATTCCTTACTTGATTTTCTTAGATCTTTGGCATATGAATTCTTTAATCTTGGTCTATTAAGATTCATCCCTTGCCTTGGTGATTCTTAAGCATCAAATCTCCTTTTCAATCCAAGCTCTTAATTTCACCTTGCAACACAAACATGAGTAAAATAGATCATTAAGTATTATCATGTTCATAAAACCAAGATATAAATAGGGGATAATATGCAATATTTGACCCTCAACAAAGAACATCTCCAAAAACTTCACGAGGATATGCATTGGTACTCAGTATCTCGTGAAGCACTTTTGTGGTAGATTCCACATGCAATGAAGACATATAGTTTCTTTTGTTTCTAGGTATCATTGAGTCACCACATAGTGTTCTGATCACTTCTTTCTAGACACTTGGATCATTTAAGCAACGATCAGTTGGTGTGACATGTGTAACTGAAAAATTCAGAAGTTGTCCCAACATCAAAGGAGTAATCTCCTTGGTTTGTTCATGTAGTTCATGTCGTTTGATGGAGGATCATCTTGAACATTATGACAAGAATTCAAGAATTGATAAACAAGGTCATATTGTATTTCTCCCCTTAAATAAAGAATGTTATCCCACCCCATTGATCCCAGATAAATGTCTATCCCGTATGGCTCTATGAGACCGGATTTAACAAATCGATCAAAGGTTTGCCCTAGCAGTAAAATGCGGATAAGGAGTATGGGTTCTGATTTTCTAGATATGGTTTCTCCTTTCGCATATTCCTTTCCCTTGTTCTTGACCATGTCGTGCTAAAATCATAAGTTAAAACAATAAGTAAAATAATAATAATAACTAATCTGAAAGGATGCTTGTATCCCCTAACTAAAATATGTTATAAGCACAGATTTTTTAATTAAGTACTTATAGATCATATAGTGAGTTCCTTTCAAAATAGCCCTTTCTAATTCTGTGTATTTGTAATTCAGTAGATTGTTTTGAAACACGATAGTATCCTTATAAGAGTTGATATGCGGTATGGAGTGATATAACTATTTTATCATCACAGTTCAACTCAAACCCCTTCGTAGATAGTGTGTAATGGGACAAAATTAATAAGGCCAAGATTTCATTTATTAGTCCCCTAAAGTATAAGCATCTTTGGAGAGAGGAAATCTCTTGAACCTTGAATTTTTTCCAGACAGCTTTCATCCACAATTTTTGCACACATAAAAAATTACAGTAATGTGCCTAGAGGGATTAGGGTTTTAGGAAGATGAGGCTCTATAGGTTTACCTAGATGATCATCCTCATTTTGAAATGCAAGTTTATGCTTAGATGTGATTGATTCTTTAATGTCATGTTTCTTCTCGGATCGGTTTTTCTCCAGACGAAGATGACTCCATTTTATGGATAATGAAGTGGAATGATAAAGACATATCAAGAGAAGATAAACCTAAGACAAATGATCTTAGTTTTTGAGATGTAAAGAGAAAGAACTAGGAGATACCTTAGATTTTGCTGATTTTGGCTCCACAATCCTTCAACCGAATTTTGGAAGAAACAAGAGATAGTCTAAGCAGAACTGAGCAATGAAGGATTTAAATAACTTAACGTGGCTCAATTTCGGTAGCACCGAAAGTAAGTTCGGTGTCACCAAAGTGTTCATAGAACTCAAAAAAAGATTTTTAAAATTGATTTTCCTACTATGCATAATTTAAAACAGGATTCCATGGTATGGTTGAGAGTGTGAAATCCTTCCATGGAATATTCAAAATGTTCAGAGGCTAAGAATCCTCATATTTATCTTTTAGATCAAAATGAACTAATAATTATTCATTGGAGATGGTTTATCAATAGGTAATAAACATTTAATTGCAATATGTGTATCAACCTTTTCTGGTTCAAGATAAGTATCGTAATATTCATGAGTATTTCTATGATACTTAATATATATGGAGTTTCGAAGGCATTTTTATCAAATTTCATGAAGAAATTATTAGTCAAGAATTTTTGTGAATTGATCCAAAAGTAATATGCTTTTAAGAGCACTAGAATCAATTTTAACTAAACAATATTTATTTCTTGATCAATTATATATATATATATATATGGCTCACCTTTACTTGACCCATTATCAAATATATCAAAAGATGGGTCGAGGTAACTTGTTGATTTACATGGACCAGATGCCACAAGGGCCTGAGTCATTTCCAGGGCACTTGTGTTTGTTTTGTGTTATCCATTTGGTAACCACTTTCTTTGAGCCAGAAGAATATTTCTTCGAGTGACTTTCAAGTGATTTGGATGTGACTTTGTAGTTTGTCTTGGAAGTAACATCAGATTTCTTTACCATAAGACATTCCCATTTGTAGTGTCCCATCTTTCCACAGTGATGACATTTAACTGGATCTTTCTAATTTGGAGTAGTTGAATTTTTCATCAGTGATGAGGTAGAAGAGGATTCTGATTCATATCCTAGGCCTATCATATTTTTGGATTTTCTTCCCATGCCTAGAAGTTTCTCAAATTTCTCATTGCTTTGAGTAAATTTTCAGGTTAGTTCTGCTTTTTTATCAGAATATTTTACTTCAATTTTTAATTTCTTTTTTTTTTTAATTTTTCAACTTTTAATTCTAGAAGTTCAATTTTCTTGATCAAATTATCAAAAGTTATGCTTCTAACTCTAGTTCCTCTCCCCTTTTTAATTTCCTCAAGATCAAGTTCATCTTCCTCATCCAAATTTTTGGGAATGACTGTAGTGGTGGAGGCCATGAGAATCTTCAGTGATTTTGTGTCTCCATCACTACTTGACTCTTCTAAATTTGTATTTGAGTCGTCAGTGTCATCCCAAGTGGCTGCCATACCTTTTCCTTTGGACTTCTTTATAAGGCATTCCGTGATGATGTGACCAAACTTTTTACGGTTGTAGCATTAAAGCTCTTTGGACTTATTGAATTTGCCAGTTTGGCACTTGTGGTCCAGTTGAGCTCCCTTATTGTTATATGGTCTTCCATGGTTCCTATTAAAGAATCTTTTAATTTTTTTAGCTAAGAGGGCAACTTCATCATCTCCATCTTCATTCTCACTATCTTCTTCCTCTATTGTATTCATGGTGTTAGAGATTTTGAGAACAATATTTTTGGATTCTGTGGGTGGTTTGAAGTGTAGTTCAAAAGTCTATAGGGAACCTATTAGTTTTTCTACTTTCATTTCTTTTATATTCCTACACTCTTTAATGGTAGTGACCTTGGAGTTAAAACATTCCAGTAGGGATCTCAGAATTTTCCTGCATATTTTGGGTACTGGAATTCTTTCTCCAAGTCCTCCCATGGAGTTATATATACCATTTAGTCTTGTGAAAAACTCCGTGAACATCTCATCTTTTTCCATCTTTATGTGTTCAAACTAAGATGATAGAAGTTGAAGCCTTGACATTTTTATTGTATTTGTTCCTTCATGGGTAGTTTCCAATAATTTCCATACTGCCTTAAAGTTTGCACACATATTTATTTGATGAAATACATCCGTGAAACTCTGTAGCAAATTGCATTCATGGCTTTGGCTTCACACATCCTCATCTCTTTGTCATACTAGGTCCATTTGGCCTTTGGTTTTGATTTGGTGATTGTTGTGCTATCCTCAAGAACAATTTAGTCTGTAGGTGCACTATATTCATTTTCAACAATCTCCCATACATCATCATCTAAGGCCTAGAGAAAAAATATCATTCTGGCCTTCCAATATGCATAGTTTGTACCATTAAAGATGGGTAGTCATGAGAGGAATGGTCCCTCTCCTTTGCCCATAATTCTTTCTTCGGTTAAGATCTTCCTCTCGATTGTTAAACTTTTTTCAGAGGAACCCTTCTTTGATACCAAATGAAATTGCGGTTTATACCACTGATACTGAAGAAAGAATTTGACTCAAGGTCCTAGAGGAGGCTGAATAGGACTTTTCAAATATTTTTGACTATTTAAGGTTCTCATTGCCTGCCTTAAATAATCATTCAATTTAAAGCAAGGCATTATAACTCTACTGGCTTCTAAGCCAGTTAGAGGTTTCAATCATAAAGGCTATTAAAGATATGTAGAAATAACAACTAGCCTAGTGTCCTGAGCTTGTGTGTGGAATGTGATTCCTATCAATTCATAGCATTCATTCAATTATGTATGAGAAATTAAAACGTTCAAGCACATATAAGCATGATTAAACAGATGCGTAAATGACAATTTTGAACACAAGCATTTATAGTGGTTCGGGTATGTGCTACTCCACTCCCGGCATCCACACTTAATCCTAGAGTGCACCGGATTTCACTACTAATGGTTTTAAAATAATACACTAAGGACACAAATTTTTGTTTTCCGCAAGAGCAAAGGCCCTCCATTAAGAACCCACGTTTAGGCCCACTAGCCAAGGTCCCACACTAGGCACCTATAGTTTAAGCCCACTGGCCAAGGTCCCACACAAGGCACCGACCGTTTAGGCCCACCAGCCATGGTCCCATACATGGCCCTACGTTTAGGCCCACCGGCCAAGGTCCCACATAAGGCACCTACGTTTAGGCCCACTGTCCAAGGTCCCACACAAGGAACCTAAACAAGTTTGTTGATAGCAAACTCTTTAGCCTCAATCCTACATGAGGAAAGAGACTAAGCTTTGAACTCTTAACTATGACACTTACTTGTCGGATAGCGTGCTCTTTTGTAGCTCATTTTGGGATGCTTAATCTTCACGCTCTCATGCTTGAATCAGCTTCTCGGTCTCCCCTAATTATGTAGCTTGGATTTACCTGTTTGTTTGGTTTCACGATCAAGAACCTTGCATAAGATGTACCTATAAAGGTGACCAAGGTAATATGAGTTGGTTGAATATTCTATCTAGGATAATGAGTAGATTTTCTAAGGGATTCAACCTGTGGATGCTCTAGAGTATTAAAAGGCAAAGGGTTTTCCTATTGGTTTGGCCTTTATACTCTAGAGAAGGCACGGGTTCATATTCTTCATTAATAGGAGCTTTGAATGCTCATAGGAGTGAAGGATCACAATGAAAAGAATATTAAACTCATATGAATAGAGTCTAAATGGGCTAGAATAAGCTTGGGATACACTAGAAACTCTATGATGTCTATTTTCACTAATTTTGCAAGTTTCTACAAGCCGCTTTTATAGATAAATAGTTCCAACATATAGAAAATGGCTAATTTACGGTGTTATTAAAGCCAACTCTAGTATCACCGAACTTGCTTTGGTGGTACTAAAATATCTTTCGGTAGTACTGAATTAATTTTCTAAGTTGCTGATTGAAAACAGTCTCTTTTGGTGGCACCGAACTTTGTTCTTCAGTGGCAGTCGATGTCACCAAAATATCTAGTCAATGACACCGAATTAACATTGTAATCTTGCTGGATTGTTTTGAGCACATTCGGTAACACCGTAGGCATCTTTAGTGGTACCGAAGGTGCTATTCGGTGGCACCTTCATCTTACCGATAGTGGATAGATTTTCCTGTTTTGTCCATTTAATCATTCACTAACTTGGGACTTGCTTAAGCCAAGACTAAAGGATAAAAACTATGAACTTGGAATTGGCTTTGAATAGATGACCTAAGTGGGTTTTTCTATTTGAGTTGGGATCATCTATTTGCAAGGTTAAGATCGTAGAAGCATTCCTTTGTCTTCAATATGGTTTCGATGTTTCTGATCCTGTTGCGTCGTCGGTCTTCATTTGCCAAGAACTCATCTGACTACAAGACACAACTAGTCATGTGATTACAAACATGTGTGCAAAATAAGTGCATTAACATTTACAACGCCATCCTTGGACGACCATCCCTTATTGTCATACGAGCAGTGTTGTCAACTTACCACCTCACAATGAAGTTCTCGACCGAGCATGGCATCGGACTAGTCTAGGGAGACCAGCAGGAAGCTCGCCAGTGTTATTCCACGGCTTTGAGGATGCCACACCACACGATGACCATTACTTCCCTCGATCCATGGGAAGAGTCGGTCGAGAGAGGGTGTCCAGTGGAAGACCTCGTTACCATCCCCCATGATGAATCTGACCCGACCCGTATTGTGCAGGTTAGCTCATCACTAGCCTCGACCCTGCGAGATGAGATCATGAACCTCCTTTAGTGTCATGCCGATGTTTTCACCTTGTCCCTCTAAGACATGCCCAACATCAGCCCAAAAGTCATCGTCCACAAACTGAACATCAACCCCAACCACCAACTTGGATAGACT
Source organism: Magnolia sinica (assembly GCF_029962835.1). NCBI lineage: Eukaryota > Viridiplantae > Streptophyta > Magnoliopsida > Magnoliales > Magnoliaceae > Magnolia > Magnolia sinica. The sequence goes on from NC_080589.1 coordinate 42,964,066, forward strand.
CGAGAATTGTGGTCCACTAACTGAACATAGACCCCGACCATAAGCCCATTCTGGAGAAAAGATTAGCTTTTAACATAAAAAGATACATTGCAATCAATGAAGAGGTCGGCAAGCTTCGTAAGGCTAACTTCATTGAGGAAGTACACTACCTCAACTGGCTGGCTAACGTGGTGCTGGTGAAAAAAGTAAGAGGGAAATGGAGAGTCTGCGTGGACTATACTGACATGAATATGGCCTACCCAAAAGATATTTTTCCACTACATCAGGTCAACCACCTAATGGAAGCTACTACTGAGTATGCACTCCTCAGTTTTACAGATGCATACTCAGGGTATAACCAGATCAGTATGCACGAGTATGACAAGTAGAAGACCACCTTCATCACAAACAAAGGGCTATATTGTTACTGAGTCATGCCCTTCAGGTTAAACAATATCGGAGCGACGTATTAGAGACTGGTAAACAAGATGTTTGCCAAGCAGATCGGGAAAAGTGTGGAAGTTTAGATTGATGACATGCTCGTGAAAAGCATCATGATCGAGGAGCACGTGGTAAACCTAAGAGAAATGTTCGGCATCCTGAGGAGATACTAGATGAAACTTCACTCAAGAAAATGTGTCTTTGGTGTCAACTCGGGCAAGTTCCTAAGTTTCATGGTCCACCAAAGAGGGGTCAAGGCTAATCCTAACAAAATTCGAGCCCTCACAGAAATGAGCTACCTAGCTTGATAAAAGAGATCCAATGCCTCACAGGCAGAGTGGTGGCACTGAACAGATTTGTATCATGGGCCATATACAAGTGCTTGCCCTTCTTTAAGTAGCTAAAGGGGAGTAAGAAATTGACTTGGATAGAAGAATGCTAGCAGGTGTTCCAATAGCTCAAGGCTTATCTAGGGTCCCCTCCACTGCTCTCAAAACATGTGCAAGGGGAAGAGTTACTGTTGTACCTAATTGTTTCACCAACAATAGTCAACTCGGCCGTAGTGAGGGAGGACGAGGTGACCAACGACCTGTCTACTACATGAACAAAGCCATGGCCAATGTAGAGACGCACTACCCAAAGATAAAGAAGTTGGCCTTGGCCCTAAACACATCATCCCGACGATTAACGCCATACTTCTGGGTACATAACATCATCGTCCCGACCAATCAGTCCCTCCATCAGATATTGCAAAAATCCCAAGGCTTCGGGCCGACTTGCCAAGTGAGCGATCGAGCTTGGCAAATTTGACATCATATATTGACCTTTAACAGCCATCAATGGGTAGGTTGTCACCAACTTTATCACAAAATTTACCTACCCTACAAACCAACCACCCATAGAGGGGATTGAGCAGAGCGCAACACCACAAACATGGACCCTCTATGTAGATGGGTCCTTGAATGCCTAGAGAATCAGAGCGAGGAATATCTTGACCTCACCCGACCAAGTCAAGATTGAGTACGCATTAAGATTCAGCTTACAAGCTTCCAATAATGATGCCGAATACAAGGCACTCCTGGCAAGTCTACGATTAGCCAAGGCAATAAAAGCCAAAATTTTGAAAATTTACAGTGACTCTTAGTTAGTGGTTAACCAAGTGACCACTAAATATCAAGTTAAAGGCGAAAAGATGATCGCCTACCTGACTAGGGTTCATTAACTACTTAAAAGAATTTAAGGAATAGAAAATGTACAAGTCCCAAGATCCGAGAATGCCAACGCGGACTCTTTGTCCAGGTTAGCCTATGCCATTGATACCGACCTCACTAGGACTATCCCGATTGAATTCCAACCCGAGTCGAGTATCCATCATCCTGACCAGAAAGTGACGCTCCTGCTAATTATGAACTAAGCTAGATGGATCCGATCGTATGCTACCTACAACAGGGCAAGCTGCCCAAAGACAAACTAGAAGCTCGAAAAACCAAATGTAAATGTACTCGATACATAATATTGGGGGATGACCTATGCAAGAAAAGGGTTCTCACTACCATATTTGAGGTGCTTACGACCGAAAGAGGCCAAATATGTATTGAGAGAAATCCATGAAGGTGTTTAAGGAAACCACTTGGGAGGGAGAGCCTTGGCGCATAAAGTAGTCCGACAGGGATACTATTGGTCTACTATGCACGAGGATGTTGTCGAGAGTCCAATATTACATATTGAACTCCATTTATATCTTGGTTTTATTAACATGGTACTACTTAATGTCCTATTTTACTCATGTTTGTGTTGCAAGGTGTATTTAAGAACTTGGATTGGAAAAGGTGCTAAAAGCATGAATTTGAAGCTCAAAGATCACCAAGGCAAAGAATGGATGTTAGGAGATAAAGATTGAAGATTTTAAGGTCTCAAGATTCAAGAAAACAAAGCAGCGAAGGAACAAAACCGAAAGAACAAGTGTAGAATACACATTTACTATGTCATCAAACACCGTTCGATGACATCAAGGTCACAGTCGATGACATTGAATTTATGAAGGAAAATTGAGTTGGTCGCTGGACAAATTGAAGACATTTTTTGATGACTCGAGAACTTGTTCGATGACTCAAAGCTTTGTTCGATGACATAGAATCTTCTGGGGAATTTTGGCAAAACTCACTGGACATATAGGGCACCATTTTTTATTACTCGAAGCACTCCTCAATAACATTGAAGATCTACTCGATGACATCGAAGGTCTCTTCGATGATATCGAATTTATTGAAGAAATTGGAATAACTGTCTGGACTATTTTGGACACATTATCAATTCCTCAAACAATGCTCGTTCAATGACATAGAAGGTCGCAGAGTCCGAATGAAGCTATACAAGTGCGGAAAAAGCACATATAAAAGACACCTTCGATGACATCGAACGAATTGCACCAAGTTATGCAGAGTTACGCAGAGTGCGTAAATTTAAGGGAGTTTTCAAATTTTTCCAAAGAGGTGCGAAAGGAGATATTTCACAACTATAAATAGGAGTCCCCAGAGCATCCCCGGGCACAATCCAGGCTTTGAGGAGTCGAGAAAAAGTGCAGAGAGGCATCACCAAGTGTTCTTCTTCTTCCTTAATTTTTCATACTTTCTTTTAGGGTTTTATTCCAATCATGTTTATAATTTGTTAAACCTTCTAGCTAGGGCTAAGAGATGAAGCTTGTAGCATGATGGGATGCTTTTTTTATTGCTTTGATTCATGTTTAAGTTGAACTCTCTTTGATTCTACTTTGATATTTAAGAAATACTTTCAGTTTTTAATGGTTTATTGTGACTCAAATTACAATAGATCTGTGATAGCTTTGAGTATGTTCTTTTCATATATTGAGATTGTGAAATTAGGAAATCTTGTTGTTCACCATCATCCCTTGGGCATGGTTGGATGATGGAATACCTTCTAATCTTCATGATTCTCTTATGTTTGTTTATGAGATTGGTATATCCTATTATCAGCCATTGTCTCCTGGGCATAGTTTTGTGATGGAATCACTTCCAGTTCTCACAACTCTCATCCATTGTGAATTAAGTCAAAGGAAGTTCAGATTTGGTTTTATTAAGATATCTTCCAACTGGATAAGATGGGACTCTAATTCCAATTATGTCCTTGAATCAAGCATAGATCTCCCTGATCTCTACAAGTGGATCCTTGGAAACCCTAGTTCCCACCTTTGAATTTCTTAAGTTTTTAATTAAATCTCTCACTATTACTCTCTACACTTCCATATTTAGGTTTTCATCTTCTTCCAGTTCTACTTCTAGTTGCTTTCAAAATGCTCACGAGGATAGTCCCTGTGGATTCAACCTCGGTCTCACCGAGATTATTACTGCATCGCGACCCTACACTTGAGGTTGTGAACAAGTTTTTGGCACCGTTGCCGAGGACTAACGATTGCATTTTTCTAAGATTAATTACTTTTGGAATTAGTTTAATATTAGAGTTTTTTATTTTCTATTTTTAGGATTAGGGTTTTTCTATTTTATTTTAGAAACTAACTTTGCTTTCTAATTCTAGGTTTCGAAACTTTCCTTTTCTGTTTTTAGAAACTACTTTTTAATTCTAAGATAGAAACTTTCCTACTTTCTTTTTAGAAACTATTTTTTAAAAAAAAACTTTCTATTTTCTTTTTTTTTTTTTAGAAACTTTCCTTTTTGTAGTTTTAGAAACTAACTCATCCTTCTATTTCTATTTTTTAGAAACTTTCTTATTTCCTTTTTAAAAACTAATTCACCTTCTTTCCTTTTCTTTTGCAAGATCCTAACATAGAACCTTCTAATTTGGTAACTTATTTCTAATTCTAGATTTCGATTTCCCTTCTTTCTTCTAGGTCTAGGTTAGAATCTGAAATTGAGGGCTGAGAGTATTTCATACCCAAGTAGGTCCATGACAACACTCGACGTCTTTTGAGTGAAGGAGGATTAGTTGTGGGGTTATCTATCCATCACAGGATTAGACACCACTCGAGATTCTCAAAGTTAATTGAGGTTATGGCTGTAAATCAGGATGAGAATGAGGTGTACCATGCACTCCCTCCTCATACTTTATTAGATTACTTACAACCGATGGGGGTGAGCACTCCTTCTTGTATGGTTTTCCCAAGAAACACAGGAAACATGGATATCAAGCATGGTGTGATCCAATTCCTTCCAAAGTTCCTTAAACTTGAATCTGAAAGTCCACACCTACACTTACAAGAATTTGACGAGGTTATAGCCACTTTATACTTTCCTAACGTGTCTGAGGATACGGTCAGGCTAAAACTCTTTCCTTTCTCCTTGAAAGAAAAAAGTTAAGACGTGTTTGCACTCACTACGTCTGCGATCTATTGGTACATGGAATGATATGATGAAGGAGTTGATAAAAAAATTCTTTCCATACCATAAGATGAACACCATCAGGAAGTCAATCATGAACTTTGCCCAAAAGGAAGACGAAACATTCTTCCAATGTTGGGAGCGGTTCAAGGATATCGTCAGTTCATGCCTGCAACACGGTTTTGAAACATGGTGCATAACAACCTTCTTCCACGATGGACTGACATCTTCCATGTACCAATTTGTCGAGACGATGTGTAATGGGGAGTTCATGAACAAAAATGTCGATGAGGTGTGGGATTACTTTGACAAACTCGTTAAAACCACACAATCATGGGACATCACTTCAAAACCTAGAACCACATCTAAGCTTGCTCAAGCAAGGGAGAGAGGTGAGATATACTTGCTGAAAGAGGATGATGATATAAATGTTAAAGTGGTCAGTCTCACAAGGAAGGTCGAGGCCATGAAACTTAAGAAGGATAAGGCTAATGAAGTTGTTTGCAGTATTTGTGCTTGCAACATACATACAACTGAAAATTGCCCAATGATACCTTCTTTTCAAGAAGCACTAAATGAGCAATCGAATGCCGTGAACAACTACCAAAGACCTTTCAGTGGACCCATCTCTAACACATACAATCCTAGTTGGAGAAATCATCCGAACTTTAGTTGAAGGAATGGACAAACTGCTACTTCCCAAGGATTCCTTAACCAATTCTTGAATCAAGGGAAACCTGAAATGGCCTAGCTATATATCCTAGAGGGGGGGTGGTGAAGAGGACTATGCCAAATAAAAATTTTAACAGTGGAATTTAAATAAAGGAATGATAACACTTTAAACAAATCACAATATGGAAATGTAAAGCAAACTCAAATAAAGAGATTGATACCAATGTTGTTCTAAGGACAACCTTGCACCATAAAAACTAAGGGTTTATAGCAGGACAACCTTACTAGAACAATTTGAATATCAAAACCTCAAACTGAAAGGAAATAAAGGAAATAGCAAGAAATAAATTCTAAACTATTACAACATTCCCAAAATGCTTGAAACATAAATATTACAACATTCACATCCACACATACATCCCACAAATCTAAATGACAAAAGATATAGAAATTAAATGAACCTTCAAACCACAAGACACAAAGAATTATAGTGGTTCACCTGTGTGTACACCAACTGTTCAACAACAGCCACACAGTTAATCCACTCCTAATATCCTCACACAGGGGATATCAGCGTTCACTGTCAAAATAGGTTTCACAGGTTCACCTAAAACCTTCACAATTGTGTCTTTTTAACTTGGGCTTACACAATCCAAAAACCTACTTTCTGAGTTTTCTGGCTCTCCTCAGATAACCAACACAATGAGATTTTTCTGGCCAATCTTAAAAGAAAACCAAAAAGAATAGAAGATTTACACAAATGTAAAATACCTGGATTTCTCCTTCTGTAGCAACCCGGTAGAACCAATTGGAGTAGAAGTTCGAATATAGAAGTTCAATATCCAATTCTCACTTTAAAATAGTTCTAAGTTCTAATTAATTTTAAATTAAACCAAATTGGCCGTAACTCTATTTGATTTTGATTCTAAGAAGATGGAATACAGCAATTCCTCTTTTCAAATAAGATTGGAATATAGGAACAAAATCAAATAAGAAAAGCTAACAAAAGAGAATATTAAATATGCATAATGTAGCTTAAAATGAACAGAAACTTATCTCAGAGTGGAGCCTTGAATTTTCTTGAATTGAGTTATGAAACTCTAAAATTTGTGTTCAATTTATAGATGCAAAAATCTCGTCTACGACTGGTCTTGGGAACCCTTCGACTGGTCGTAGAACCAATGGCATTTTGAATTTTTGAGCGCGATCTTAAAAAACCATTGCACGACTAGTCTTAGGATTTCTACGACTGGTCTTAGACCACCCACGACCGGTCGTATCTGACCCAGGACTGGTCATAGGAAACCAGGATTGGTTGTTGTAGTTCGAGTCATAGATCTAGGACTGGTCGAAGGATGAGTTGTGACCATTCCTACGACTAGTCGAATAGTCTCCAGAACTGGTCGTAGAATAACCAAAAAAATTTTAAAAATTGCAACAACTTAGGACTGGTCGTGGAATTTCTTGGACTGGTCGAACCAGTGCTAGGACTAGTCGAACAAGGTCCAAGACTAGTCTTAGAACAGACCAAATTCATATAAAAAGATTCAGTTTGAATTATGTGTATAAAATGACCTACCCTAAGGTCAATCTAAGGTCATTCATACCTGGGACATGAAGTATGAACATTGAAACTTCATTCTTTTAGATGAAGGTTGACCTTTGAACCTTATGAAGCTTGAGATCTCTACTTGATGTAGCTTGATCTTGAGATCTTCTACAGCTTGAAATTAAACTTCATCTTGAGTTGCACTTGAGTCTTGAAATGCACTTGAGTCTTGAACATACATTCTTCTTATCGATGTAGCTCTGAACATTGACGCTTACAAAAGAGGACAAAATACATGACCTTGCATTTCTTGAAGTCGATCACCATACTTGACTTGAAGCATTGTGATATCATGTCTTAAACACACACACACACACACATATATATATCAACATACAAACACAAGACACAGATAGAGGTTTTGGCACAATAAAATTTGACAACCAAAGGATCATGAGACCATAGCATTTACAAAACCTCAAGAGGATCCGGTCTGAAAACATATTCAAAACCAAGAGCTTATCACTCAGAGTATATTGCAAACCCTTCAAAATTTTCAAAGGCCATATAAGGGTATGAGACAAAAAATTCAGTTGGGAAAAAAGAGATTCCTACAGCCTAACCTTTCCCCAATCCTAAACCGCAATATGAAATAAGTGATCCAAGCTCTTCAAATCAAATGGAGCAAGCTAAGTCTATCATCGCACTTAGGAGTTGAAAGATAATTGATAAATCTATTCCGATAAGGGCTGAAAAGTCTAAGGACCCGGAAGTAGATGAAATTGATAGACCTAGCAACACTCCACAAGAGTTAGAACTAAAACTCTAAAGCAAGCCAATTGCACCATTCCCCCAACGGTTGATTGCACTAAAACCTCTCTCTAACTCTCAGGACATTTTAAAGATGTTAAAACAAGTAAAGGTCAATATTCCTTTACTGATGCGGTTAAACAAATACCTCCATATGCCAAATTTCTAAAAGTCTTATGTATGACCAAAAGATAGCAAAATATTCAAAAGAAAATCTTCTTAACTAAAAAAGTGAGTGCCATCCTAAAGCAAGATGTGCCACAGAAATACAAAGATCTCAGTAGCCCAACCATTGCTTGTGTAATTGGGAATTACCGCATAGAGCACGCACTTCTTAATTTAGGAGTGAGCATAAATCTGATTCCTTACTCAATCTACGAACAACTAGGTTTGGGTGAATTGAAACCCACCTGAACCACATTACAACTTGCCAATTGCTCAGTTCGTGTATCAAGAGGGATAATTGAGGATGTGTTGGTCCAGGTTGATAAATTCTACTACCCGGTAGATTTTATCATCTTCGATACTCAACCCATCGTGAACATGAACATTCAAATTCATGTCATTCTTGGTTGCCCATTCCTTGCTATAGCAAATGCAATCATTAATTGCAGGAATGGAGTTATGAGTTTTCTTTTGAAAATATGACATTGGAGTTGAATATCTTTTTTAATACGAGCAAACAGGTAGAGGATGATGATAATGCCCACGATGTTAAATTGATTGATTCTTTCATGGAGGATAGAACTCTGATGACCTTGTCCTCTGACCCTTTAGAGACATGCCTGGACCATTCCCATGATTTGGACAACAATATGATTAGGGAAACGGGGGTCATACTTAATACTGTGCCAGTACTTGAAGTTAACCAGTGGAGGCCACAATTTGAAGAATTACCCCAAACTGATGTAGCACCTCTACTATCTAACCTCAAGGCACTGAAGCTTGACCTAAAACCTTTACCCTCTGACTTGAAATATGTCTATTTAGGTCAAAATGAGACATATCCGGTGGTGATTTCTTCCCACCTTCAGCAAGAACAGGAGAGTATGCTCATTTCTACTCTCATTGAGCATAAAGGAGCCCTTGGATGGTCGATCGTGGACCTCAACAGAATTGACCCTTCAATTTGAACTCATCGCATTTATCTAGAGGATAATGCGAAGACCTCCCGACAACCATAATGTAGATTAAATCCAAATATGAAGGAAGTGGTTAAGGCCGAGGTTCTTAAGCTATTGGATGTGGGTATCACATACCCTATATTCGATAGTCAATGGGTAAGTCCAACTCAGGTGGTTCCTAAGAAGTCTGGAATCACCATCGTAGACAATGCTAACAATGAACTCGTGTCAACTAGAGTCACTACTGGTTAGAGAATGTGCCTCGACTGCATAAAGTTGAATACCATCACGAGGAAGGACCACTTTTCTTTGCCCTTCATCAATCAAATTTTGGACAGGCTAACTAGTTATTACTATTACTCTTTCCTTGATGGATATTCGGACTACAATCAGATCGAGATAACCCTTGAAGACTAAGAAAAGACTACATTCACAGGTCCTTTTAACACCTTTGCTTATCAAAAGATGTCATTGGACTGTGTAATACCCCCGCCACCTTTCAACGGTGTATGTTGAATATTTTTTCTAATATGGTGGAGCAATATTTAGAGGTCTTCATGGACGATTTCTCAATTTTTGGTCTATCCTTCAACGAATGCTTGGAAATTTTAAAAAGTGTGTTGAAGTGATGTGAGGAAAAGAATTTGGTACTGAATTGGGAGAAGTGTCATTTCATGGTTCGTAAGGAGATTGTCCTTCGACATAGCATCTCGTTCAAAGGAATTGAGGAGATAAGGCTAAGATTGATCTTATCTCTAACTTAACTCCACCCAAGAACATACAAGACATGCGATCCTTTTTAGGACACGCTGGATTTTATAAGAGATTCATAAAGGACTTTAGTCACCTCTCTCATCTTTTATGCAATCTACTTCAAAATGATATCCCATATGAGTGGACTGAGCAATTCCAGGAAGCTTTTACTAAGCTCAAGGGCATAATAACCACTGCACCTATCATACAGCCACCCAACTGGGGCCTTCCTTTCAAACTTATGTGCGACGCGTCTGACTATGCTTTTGAGGCAGTTTTAAGCCAAAGAAAAGAAAAGAGGCCCTACGTTATTCATTACGCAAATAAAACTTTAAATCATGCCCAAGTAAACTACTCTATTATGGAAAAGGAAATTTTAGTCGTAGTGTTCGCTTTGGACAAATTTAGGTCCTACTTGATCGAATCCAAGATCGTCATTTACACAAATCATGTGATGCTCAAGTATCTTCTTTCTAAGACTGATGTTAAGCCCCTCTCGATAAGATGGATCCTCCTACTCCAAGAATTTGATTTGGAAATAAAAGATAAAAATGGAGTAGAGAATGTAGTGGATGAATATCTTTCCCACCTTGATCTCTCTGATTCCCTTGAGACGACACATATAAATGACATGTTCCTTGACGAACAACTGTTTAAAGTCTCCCATTCACCTTGGTTTGCGGATATTGGTAATTATCTTGCTATAGGTTTCACGCTAATATATTGGACTGCACAAGATAAGAAAAAAAATTTCACCAAGGTACGTAAATTCTTCTGGGATAATCCATATCTGTTTAAATATTGCCCAGACCAAATCTTAAGGAGATGTGTGTCAAACAATGAACACCAAAGTGTCATCTCCTTCTGTCATTCTCAAGCCTATGGTTGTCACTTTTTTGCTAAAAAGACCACAGCCAAAATTCTGCAGTGCAGCTTTTACTGGCCCACTATGTTCAAGGACACTCAGGTGTTTTACAAATATTATGAGCATTGTCAGAAATTAGGAGTATTGCCCCATCGAAACATAATGCCTGTGAACCCCATTCTGATCATTGAAGCATTTGATTGTTGGGGCATTGATTTCCTAGGGACCATTCCCCCAATCTTTTAGAAATTTGTATATTTTGCTAGCCATAGACTATGTCACTATATGGGTTGAAGCGATCCCATGCCGAAATAATGATCATCAAATGGTCATTAAATTCTTAAAAGAGAACATCCTTTCCTGATTTGGAATGCCTCAAGCTATCATTAGTGATGGAAGTTCACATTTTTGTAATAGGCCATTTGTGAATTTAATGAAGAAATATAGCATCTCCCACAAAGTGAGCACTCCATATCACCCACAAAAAAGTGGGTAAGCTGAGATTTTCAATTAAAAAATTAAACACATCTTGGAAAAGGCGGTTAACCCTGACCATAAGGATTGGTTAATCCGATTGACTAATGCCTTATGGGCTTACCGTGCTGCATTTAAAACCCCTATTGGAATGTTGCCCTTTAGACTTATCTATAGGAAGGCTTGCCACTTGCCTGTGGAGTTGGAACATAGAGCCGACTGGGCTATTAAAAATCTGAACTTCAACTTGGACAACACTGGTTCGCTATACAAACTTCAGTTGAATGAACTTGAAGAAATTCGAAATGATGCGTACGAGAACTCGAGAATTTATAAGGACAAGATGAAGGTATTTTATGACCAATACATTCTTCAAAAATCATTCACACTAGGTCAGAAGGTCCTCTTGAACAATTCTCGCTTACATCTCTTTTTGGGCAAACTCCGATCTCGTTGGATCGGTCCCTTCACTATTATTAATGTTTATCTTCATGGGGCTGTTGAGATAAAGAATCCGAACAATGGCAATGAATTCAAGGTAAATGAACATCAATTAAAGCCATTTATTGAGAAATTTAATTCAAATGACATGTCCATACCTCTCAGTGATCCTGTGTACCAGGATTGATCTCCTAGTCTGATGGAGGTATAGGTAGGTTTATGCTTTCATAGGACTAGGATAGTTTGCTTATACTCTATTGAGTTTTGTTTGGTGCTAACTTATCTTCACACTAAGATTATTGGAAAAGCCTTAGATTCCTTCTTCAGGTATTACCTTTCCATCACTTCCTATTTCTTTTCATTGCCTCTTTTACATTGCATGCTTATTCTTTTACATTGAGGACAATGTAGAATTTTCAGTTGGGGATGGGGGATTAGGTAACCTAATTATTGTTTTCTTAATTTTGAGCAAAATTTTTAAAAATTTTCAATGTTTCAAGTTGAAATATGTTTGGGAAGCGATGAATTGTGTACTTAAGAATGCCTTGAGTATGATAAGATAGATATTGAATATTAAATTGCTAGAGTATAATTATCTAAGCAACTTATCACCTAAGTTCTTGCGCTCAGTTGATTAGGAGGTAGTTTGAATATCATGTTAAATCACAAGACATTCAATATTGCCTTCTATAAGATGTAATAGAATTTATGATTGTTAGTATGTAAATCATTGATAGATGGTGAGAATCGAGTCTGGAGAATTTTATCCACCTTAAAAGAAGAAAAGAACCAGTTAAAAAACAGGAGATCAACAAAGAGGTCATGAAAAAGAATAAAAAGAATGAAAATTTTGAAAAAGAAGGCAAAAATAAAAAGAAAGAATAAAAATTGACCGTCGATATAAAATAAAAAACTGGAAAAATAAGGAAAATAGGATAAGTTCGGAATCAATACTTGAGTTTCAAACTGATCTTGAAGTGATGAGCATAGCTAACAGGATAAATTGACAGTATTTGTATGGAAAGTAATTTGACTTTCACTGAGCACATTGAAAAACTTGATATACAAATTATACCTTAATTTAATGGACAAAGGACTTATTTGATGGGTTGCTTATGTGATTGGATTATAGGTTTTCAAAATCTCACTTTCATATCTTAATTCTATCCATTCATCCTTGAGTGCACAAATGATTATTTTTTGAAAAAGAGTTTTGACATTAAGCATTGAGATTTATTTTGTGCATACTTTGCTCGGGACTACCAAAATGCTGGTTGGGAATTATGTTGAAGGTCAAATATTGCATATTGGACCACATTTATATCTTGGTTTTATGAACATAATGTCCTATTTTACTCATGTTTGTGTTGCTAGGTGGATTTAAGATCTTGGATTGGAAAAAGTGCTAAAAGCATGGAATTGATGATCAAATATCACCAAGGCAAAGAATAGATCTTAGGAGACAAATATTGAAGATTTCAAGGTCCCAAGATTCAAGAAAACCAAGCAGAGAAGGAACGAAGCCGAAAGAACAAGTGTGGAATACACATTTACTGTGTCATCGAACACTATTCAATGACATCGAGGTCATATTCAATGACATCGAACATAGGTCGATGACATTGAATTTATGAAGGAAAATCGAGTTGGTCGATGGACAAATTGAAGACATTTTTCGATGACTCGAGAACTTGTTCGATGACTTGAAGCTTTTCTCAATGACATCGAAGACCTGCTCGATGACATCAAATTTTCTAGGAAAATTTTGGCAAAACTCGCTCGACATATTGGGCATCATTTTCAATTACTTGAAGCACTCCTCGATGACATCGAAAATCTGCTCGATGACATCGAAGGTCTCTTCGATGACATCGAATTTATTGAAGAAATTGGAATAAATCCCTGGACTGTTTTGGACACATTTTCGATTCCTCAAACAATGCTTGATGACATCGAAGGCCTCTTCGATGACATCGAAAGTAGATTCGATGACATAGAAGGTCACAGAGTCTGGATGAAGCTATAAAAGTGCAAAAAAAGCACGTATAAAAGACACCTTCGATGACATCGAAGCCTGTTCGATGTCATCGAATGAATTATGCGAATTTATGCAGAGTTATGCGGAGTGCATAAATTTAAGGCAGTTTTCAAATTTTTCCAAAAAGTTACAAAATAAGGTGTTGCACAGCTATAAATAAGAGTCCTGAGGGCATCCCTGGGCACAATCTAGGGTTTGAGGAGTGGAGTAAAAGCACGGAGAGCCGTTGCCAAGCATTTTTCTTCTTCCTTAGTTTTTCATACTTTCTTCTAGGGTTTTAGTTCCAATCATGTTTATAGTTGGTTAAACCTCTTAGCTAGGGCTAAGAGGTGAAGCTTGTAGCATGATGGGATGTTTTCTATTACTTTAATTCATGTTTAAGTTGAACTCTCTTTGATTCTAGTTTGATATTTAAGAAATACTTTCAGTTTTTAATGGTTTGTTGTGACTCAAATTATAGTAGATCTACGATAGCTTTGAGTATGTTCTTTTCATGCATTGAGATTGTGAAATTAAGAAATCCTGTTGTTCACCATCATCCCTTGGGCATGGTTGGATGACGGAATCCCTTCTAATCTTCATGATTCTCTTATATTTGTTTTTGAGATTGGTATATCTTATTGTGAGTCATTGTCTCTTAGGCATGGTTTTGTGATGGAATCACTTCCAGTTCTCACAACTCTCATCCATTAAGAATTAGGTCAAAGGAAGTTCAGATTTGGTTTTACTAAGATATCTTCCAACTAGATAAGATGGGACTCTGGTTCCAATTGTGTCCTTGAATCAAGCATAGATCTCCCTGATCTCTATAAGTGGATCCTTGGAAAACCTAGTTCCCACCTTTAATTTTTTTTTAAGTTTTTCATTAAATCTCTCATAATTACTCTCTACACTTCCAGATTTTGGTTTTCATCTTCTTCTAGTTCTACTTCTAGTTACTTTCAGGATACTTGCGGGATTAGTCCCTATGGATTCGACCTCGGTCTCACCGAGATTATTACTACATCGCGATCCTACACTTGGGGTTGTGAACAAATATCAAGCGATTTGTGAGAAAATGTGACAAGTGTCAGCACCTTGCAGTGGTACTGCGACAACCGCTCAAGTAGCTGACCCCGATAAGCGAGCCTTGACCTTTCGCATAATGGGGAATCGACATCTTTAGACCTCTGCCGACCGACAAGGAGCATACTAAGTTCACCATCGTTGCAATCGATTACTTCACAAAGTGGGCTGAGACTGAGACCTTAGCTTGAATTATCGAACAAAAAATGGTCGACTTCATTTAGATGAACACCATCTACAAATTCGACATACCCCACACCATTATTATCAACAATGGTAGGTAGTTTGAAAATGCCAAGTTCTAAGGAGTGTGTGAGAAGCTTGGCATTTGCAACACCTTCACCTCACTTCAACACCTGTAAGCTAATGGCCAGGTGGAGACAATCAACAAAATCATTAAGAGCCACCTCAAGACCAAGCTCGAGAAATTCAAAGGAGCTTGGGTTGAGGAGCTACCACATGTCTTATGGCCATATCGGACCACTACTTGAACAACTACTAGAGTGACCCCTTTTCACTAACCTTCAATATAGAGATAGTGTTCCGGACCACTACTTGAACAACTACTAGAGTGACCCCTTTTCACTAGCCTTCAATATAGAGATAGTGTTCCTAGTGGAAATCAAGATGCCCTCGGGCCGAACTGAATTGTTCCGACCAGAGGAGAACGACGCATAGATGCTACTAAGTCTTGATCTAGTAGAGGAACTCAGAGATAGTACACAGGTGAGGATCGCTGCTTACCAGTAGAGAGCTACTTGGCACTATAAATCAAGAGAGAGGCAATGAAGATTCAAAGTGGGATACTTAGTACTTCGAGAGGTCTCCCTAAGCACGAGGGAGCCCGGCTCGGGAGCCTTAGGACCGAGATGGGAAGGCCCAAACAAAAATCATCGATATAGCTCGACAAGGGACATATCGACTAGAAGACTTAGAGAGACAAGCTCTACCTCATCATTGGAATGCAAAGCACTTGAAGATCTACTATCAGTAGAGACTGATCAAATTGAGCTCTATAAGCCCCTCAAGCAAGCTAATTTGACAAAATACCTCAAGTGTTGATTACTTGTACAAAGCTCTTATAAATTAAAAAGCATATTTTTCCTACATGAATGATCTACCATCTATAAGTGACAAGCGCAATGGCTAGAGAACCTAGAAAAAGGCAAAACCCAAGGAGACACCCTTCCAACTACGAAGAACTCAATGGCTAAGAAGCCAAGGAGAGGGAGAGGGTGAGAAAGGCACCCTCCAACTGAACTTGTTGTCCTGATAAGGTAACAAACCCAAGGGGCACAACCCAAGGATGAACAGTCGACACCAATAAATATTCCCAAGGAGACTCCTAAAAGGTCCAACCCCTTCTATCTTCCACCATCTCACTCCCGAGCTCGAGCAAGTCAAGCTCGGAAGTTTGGGGGGGCGAGAAGCATACACACAAACAGAGGCAAGACTTAGGCAGATATACAAACAAAAGTCTTTTTATTAATAAAGAAAATAAAATCCTCAGAAATAGATTAAAAAACTACAAAAATTCCCTACATTTGAGGTCCCTTTGGCTCGGTGGTGACCTGACCAGTGGTGACTTCGGCCATAGCAGCAACATTCTCTGCTGAGCATGCCTCTTCATCTAGCCACGATAGGCTAAGCTTGGAGAACCGCCCCTGAATCTCTTCTTGGAAGTTAGCGAAGCTGGCGTTAAAGACCTCCTCTAACTTCACCTAATGGTCCTTAGAAACTTTGTAGGCTTCCACCGTCGCCGTCTCTCTGGCCAGGATACCAGCCTCTACCTCGGCTACCCTGATCCTTGCCTCCTCCACCTTGGCCTCTAGCTCGGCCTTCCTGGACATCAACGTAGCACTTCGTTGACGTTCCTCCACCAGCTGAGACATCTTGGCCTCCCACCCCTCCTCAAATATGCGAAGGGCATCGCAAAGTGCCTCTAGAGTCACCGTGGGCATCACTAGCTCCTGGGCCTTCGCCTCAGGGTTGGTCTGAGATGTGTTAGGCAGGCAATCTATCTCCTTAACCCAAGCCATCAGGTCAAGAGAAAATTGTTTGAGGTTTATGATCCCAAGGGCCTCTTGCAATAGAGAAAAGACCAAGGTTAGTATAAGAAGAAAAAATCTACACTCTCTGGGCTACCAACATACCTTGATGGTCAAGTTTGCCACCGCTAAAAATAACCTCTTTAGATGTAGAGACAACAAGTATTTTAGTTCCTTCTCAGACACTTGGCCTCACCCCCAGCTCAGGAGCACGACGAGATGCCTTAGAATTTAGGAAGACAAGGGCCCCCCCATAATGGCCTTCTCAGGGGGGCCAAGCTTTGGTGCTCGAAAGCACCTCTGATTAGAGTTGTACACTAGTTGAGTTAGCTCGGTCAGCTCACTTGACTCACCTCAGAAAAGCTCAACCCACCTTGGCTCAAGACTATATTTGGACTGAGTCGAGTTAATTTTTTGGGCTTGAAACAAATTTAGAGCCAAATTTGAGCTTGCCCAAGCTTGAATCGACTTAGCTCGAACCCCAACTCAAATCTACTCGAATCAAATTATCTCAATGACTCAATTATTTTAATATTGGTGTTGCTCACTGAATGTTTGATCAAATGACTCAATGAAGTGTTATTTCTTGGACTATCATCATATCGGGTGAAAAGTCGAGCTATCGATGTCCTAGAGAGGGGGGGGGGTGAATAGGACATTACCAAATATTTTGATATAATGCAGAATAAGTAAACAATAATTCTCAATTGCTTGGAGTATTGAAACCCTGATTCTAAATAGTTCATATGACAACCTTCACCTAAAAGATTTAGGGAGGACAACATTATTTCATGACGTCTATGAGATCAATCTTTCAAACTAGCAAGAGATAATAAAAAAAAATAAAGCATTCACAATAACAGATAATCAATTACATCTAATGCTTGAGGAGTTATAGTGGTTCAGTTCTTAAACCCACACCTACTCGACTCCCAAAATTACTACCCTCGTAATTTTGGCTTTCACTATTTCAAGGTTTTCACAGGATCACCTTAACAACCTGATACAGTTCTTGTGATTTTCATGGGCTATCAGAACAAAACCCACATTGTGATTTTCACAGGCTCACCACAAAACAACCTACTGAGATTTCCGTACTATCTCTAAAAAACCCAAATGAAACAAAAGTAAATACAACGTACTTATTTTTAAATGCCGATTCGAAGATGTAACCAAGTCTTAATTACAACGATCTTCTTTCTTGGGGAATTGATGTAGCAGTATATGTTCAACTTGAAAGAATAAAAAGGGATATGCAGTATTTTCAATAAAATAAAATCCTAATGATGCAAATTCAAACCTCTGAATCTCAAGTAAAGTATGAAGAACTCTCTTAAATATGATTTTAAAACTAACTTGAGAAAGATAATAGAAATGTTAAACAAATATTAGAGTTACCACACAACTAGCTTGAAGATGGCCTAAATTTCTCTCTGACTTTGACAATGTTATTCACTAATTTTCGTTGTTGAAATGAATGAGAGAATACCTCTACTTATAGCTAACGGATTTGGAAATTCTGTCAGCCTGAAAATTAGTTCGGCTGGCCGGATTCCAACGATTGCTTTCCAATGGCTATCAGATTTTGTGGGATAAGATAAATCATAAATTTGGTTGGCCGAATCTCCAATTCGGCTGGCCGAATATAGGGTTCGACTGGACAAATCCCACTGAATTTCAAAGAAACCTATTACTGAAAACTTGACCCGCGAACTTACGGGCTGGCCCAATCCCAAGTCAGGCTAGCCAAACCCAAAGTTAGGCTGGCCGAACTTAAAGTTAGTCTAGCCAAACTTGTGTTCACAACCCTAAGTGTAGGGTCGCGATACAGTAATAATCTCGGTGAGATCGAGGTCGAATCTATAAGGACTGAACTTGTGTGTCATCTGAAAGTAACTAGAAGTAGAACTAGAAAAGATAAAAACCTAAATCTGGAATATTTGAGAGAATAATTGTGATTAAAGTAACTAAAACTAGTGAATTTAAAAGTAGGAACTAGGGTGTCAAGGATCCACTTGTAGTAATTGGAAAGCTATCTTGCATGATTCAAGGATATGACTAGAATCAGAGTCCTATCTTATCCAATTGGTAAGAAAAGATTTGTCAGATCTCTGAACTTCTCATGGATCTAATCATCAATGGATGAGAGTGGTGAAGATTTGGAAGTGATTCCTTCACCTAACCATGCCCATGAGACAAGGTAAACAATAGGATTTATCAATCCCAGAACCAATCATAAGAGAATTGGAAAAGTTAGGAAGGATTCCGTCACCCTACCATGCCCAAGGGACGATGGTGAACAACAGGACTTACTAATTTCACAATCTCAATTTAGGAAGAGAATATATCTCAAGCTATCCTAGATCTATTGTAATTTGTCACAACAAACCATTAAAAACTAAAAATATTCCTTCATAATCAAACTAGAATCCAAGAGAGTTCAACAAAACATGAATCAAAACAAAGCAAACATCTCAATCATGCTATAAGCTTCACCTCTTAGCCCTAGCTAAGAGGTTTAACCAACCATAGACATGATTGAACTAAAGACTCTTAAACAAAACAAAAAGACCAACTAAAGAGGAAGAAGAACTCCCAGACGATGGCTCCACCCTTTTGCTCCACTCCTCAAACCCTAAAAAATGCCTAGGAACATCCTAGGCACTCCTATTATAGTTTTACAACTCCAACTTTCACACCGAGTTGGAAAAATCCGGAATCTGCCTTAAATTTTCACAATTCGTGTGTTGTCTGTGTAACCTTAGACTGGTCGAGGACAACCCTCGACTGGTCGAGGATGACTTAATTTTAGAGGATTTTGTCGCTGGTGTTCGAGTCGAGGAATCCTTGACTAGTCGAGTAGGGCCAGGACTAGTCGAGGTTCACAGAAATTCACTTCAAAACTTCGATTCTCTTCATTCTTAACTTAGTTTTCTTGGATCTTTGGCATGTGAATTCTTCATTCTTGGTCTTCTAAGATCCAATCTTTGGCTTGGTGATTCTTGAGCGTTAAATTCATGCTTTTAGCATCCTTTTCAATTCATGCTCTTAAATTCACCTTACAACAAAGACATGATTAAAATAGAACATTAAGCATTATCATGTTCATAAAATCAAGTAATAAATGAGGGATAATATGCAATATTTAAGTCTCAACAACTTGCAACATATTTTTTGAATGTTGTTGTATACTTGCCTGAATATTGTTAGGCTAGCCGAATTTCATTAGGCTGGCCGAACCAGAAGTTGGGTTGGCCTAACTTCAGAGATTACATATTATATTTTCAGCCATGATATAAAAACACCCAACCTAGGGTCATTCTAAGGTTTATAGCCCCTAATGGTTGACATATACAAAGTGCTTCAATCTTGAACCATGCAATGTCTTTAAGGCTTGAGATGTTGAGTCGACCTTGAGATGTCGAGCCTATCTTTAAGTGATCCTCATGAGTTACTGAAGAGTACTGGAGTGTGGTTGTAATCCATTTAGAACTACGAAATTTAACAACACTAAGTGTGCTTTAAATATAAGCACTTACATCAAGGTATTCTCGAAATGAGCATTTGAGGGAAGTTTGAAGAAACAAATCACCACAAAAAAAAAAAAAAAACTTTACATTGTAGGATTGCCCTCATATCATAATAATTATGCTACTCATTGAGTGTTTAATGAAATGCCTACAAAGTACTTTACTATTTTACATTCAAAGTGTGGGAGATTGAAGATGTATTCTGTGTTTAAGAAAATGTCGCACAAGCTTGAACTCGACTTGAGCTGGCCCAAGTTGCTGATTGAACCAAGCTGAGCTGGCTAGTCAAGCTCGAGGACCAAGTCAAGCCAAGTTCGAGCTGGGGTTGGTTGCTAGCCGAGCCAAGCCAAGTTGTGCCAAGCTTGAATTGGTTCAACTCGTGTGCAGCTCTACCTTCAGTACCCTGAGTCTCCTCAGTTTGAACCTTCTTAGCCCTTGGGGAGGGCACGTGTAGCTCGATCACTTCAACTGGAAGATCGTCAAGAGGCGCAGCAGCGGCACCCCCTCCGGACCTAGTCGAGTATGCTGTGTGAGCAGCACTAGCAGGAGCCTCGCTTATCGGTGGGTCGGAGGTAAGGGCGACAATTCTAAGAGGGGTGGCAAGAGGAGCTAAAGGGGTCGCCATCTTCCATATGCCCTTCTGCCTCTCTAGCTCACCCTTGGACTAAGCTTCCTCTTCCGGGTGTAACACCCCAAAATTTCACGGCCAGAGTTTATACTCATGTACAAGAAATTCGGGTGTTAATAATTAAATGACTTAGATGCTTTAAAATCTCACCTAGTTTTTTTTCTTCACATCTAGTTACATTCATGAAGGTAACCATTCATGAAAGTAAAATCAACTATGTTCATTATTCCATTAGAGTAAAAGAATTCAACAAATCATCAAATGCCCTCTTAATGGGAGGTTATTACATTATCAAAGTTGGCAGTGGAAAATAAATAAAACTACTAATGCATTATTCTTCTTCTCTATTTGAACCAGTCTTTCACAGAACGGTCGTCCTCCTTTACATCAATCGGGAATTCACCTGCAATATCTGTACGGTTGGAGAGGGTCAGCGCCTTACTCATAGTGGTGGTTGTCCTTAAAAGTTTATAATAATTTAAGTTATTTATAAGAATAATAGAAGGGTTCTGATACATCTCGTACTCCACAAATACAAGTGGTATCGGTATGCGCAAACATTCTATATGATATGCATGCCTTGCAAAGTATGTGCAGTTCATCACACTCAGTAATCATGATCACAATGTGGAAAGTAGTTTAAAGATATCCGGCTAACTCCGCATTTTCACACTACAGAGATTCGTTGGCGTGTCCAACGTTAATGTGGATTTATGCAAACATATCAAGGCGACACAACAACGCGATTGAGGGATTTATGTGACAGATGTGTTCATGGAGTGACTATTTGCGACATCCAATCTCGAGAAGTGATGTAACACGCATGACAATTTACTTATATCAATTGTGCACCACTCACCAACCCATGGGATTACATGCCAACCAAGAGGGCCGCTACCCGAAACACATTACGTCCACGATATTATACTGATTGCTAAAAGCAGGATACCCAACATGATACTTGCGTGCAAGATAATATAATGATGTGAATTATATAACACTGTACATATGGTGAAGATAAATAATAAATAAATCTTACAACATGTGAGAGAGATGTAACAAATTAAATTGCAAATTTTAAAGGCAAAACCGTCACCAGTTGAGTCAGATCACTTCGTAGGGTTGTTGGACTTGAGGTACACACCACAGGGTCAAATTCTATCATGTTTAACATAATTAGTATAATTAGATATGAATACTATACGATTTGTACGGTTAAGATCAAGATCTGAGGGTTTTTATCTTATCGATCTAGGGTTGTGGTCTAAGTTTAGGTTTTTAATGATTTAAATTCCATAATTGGTAAGATAAATTTTTTTAAATAAGAAACTTGCCCAAAACTGAACCATAACCAAGAATCAACTCATTTCGAACCATGGGTTCAGTTTGACTTGGTATTTAAGTAATCCACACATGTTTGAGATCAAATTTAGATGGAAGTTTAACATTTATGGAGGATTACAAATAAAACCATGTGTCAACCTACCTCTGTAGAAATTAGGTTCAGCTAACAAATCTCGAGATTTAACGATTTTCCTTTACTGAGCCAACTTGGTTCAACTTGACTAGTAGCCATGTCACGCCCCAAATTCGGAAGCCGGGCTCACAAAATTTTCGATCGCCGAATTCGATGCCGACAGCCTCCGTAGTACCTCATTCTCGGCTCCCAGGGCTCATACGTCAGATGCCGATCTTGGGATCCTACAAGGAAGATTTTCAACATGAATTTATCTCATAAGAAGCATAACCACAAGTATACCCAAATCGCAAGAACAACATCATCATCACATATCCACTAATATAAACAGTTGAATACAATGCTGAAAGGGAAATACATATGTCAAAAATCAAAGCTCTAGAAGTCCGCTGCATGCTCCAAGCTCAACGTTGCTGCGACCTAACACCACTTGCACGCATCTATCATGCATAAGCTTATAGAAAGCTTAGAGGGTGGTGAAAGTGTGTGCACAAGGTAAGTGCCAAGTAAGCAATATCAGAGTAATCAGAGTAAGCGGAAATACTGACAAGGTCATAAATCATACGATATCGGAGTAATGCAAAAATATGCTGATAGGCCCATAAATACTATCAGCCTCATCCAGGCTATGCGATGTAAAAATATAATAAACTAATATCATATACTGAGGAAATAATGTTGATCAACTAAGCAATGCGGAGACATAGTAAGCAAAATATCATATACCAAGTCCACGAATACCATCAACCTTAATTAGGTTATGTAATACAGAAGTACAGTAGACCAAATGTTGTGTTGAGGATGTAATGAAATATGTGATACGAATGAAATGACCAAGCTAGAGTATGGAGTCGGGATGATAGTACGTAGTATCGCAGGCTACGGGGTCCATCACAAAGGACTTCAATCCAAACCAGTCCCATACCTAAATTTGGATAGTCAGACTCAATGTGGTAAACTCCTAATCCCAGGTTATTCGTGCGCCCCAAATGAAATCCTGGCCATTGCGAAGGTGCACGTAATAAATAGTTGCGCACCACCAGCCCGAGTGGATAGTGAATGAATGAATGAATGAGTATGCAACTCATGCTCAATAAGTCCACATATTAGCACCGTACATCTCTGGGATCATCACCAGGGTCTATTACACTCTACACCAGCATGTCACCCCTATCTAAGCGCACAACTAGGTAAGTGGAAGAGACCTCACTATCCGCCTGCCAATATTAGGCCCGGCTCGTCAATAGCGGACCCATTCCTGAAGCTGGTCAAACTCAACCTAGATATTGCCCCCTCACTCGAGGGGGTAAGGTCACACCCTCTCCAAACTGACCATAACATAGTGGGAGACATGGCCTACTGGTATATGGCCCTTATGCGCTCATATATATCCACTTGGTCTAGACGTTAGGGCATCCTTTGGTACCAAGAGGGTTTAGGAATTTTCACCTAGGGCCATCTATGACAGCCCGATGCTAATAACAGATTTTTGGTGTCCCATCTGGCCATCCACGATATGCCTGTGGAAGCTACAACCCTGATGTCGTTAGGGTGTGCAGTAATCATAACACATAATGTAAGATGCATGAGTCATACAATCCAGTCATACATCAATCATGTGCATACCGTGTGCTTATGTGAGACAATCTCTGCCTATCAGGGAGTCTTATAACAGCATGCCCAATGACATATGCAATGGCCAAACACATCTCATAACAAACATGCAGATGATGTGTATGAGCATGTATCATGATGCTATGTGTCACATACTCATAATCGACATCGATAATCGGCCTCGACAATCAGAATCGGCCTCGACAATCGAAATCGGCCTCGACAATCGGAATCAACCTCGGTAATCGAAATCAGCCTTAATAATCGGCCTCAAGAATTAGAATCAGCCTCGATAATCGGAATCGGCCTTAATAATTGGAATCATCGTCGACAATAGGAATCGACCTCTATAATCGGAATCGACCTCAATAATCGAAATCGGCCTCAACAATCAGAATCGACCTCGATAATCGGCCTCGACAATCAGAATCAGCCTCGGTAATCGGAATCGGCCTAATAATCGACCTCGACAATCAGAAACGGCTTCGACAATCAAAATCGGCCTAACAAAGGGCCTAAGGGAAGGTCACAATGTGGACATTAAACCATCATTGCCCATCAATGTGGACATTTAACCAACATTACTCCCAAGGAGTGGCCCACATACAGCCAAATATATCGTGGGCCCATGGCCTCACACAAAGGCCTAATATACATCGCAATAGGGCCCATACAAGGGCTACAAAAACATCACAATGGCCATGCCATATGGGATGAAAATACATCTCATTGGGCCTTACTAAATGGGCCAAAAATACATCACAATGGGCCACGACATATGAGCCTAAAATATATCTCCATGGGTCACGACCCATAGGCCTCAATACATCATGATGGGCCGCAACCCATGGGCCTCAAATACATCAAGTGGGCCGCACCAATGGGCCTTATATACACAACAGGTGGGCCCTACACATGGGTCTCATATGCATCAAATGGGCTACATATGTGGGCCTCGAATACATCAAATGGGCCACGTGTCATGGGCCTAATACATATCACAATGGGCCTTGCCCATAGGTCACGAATACATCACAATGAGCCACATGACATGGGCCACACATACAACACAATGGGCCTTAACAAATGCGCCAAAAATACATCACAATGGGCCTCATCATATGGGCTGGAAATATATTAAATGGGCTACAAGACATGGGCTGCAATTGCATCAAGGTGGGCCTTAACGGATGGGTCACCAATACATCAAAGTGGGCCTCATGGACGGGCTACAAATACATCAAGGTGGGCTGCATTTATGGACCACACCAATGGGCCGCACCATCTACAAGTGGGCCTCGTCTATGGGCCACAAATACATCCGGGTGGGCCCCAACGCAAGTGCACTGCACATGTGCTGACACATCAGGTGGGTGGATCTCCACCGTGCAGTTCTACTGGACGGTACAGATATAATAAATACATCATGGTGGGTTCCACGCGGTGGACAGATGGATGGCATGGATATACGGCACATGCATCAAGGTGGCCCACGTCCATGTAATGGATAGTGTGAAAAAAACCCATACATCAGGGGGGTATAAAACACATACACTGAGTGGGTCCCACCATCCAAAGTGCTGGACTGTGTGGATTACAAAATATACATCACGGTACGCCCCATGTATAGCGTCCAGGTGGACGGTATAGATGAAATGCTGGGGTCTGGGAATAAGATACATATATCATGGTGGGTCACACCGTCCTACATGCAGGGATGGTGTGGATGTGATCAGACCCACCGAACTTGCTGATTCAATACAGCAACTATATAGCAGCAGTGAGGTGCTCCAGCCAATCGGCTTCCCAAATGGGTGGGTCCCACGTGGGGCCCACCACATGCATATATATAAGATTATATATAATATTATATTAAAAAAAAATTTGCAACGTCTGGAGGCTCTGAACGCCTAAAATGGACAGTGTGGATTTAAACCATACATCAAGGTGTCTACTCTAAGCTCATGCCCATCCCAGCTAAAAGGATAGACGGTGTGGATGGAAAACATCCATCGTGGGGGTCCACGTGCTGCACTCAGCATGTCACCAAGGTGGGCCCCACGTCCCCTTGCAAAACGGTTGGACGGTTTGGATTTAACACATACATCGTGATGAGATCACAGAACTTGCTAGTGTCCATCCAGCAGCCGCTGCTGCTGGGATCTCCACGTGGCTGGAGGTGGATGGCCAGAGTAAAACACATACATCCAGATGTGGCCCACCATCCAGATCTGCTGGACGATGAGGATCTGTACATACATCACAGAGCAGCCCACATGGCAGCGGGTCCGCAAGTCTCAAAAATGGACGGTATGGATAAAAACCATACGTCATGGCAAGGCGGGTCCCACCGTCCCAGATAGTGGATGGTGATGATGAAGGCATACATCATGGTGGGTCCCACGTGGGGCGCACATGATATAATATTATATTATTAAATAATATATATATATAATATATATACACCACCATCTAGCATCCAGAAATGCTGGACGAACGGCTTGGAGGTTGCACACGTGCAACGAGTGGGGCCCACGTGATGTCCCACCACCTGCAAGTGTGACACGTGCAGGGTTGGCCTCACATGGATGGACGGCGAGATATAATCACATACATCTTGGTGAGTTTCCACCGTCCAAATCACTGGACGGTGCGGATGCTAGGCATATACATCACGATGCGCTCCACGTCCAGCATATCTGGACGGTGGATGTAAGGCATATACATCACGGTTGGCCCCACAGCATGGATGAAACACGTGCATCATTGGTGGACCACACATCAAGAGAGAGAAAGAGAGAAGGATCGGAGTAGCGGAGGGGCCCCACCACTATGGGCCCCTCATGATACAAATCATACATCAAGATGGGTCCCACTACATGTGGACCCTTAAATCATCAAAGATCGAGATGATGAACACCCACCTTTATATCTCCTCTTCCTGCTTCCGCCAATGCATGTTAAAGCTCCAAGGAAAGAATTTCAACAGTTGAGATTGATCATGGAGGGTGGCATTGGATGGTAAGAAGGTGGGCTACACAAGTTTCTCTCCCATGGAAGCCATGGACGGTTGCTTAGAGAATGAGAGAGAGAAAATGAGAGAGGGTTGTAAGGAGAGAGAGAGAGAGGGATGGGTGAGTGAGTGATGGAGTGATAGAGAGTGAATGATGTGTACTTGACATGTAAGGGTGTGTAAGAGAGAGAGAGTTGATTTTGGGGGGTTGTTTGTACTTGACATGATGTGTACTTAATTGATGAGATTGATGTGATGTTCTATTAGATTTTACAATTACGCGGCATTTTCTCGAACTAAATGTGGGCCCACATCTCCTGGCCAGGTATCGCTTCAGTGCACGAGATGCGGCATCAGAACCCCGGTGATGGCGCGGTCACACTGGTATAGGTCTTAGGTCGAGCAGACTCAGGAATACGGGATACGACTCAGGGTCGTGTGCAACTGCCGATTACAGGTCGTGGGTTGTTGGAATTCGACCGGGAGGACCGTGGAAGCCTACAGAATAGTACGGGCTAGGAGACAGGCCATACAAGCCATCTACATGTGAGTGTTTTAAATTTATAACTTGAAGGAAAAATAGAAACCATCTGAACATTACAAGAGAATTTTTAAATAACAAACTTACCTTAGGAGATTCTTCACTTGAATATGGACTTGAATCATAAGAGATTCGTAGTTCGAATTGCACCCTACCTCTCTCTCTCTCTCTCTCTCTCTCTCTCTGATTCTCTTGACGTTGGATGACTATTGTGGAGAGTTCTCTTTATACAATTTTGAAGGGGATTCCAATCCTATTTCAAACTGTAACAGAGGAGTGCGCATGGTGCATTTGTGCATGGTGTGTTAGGCACTTGTTTGAATCAGTTTATTATCCTCAGTAGTTAGTCTACTTTTGTTCAGATTGTTTTGATCATATGTCGCTCCTAACGGCCCACTAAATGGTCATTTTGGATCCTAAAGATGATGGCCAACAAGGATTGTATGGTTGTCTTTCAAACAGGGAAGATGACCCCTTCTTTAATGACAGATTCAGTTTCCACCATTCATCCTTTGAACCGACTCTCCAGGAAGGTTTGAAATGATTAACTGATGATCCTTGGCCATGCAATCAAAGGTTCGAAGGCCTTTACACTATGGTTTGCGTGGAAGAAGTTCCTGCATGGTGCGGCTCGATTCCGGGAAGAATGACAGAGATGTCGTATTCATCTCGATGTTCTTGACTCCTAATATCTGTTTAGAGAGAATCAGAATTCTCCCTCTTAATGACTGGATGACTCAGATTGGTGGAGATTCAAAATCGGAAGTTTCCTAGTGGGAAACTCTTCTCACTACTGATTTTCTCGACTATTGTTACAACAGACAGAATTCCTTATTTTAGACACGTTTTCAATGGTCGAGTGGGGTCCCTTATGACATGTTTTGACAAATCCACTTTGTTCATCTATTTTCCCATGTCATGTTAGGACACGATGCTAAAAATGGGACAAATCCACCACTCAGGTGGGCCACACTGTTTTTTTCGAGATTGAAATCTGGAGGAGATTTTCACGTAGATTTTCACATGGATTTTCACGTCTCACGTAACGTGAGGTAGTTGCCTGTTGTAAGTGGGTAAAAGGTGGGGTTCATTGTAGTGAGTTCATGGGAAATCCGCTCCCTTCATCAGCTTTGGTACATTGCATTGGCCTATGGGACCAAATACGGAGTTGATTGGAGGCTTATCTTTAAAGTTCTCCTAGCAGGTGTTGAAACTAACTAAATCTCAGTTAGCGGTCCATGCTTAATGATTAGGGACCGATTTTGGAGGAAATGTGTAGTCAAAATAGGCAAACAATTGGACAAATTTTGGTGGTTGATCGATGGTGAAAAAAAGCTAAATCTGAAATCTCACCTTTTGTGCCAAAAGGAAGGAACTGGCTTTCGCATTCAACGGTGTAGGATCATAGATTGGGGTCTAAATTTTGTATGATGTCACATTCATATGAGACCAAAGTGTGGTCTAAGTTTGAGTTGTGATGGACATCAGGATGTGGTTAAATATGAAGATCTAGATTTATACAAAGTTGGTAAGCCTTAAAAGGATAACTTCGCACCTAAGTAAAAGCCTACAAAAGTGGGATCTTCATATTTTACTCTTGGTCCATATGATGGTCAATCGAAGTCATTCATATGGAGGAAATTATCCTACTACAGCTACCCACTCGATAGACACCAAATCAACGATTAATGGGCTGAATTGTTAATTGGACCACTTTTACAATGATCTAAGGGCTGAAATTTGATGTGTATGGTTAATTTATGATAACTAGGTATCTTATAAAATTTCACATGAAACGGATCATGAGAACCATGTGATTTTGAATTCAAGGGTATAGGTTAATGGCATTTTCATAATTATTGTTGATCTAAGAGTTTTGTGAAATCTGATGGTTCTACATGATAATATGCACATTTTTAAACAATTCTTACAAAATAACTTATATCTAAATTATTATGGATAAAGAGTTATTCACCAATTTAATTAAGGGAAGGTACATATATCAAACCACATGATAGATGGTCTTGTCTTAAAATCAATGGTCAGATGACTTGATCTAGGGATGAAGATTATTATTGTCAACGGTCAGATTCATGTTAGAAAATATATTTAAGGTTAGGATAGCTAAATTGGTATCATACACATGTACATACTAAGTTAAAATTCATGGTAATACTCGAGAACTTTGAATACTAAGGTATTGAAAAGTTCGGGGTGTTACACCGGGACTAAGGATGATCCTACATCACTATAGAGACAATGGAGAAAAGTCAATGCATGTGAAAGCTTATCTACAAGATCATCATCTAAGAGCAGACTCAGGTCAGGAGATTTACCTACCGGAGCAAGGCTAAACTGATATATGAGAGGCAAAGTAACCAGCTTTCTACAGTCCCGCTGAGTAGGAGGTCACTCTCGAGCTATCCTGATCTAGTGCAGTTGGAAGGTGAAAAGACTGGGCTGTGATATAGGAAAAGCTGCAAAAGGAAAAAAAAACCTAAATGTCGACACTCGAAAAAAATCAACAAAGTTTAAATGCTATAGCTCAATATGTGTTCAGACCTGACAGGGCGAAGGAGGTAGGGACCTGAGCCTATAAGTCCTCCTGCTCTGCCACAGGAGCCTCCCCTTCTTTAGTCACAAAGAACCACTTGTCCTTCCAGCCCTTATTGGAGGACGTTTTATTGGTAATAATGGCCTAACCCTTGCCTGGCCAAGAAGAGAAATAATACCAACCATGAAAGCCATGGATGGTCTTGGCCTGGTACAAGTAGAGGAGCTCATCCACCATGAGTTTAGAATTTCTGACTAGTTCCCAGAGAATGCAGTAGCCGAGGACAGCTCACCAAATGTTATGGTTCAACTATCCTAAGGCGACTCTAAGGTAGTGAAGTACCTCTCTCATCAAAGGGTGGAGAGGTAGGTGAAGACCGCAGGTGAAGAACACTGGGTACAGGGTGACCTCCTCCTTAGGAGGATGACCAGGGACTTCTCCAGCTAAGGGCTAGGAATCGTGTATTTGAACCTGGGGGCTTACAAGTCAGTTGCCCTCAACTTAGACACAAAAATATTGGTTGTAAGTAGAGCTGTACATGAATCGATCAATTAGCTCAGTTAACTCGCTCGACTCCACTCAAAAAGGCTCAATTCGACTTGATTCGAAACTGAGTTCGAGCCGAGTCGAGCTGATTTTTTTAGCTCAAAAAAATTTCTAACCGAGTTCGAGCTTACTCAAGCTTGACTCAACTCAGATCGAATCTGCTCAGTGACTCGGTTATTTTGATATTCATGTTGCTCGCCAAGTGTTTGATGAAATGACTCAATGAAGTGCTATTTCGGGTGCATACATTCTTGGCGAGATCGGCTAGTGGCGAGGGAGGAATGGATATGAAACAAATCACTATAATAATAATTTAAATAAATAAAAAACTTCACATTAAAAAACTGCCCTTAAATCATGATTTTGATGTTGCCTATATAGTGTTTGATGAAATACCTGCATATTGCTATTACTATTTTACATTATGTGAAAAATCAAAGGTGCACTCTATGTGTTTAAGAAAATGTCGCATAAGCCCGTCGAGCCAAGTTCGAGGATAGGTTAGTTACTGTCCGAGTTGAACCAAGTCTCGACTTGGTTCGACTCGTGTACAACTCTAGCTGTAAGAGTCATATCTCTGAAAGACGAGGGGGCCGACTCAGCTCATTGCGAGGAGACTGGCTCAATTCGTGGTTCCACCTCAAGCGAAGGAATGGGCTCCTGAGGATCAAAATCTATAGTTGGTGCGAACCTAGAATCGAAGCTACTGCCCACCGACTCCTCCTGAAATGGACTGGAGATAGTGGTTGCCTAGGAATCTTCCCCAAAGTACATTAGGAGAGGTGAAAGGAAAAAAGGGAAGGAGGATGAATGGTAGTCAGGGATTTACCGAAAGGGTTCTATGACACGAAAATCCACAAGGTCCAAAGGACTATAGAGATCGGAGAACTGGATCAGGTGCAGGTCGGAGAAGCTCAGGCCTCCCAAAACAACAAATGAGAAGAAGTAGTGAAATTGTGGTATTTATAGAATTCTCTAGTACTGCATTTATTCCCATGTGGTGCCACCTATTAACATGGACATCTGAGGTGACGCCTTGACGGATATGCACCTCCATATGACGGTAGAGAATATGTGAAAAGGCGAGCTTAAGAAGTCCTAGAGGGAGGGTGAATAAGACTATGCCAAATAAAAATTAAAGTGCTGAAATATTAAATAAATCAGAAATCTCAATCGCACTAGTATTGAAAAGTTAATTCAAACTAATTTGTACGACAACCTACACCCAAACCAAGATCAAGTAGGACAACCTTACTTCACAAACCTTTGTAAAAAACAAGATCTCAAACCAAGCAAGAGAAAATAAAGCTATCTATTACAAACATTCATCACTTTTGCATAAATGAAATTACAAACATTATCCACAAATTCAAAAAGTAAACATTCACTACAACACCATGAATTATAGTGATTTGGTGTGTACAAAAATTGTTCTCAAACAGCCACACCTACTCCACTCCCAATGATCAATATCCACGTGATATTGGCTTTCACTATAAATAAGGTTTTCACAGGGTCACCTTAAAACCGGATACAGTTGTGATTTTAAAGGGCTATCACAAACAAAAAATCCCTCACTGAGATTTTTTGGTTATCTCAGGAAAACTAACAAATGAGATTTTCTGGCTAACTCAGTAAAATCAAACAAATAAAAGCAAAGAATACTTATCTTCTCCTTTGAATATGTATCAGTCGATATAGCCGTAGAACCATTTCTCTTGTAGTAGATTGTTCAATGTTCAATCATATAGACAAGTATTCAAGGTTCTAGATTGATTTTAAATTGATTCAAACTAAAGGCAATTTGTTTAAATTCCTTAAGATCTCAAAGAAGAGTATTTACTCTCTTTATAAAATAAGATTCAATGAATAAGATATCAAGGAATTTAAAAAATAAGTTATTAAAAATATTATAAATACCGTGCAATAGCTTGACAATAATGAGGATTTCTCTTTCCCTTGATGAAGGATTTGATGTACTTGAATTGTTAATTTTGGATTGAGAGAAGGCCTCTATTTATAGTCTAAGAAGTTGCTGCTTCGACTCGTCTAAGGACTAGATTCCGTTCCAACAAATTTTCAAATTTGAGCATGATAAGATAAAACAGAACTTTGACGGGTCGAAGGCCCTGCTTGACTGGTCGAGGACCTTGTTCGACTGGTCGAGCAAGGTCTTCGACTGGTTGAGGGTGCCTAAAATCCAAACTAATTTAGTCGTTGGACTTTAAGTCGAGCAACCCTCAACTAGTCGAAGGCCCATCTTCGACTGGTCGAGCATATGCTCGACTCGTCGAAAAAATAACGGAAAAATCTATTTTCTTGAGTTTAAACTTGGACTGGTCGAAAAAAGCTTAGACTAGTCGAACCACAACACTATTCGAACTTTAGCCTAACGTAAGTATAAAAACCCATCTTAAGTTATGTTTTGAAAGAACCTAAACCTAAGGTCTTTCTAGGGTTTGTTATACCTGATGTGACTGAACTTTGAAGTAACTTGAACTTTGTGAAACTTGTTCTACTACTTGAATCTTCAATAGAGCTTGAAGTTGAAGATGGAGCTTGATCTTCTACTAGAACTGTAACGCCCTAAAATTCGGGGGTCGAACACAACTCAGCTCCCAAGTTTCAAAACATCACTTATGCAACATATGTAATGATGAATGTATGTTGTATGTATTAGTGCATAACACATGAAGTAGATTAAGCCAAAGTGCAAACATAATCTAAGGATAGGTGAAAGATGCAAGCGAAAGACTAATGAAATATATGTGTATATGTGTAAGTCCCTGTGATATGTATGCTCTGCCAGGTCATAAGTACAAGTGTTTGTCTCAAAAGATAAGTATCAAAATGAAGTAAATCATTATAAAATAAACCCTAAATCCCCGTAGATCAGGACATGGCTCACACAAACCCGCCTGAGAACTGCATAGAGGAGAATGCCTCCTCATCATCCTCATACTCCTGCTCTGGCTCGGGGGTCGCATTATCATCTGCATCTAAGACAGAGTTTGGTTGGCGTCGAAACACCGTCCTAGAACGTGGGAATGAGTGATCAACTCAGTGGAACTATGCAGTAAAAGTTAACATGTTATCAATTCAATCAAGTTGTAATGATAAGGCAATACAATCAAACATATCCAAATTACTCTTGTTAATGCAAGGATGTATATAGCAATGATACATGCCCTCGCCTGCACTCCCTCAGCGTCTTCATCTTACGGTATGCATGACAACCTCCCGCAGTGCTCCACGACACCAAGGCACATGCAATGCGGTGCATGCATATGATTACCAAGTTGTTATTAGTCATTTTCATACAGCAGGATTAGGAAGCTAAGGTACCTTCCTTATATCGATTCCCAAATAGTGATCCATTCTAGGGTCGTCAGTCCTAGACAATCTCATACGATATTATGGTTCTAAGTTGCTGCAAAGGGCTCGTCACCAATCAATGCATGCCTAGTCATACCTTAGTTGCTACACTAAGGCTCGTCACCTCAATGCAGTATAAAGGTATACTCGAGGGCACTACAAAGGGCTCGTCACCAATCAATGTAGGCCGACAGCGCGAATATAGTGTCCCATACCACCATAATCGGTTCACGAGTCTGGTTTGCTCATTGGTCACTACGGGGAGGCTCGTCACCCCAGTGTAGGCCGACAGCTCGACCACGGTGTCCCATACCACCATGCCCGGCTCATGAGTCTTAGCGGATCAAGGTACAATGGTTAACGGGATTACATTGGTAAGTTTGGTACCTTAGATTCAAACAGTAGCGTCCATACATGGTGAACACCCATCGGGCCAATCAGGTTGCTTGATGAGCTCGACTAGCACGAGCACACGTTGAGTTGAACGACATGAAGTGCGCAAACACTCCATGTGGCCAAACCACTGCCGACAACCCCAATATGACTCGGGTTCGTCAAACAGGTCCTACGTGGCGAAAACAACCTCAGTCACGAACTCAAAGTTTATTACTGATTGCCTGGACTATTTCATAGTCTTGCACCTTCAATTATAACAGATATTCATACCAGCAGTTCAAAACAGTAAAAGAACAACAATTCCAATCATACAAGCATGTGAGCATTTGATGGATTTCAACTTAACTTGAATTCACACCTAAGTAGTGCCTGAAGTTAAACAACAAATAATGTAAATTGCATGTAGGAAATCATACACATCAATAAGATAGTTGAGAATCTCTTCTCAATGCCCGTAAACAGGATAATATATTACACACTTGATCATTCAGACATTTCTACAAACACTTAGACTACATATTCCAACATACATGACGTATGTTGGTGATAACACACATTTGGACAATTCCTTTCGCCAAGGAGTTGACACACGTACAACTAACACAAATACACGACAATTAATCATGGCATACATATGCTCGTATTTCGTACATATACGATACTTTCTACCTATACATGAAATACACAAATCTCATTATAGTTCATACATATCAGAAACGCAATATAAACATCGCATTTGATATATGAAATTTCACCTACAACAATAATAAAGCATCAACTGACTTTGAAAGCCTTGAAAACCTTAACCTATACGAATATAGTCCGCACCTTAAACTTGAAAGTGCGCAACGGATCTGATTTAGACAAGAAATCTCCGTCAACGGTGAATAGGTAACCTAAAGCATAAATTAGGTTAGTTATATCAACACTTAGACCATCCTAAGTTCTAAAATAGATTAGGGTTTGATTGACTTACCCAAGAATGAGATTAGAATCGTCGGAACAACGATTCAGATACAATGGATTAAGTACGCCGATTAACTGGAAAGAATATCAAGATGATTCACCAACTTCTCTCTCACTTTCTCTCTCTTTTCCTCTCTCTCTCTTAGCTAGGGTTAGAAAATTCGTATGGAGTTGAGAGTGAGGGTTTAAGGTCTTTATATAGGCCTAAAATTGATGGAAATAGCCCCAGGTCTAAGGTATACTTAGGTTATAACCAAATCGGGTTTATTTCGATCCAAAAGATCGTTTCTGGAGGTCCTTTTTCTGAGTGCAGTCGGACTTAAGCTCACTAATATTGGATCTTAAGCGAGTTAAATTTTCAGTCCGATCAGGTTTCCAGATCGTCTATGGCGGACTAATTTTAGTTCAACGGTCACCGAAACTCGATCAGGGCCACAAGCACTTTGACATATGTGGGCCATCTTTCCTGATCCGAGGGTGAATTTGGGTCAGAATCCAACGGTCAGAATGCTTAAAATCGGTGCGACACGACTCAGATTTCATAAATTCATATTTAATTTCTCACATTTCTCACACTCTTTACTCCGGACATCATCTGGACTTAATTTTTGAGGTGATTATCAAGCCCAACAAGATGATCATTATGGTCTAAGATTATCGCTATCAGACTTTCGATGCGCGGTTCAGGTCCGATACAAAGTTTCCAAGTACTCCCGAGAGCAACTGGATTTAGCGTTGAATCCAAGATTTCAAGGTAACGTAGCGCTAATGATTCTACAGGTTTTGGGTCTTACAGATCGAATTTAAAGTGATTGGTACCAATTTCACAGGTAATCGAGTTTAGCGCTAGTTAACCCACATTTAACTTCTAAAGAATTTGAGGTAGTACTTGGGTCTTTGCACGAAATTTTCCAGGTCATTACAAGAACTTTAGTAGAACTTGAACTCAATCATCTGGAACTTAGTAGAACTTAAACTTTTCATCTTAATCTTGAACTTCAATAGAGTCTTGAACTTTCCATCTTGATCCACTACTTGACTTGAACTTTAGTAGAGTCTTGAACTTTCCATCTTGATCCACATTGGAAAGTCTACATCATAAGTTGTTTTGTTTAAACGAAATTTGACAAACAAAGATGTGATTTATACAATATAGCACGTACAATTCGCCTAGGCAAAGATTTGACGGCTCGCATGATAATTGTCACCCTCTGATTTGTTCAGAATCCGAGATGGCGCTCCACCATAAATGCACGTTGCTTCGTACACTACAACAGTAATCATGACTTTTCAGTTTCCTCGCCTGTCGTCGACTTTATAGCTACCACCTCTGTTAGAAAATGATAAATCCATGCTCAATTTAAAATTTAAAAAAGATTGGGTTGCTCAAATTTTGAATTTGAATTTCTGCGCTTTCAAACTAGTTTGAGATCTTACTTCCTGAACTTGTACAGGACAAGCTCGGAAGTGCGGGACAATTGTTATAGGGAAAACCGAATTGGTCCCTCACACATAAAGAACGATCGACTAACTACAAGAGAATCCAAACTAAGGTGGTCGAGGGCCCAAGACAGGTTTTCGAGCCAAGCTATTCAGAGCATGGGGTTTTGAGACATAATACGCAACTCTCTCGATGAAGGGACGAGCCCCGAGCTGAGCTGTCTGAGGACAGAACTCAGTGGGGGAAGATTCATCTCACCAGGAACGTCTACGACATAGGCAAAGGACCCATAAGGCAAGGAGCTCAAGATTTAAGCTCTCCCCGCCTTCCGAGCTAACCCAATTATCAACCACCAAGACAATATAAGTAACCCGAAGGGGATTTCTCAAATTTGGAAAAAGCGGGCCCAACCTGATCTCGGCCGAAGATCACACTAGCCAAGATGGGATCAGCGACACTTACAAGAGCCATTTCCTTCCCAAAAAGGAACTCTCCAACATATCCCATTAGAGAATAGGTAAGCTAAAAACCCACAATCTAGTCCTTGATCCAATTTTATTAGCCTAACTTAGGCATCAAATGGTCCACAGCCAGTTACTGGAACCCCCCGTTATCCATGTCTTTCTGGTCGCATACATTCAATATCAATTGCTTCTATTTGCCCAAAATCCGGTGATAAAAAAATATATTAATAGAAAACAGCATAATTAGAACATAAAAGCATGACCTTCCACTCACTACTTAAGCCCTTGACCAAGCAATTGATGAGATGCTTTATGTTAATACCTCAAAAAATAAAATATTTATTTAAGATATGATATTTTATACATCATAAAAAATAAATAATAATAATAATAATAATAATAATAACTACTGAAGGAATCTATCTGTTCATTCATCAAGTGTCCATATGCATGAAGAGTCCCATGCATATACAATTTAGGGACTATTCTACTAGATCTACCCTAGGTATATAGTTTGACTATAGATTTCTCAAAAAGCCCATGATTTTCTTATGTGAATCAAAAGATAGGTAACATATGATTTTTCAAGGTTCATAGTTGAGTGATCCATATGGCCAAGATGATGGATGGTGGTACCAAGTTATAGATTTATGCTTGGGAAATATCAATTTGTGTGTTTGAGTTTAAAATCATATTTTCTAGATCTGTCATTTAGTTAAGGCAAGTAAATCAATTTAATCAAGTTCCAAAAATAACGGATTTTAAAAAATAGTAAGTTTTCAAAAAAAAAAAATTACCCCATTTATTTTTTATTTTTTTTTGGTTAGCTTGTTAGTACACCCCACTGTTAGTTGACACTTCACTGTTAGCCAACCCCAATGAGGATCGATACCAAGACCTCAGTTTTGAAACGAGGTATCTTTCACTCAGTCTACCACTTGAGCCATGGATGTGAAGATATAAGGTGTCTGTTGTACAGCGAATGTACATGTGAGTGCAAATCTCATTCTCCACACTGACAAATTAAGATTTATGGAGTTTTTCTCCTCTTAACAATGTAAGGAACACCCAAGCCAGTGCATCCTGCGATAGGGGATGATTTGTCGTCAAAATTTCAAAAATAAACTGGGAAAAATCTAAAGTTTCGTGGGTCTACATTATGCACTGTTGGTTGGTCGATTGGATGGGTGATTCAATGGATATGTAGACACCATGGAAAGTGTCTAGTGGATGATTGGGTGAATTTATAAATAAAAAGTGAGTAATTCCATAAGGTATCTTGATGGTTAGAAAGGTTAGTGTAAGATTATTTTTGTGGATAGATTACTATATTGGGATATATGAGTGAAAGATGTAAGATAAATGTATACGACTCTTACAAAACCGGAGGATTCCTCCTTTTAAGGAAGTAAGGACATCCGAGCCTTATGAGCTCTAGAAACAAATCCCATCATGGCCCGATGCAAAACGTAATCCAATGAGTTCGCCTGGAAAAATATGAGGAACTTAATGGTGATTTTTATTTGATGATTAGATAGGCCATATAGTGGATATGATGAATAATTATGATAAATGGTTGGATAATGTGATCAAAGTTTAGAGATCAAGGATGTGTGGCTTAAAGAAATCAAGTAACTTTAGGTTAAATTTTCACCAAGATCGGACATATGCAAATATATTTTTGAGAATGGTCTGAGGATATGGGCGTATACACCTTTAGATTTTTTAGGTAATTTTTATACATATGTAGGGTCCTTAGACCGAGATTTCAACGGCATAAATAGTTCATACAATGTTACGGAGTAAGTTGATCGATTTACTTCCCTGGACAGCCAAGTACATGGATGGCTCCGATGTATTTTGGGTTATTTTATCATGAGAGGGCAGACCATTATGTTATGTAAGTCAATGGATTACAAGATCCAAGTTTAGTAGGCCATCTCTATGGTCAGATCCATGAAAGATCGAGTAGTCTAAAGGCGAAATTCACTAAATATGATTTCTAGGGAAATAAAAAAATTAAAATTAAAATATAAAAATTTATAATTAAATCTATTTATTATAAAGTTTAAGAATCTAAATTAATCAATGGAAATTCACACCACAACCCTCAAATATCTAGGATATTACATTCTACTCCTTAAGGGCCTGTTTGATTTTTCAGCTCAATTGTAATTACCATGTAAATAGGTAATAATTATTTACCTAGGTAATTACCGCATTTTTTCTAATGCAGATGTGACAACTTACTTTTTTAACACTTAAATTAGAAATTTTATGAAATCAACGTGGGGCCCATTGTGATGTATGTGACTTATCCACACCACTCATTTGTTATGTCAGTTGAATTTAGGGCATGAGCAAAAAAATGAGGCTGATTCAAAGCTGGACCACACCAAAGGAAACGGCGGGAATAGAACGCCTACCATCAAAAACTTCTTAGGGCTCTTAAAAGTTTTGGATCAAGCTGATATTTGTGTTTTCCCCTTATCCATGTCTGTGTGACCCTATGAACGGGTTAGATGATAAGAAAACCTCAATGCGGGCCCAATGAAGGAAACAACTTTCAATGATGGACGAATTAATGCCACTGTTTCCTTTCATGTGGACCATTTTGGCATTGGATCTGCCTCATTTTTCGACTGATAAATTAAATAGTTCAAATAAAATAGATGAACGGTGTGGATATATCATATACATTATGATGGGGTCCATGGATTTAAGTCAACACTTTTGTATCTATTTTCGAGGTAGAACTACTTTCGCATTTTCAAACCAAGTGAAAAAATAATAATTACTTATTTACCAGGATTTACATGTACCATGGAAAATCAAACGGCCCTAAAAGAATTTTGTCCTTGAAATTCAAGCGTACATATCATGTCAACGATCAAGGATATTATTCTCTGGTTTATGGTATGTCTAAGTGTCTGGTATGTTGCACGTGATGTGTGGTTGATTGTGCCCTAGTCTGGACACATGCTTCTACGAATTTGGATTATTATAAGCTCTTATATTAAAGTTAGCACGTTTATTCAAAACAATGAATATAATTTCCTAATCCGCCAACTTCTGAGATAAGAGAAATTTTTGGTCAAATGAGACAGCTCCATCTTGTCCCTTGCGAGGATAAAACATTGTTGGCCTTAATTTCAAATGACTACTTTTCCTTTAGTTCGGTACTGTGGGCTTGTCAACCTAGGTGGGTGAATGCCCTCTGAGCTGTTCTAGCTAGGTTCAAAAGGAATATTCTCAACCACTCCAAAGATATGCTCAAAAGGCTTAATATTATTAATAATGGTCAATGCCTTTTATGCCCATCTTCTTTAGAGACGGTTAATTACATTTTCTTGGAATGTCCCCATGCTTTGTGGGTCCGTTAGAGGATTACCTAAGTAGTGTCTGTTTGATTTTTTTAGCTCAAGTGTAATTACTATGTAAATGAGTAATAATTATTTACCTAGGTAATTACCACATGTGACCACTTACTTTTTTAACACTTAATTGAGAAATTTACAACATTAATGTAGGGCCCATCGTGATGTATGTTACTTATCCACACCGCTCATTTGTTATGCCAGCCGAATTTATGGCATGACCAAAAAAATGAGGCAGATCCAAAGCTCAAGTGGATCACACCACAGGAAACAACAGGAATCGAACACCTACCATTAAAAACTTCTTGGAACCCTTGAAAGTTTTGGATCAAGCTGATATTTGTGTTTTCTCATTATCCATGTTTGTGTGACCCTATAAACAGGTTAGATGATGAAAAAACCTTAGTGTAGGCCTAGTGAAAAAAATAACTTTCAATGGTGGACGAATTAAGGCCACTCTTTCATTTCATGTGGGCCATTTGAGTGTTCGATTTGCCTCATTTTTTGTTCATGCTCCAAAATGTTCTAATAAAATAGATGGACGCTGCGGATATATCATATACATTACAGTGGGGTCCACATATTTAAGTCAACACCTTTGTTTCAATTTTGGAGGTAGAATTACTCTCATATTTTCAAACAAGGTGAAAAAGTAATAATTACTTATTTACCATGATTTACATGTATCATGGAAAAATCAAACAGGCCAAAGCTTTCTATCTTTAGTATTACGTCTCCCCCCATTACTCATGTCGTTATACACTTGGTGGATAGCTCCATAGACTTGGTTAGTAATATCTTGAGTAGACTCTGTTTCCGGTCTTTGCTTAGCACATTTGGATCTTGAATAGACTCTGTTTCCGGTCTTTGCTTAGCACATTTGGAGTGAGAGGAATAACCGTCTCTTCAATAACTCCTCCCTCCCAAGGAAATCACCGAGAAACAAATCCTAAAAGTGGTTATCGTTGCACAAGAGCATATTTCGGCTGAAATTGTTATAGTTGCACAAGAGCATATTTCGGCTGTCTGAAATTTTCCAACCTCCTTTCACCATGATCCCAAGAAGTCTATAGTTCTTAGATTCCGGAACAATGGCATAGCCATTCTTTAATGCTTTCATGAGCTGAAATTAAGTATACCAAGGATGGCCCTCTTTATTTTTCTCCTTCCAGAATTGTCTAGGGTGCGATGTCCAACGTTGACACGCAAGGGCTAGATGATAAGAGTCTGTCTATTATCATTTCTGGACTTATGAGACTGATTTTTATCGTTTCAGGTTTCACCATTAAAGTGCATGATAGACTTTATTATAACTAAGTTGGGAACCGAGGAGCTCCTCCTGGAAAATGAGGCTTTTTGCCTGAAATTCAGGGCATGTTTGGGAGCATGGATTCGGAACCCCCTGGATTTGAAATCCTCCTATTGTGTTTGGCACCATTGATTTAGAATCAACTTTAATCCAAAAGTAGCTATGCATAGTATATTTACATGGGTTTGAATTTAATTACTAAAACAACTTTAATATGTCTAAATAGTGAACGTACATAATATTTGACACAATGGTTGTAGTAAGCCTGCTGAAATATATACTTTGCCCAAAATTGATGAATTTCCAAGTCTTGAATGGGCCACAAGCACAAGATCATGTAACCAACAATTTTTAACCGTTGATTTACATGGACAATGTTTGGACGACGCTGATCATCATATTAAAGTAATTATAGTAATGCAATTGATCATCTAATTATTATGGGGTATCATTAGTGGGCCATGTGTCCAATAGATTAAATAGTCAATGATACACATGTTACACATGCAACTCTTGGAAGTATTTTAGATGTAATCCAAGCTTTCGCCGTGGATTTCAAACCCCCTATTTGAAGGGATTTGAAACCCCCATTTACTTTATGGTGCCAAATAACTAGAGGATTTGAAATCCCCTCAAATCCCTTCAAATTCCCTCGAATCCACCATGCCAAAAGATCCTTTAAAGTTCTTGATTTGCGAGCATGATGGACATGTTTTCATCATTAGGTGGTAGTATAAGGCTTGCATCTTATGCCTTGCCGATGCCCCCTCCAGTAGTTTCATTCACTTCATCTCTGAGACTGAGTTTGCCTCCTTACTCACTCTTCATAGATCTTATTAGCTCTTCCATGTGATCCTTTGGCTCTCATTTCCTTCCCCTTCTCTAGCCCCAGTGTGTAGGGGTGTACATCGAGTCGAACTGAGTCGAGCTGGCCTCAGCTCGACTCAGCTCGACCACTAGCTGACCTTAGCTCGAACTCGGCTTGTCTTAGCTCGATCCTCGAGCCTGACTAGCCAGCTCGGCTCGATTCGGTCAGCAGGCCGGGCCAGTTCGAGCCAAGATCGAGTTGAGTTCGCATGTGCAGCATTTTCACAAACACCTGGACTATACCTTCAAAATCTCACTGTATTTAAGACAGCAACAATAGTTTTTATAAGTATTTTATCAAACACCTTCTAAGCAACATAAAAATTAAGAAAAAAAAAAGTATTGGTTTCTTATACATACCTTCCTTGCCACCAGCCACACTTTGTTAGGTCATTTCATCAAACACTTTGTGAGCAACACCAATATCAAAGTAACTGAGTCACCGAACTGGTTCGATTCGAGTTGGATTCGACCCGAGTCGAGTCGAGCTGGGGCCAGCTTGAACTCGGGTCGAACTCATTTTCGAGCTCAAAAAATCAACTAGACTCGACTCGAACTCATCTTTGAACTGAGTCGAATCGAGCTTTTTCGAGTCAAGTCGAGCGGGCTAAGCGAGCTAGCTCAATTCGTGTACACCTCTACCGGTGTGTGCCTTTTCCCTAACCCAATGTGTAGGTTTTCTCATTTTGCTTCTTCTTGACTTGGGGTGTAGGTGCCTCTCTCTCTCTCTCTCTCTCTCTCTCTCTCTCTCTCTCTCTCTCTAGCCCGTGGTGTGGGTCCCCTTATGTGTTCTCTAGTTTGTGTTCCCTTCTAGAGAAAATAAAAGTACCTTTTTATCTTCTAATACACACACACACACACACACACACACACACACACGGACATCCGTAATCTCCATAGGGTTGGTACATAGATCACCACTGTTATGTTTAATCTCCCATATCTTTAAAGAGTCATGTTTAGCTTTTACAGAGGAATAAAAGAATTTTGAATTGACATCTCCAAGCTTAAGATTAAAGTGCCTTGCTTTTTGGCTTGAGCACAGATAATTCTGGCGACTCGAAATGGTTAATTTCAGCTTTCCTTTTCCTTTCCTTTTCAACATTACAGCTAGGGATTGGATTCGATGGTCCAATTGGATCATATCAAGATTCTTTTTGGCCTCTTGAATTTTTGAAGGAAGCTTAAGAATGTAAAAGCCGCTTCGGACCATATATGACATTTTTAAGCTGGGAAGG
This sequence comes from Magnolia sinica, assembly GCF_029962835.1. Classification (NCBI taxonomy): domain Eukaryota; kingdom Viridiplantae; phylum Streptophyta; class Magnoliopsida; order Magnoliales; family Magnoliaceae; genus Magnolia; species Magnolia sinica. The sequence continues at coordinate 43,008,013 of NC_080589.1, forward strand.
AACCACAAGTTTAATATTCCAATCCTTTAATTATACAAAATATTTCTTATGACCATCCATTTTGAAAGTGGAAAGAATCAAATTTCAAATGGTTGAAATAAATTAATTTATTCGTTGTTTATTTACCATACAAGTTAAGGGAAACATCCATCCTTGATTTTTATGCAATCTTGTGTGGTTAGAAAAGCCTATACCATAAATAGTGGTGCAGGCGTTGTAGGTGATCGGCTCCAAGGAGTAATGCTACGAAGAAGATTTGCTAGACCAATTTCCCCGAGCGATTTGCTCGTACAATCGTAAGTTCCATAGGGCTCACCATGATGTATGTGCGACGTTTTCAAGTGGATCATATGATAGGAATGGTGAAACCTAAAGGGTGTTTGGATCCTCCACCACTACTGTGGTGGAAACTAACATCATAATATTTTACCATTTGATTTGATAGAGCCCAGCCGTCAAATCCTATAATCCGTAGAGGCGTGTTTACCTAGCCAAGTTCTTTGGGCCGATCATAATGTATGTGTTATATCCACATCATCCATCTCTTGCAAGATATTTTAATGAGATGAGCCAAAAGAAAAAAATGCCGATCCAAAGCTCAAGTGGACCACACCACAAAACTAGTGAGGATTGAACCTCTACCACTGAAAACCTATTGGGATCCACGAAAGTGTTGGATCAAGTTGACATTTGTGTTTTCCCTTCATCCAGACAATACGACCTTACCAACATATGGATGGCAAATAAACAACATGGTTGCCCTTAGGTTTCAACGAGGTGTAATACTATATGCAGAATTGCAAGGACCATACTATGCATCGGACATGGATACCAAGAAAACTGAATACATAGCGTACATGATTGAGATGTCATTGCTCTAGATAGGATCGTGTAGGTCTTCCTTTCCTTACACCCTTTAGAGAAGATATGATAGACTTGAACTTCTTTCGGTGGTGTTGGATTGGGGACCCAGCTCTATTTTATACTAATGAGGGCAGAGGAGTTTGAAACCCATCAAAACTCCTCTCCCTAAAAGGCTTCACACAGTAGTAGCACTCCTCTCCCTAAAAGGCTCCACACATCATACATCAATCTCAGTTCCTCTAAGACATTATGCGCGTATCACAGTAGTAGCACACCGCCCCTTATATGAATTCCTAGATGTATCACAACTTATTAGGGCCCACTAGTGTACCCAATCACATTATCCAACCTTTAGGCAAATCTAGACCGCTGATCAATAAGGCCCACCTTATAGGATTCTTACATTCTCTCGCTTGGGCCACATTGATCAATATCAATGATTAATTTTTAGAAAATACTTTTAAAATCTTTTTTTATTTTGAGAAAACATCCAAATGGTTAACCAATGTAATTGTTGGATAATAAAGGTAATGCTATTACAATCTGATCCATCAAGGCTGCTAGTATCGGATCGTAGTAATCATCACAACATTTAATCTAAACAAAGTGAGGCTAAGCGCGGTCACAAATACTATTAGTCTTAATGACATACATCAGGAACTAGGAAGTATGGTATAAGGATTACACATGTAGTGTGATGATGTGTATCTATCCTTAAGAGGTCCTGAAGCTTTCAAAAGTCTCCAATAAGACATGGCTGTAGTTCTATTTACTCAAAATAGAATGTGCATACTTAGAGAGAAGTAGAAATTGACTTCATATCAAATTCATCAAATAACTTTATTAAATGAGATCTCTTTAATGTCTGAAGGATAAAACACGCTCAAACTCCCACTAACTGAAAAACATCTGTGGGATCAATGACTCCCATGGATGTTACATGCTCCTGAAATGGCATTATAGGGAGCCCTTTAGTGAGTGGATTTGCAATCATCTGCTTAGTGCCGATGAACTCCATAGACATTTGACGATTTTAAACTCTTTCCTTTATAACAAGATACTTAACGTCGATGTGCCTTGACCTTGATGAATGCTTGTTGTTACTAAAGAATGAAATTGCATCTGAATTATCTTCTTAATGGTTTTGGGATATGCTCCAGTACCCACAAACTTAAGAAGAAACACTATAACCATAACGCCTGATTAGATGCCTCGTGATAGGTAATGAATTCAGCTTTCATGGTGGATGAGGCTATGGTAGACTGTTTCATGCTTTTTCAAGATACATCTCCTTCAACCATCATAAATATGTAGCCTAAGGTGGACTTCTTAGTGTCAACACATCCTACAAAATCTGCGTTTGAGTATTCAATCAACTCCAAACGATCAAATCTCATGTATGTGAGTTTGAAGTTCTTTGTTCCCTGTAGATACCGCGACACTTTCTTTGCAGCTATCCAATATTGCAGCCCTGGATTAGATATATATCTGTCCAACATTCCAACAACAAATGCAATGTCCGGTCGTGTACAGACTTGAGCATACATGATGCTCCCTACTACTAATGCGTACGGAAGTTCCTTCATTCGATTCTTTTTCAAATCATTCTTGGGACACTAGAATTGACCGAATTTATCACCCATTACAATGGGTGACTGTCCAAGAGCACAATTTTGCATGTCATACCTTTCGAGTATCCTGGTAATGTAGGCCCTCTGTGACAAGCTGAGCAGTCCACGAGATCTATCACAACAAATCTCAATGTCAATGACATAAGAAGTGTCACCAAGGCCCTTCATTTTAAATCTTTGATATAAGAATTTCTTGGTATCGCTTAATGTCCTGATGTCACTACTAGCTAACAGAATGTCATCAACATGTAAAATAATCATAATGAACTTACTCTCACTGATTTTAATATAAATACATTCATCCGTAGTGTTTTCTACAAAACCATATGAGGAAATTACTTTATGAAACTTTAAGTACCACTGTCGTGATGCCTATTTCAACCCATAGATGGATTTTTTTAGTTTACAAACCAAATTTTTTGAGTCGTGGGCTATAGAACCTTTAGGTTGTAACATATATACATTCTCATTTAAATTCCCATTGAGAAATGCTATCTTTACATCCATCTGATGTAACTCTAAATCCATATAAGCTACAGGAGCCATTATGATCCTGAATGAGTTTTTCTTAAATATTTATGAGAAAATCTCATTAAAGTCAATGCCCTCACGCTAGTTAAAATCCTTGGCAACAAGTCTGGCTTTATATCTTTCGACATTACCCTTGAAGTCTCGCTTGATTTTAAACATTCATTTACAACCAATTGGCCTTATTCCAGAGGGTAACTCAACAATATCCCATACTTTATTATCCTTCATAGATTTTAACTCATCTTTCATGGCATCAAACCAATGAGAAGGGTCAGCACTTTGGTTAACTTGTACAAAGGATTCAAGATATTTTTCCATCCCTATGTCAAACTCGTGCCCCTATAAGTATACGATGTAATCGTCCCGATTTATAAGCCTTCTCTCTCTTTTAGATCTTCTCCATGGTTCAGCTTGTTGGGTGTGATTTTGATTTTTCTCAATAATGGGTTGTATATGAGGTTCAACGTGGTCTTCTACAGTGACTGCAGGGTCGACTACAACATTTATATCCACGTGATCTTAAGTGACTATGACTATAGTCACGGTCCTTTCTTCCTCAAATACAAAGTTTCTAATGTTCATGCTCCCACTCTTTTCAGCGTCCTTAATAAATCTGGCATTCTCAGTCTCAACAATCCTAGTAGAATAAAAAAGGCAGTAGAATTGATAGCCTTTTGACCTTTTTGGATATCTAATAAAGAAATGGCTTATGGTTCTAGGATCAAGCTTCCTTTCATGCGGGTTATAAATTTTGGCCTCAGTAGGACATCCCCAAACATGTAGATATCGGAGACTTGATTTTCTCCTATTTCATAACTCAAAAGGGATTTTTCTTACTACTTTGTTGGGGACCCTGTTAAGGTTATGAACTGCTGTCTTGATCGCATCACCCCATAGAGATTCTGGTAATGTCAAATTGCTAACCATGCTTCACACCATATCCATAAGAGTGCTATTACGCCTTTCAGCTACATCATTCTGCTCTGGAGTACCAGGCATAGTGTACTAGGCAACAATTCCATAATCTTATAGGTATCTAGCGAATGGCCCTGGATTGCAACTTGATTTGTCATATCTACCATAGTATTCGTGACCACGGTCAAATCTAACAACTTTAAGCCTTTTTATCGAGTTAATTTTCAACTTTGACCTTATAAATTTTTAAAGCATTCAGGGCATCTGATTTTTCACTAATAAGATAGAGGTGACCGAAACAAGAGTAGTCATCTATAAAGGTAATAAAATATTTATATTCACTCTAAGATGATGTAGGGAATGGTCCACAAATGTCTATATATATATCACCTCTAAGAGTCCTACACTCCTTATTGCACCTTTCTTTATAGTTCTGGTTTGTTTTCCTTTTATGCAATCAATGCACACTTTATAGTCATACAAGTCTAGAGAATGGAGAATCTCTTCTCATACAAGCCTGTCCAATCTCTCACGAGATATATGACCCAATCACCTGTGCCACAACATGGAAGAATTCTCAGTCTAGTCTATGTTTAGATCCTATTTTATTTCCATATAAGCCATTAACATTATAGACGTGTGAGGCAATCAAGTCTACCTGGTATAGGTTGTTCACCATAGAGCTGGTGCCAACTTTAATCGAATTATAGTAAATATTGAAACATTTATTCTCAAATTGGAATGAATATCCTAATTTATCCAAATGAGAAATAGAGACTAGATTATGCCTTATATAAGGCACACAAAATGTATCTACAAAATCCAATAAATGACCAGACTCTAACCTAAGCCTATAGACTCAAATTGCCTCTATGTCAACTTTAACACCATTGCCTACGTATACTGGGCACTCTGCATCAGTTAGTGGCTTGGTCTGTAGTAAGTCCTGCATAGAAGTACATATGTGAATAGTAGTTCCCAAATCTATCCACCAAGAATTTATTGACACATATGTTAGATTAGATTCAAAACAAACTAGAACAGAATTATTACCCTTCTTTACGAGCCATTGCTTAACTTTATACAGTCTTTCTTGTAATGGCCCGGCTTCATGTAAAAGAAGCAATTATTACCTTTAGCCCACTAGCAGCTCGATCCATTCCCAGGTCAGTTTTCAATTGGAGGACCTGCAGGACCATGAGGTCCTGAGGATCCCTCATTAGAATCATGTTTCCTTTTTCTGTTTCCATTATATCTAAGTACATGTCCTGAGGTTACAAGATCAATATTCTGACTATTTTCAAAGGATTTTGAAGGTTCTGAATTTTCTGAAGTAATCTCCAAATGTAAGCATCCCAAGACTGTCTTTATGGCCTCTATCCGTTGAACATAATCAAACCCAGTTAGGATGGGAAGCTAATGAGTTTGAGTTGGAATTTTAATTGGTTACAAAATATACTCACATTAGCAGATTGTTTACATGGAACAATTCATGAATAAAAAATAAATATCAAGCAAACTTATCAATTCAATTAATTGGGGTTTCAACTGAACTATCCAGAATGAAGATGGACCTAAACATCTGATCCTACCGAAAGTCAATTACATCATCATTACTCCTCTTGTGAGAGTTAGCGATAATATGCAAGTGACCCTCCTGAACATGAAGCTAAGCGATGTCAATTATGTAAATCTGAGACACTCAATACCTATGGGTAGGATGAGTATTTCAAATTTACATCATTAGCATTAATTACTTCACCCCGTTCATGCCCCTACCAAACTGTGATTTTTTGTGTTTTCATCACTATTCGCATGAAACGTGAACGCAAATGAATGTAATCCTATAACTGAATTCCTAATATCACAAGTCCTAATTCGTGAAGATTTTCACCGATTGAGGTCACTGTGGTGGCTAACACAACTGGATTCAATCCCACAAATTTTGACTTTAGGACTTAGGATTACGATTTTAATCTTGCCCTCAATGGATTAACTATTTAAATCAGTCTGATTTAGCCCACAAGGCGGTTGATATTGATCGTTAGGAAAATGAGGAGTCTTAAAGAGAAACAGACGGGTAGGTTTCACCTTCCTCTTTCCAACGGTCTATATCAACTCCTAAAGGATGGATAATGGGCTCCACAATAGGGCCAAATCAAGACTCTTTATGATATGCTCATCATCAATAAGCATTACAAGTCTAGCCTTTAAAACTCACACGATAGACAGTTGGCATAGAACGATTCAGATGGATGGTTAGATCCTTACATGATTGTCCATAATATGGACAGATCATATCCAATCCTTTAATCTCCACATGATGAAAGGTTCATATTCTTTATTGTCCATCAAGTCAATGATCCAGATTATACGCTCATTTTAAACTAAATAGACGGCTCAGATCTAAGAAACGGATCCCAACATCGGCCCAAAGGGAAGGTCCTAACATTAAATGGGCATTCAATATGCCCTCAAATTAGGTTTGATTAAAAGGGTATGGGCCTAAAACAGGAGCTTCATCTAGTCAACCATCAGGGCTAAATTGGGCCCAAATTAGTTGGAGTGTGACATGAAATATCAAATGAATGTGCACTAAATAGTCCCAAAGAATAGGCCCAATGTAGATCCATACTCATGTCTCACTAATCAGGCCCACTTGAGTTATGAGGAATATGACCGAATGACCCCCTAAAAAAAATGTTTAATGGGCCCATAATAAGGGCCAACCCAAATCAATTAAACTAGGAAAATGAGTTTGATCACGGATCTGCAAGGAAGACCCGTTATGGATGCTAATCGGGTTTATAACCCCCAATCAAAATAAACTCCAAAAGGAGTTTTAGGGTTGAGGAAATCCAGTCCTAGATGATTGCCCCTTTTCCCACTACGCTAAAAAACTGGCCGCCATCTACCATTACAGTCGATGATGGTGAAGATCACCCACCCTCAGAGTCAGAGACAACAGTGATTCTGACACTGAGGATATTTCTCTGAAGGAGGTGGAATCTATTCAAAGAAAGGATTTGAGGACTACATCAAGGGAGATACGGTTTGATCAATGCCCAAATTCAACAATAATTAGACAATTATAATGGCTGTTGATGCAAAAAAGGAAGAACAAGGGTGTAGATGGGTGGTCGTGGCAACTTTGCCAAAGATCTGTACAAGGGTGGGCCGCGCATGGTTTCCAGTAACAAAATCCCCGTCTCTCATATATAGGAAATGGAAAAAATAATGGCTGATATAAGAATCGAAATCCCTAATTGATATTTGGATACCCAATTCTAAATGGGGAATTTGAAGAATCTCAATTGTCTGTATTTAGAAGTCAAAATCCCAATGGCTGGATTTGGGAATTATAAATCCCCAATCTCTGATTTGGGAATTGAAATTCGAAATCCTTAATCGATTTCGATTTGGGAATTAAAATTCCTAATCACTGATTTGGGAATTCAAAATCTCTAATTACTAATTGGAGATTCAAAATCTCAATGGTTAAATTTGAGGTTTGAAATTCCAATTACTAGATTTGATCCTCCATACTTGATGCACAATGGCTCTGATACCAACTGTAATACTATATGCAAAATTGTAAGGATTGTGTTGTGCATTGGATATGGAGACCAAGAAAACTGAATACATGGCGTACCTGATTGAGAGGGAATTGCTATAAATAGGATCGCGTAGGTCTTCCTTTCTTTACACCCTTTAGAGAAGATATGATGCGCTTGAACTTCGTTCGATCGTGTTGGATTGGGAACCTAGCTCTATTTTACTAATGAGGGCAAAGGAGTTGGAAACCCATCAAAACTCCTCTCCCTAAAAGGCTCCACACAAATTGGGAATCCCAATTCCTCTAAGACACTGTGTGCGTATCACAGTAGTAGCACACCGCCCCTTACACAAATTTCTGGATGCATCACAACTTGGTGGGGCCCACTGGTGTACCCAATCACATTATCCAACCTTTAGGTAAATCTAGACCATTAATCAATAAGGCCCGCCTTATAGGATTCTTACACAGGGGCATACTGCTTTCCATGGTTTGGTCCATTACGCATTCGATCTGCTTATTTTTTGGGCTCATGATTTAAAATGATATTGCAAAATGAATGGATGATATGGATATTACACATGTTCAAGAATTTATATCCACATGTATTCAAACACAGTAGTTATTTATGAACGTATCCATGATCAAAAATCAGCCTCGCAGAGTGGTGTAGCGTTTGTTTCTTCAAATACATCTATAAACACTTACATTATTGAATTCAGCTATCAATTTCAACCACCATTGTTGTTAGATGCCGTCAATCTAACTAAAATCAAGAGTCTTTCAATGTCATCAACAAACCACTCGATCCCATCAAGCATCAGTCGATACCGTCATCATATCTACTCGATCCCATCGATAAATTGCTGAATCTTGGCTTTTAATTGCTAGACAATTTTGGAGTTGCTAGTCGATACCATCAAATGTACCTTCAATGCCATCGACAAGCCCCTCATGATGATTGATGCCATTGAAGGTCATATTAACAGACACGCGTGGTTTGGTGCAAGTGTGTCTTTTGTTTCCTAATTTGGTTTTAACTCCATATAAGGCGTTATAAACGGAAACATTAAGGTGAATCACATACAAGGGGATTTTATAGTAAGAGGGAGGGAAAAGTTAGGATTTTGGGGTTGTACAGATCAATAAGTCCATCCATCTCTTGTAATTTCATTTTCATAGTGGATTCGTTTTTGCTTTGTGTTGTTATTTTTTCCCGCAAGGGTTTTCCACGTAAAAATCATGTGATCTCTGTGTGTTTGTGTTGAGTTTGATTTCATCTTGTTTGATTGAATTTGGGTTTGCTTCTGCGCGATCCACAATAAGTGGTATCAAAGCAAACATTAGGGTTTCGAGTTCTAATCTAAAACATATCGATGAAAGGGTCTACCATAAAGTACGAAATAGAGAAACTCACTAGTAGAAACGGATTTGAAGTATGGAAGGTTAAGATGAGAGGCCTTCTAGTTCAGTAAGGATTGCAACATACTTTCCTTGGTAAGGCGAAGAGTCCCACATCTATGAGTGATGAAGTGTGAGATGAACTTAATGAAATAGCTTCAACCTTGATCCAATTGCGTCTAGCGGACAACATTTTCTACAATGTCCTGGATAAAATGACCGCCGCAGGGATATGGATGAAAGTAAATTGTTTGGACATAAAGAAATCTATGGGTAGTCATCTGTATCATAAGAAACAGTTTTATAATCTTAAGATGACAGAGGCATCTGATATCAATGAACACATGAGCACATTTAGCGAATTACTTTATAAAATGATGAAGATGGAGCTTAAGATCATAGAAGAAGATCAAGCCTTAATTTTGTTGAATTCATTTTCACAGTCTTACAAGAATCTCATATACACTCTAATACACGATAGGAATACCATTGATGTTAAATTTGTCATCTCATCCCTTCATGAGAAGCAGTTGAGAAAGAAATGACCATGGAGATGGTACCTCTATAGATGCATTGGTTGCCAAGGAAATAAATACTGAACGGGAGAAGGGCAATTCTCAATTATGATCCAAATCAAAAGGAAAATGCGAGATGAAGTGTTAGAATTACTGGATGATATGACACATGATGAAGGATTGTCAGAATCCTAAGGCACAGAAATGAGAGAAATCTGAGAATACAACGAATAAGGCCAATAAACAACACAATCTAGTGAGGAGGTGGATGGTGGTAATGTTTTGACAGCATCCAAATCTAATTTCCTCAATAACGACTGGATTTTGGATTCAGAGGCTTCGTACTGTTCGCCAACCCCAAATGCAGGGTTATGAAGTAGTAATAATTTAAGGAGACCGATGTCGAATCCATAGGGAATGAGGAACACGGCCTAGAATTAATCTAAGTCTAATGTGTTTGTCTAGGTTTTTAATCCAGCGAGATAGAAAAAGGGTTTAAAATAAATGATTGTTGTCAAATGCTGTCAATCTGACTAAAATCAGGGGTTTATCGATGTCATCGATAGACCACTGATCCCATCAAGCAACATTGATGCCATCGACAGATCTACATGATCCCATCGAGAAACTCCCAAATTTTGGCTTTTACTCGCTAGATAGTTTTGGAGTTTCTATTCGATGTCATCGAATGGTCCTTGATGGTTGTTGATGTCATCGAAGGTCCCATCGGCAGATGTGCACAGTTTGGCACAAGTACGTCTTTTGTTTCCTAATTCGGTTGTAACTCTATGTAAGGAGTTATAAATGAGAGAATTAGGGTGAATCACATATAAGGGGCTTCTAGAGCAAGAGAAAGAGAGTAAAGATAGGATTTTATGAAGGAATTTTAGGGTTGTATGGATCAGTAAGTCCATTTATGGTAATTTTATTTTCATAGTGGATTCGTTGTTGCTTTATGCCATAATTTTTTTCCACAAGAGTTTGTCTATGTAAAAATCATGTAATCTTTGTGTTTGTATTGTGTTTGATTTCATCTTGTTTAATTTAATTTAGGCTTGCTTTGGTGCGATCTCCAATGGCCACGTGGGTTAGGCAACATGAGGAGATTTTCTCACTGTGATGAGGAAACGATACACTAGTAGTGTGTTCCCCCTTGTATATTCATTCGTTCATCCTTTCTGCCTGTGGCAATGACATCACTTCCCCCATCCGCCCCCTTCATCCTACATAGAATCCACATTCCAATCCCCATCAATAACTATCTTTTTCTCCCCCTCGATCACTGACTCCATGTCTCACAAACAGTACTATCTGCATCGTCTGCACCATCAACCCCACTCCACCCTCATAAGCTTCATCTCCATTTCTTTTTCAATCACTTGTCCATGTTTGTACACTTTCAAGAGCATCTACCCAATAATGCGCCAGATCCAAAAATAAATAAAAACCAAGTATCCACTTTCAGGAGCATCTGCCCAAGATTCTTTTCATGGTGGGCATTCAATCAACACTGTTTCCTATGATGTGGGATAGTTAAGATCTGTATCTGCCTCATTTTTAGGTGCAAGACCTAAATTGGTCCAGAAAAATGGATGGACGGAGTGGATGAAACAAATACATCATGGTGGGGCCTACATAATGAAAAGGCCAAGCTATATGTCCTAGAGGGGGGGTGAATAGGACAATGCCAAATAAAACTTATAACAGCGGAATTTAAAATGAATATGATAGCTAAAGTAAATCACAATGCAGGAAAGTAAAACAACCTCAAAATTCAGATCTTGAGAGGTTGATACAAATGTTATTCTAAGGACAACCTTACACTAAAAACCAGAGTTTATGGTAGGACAACCTTATTTCTAGAAAGATCTTTGTATCAAATCTCAAATCGAAGAGGAATACAGAAATAAATACAAACTGAATTGAAATAAATTGTAATAAAAAATGTATTGTTCTAGGGACAGCCATACACCATAAAAATGGCAGGGCAACCTTGCTGGAACAACTTTCAAAAGAAATTGAATATCAAGCTGATAAAGGAATAGCAGAAAATAAATTCTAAACTATTACAACATTCTCACAATGCTTGAATTAAATGATTATAACATTCACCACCATACATACATCCCACAAAAAATAATTAAAGATTAGAAAAATAAATCAATCAACTACAACACAAGGGTTTATAGTGGTTCGCCTATGTGTTCACCAACTGTTAAACAGCAGCCACACAAAATGCTACTCCACTCCTAATATCCTCACACAGGGAATATTAGCGTTCACTAAAAATAGGTTTTCCGAGGTTCACCCAAAACCTTTACAATTGTGTCTTTGTATGTGGGCTTACACAATTAAAAAAACCCCACTTCTGAGTTTTCCTGACTCTCCTCAGATAACCAATACAACAAGATTTTTCTGGCAAATCTTGAAAGAAACCAAAACAGAAAGGAATTTACAATTAAATGTAAAATACCTGATTATCTCCTTCGTTGTAGCAGCCCGGTAGAACCAAATCAGAGTAGATGATTGAATGTCCAAGTTCAATGTCCAGTACTCAATTACAATGGTTCTAATTCTAATAGATTTTAAATTAAACCAAATAGGGCTTGTCTTAATTGATTTTGATTCTAAAGAAAGGGAATAATAATTCCTCTTATCAAATCAGATTGGAATAGCAGAAATAAAATTAATTAAAATAAAGCTAAGGAAAGAGAATATTAAATAAGCACACTTAGCTTAGATGGAGCACAGAATTATCTCTCAGAAGTTCGACGAAGATTGGCTTGAATAGATTAATTAATTCGATGATTTCTTCTTAGATTCGTGCACTATTTATAGGTGAGCAGATCGTGTCTTCGACTGGTCTAGGGAGCTCTTCGACTAGTCGATGCACTAACAGATATTTGAAAAATCAGGCGGGATATGCTCTGACCGTTCTACGACTGGTCGTAGGTATCCTTCGACTGGTCGTAGGTCACCTACGACTGGTCGTAGGTCTCCTTCGACTGGTCGAAGAAACTATAAACCATCGCTGGAATTCGAGTCGAAGATGTTCGACTGGTCGAAGATGCAGTCAACACTGTTCCTACGACTGGTCGAACAAATTCCTGGACTAGTCAAAGCCTAACAGATTTTATCCGAAATTTGTAACAAACTCACGACTGATCGAGGAATTTCTTAGACTGGTCGAAGCAAGTCTAGGACTAGTCGAAGAGGGCCTAGGACTAGTCGAAGAACAGACCAAACTCATGTAAAATAAACATTCGGTTTATGTATCCGAAATGACCTACTTCTAAGGTCAACCTATGGTCAGTCAAACCTCAATCATGAAGTATGGACATTGAAATATTAGGAACAAGTATAAGCCTTGAAGTCTTGATGTAGCTCAATCTTGAAAGAGTTCTTTACAAACTGCCTTGTACTCTTCTTGAAGTCTTGCAGCTTGAGTCTTGTCTTGTGAGCTTGTTGTGAGCTTAGCTTGTTCATGAATGTTGATCCTTGAGAAAGCTTCACTTATGCAAGTTATATATATAACAGTGATTTTGGCACCACAAATTTGACAACAGACAGGGATATAAACTATAGCACTTACACATAACACTGACAATTATCCGCTAGCCACCGGCAGCCTCATGAGCCAATCGCAGTTTCCGGACGTGACACGAAGGAGCGTGTCAAGCGTGACTTGGCAGTGACTCTGTATTAAGGGATGTGGGTGAGACCCTAACCATACAACCACCTCCATTTATTTATTATATATCCACCCCATCCATCTACTTTTCCAGCTTATTTTAGGATGTGGTCAAAAAATAATGCAAATACAAATTTCAGGTGGATCGTAACACAGGATGTCACGCCCCAAACTCAGAAACCGGGCTCACAGAATTCTTAATCACCAAATTCGGCGCTGACAGCCTCCGTAGTACCCCATTCTCGGCTCTCAGCACCTATATGCCAGGTTCCAATCCTGAGCTCCTACAAGGAGGATTTTCAACCTGAATTTTTTTCTAAAGGAGCATAACCACAAGCACAACCAAGTCACAAAACAACATCACCACATATCCACCATAATAAAACATTGAGTATAATGCGGAAAGGGAAATACAAAGATAGTCAAAAGCTCCAAGATGATCTATCACGTGCTCCTGCCTCAGCGCTGTTACGATCCAACGTCACTTACACGCAACGGTCGTACATAAGCTTACGAAAAGCTTAGAGGGTGTGTGCGTGTGTGTGCAATGCATGTAACAAGCATGCAATATCAGAGTAAGCAGAAATATTGATAAGTCCATGAATGCTATCAGCCATACTAAGGTTATGCGATGCAAGGCCTACATAGCCAAATGTCATATGCAAGATGCTTCGAAAGCATGTTGGTCCTTATATCAAGTGTATACATCAGTACAATTCTCCTCTAGGATATCACCAGGGTCTAATACACTCCACATTGACTGCCGCCTCCCTAGCCGCACAGCCCAGTGAGTGAAAGAGACCTCACTACCTGCCTGACCAGTAGTCTGCCAATACCTACCCGGCTCGTCGATAGCAGACCCATTTACGAGCTGGTCAAATTTAGCCTAGCTTACAACCCCCTCACTTGAGCAGATAAGGCCACACCCCCTTCCAACTGACCATGACACAATGGAAGACACGGCCTACTGGTATTTGGCACTCGTGTGCTCATGTATCTACTTGGTCTAGACGTTAAAGCATCTCCTGATACCAAAAAGGTTCTAGGACTCTCACCCAAGGACATCCTGTGTGCTTACAGTGCTAGAACCAATATTTTGGTATCCAATCTACCATCCACGATATGCCTGTAGAGGCCACAGCCTCGATGTCGCTAGGGCTTACAATGATTATGTCACACAAAATGCGAGATGCATGAGTCATACCATCCAATTATGCATCAAACATGTGCGTATCGCAAGATCATGTGGGGTAACTCCGTCTCACAAGGAATCCCATAAACATCTCAGCCCAATGGCATATGCTATGATCAATCATTCCTCATAACAGGCATACAAATGATGTGTATGGCCATGTATCATGATGTAATACTAAGTATGTTCTCAGTTTGTTCTACTAGACTAAGTATGATAGCATGTTATCAAACATAGGAGGCAACAATCAGCCTGAATGCCTGGTGGGGTCCACGAAAGGACAACAGATCTAGTCCATATATCAAGATAAGGTTTAACAGTGGATATACCAAATGTGATACCACATATTCTTCCATCTATCGTATGGGGTAATGATGTAATCTCATACAAACCACGGATGGCCTAGATGATGTACTTACATCAAGAGTGGACCCCATGGGGCGAGTTGAATGGGTATACAATAAGGTGAGGTAAGAGGGTGAAAGTATGTATAACCCTCTCTATCATACAATAAATTGGGCTTCCCTATGGAGGCCTGGTAAGTACACAAGGTGGGCTTCAAGGTTTAAATATCCCTATAAGGTGTGGTGGAAGGTACTAGCATCAATGGGGGCCCAACAGTTTAGGTTAGCCCAATAAGAGAAGGTGGTTACCTCTACATCAATGGGGGCTCAATGGGGGCCCATGATTTGGGTTAGCCCAATAAGAAAAACAGGTATTACTAACATCAATGGGGCTCAACGGTTTGGGGTGGCCCAAATCAAGGGAAAGATAGGCAATGGATTTATAATGGGCCCTAGGGAGGTTTGCAACGATGGACATTTAACCACCATTGCCCCTAAGGTACAGTCCACTTGGGATTTTAATCTAAGTCACAATGGGACCCTCGGCCCTTACACTATTTGGAAAATGGATGGGCGGTGAGAACAAAATCACATACATCGTGGTGGGCCTCATGAAACAGCCCACGGCCTAGGGATAATGGGTGGATAGTGTGTGTAACACATACATCATAGTGGGCCTCATGGGGTAGCCCACTCGCTTCCAAAATGAATGGACAGCATAGATATACAACACATAGGGTCAGCCCAGCAGGACCTATTGGACTTACTGGACGGTTTGGAAAACACATACATACAAGGTGGGCCTCACTGCCCCTAACTAGGCATCCTACTAATGGATGGCCTAGAATACATACACCTCATGGTGGGCCTACACATTACAGATGGGCCCCCATCAGATGGACAGTGTGTATAACACACCCATTATGTTGGCTAGATGCTGGACGGTAAGTCCAGCAGCGCTTGGTCCAATTGGGCATCCAGTCAGATGGACGGCCTGGACTGAAACATATTCATGGTGGGTCCCACTGAATGTTGGCCACCTAGGAGGGTGGACCCTGTCCAGGTGGGCCTCAAAACAGAAGGATGGCAGGGATAAAACATATATATCATGGTGGGCCAACAACCACAGGACGGTCAGTCCAGCGTGCCTAGCCCATCTGGGCATCAGATCTGCTTCATAAATGGGCCCATGGCCCTGGAAATATGGAGGGAGGGTGTGGGTACACACGTGCAGCAAGGTGGGGTCCACGTGAGTGGCCCACCGCTATAGCATCAAGCTGATATTTGTTATGTCCTGCCATCCAGACGATCAGCAGTCTGGACGGTTCTACTGCTGCTGGTGCAGCCCATAAAACACTGGACCTGCACTGATGCAGATGGACGGTGTAGATATAAAACACATCAAGGTGGGGTCCACGCATGTGGCCCACCAGCTTTTGAATCAAAGCTGATATTTATTTTTCCTTCATCATCAACACCTGCTGCTGGACAGCAGTAGGTCCAGTGTAGATGGCCCGCCTGGCCCATGTTCTGGCTGGGCAAGTGATAGACGGTGAGGATGAAACTCATATACCATGGCAGGGTCCACATAGATGGGCCACACAGCCCCAGGACCCAACCTATATTTGTGTTTTTCCCTTCATCGGGGCTTGCCCAAAAACGGGCAGCACATGTGCTGCTGGACGGTTAGCAAAGTGGCACTACTTGGAGGATGGTAAGGTTGTCCCACTATCTAGACGGTCTAGATAATCATACATGTATCCAATGGGTGGACCAGCATACAAAGGAAAGAGAGAGAGAGAGAGAGAGAGAGAGAGAGAGAGAGAGACGTGTGGAGGGGAGGGGCTCCGCCACTATGAGCCCTCCCTTAGAGATACAATACATACATCATCTTAAGTCCCAATTCTTGTGGGCCCATCAATATAAATCAATGGTGAAAATCCCTTTCCCACCAATAATTACAAGGTCTAGATGACCTTCTTACAATGAAAATTAAAATAAACATCATGATGGGGTCCATGGAGAATGGCCCCATCATGAAATTCATATATGCATTATGGTGGGCCATTGGCCACACCTAGGGCCCAAAATGGGGTCCCTACCATCAACTGGTAGGCCCCACTTATCCCATGGATGAAAGAAATATCTAAACCTAAGATCACCCACCGTGGATCTTCTTCTTTGTTCTTTGGCTTCCTTAGCTCCTTGGCTTCTTCTTTGATGGAGGATGAGGAAGATTGAAGGGTTGGGATGAGAGATTTGGAGTAGGGAAAGATGGGTTTGGCACTTGGGTGTTTTCTCTCCTTAGAGCTTCTCTTGCTTGGACAGTCACTCTCTCCTTGGTTGCTTGGGATGGGCAGAGAAAATGAGAGAGAAAGGGGATGTTATGGCTAAGAGGGTGATGGGTGTGCAATAAAGTGATGGGTGAAGTGATGCGTGTGTAAGAGAGGAGAAAAGAGAGTTGACTTTAGGGAGGGTTGCTTACCTCGAGGGAAAAGAAAGGCATGGGTTTGTGATGGGATGTGTAGTTAACTAGTTGATGTGAAAAGTGGTTAGAGATTCTCTAGAATCTTTTGGAATTCGCAACGCACGACGTTTCCTCAAGATATATGTGGGCCCACAACTCCTAGCCTGGGTATTGCATCGGTGCGTAAGACGCAGCGTTGGAACCACGGCGATGGCGCGGTCCCTAAGGTACAAGTCTCGGGTCGAGTCGACTCAGATCTATGAGATACAACTTAGGGTCATGCGCAAATGATGTCTACAGGTTGCAGGTCTCTGAAATTTGACGGGGAGGATCGCGAAAGTCTAAGGAACGGTACGGACTAGGATACGGGCCTTACACAGGAAACACTGGTTACTAATCACCCACCATTGATAACTTCCTAGTGTCTATAGTAATGTTTATTGACCATCCAACCTCTTGATAAGGTCAAGAAGATCAGGATGAAATGAAAAAACAAATATTAGTTTCATCTGAAACTTTTGTAACCTGTAAAAGGTTTTTAATGGTCAATGACCACTGTTTCCTATTTGGTCCACCGAAAATTGGGCGACCCACTAGAGTCTTGGATTTGCCTTAGTTTTGGATCCATATTCTAAAATAACGGGTTAAAATAGATAAACAGAGTGGATTTTGTTTGGTTTTAAAATGCAAAGATATAATAGAAAATCTAAAATAATAAATTAGAAATAATAACATGAACAATCTGCATGGCTGAAGCATGTTACATTCGCTATCTTAAAGACATACTTTCCCCCACAGGAAGATGATCCCTGATGCATTGGATCCCAGCAAATATGCCCCCGAAATACAACAACTTTCTTCCAAAATGAATATCATTGATCAGATACACTCAAGATCTCAGCCACACAAACCCAAGAAAGCTCGAACTGATTTGCCCAGAAATTGTAGAAAGAGCCCAAAGAAAAACCAGAGAGTGTGATTTTTCAGATGAATTTGCAAAGGAGATGGCATGTCTTTATAAAGGAAAAGTAGCTAGCCATTGGGGCTCAAGGCGCAAGTGAGCAACATAATAAATGCATGTTGGCATATGCTGACTCATAAATTATAAGGTAGATGCAAGATCATACTACACCACACCTTACCTCGCCATATTAACGGCCTGCATGTGCGTGTGTATATGCGAGGTTGCTCCCATAGCATACCCTTATTTTTCAATACAACTTATTAGTGAGGGGTTTTAATATAAAGACGTAATTTTCTTTACAACTTTTCAATGTGGGACAATACTAAACACAATTAAGGCAAGTTGGTTAACAAAGGTAAAAACTAAGTTTCTTAGATTTTTAACATTCTTTTTAAAACCTTTTAATCTAACAATTCCCCATAATTTGAAAAATCATAAACAAATAGAAAATTAGATAGGCAAGTCAACAAAATGAAATGCATCAGCAAATGTATCTTAGAGATTTGAACCTTTCCTAATGTAAACATGCCTAGTTTGTTGGGAGGAAGTAATATAAAATTTTGAACTAACCCCCTCACAATAACAACCCAAACACATCACACGCATAATATTTCATAATAACTTGAATTTCTAAATCCAGCACATTATAGTCATGTGTTTTATCCCAATTTCATGAGTGCTCTAAAAAATGTCTATTTTCTCATATAAAGTACCCCCACTTCCACACTCATATATGTGAGTCCATCAGGGATATACCTGCAGTTAAACATCCCACTATATCACAAATATGTTACTTATTAAGGACATAGTCTAACCTTCCCTTGCTACAGGTCATAGCACTATTGCATCATAGGAATGAAATTCTTAATTTTTATATGCAATGTTGATACCAAATCACTCAAGGCAACTTGTTGTTATCCATTAAACATATTTCTTAGGATCTCCAGTCATAAAGGTTGGGTTCCCATTGCTAGTGATATAATTAATTAAGTGGGACTCAACCCCATTCCCCTCGATGTACTCATCACTAACTCTCTGGGTAGCACTTTAGTTAATGAATCAGCTAGATTCTCTTTAAACATTACAAAGTCAATTGCAATTATCCCATCTTAGATCAATTGGTTGACTAAGTTATGTCTCAAACGTAAATGTTCAGACTTAACATTATATGTCATATTATTTGCCTTAACTATTGCAACATAGCTAGCACAATACAACACAATTGTTGCCATTAATTTATCCCATATGGGTATATTTGAAAGTAGGTTTGTGAACCTTTGAAAAGGCCGAGCTATATGTTCTAGAGGGGGGGGGGGGTGAATAGGACTATGCCAAATTAAAATGATAACAACAAAATTTAAACAATTAAAGGAAAGATAGCACTATAAACAATCCACAATACGGAAATAAAAAACAACCTCAAAATTCTAGTATTGAGAGGTTGATACAAATGTTGTTCTAAGGACAACCTTACACCATAAAAACCAAGGGTTTATGGCAGGACAACCTTACTAGAACGATTTGTGTATCAAAAACTAAAACTAAAGAGGAATAAAAAGGAAATAGCAAGAAAGGAAATCTAAGCTATTACAACATTCCCCACAAATCTGAAATGTAAAGATTGCAACATTCACATCCACAAATACATCCCACAATCTTAAATGATAAAAGATATAGAAAATAAACCATACATCCACAAAACACAAAGAATTATAGTGGTTCACCTGTGTGTACAATAACTGTTAAACAACAACCACACAGCTACTCCACTCTTAATATCCTCACACAGTGGATAGTAGCGCTCACTATGAAAATAGGTTTTTCCAGGTTCAACTAAAATCCTCACAATTATATCTTTCAAGTGGGCTTACACAATTCAAGAAACTCCTCACTCTGAGTTTTCTGGATCTCCTCAGATAACCAAAAGAATGAGATTTTTCTAGCTCAATCTCAAAAGAAACCAAACCAAAGGAAATTACAATAATGTAAAATACCTGGATATTCTCCTTTTGTTGCAGCCTGAAAGAACCAATTCGGAGTAGAAGTTCGAATATAAAAGTTCAATGTCCACACTCACTTATGAAATGGTTATAGGTTCTAAATTGATTTTAAATTAAATCAAGTTGGACTAGCTCTATTTGATTTTGATTCCAAGAAGTGGGAATACTTCAATCCCTCTTTTAAATCAGATTGGAATGCATAATACAAAATCAAATATAAAAAGCTAATAAAAGAGAATATTAAATATGCACAATATAGCTTAAGAAGTTTACAAACTTATCTCTCAGAGTGATGCCTTGATTATACTTGAATTGAATGAAATACTCTGAAAATCGTGTTCTATTTATAGGTGATGAAATCACATTCACGACTGGTCCTGTGTACACCACAACTGGTTGTAGAACCAATGGATTTTTAAAATTTTGAGCGTGATAAGATAAAGTCATTCCACGACTGGTCATAGGCCATCCACGACTGGTCGTGAGACCTCCACGACTGGTCATGACCTATCCACGACTGGTCGTGTGGAAGCAGAAACAGTTGCTGAAATTTGAGTTGTAGCTGCAGGACTGGTCATGAACGAGTCATGCACTGTTCACATGACCAGTCGAGCAGTCTCCAGGACTGGTCGTGGCTTAACAAAATATTCAAAAATATTCAACAAACTTAGGACTAGTCTTGAAATTTCTTAGACTGTTCGAGCCAGTGCTAAGACTAGTCGAACAGAGTCCAGGACTAGTCGAAGAATAGTCCAAACACTTATAAAATGATTCAATTTGAATTATGTATTCAAAATGACCTACCCTAAGGTCAATCTAAGGTCTTTCATACCTTAACCATGACATATGAACATTGAACCTTCTTTTCTTCAGATGATAGATGATCTTTGAAGTTCATGAAACTTGAGATCTCGACACATGATGAAGCTTGTACTTGAGATCTTTTGAAGCTTGAATTTGTAGTACATGAGTTATACTTCACCCTGAGTCTTGATTATGAACAGTTGACTTGTCTTTCGATGTCGCTTTAAAACATTGAACTTTGAAGCTTAAAGGAGTGAATAATGTACTTGATCTTGTATTTCTTGAAGTAGATCTTTGTTCTTGACTTGAAGCATTGTCCTTGTACATGTGATGCATTACCTTGAACAGATATATCAATGTGCTATGCAAGACACAGATTGTGGTTTTGACACTTCAAAATTTGACAATCAAAGGAGCAAAAAACCACAGCACTTACAATCTCCCCCTTTGTCAAATTTATGACAAAACACACTCCATTAAAAATAAGAGAAACATTACATGCTCAATAAAGAATCATGCACCATATATACACAAGAAAGTATAATGCACTAGTTACAATAACCAGAACACACTTATCATGAAATATTCAAAACACCTTCTTACTACTTACTAAACACCTTCTTTCTTACTCCCCCTGAGTAGCACACATCAAAAATAAATGCTACTACCCACAATCCATATCCATAAGAAAGCATTAACAAAATATTCTCCCCCTTTTTGTCATAATATGACAAAGGAAGCAACTAAAATATGGAAGAGGAAAATACACAGAAGAAGAATAAGGGAGCAAACTAGGCAAGATATAAGCAAATAATGCTCACATATAAGTAATCAACATGAACCAAGTTCATCCAAAGTCAGTCTCACAAATTGAAAGAAAGCAAAGTATCATAAAAGTTATTACAAGCCATATGAGAAAACACTTAATCAGATCCAGAAGAGGGAGCAGGAATAGATGGATCAATTTGGTGTAAACCCTTGTTAATGTGCCTCATATATTTACACATATAAGCAAATTAAGAATCCTGGGTTACACGAATCTGAGCCACCTGTTCCTCAAGAGAATGCAACCTCTCAGCAAAATCAGAAGGCTGATAATCAGGGTCAACCTCTGAATCTGATTCGAGCTCATTAAAGATATCATCCATGTTTATATCATCTGGAGGTAAATCGCCTTCTTCTTCATTTACTGCTTCAGCTCTACCACCACCATCCACTTGGCCAACAGTCAACCTCAAATTCATCTTGTTAATATTGGAGTTATTGAAAATAAGGTGATGAATAGGAGCCTCTCCAACAGGCATAGCTACTAACATATGAGTGGCTAACACAGTCATAAAATATGCAAAGGGGATATCACTATGTCTAGGATGGATACGAAATTGTATGATGGAATGACAAATTAAATAAGGAAGACAAACATTTGTACCAGAGATGATGGAATGCAAAATTCAAACTATAAAAGAGGAGAGTTCGGCTTTATTCCCAAAACGAGGATACAGATTTAAAATCAATATCCTGTGAAGAACCCTGTATCTGGGTAACAAGTACTTTGAAGCGAGTGCATAACCATTTTGACTCCATTGCGCATCTATGTTGCATAATGCTCTAGTAAGTACTTTGAACCTTGTATTTATGTTGCCTTGTGATAGGTGATGATCTGGATGTTGAAGGACACGAGTGTTTTTCTTTCTACATCTAGCATCCATTTGTAACTAGGAATACAATAAATCAAGAAGTTACAAAAGAAATAGAGTGGGGTTTCTCTAGAACAGATTTTGGAGAAGAAGACCCCAAAATTTTCAAGGAAACAAGAAATAAACCACTCCAAGTAAGAAAATGGAGTGATATGCACTTGAATCTATAAGAAAAATGAAAATAACAAACTAACCTTGAATAATCAAGAAGTTGGGTACGACTAGTCGAGCTTAGACTCGTTGGAGAGGAAGAGCAAATGAGGAAGAAAAGGGATTTTCCCCCAAATTAAAAGCACCAGACGTGCTACACGACTGGTCGAGTACGTCCTCGACCGGTCGTGCCATGACTGGTCAAGTACGTCCCCGACTGGTTGTGCACAGCTAAAAATATGCATTTTTCACATAAATTTAAAATTTAAACAAATATATATGCTATAATACAGAAATGCATGAATAATCAATTTAAATTGTACATACCAAGATCAAATTGCAATTTGTTAAACCTTCTTTTGTCAAGCAGTTTAGTGAAAATGTCAGCAAGTTGATTCTCGGTCGGAATGTATTCCAAAGAAATTGTCTTTTCTTTCACTAATTCACGAATGTAATGATATCTAATGTCAATGTGCTTGGTTCGTGGATGCTGGATTGAATTTTTAGATATATTTATTGCACTGGAATTATCATAATATAAAACCATAGAGTCTTGTGCAATTCCGTAATTGCTTAGCATTCTATTCATCCATACAAGCTGAGTAAATGCATTACCTGTAGCAATGTATTCAGCCTCAGCAGTTGAGAGCGATACGGAACTTTGCTTCTTGCTAAACCAAGACACTAAATTGTTTCCAATATAGAAACAACCACCACTGGTTGATTTCCTATCATTAATGTTACCAGCCCAATCAGCATCAGTGTAACCAACTAATTGAACATTTGTATCATGTGGATACTAAAGACCCAGATTAGCTGAGCTTGCGACATGTCGCATAATCCGCTTAACAGCAGTTAAATGTGACACTTTAGGGTCATATTGATATCTAGCACAAATCCCTATGCTAAATGCAATATCAGGTCAACTTGCAGTTAAATAAAGTAAACTGTCAATCATACTACAATATAATTTAGGATCCACACTTTTACCTGTAGATTCCTTTGAGAGTCTTAATGTAGTACTCATAGGATTATCAAAAATTTTCCTATTCTCAAATTCGAACTTTTTAACTAAGTTCAGAGCATATTTGGTTTGAAAAATAAAGATACCATCAGGTTACTGTTTAACTTGCAACCCTAAGAAATAATTCAATTCCCTAACCATGCTCATTTTGAACTTAGATTTCATAAGATCTGCAAACTCAACAGTTAAGTTAATATAGGTAGATCCATAACTAATATCATCAACATAGATCTGCACTATTAAGATATGATCGTTATGTTTCTTAACAAAAAGAGTTTTATCAACACTTCCCATTAGAAAATTACAACTTAGTAGAAACTTAGTCAATTTTTCGTACCGTGCCCTAGGAGCTTGTTTCAAGCCGTAAAAAGCCTTTTTTGAGTGATAGACATGATCAGCATTCTTAGGGTCTTCAAAACCCGTTGGTTGTTCAATATACACTTCTTCATGTAGATCGTCATTTAAGAAGGCACTCTTTACATCCATTTGATATATTTTGATTTTTCTAAAGCATGCAATAGCTATAAATAGTCTGATTGATTCAAGACAAGCTACTGGGGCAAAGGTTTCATCATAATCGATTTCTTCAATTTGAGTGTACCCTTATACAACCAATCTAGCCTTGTTTCTAACTATATTACCAAGTTCATCAGACTTATTTTTAAAAATCTACTTAGTTTTGATAATATGTTTATCTTTAAGTCTAGGAACAAGATACCAAATATCATTTCTAATAAATTAATTAAGCTCTTCTTGTATCACTACTATCCAGTTATCATCAGTAAGAGCTTCTTTTACATTAGCCGGTTCGATCTGAGAAGTAAAGCACACGTAATTACATATATCTTCTAGTTGTCTATGAGTGCACACACCAGTGAGAGGGTTTCAAAGGATCTGAGTGGTTGGATGATCTTTAACAGTCCTCAGTTCAGAGTTATTTTGACTTGATGAAGTATCTGGTTTGTCAATTAGAAGAACATCATTATCTGAACTCGAGACAGGTGTATTCAAGTGATCGTCAATGACCACATTGATGGACTCTTGAATCACACCGGTCCTCTTATTAAAAACTCAATATGCTTGACTATTCAGAGCATACCCTAAAAATACCCCTTCATCACTTTTAGTATTAATTTTTTTCAGATTTTCTCGGTCACGTAAAATATAGCACTTACTGCCAAAAACTCGAAAGTATTTGACAGTAAGCTTCTTATCAAACCACATTTTATAAGCTATTTTATTATTTGACTTACTTGTATAAACTTAGTTGATTATATAGCATGCAGTATTTATGGCTTTAGCCAAAAGATTTCTAGGGAGCTTCATACTATTCAACGTTACATTTGACATTTCTTGAAGCACTCTATTTTTTCTTTCAACAATTCCATTTTCTTGTGTGTTTTGGGCACAAAGAATTCATGTGATATTCCCTGATCGCAACAAAATTTCTCAAAACTACTATTCTCAAATTCTAATCCATGATCACTACGGATCTTACAGACTTAAGAACCTTTTTCCGTTTGGATCCGTTTGAGAATCTTTTTTACTTCATCAAGGGTTTCTGATTTATCCCTTAAGAACACTACCCAAGTGAATCTGATAAAATCATCCACAATTGCCAGTATGTATTTTTTGCCACATCGACTCTCCATCCTGGTTGATCCTATAAGATCTACGTGGAGAAGTTCGAGTGGTTTGGATATGGCATTGGAGTCCACCTTTTTGTGAGCACTCCTAGTTTGTTTGCCAATCTAGCATTCGCCACATATTTTGTCTACTTTCTGTAATTTAGGTAGACCTCTTATTAGTTCACTTTTGCTCAATCTATACAAATTACGGTAGTGTACATGTCCAAGGCATTTATGCCATAATTCAGTCTCATCGGTATGGACCATGTAACACGATAAATTAGATGAGCTAGAATCACTTGCAATATAGCAGTTTTTAGAAGTTCTGCGACCAATTAATATTACAAAACTATTTTTATTTAAAATTTCACACCCTAGGTTAGAAAATTTTATGTTGTGGTTTTTATCGCATATTTGAGAAATGCTTAATAAGTTATGTTTTAAACCTTCTACATATAAAACATTCTCAAATAAAGGGAGGTTAGAAAGTTGAATCGTACCTTGGCCAATAATCCTACAGTTGCTACCATCACCAAATGTGACTGATCCATCAGTCATGTCTTTAAGAGTGGTGAACAGACCTTTATCACCAGTCATGTGCCTGGAGCATCCACTGTCTAGGTACGACTTTGAATGGCTTGTACCTTTGAAAGCCATGTGGGCAACCAAGCAAGTAACTTTAGGAATCCATTTCATTATAGTTTTGGGTTTAGGAGTATAGTTGGTCTTCTTATGATTGTAGTTGTTATAAGAATGACCTACTGAGTTAGATTTTAGGAGCTCCTTAAGTAAATTAACTATTTTCTTAGCTAAAGGATTTTAGTTCTGATTTTTATAGTTGATATGGTTGTATTTAGGTTGAAAAGTTTTAATATTTTTAGAAAACTTTTGATTTAAACTATTTCCTTTTGAGTTTCAAGACTCTCCTTTCACAAACTTAGGAGGAGTATTCTTCTATTTAGGAGGAATATTTCTATCGTAGCCCAAACCAGATCAGTCGCCACATTTTCTTAATCCAGACAAAAGCTTTTCTAACTTTGGATCACCTTGGGCATACCTCCATGTATCCTTTAAACTCAAAAGTGAAGAGACTTCAAGTTTAAGTTTTTCATTTTCAGATTTAAGATTTTCAATAAGGGAAGTTTTGAAATCTAAGTCACATTTAGATTTTTCAAAATAATCTGAAATGTGAGATTTTTCTAAAACAAGAGCATCAAGATTTTCTTTAAGTTTCAAAAACTTTTCTTTCTGAAGTTTTAATTTAACAGCAATTTTACAACTTTCCTTGTAAAAGGCATTATAACATCTTGAAGATCATCTTCATTTTCATGATCACTATTCAGATTTACTTCACTAGTTGAATCATCATTATCTGAAAAAGTGAACTTGGCTAGAGTCATAAGGGCTTTAACTTCATTGCCCGACTCGGTTTTAGAATTTTCTAATTCAAAAGAAGCTTCAGAGTCAAAGGATTCATCCCAAGTAGCCAACATTCCTTTCTTTTTAGGCTTGTCCTTTTTAGGACACTTGTTTACTAAATGCCCATATTCATGGCAGTTGTAACATTGACTTTCTTTTAAAGATCTTCGAGTTTTAAATTTAGATCTCTTCTCATCATTAGATTTTTGAAAATTAACTCTCTTTTTACTTTTGAAATTTTTGTAAAACATTTTAGCTAAAAGGGCCATATCATCTTCGAAATTTTCTAAATCAGAATTACTACTATTTTCTTGAGAAACACTTTTAGAAGATTTAAGGGCGATAGATTTACCTTTAAGACCTTTAAAAGTTAACTCATAAGTCTATAAAGAGCCAACTAATTCTTCTACCCTCATATTATCTGTATCACGAAGTTCCTATATCGCAGTTACCTTAGAATTGAATCATTCAAGAAGTGAGCGTAGTATCTTTGCACAGACTTTACTTTCTGGGATTTTATCATCAAGACCTCACATAGAGTTCACAATGTCATTTAATCTTGTATAGAAGTTTATAAACATTTCATTTTCTTCCATACGAATTTCCTCAAATTTGGTTATATGGATTTGGACTTTAGATTTCTTGACAATTGATATTCCCTTATGTATCATTTCTAAAATATCTGAGGCTTGCTTTACAGTATCACATGATATAATTCTTATGAATTCATCCGGTGATAGTGTGCAAGTTATGGCGTTTAAAGCCTTTGCATTGGCACTACTCTCATTTTTCTGAAGAGTGGTCCAAGAGAAATAAGGTGTAATTCTCATAGACTTAGATCCATCGATACCAGTTACTTCAGTGGTAGGAGGGGTCCATTCAGTCACTGTGGCTTGCCACACGCTCTCATCCATGAATTTTAGAAAAATCCTCATTCTAGCTTTCCAATAGGCATAATTGAAGCCATCAAATGGTGAAGGCCTAGTGACTAAAAGACTATTAAAATATAACATCTTAAATAACTCAGATCGATTAGCTCAGGAAATAAATCCAAATAGAATAATTAAAAATGAGCTATTAGGCTCTAATATCACTTGAAAAGGCCGAGCTATATGTCCTAGAGGGGGGGTGAATAGGACTATGCCAAATTAAAATGATAACAGCGGAATTTAAACAATTAAAGGAAAGATAGCATTATAAACAATTCACAATATGGAAATGAAAAGCAACATCAAAATTCTAGTATCGAGAGTTTGATACAAATGTTGTTCTAAGGATAATCTTACACCATAAAAACTAAGGGTTTATGGCAGGGCAACCTTACTAGAACGATTTGTGTATCAAAAACTCAAACTGAAGAGGAATAAAAAGGAAATAGCAAGAAAGGAAATCTAAGCTATTACAATATTCCCCACAATGCTGAAATGTAAAGATTACAACATTCACATCCACAAATACATCCTACAATCTTGAATGATAAAAGATATAGAAAATAAACCGCATATCCACAAAACACAAAGAATTATAGTGGTTCGCCTGTGTGTACACCAACTGTTAAACAACAGCCACAGAGCTACTCCACTCCTAATATCCTCACACAGTAGATATTAGCGTTCACTATAAAAATAGGTTTTTCTAGGTTCACCTAAAACCCTCACAATTGTGTCTTTCAAGTGGGCTTGCACAATTCAAAAAACCCCACACTCTGAGTTTTTTAGATCTCCTCAGATAACTAAAAGAATGAGATTTTTTTGGCTCAATCTCAAAAGAAACCAAACCAAAGGAAATTACAATAATGTAAAATACCGAGATATTCTCCTTTTGTTGCAGCCCGGAAGAACTAATTCGGAGTAGAAGTTCAAATATAGAGGTTCAATGTCCACACTCACTTATGAAATGGTTATAGGTTCTAAATTGATTTTAAATTAAATCAAGTTGGGCTAGCTCTATTTGATTTTGATTCCAAGAAGTAGGAATACTTCAATCCCTCTTTCAAATCAGATTGGAATGCATAATATAAAATCAAATATAAAAAGCTAATAAAAGAGAATATTAAATATGCACAATACAGCTTAAGAAGTTTACAAACTTATCTCTCAGAGTGATGCCTTGATTATACTTGAATTGAATGAAATACTCTGAAAATCATGC
This sequence comes from Magnolia sinica, assembly GCF_029962835.1. Taxonomy (NCBI): domain Eukaryota; kingdom Viridiplantae; phylum Streptophyta; class Magnoliopsida; order Magnoliales; family Magnoliaceae; genus Magnolia; species Magnolia sinica. Next base: position 43,036,957 of record NC_080589.1, read on the forward strand.
TCTATTTATAAGTGAAGAAATCACATTTACGAATGGTCCTATGTATACCACGACTGGTCGTAGGACTAACGAATTTTTGAAATTTTGAGCGCGATAAGATAAAGTCATTCCACGACTGGTCGTAGGTCATCCACGACTGGTCATGACCTGTCCACGACTAGTCGTGTGGAACCAGAAACAGTTGCTGGAATTTGAGTTGTAGCTGCAGGACTAGTCGTGAACGGATCATGCACTGTTCACACGACCGGTCGAGAAGTCTCCAGGACTGGTCGTGGCTTAATAAAAATTTCAAAAATATTTAACAAACTCAGGACTGGTCTTGGAATTTCTTGGACTGGTCGAGCCACTGCTAGGACCAGTCGAACAAAGTCCAGAACTAGTCGAAGAACAGTCCAAACACTTATAAAATGATTTAATTTGAATTATGTATTCAAAATGACCTACCCTAAGGTCAATCTAAGGTCTTTCATACCTTAACCATAACATATGAACATTGAATCGTCTTTTCTTCAGATGATAGATGATCTTTGAAGTTCATGAAGCTTGAGATCTCGACACATGATGAAGCTTGTACGTAAGATCTTTTGAAGCTTGAATTTGTAGTACATGAGTTGTACTTTACCTTGAGTCTTGAGTATGAACAGTTGACTTGTCTTTTGATATCACTTTAAAATATTGAACTTTGAAGCTTAAAGGAGTGAATAATGTACTTGATCTTCTATTTTTTGAAGTAGATCTTTGTTCTTGACTTGAAGCATTGTCCTTGTATATGTGATGCATTGCCTTGAACAAATATATCAATGTGCTACGCAAGACACAGATTATGGTTTTGGGACTACAAAATTTGACAATCAAAGGAGCAAGAAACCATAGCACTTACAACCATTCGGCTTCTTCAGCTGCAGTTGTAAGAGAAATAACTTGGACTCCATCGTGGACCGAGAGATACAAGTTTGTTTCTTAAACTTTCATGATAATGCGGCTCCTCCAATAGTAAAAACATAGCCACTATTGGACTTGAATTCCATTAAATCTGATATTCAATTTACATCATTGTACCCCTCTACTGCAACTGGATATCTGGTATACTTAAAATCATAGTTGTAAGTCTTTTTCAAGTATCTTAGTAATCTATTTATGGCATTCCAGTAATTTTCTCCAGGATTATTGTTGTATCTACTCAGCTTACCAATTACATATGCAATATCAGGTCTAGTAAAGTTCATTAAATACATTAAATGCCCAATAACACTAGAGTACTCAAGTTTTGATATACTATCACATTTATTTTTATATAATTTCACATATGGATCAAATGAAGTACTAGCAGGTGTACAATTTAGAAGATTATATTTTCTCATAATTTTTTCTACATAGTATGATTGATATGATATGATTCCGTTAGAATCTTTCACAATTTTGATTTCAATAATCACATGTCTCCCTTAAATCCTTCAAATCGAATTGTCAACTAAGGAATGACTTGGTTTCATTCACCACATCAATGTTAGAACTAAAGATTAGCATGACGTTCACATAAAAACATATGATAATGCATGCATTTTCAAACAAGTTATTGTACACACATTTATCTGATCCATTAGTTTGAAAACTATTTGACAACAACACTTATCAAATTTCTCATGGCATTATTTTGGAGCTTGCTTGAGCCCATAAAGAGACTTAATTAATTTACATACATTATTCTCATAACTTTTCATCACAAACCCATCAGGTTAGTCCATTTAGATTTTTTTTCTCTAATTTTCCATTTAAGAAAACCGATTTCACATCCATTTGGTGGATCACCAGATTGTGGATGGAATAAATAGCTATCAATACTCATATGGTTATGATCTTAATAACTTGTGAATATGTGTCAAAGAAGTTAATATATTTTTTTTATTTATACCCCTTGGCCACAAGACTATCCTTGAACTTCTCAATAGACACATCTGGTCTAAGCTTAGTCTTAAAAATTCATTTGCAACTTATGGGTTTACTATCGGGAGGTAAGTCTACAAATTCTCAAATGTTAGTGTAATATAGAGTCTATTTCACCATTAATGGCTTCCATCCAAAAGGTTGCATTAGGAGAGCTCATAGCTTCAACATGTAAGGATGGATCATCCTGCACAAGGAAGGTGTAAAAGCCAAGTCCAAAGCTAGCTTTAACTATGGCCCTCTTACTTCTTTTAAGTTCCAAGATCCCTTCTATTATGTCATTCCTTCATCAATTCTTATGACCGAGTCTACTTTTTTCACAAAAGAGATAGCCTTAAATTTAGTTGGGAATATGTTTTCAAAGAAATCAACATCTAAGGATTCAATAATGGAATCAACATCAATATGATTATGAGACCTCAAAACTAAGAATCTATAAGCCATGTTATTTTGCACATAGCCTATGAATGTATAATCAAGAGTTTTATCTCCTAATTTTGTTTTCTTGGATAAAGGTAACCCTACCTTGGTTAGACAACCCTACACTTTAAGATAGCCCAGGTTTAGAGATTTTTTTCTTGCACAATTCATAAGGAGTTTTATCAGAATGTTATTGACATACACAATTTAGAATATGACATATAATATGGAAGGTTTCTCCCCATAAATTAAAGGGTAAACCGGAACTAGAAAGTATAGCATTTATCATTTTCATTGGAGTTTTATTTTTCCTTTCAACAATTTCTTTTTGTTGAGGTGAATATGGTGCATTTATCTCATGTTTAATCTCTTTCAATTCATAGTAAGATGCAAAGTCATGAGAAATGCTTTCTCCACCTTGATCAGATATAAGAACTTTTTCTTTTCTTTCTAATTGATTTTTCACTTCATTCACAAAGGCTATGAATCTATCTTTTGCTTCATCTTTACTCCTGATTAGATATACTTTTGCATATTTAGAGTAATCATATATGAAAGTTATAAAGTATTTCTTTCCTCCACGAGTCATAATATTTTTAAAGTCGCGCATATATCACTGTGAATCAAATCTAGGATATGGTTGTTCCTTTCAAATCTTTTGAATGATTTTCTAATATGCTTATATTGTACACATATTTTACATTTATTTTTATTTTTCATTTCCACTCTAGGAATAAGCCCCATAGTGATCATGCTTTCAAGAAAATGATAATTCACATGTCCTAGTTTAGCATGCCACATATCAAGAGACTCAATCAAGTAAGCAGAAGAAATGGCACCATTATAATTTATAACTCTCAGTTTGAATAATCTTCAGTTACATAGCTTTTTCCAATAAAAGTATCATTCTTAGTGATAACACATTTTTCAGATTGAAAAACTAACTTAAACATATTCTTGTCGAGAGTAGAGCCACAGACAATATTCTTCCTAAGGTCCTGTACATGCAGTGCGTCCAGAAGAGTCAACACATTTTCTAGTAGAAAGCTTCAGTCTCTCATTTCCCTTACCAACGACCTTTGCCTTGGATGAACTCCCCATGAATATGTCCCTAGCATCATCTACCTTCTCATAAGAGGAAAAGGCACCTCGGTCATAGCATAGGTGATTGGTGGCACCCGAGTCAATCAACCACTCATTTGAGGTACAATCAATGAGTGCTTCAGTAATGACCCCCACAAACTCCTCGGAGACATTAGCATGATCTTTCTAATTCTTGTCACCTTTGCAAAATCTACATTCCTTTGCAAAGTGGCCCTTCTTACTACATACATATCACCCTTCATTTCTTCTTATTGTTTTTGTCAATTATCTTGTTTCTTTGGCCATGTGTGTGTTTTTTTTTTTGGTGATCCAAACCTTTGGTTCTCTTGACCCTTTCGGTTATTGTTCACCAAACCCAATTGTAAGGTCACGATGTAGTAATAACTCGATGAAACTGAGGTCAATCCTTAAGGACTGTGAATAACACAACTAAAGCTAGTCTAATATTAATGATTCCAATAGATTAAAAAAATGGATAAATAATAGATAGAAACAACTAAGGATTCAAGGATCCTCTTCTAGCATCCCCTTGTTGTTTAACTATGTTGAACACATTTAGCTCCACCGTCATATTCCCTAAAGAAAGCTTAAGAACCCCATTCCTACGATTGAGTATGGCATTCAAATTTGCTAGGAATGGCCATCCAATGATGACAGGAGTTTGAGTGCTCACGTTCATAATCGGTTGTGTATCCAAAACAATAAAATCTATCGAGAAGTAGAATTTATCAATATAGACCAAAACATCATCAACTATCCCTTTCAGTATTCTGACCAAAACATCAGCTAGTTGTAAAGTTGTCTTAGTGGGTTTCAATTCACCAAGCCCAAGTTGCTCATATACTAAATAAGGTATGAGGTTCACACTATCTCCAAGTCTAACAATGCTTTTTCAATCTGGAAGTTTCCAATGATATACGAGATAGTAGAATTACCTGGATCTTTATGCTTTAAAGGAGTGTTTTGTGTAATAATTGCACGTGCTTGTTCCGTTAAAAATACCTTCTTTTATACGTTCAGCTTTCGCTTTATCGTACACAAGTCTTTTAGGAATTGGGCATATGAGGAAATTTTTCTATAGCATCCAGCAAAGGTATGTTAATTTCACTTGTTTAAAAAACTCTAGGATGTCCTGATTGTTAGCCAATGGTTTAGATGAGAGCAACCATTGGGGAAATGGGGCCACATGCTTATAATCATACTCTTGCTTGGATTTTTCAAATTCCTCAAGTTTCTCAACCTTCTTAGAAATCTCCTCATTTATCACTTTACAACTTCTAATAGGTGGTGATGGATTTAGCATGTTCGACATATTGGGTTGAAGAACTTGGATCACTCACTTCAAACTATCCTTTTGGATTATGCTAAGTTTGGGCAAAAAATGTCTCATTCTCTCTAACACCTGGGTGTGTCTCAATTCTCACAACTGACATTTAAAGCTCATTAATGACCTTCATGGTCATATGGTTGAATTGCATTTGCCATTGCATAAATACATGCAACGTATCCTCAAGGGTCCTCTTTCGTGGGGGCATTTGTGGTGTACTAATAGATGGTACTTGGAGATTATTGTTAGCATTCTCAATTGGTCCCTTCCTCCAAAAGAAATTGAGATGATTCTGCTAGTTCAAAGTGTACATATTTGAATTTGGAGCACTAAAAGGACGTTGATAAGCATTCATGGCATTCACTTGAGCATGCAATACCTCTTGGAAAGTAGGGATTGTAGGACAATCATTTGTTAAGTATGCATCACTCCCACAAATTCCATAAACGTTCTTAATGGCTTCAATGGGTTGGACTGCTTCTACCTTCCTCAATTCCATGACTCAACCTTCCTTGTGAGACCCATGACCCTTGCGTTGACCTCATTTTTCTTATTTGGCACATATATTCCCCCTTTCTCTCTAGGCATAGGCTTGGAACTACTTGACTTCTTGGAGGTATCCCATTACTGTACGTTTTCTACCAACACATCGAAGTAATCCCATGCCTCATCAGGATCCTTAATCATAATTTGCCATTACACATCATCTATACGAATTGGTGCATGTTTGAGCATAATATATCATAGAAAAAGTTAATCACACATGAAATATCATAGCCATGATGGGGGCAGGCAAGTAGAAGATCATTGAACATTTCCCAACACTAATAAAACATCCTATCCTCCTTTTGGGAGAAGTTCATAATAGCACACCTCAATGTGTTGGTCTTGTGAACTGGGAAGAACTTTTCAAAGAACTCCCGAGTCATCTTGGCAAATGTTCCGATTGATTTCGACCTTAAGGAGTGGAGCCATGACTTAGCCCTCTCCTTTAAAGAGAATGAAAATAGTTTTAGTCTAATAACGTCTTGGGAGACAAGGTCACGACAATCTCATCAAATTCTTTTTAAGTGCATATATGGACTTTCATAATCAAGTCCTTGGAATTTTGAAGTTGGATCACATCGGGTTTGAATTCTATGTTACCTTCGTTAGCCAAAAAATCATGCATGATGGTGTAGTTGTTCTTGCCAGTTGTAGGTAATCTCGTAAAGTTCTAACTGGTGGAACATAGTATACCTCATTCTCATCACACACCGTCCTAATCGGCGGTGTGTTATGCTCCACAATCTCATCAAAAAAATTTTCATTCTTAAATCACAGGAATTCATATGTTTTCTCACACGGCGATGGATTGACAATCCTTCAACCAGTCCTTCACTTAGAAGTCTCAATGTATGATCCCACACCCACTTGGGCATGAACCACACATAAAAACCTAATTCTAAACATAATCCTAAAAGCAAAACCAAAATCCTACAAAAAATTAAAAGTAATTAGAATGAGTGAGGAAGGATGTTACCGAGATAGAGAACTATAATTAGGGAAAATCCTACAAAATAAAAAATAAACGAATGTTAGTGATGTTAGAAAATCAGGAACAAAATAAACCCTAGAAAAAAATATGAAATTAAAAGCTGTAAAAAAGCCTAAGTTAGAAAATTCAAGAAAAAATAAAAACTAACCTAAAAACAAGAATTAAACCTTTAAAAAAATCAAAAACCCTAAACCTAATGTGTTCAAATGCTAATCACCAACAATAGCGCTTAAAAATTGTTCTTCAACCCCAAATGTAAGATCTCTGTGTAGTAATAACTTAATGAGACTGAGGTCGATCCACGAGGACTATGAAGAACACAACTAAAGCTACTCTAAAATTAAGTCTAAGATGAATGGATTCCAACGGATTAGAAAAGGGATAAACAATACATAAAAACAACTATGGATCCAAGCATCCTCTTCTAGTAATCACAGCATCTAGTTCATCAATTCATCTTCTATAACTCAACTAGAACCAAATTTCAATTCATTCTAATCAGAAAAAAAAAAAAAAATTGTTAGATCAATCACAAACATCCAACAATATATAAATTCAATTGATCAGTTCTCTCATGAAGAACAAAGTAATTGATCGTAGGGAATTCAAGGCATCTACCATACCCACAATATATGATAGATCAATGAATTTTATAAATCAATACTTTTCCAAAAGCTAAGCTAATCAATCTCAAAGAATTCAAAATATCCAATGTGCTCAGAGTCGACAATGGATCAAAGAATTAACTTTTAAAAAAATCATTCAAACCAAACCAAATAAAAATCATCATTCAAATCAATGTATGAATTAAAATAAACTAGAACATCATAATTAAACTAGAAGCTTCACCCCTTAGCCTTAGCTAAGAGATTATCTAGACATAGTTATCTCTAGAAAAATAGAAAAAATACTAGAACCGGCGAAGAAATCGAAGCAGGAAGGCCTCCTGGCTTTTTCTCTCTCAACCTTAGAGCATACTTATAAATGTATGAAACAACTCCTTAAATAGTTACAAAACCTGGACTTTCACACCAACCTTAGAAAATCTTGAACTTTCCAATTTATGTGTGTCGTCGATCGATGGCCTTGATCGATCAATTGATAATACTAAAAAACATCCAACAAGAAAATTCAAAAACCAGTTACATTGTTAATTAATCGAACCCTGCACTCTCGATTGATCATAAGTGTCCAAATATGTCTAGCAAGCTTTTCCAGGAATATGAATTTTTCTCGATACTTCACTCGATCAATCGAGTTCACTCAAAGGTCTATCAATTGATCGAAAACTCTAGTCGATCAATTAAGAGGTGTTGTTTCTCTTCAATGAATGTGCACATGATCTTTAGTTGATTTCTTCACTTTAGTACTTGGTTTCCTTAGATCTTTGGAACTTCAAGTCTTCATTTCATCCTCCAATCTTCAATTCTTCTAACTTAGTTTTTTTGGGTTTTAATTCGACACTTTTAACACAAATATAACTTAGACGTTGAAATTCTCCTCTATGTTGAAAACAAGTATAACTAGGCCAATATAGCACAAATATGCATGGGAAAATAAGGTATAATTGAGGATAAATGTGCAATATTTAGGTCTTATGAGTTATTCTCGATAAGGTGGGCCTTAGTAATGGACTCTAATTCCGAAGAATGTTTTTCATAGTTCTTTACCTCTTCTTCGATTCATATGTGAAAGATGAGGTCATCCAGGCTCATATCCTTTCTCTTATGCTTCAGTGTTTTCATACTACTTCCATGATTGAGGAAGCTTTTCAATTATTACAGCAGCTTAGAAAGCCTTATAAATCATCATACAATTGAAACAGACTTCACGAGCTATCTTCTATAAATCATGCACATCTATCACAAACTTATCATCAAACATCTTAAAATCAATACAAGGACTTACTACATACTTCTTTGTTCTAACATCCTCTGTTTTGACCTTCTTTTTGAGATTTTCCCATAGCTCCTTAGTCATAGAGAAATGACAATAGATATCATAGTTGTCATTGGTCATTGCATTATAAATGTAGTTCTGACGTAGATAGTCATCATTCTTCCAACCATATTTTTCAACAAATGTTGCCAGTTCATTAACCTCAAGGGATGGGGGCAAGATCCTTGATTACATATATCATCTTAAGAGCTGAGATATAAAACTCCATTTTTTGTTGCCATCTATTGAAATTCCATAAAAGATCTCAACTCAAGAGTTCTCAGAGATGGTTGCTAAAGTAATCAAGACTTTGAGGAGAAATTTATCTTTAAATTGTTGGTTCTAAAATGCAGAGATATAACAGAAAATCTAACAAGTAAACTAGAAATAATAATAATAATAATATAAGAATCTGGAGAGCTAAGGCACATTACAATTGTTGTCTTAAAGACATATTTGGCCCACAGGAAGATGATCTGTGGTGCACTTTGGTCAAAACAAATCTATCCCTGGGATACAAAAACTCTCCTCCAAGATGAACGAATTTAATCAAGTGCATTCATGATCTCAGCTACATGAACCCAAGAAATCTCCAACTGATCTTTCCAGAAGTTGCAGAAAAAGCTAGAGAAAAACCAAAGAGGAGGGATTTTTTTATGGATTTGTAAAGGAGAAGAGATGTCTTTATAAAGGAAAAGTAGGTAGTCATTTGGGCTCGAGGCACATGTAAGCGGCATAATAAATGCATGTCGGTGCATACCGACTCATTAATTATAAGGTAGGTGCAAGACGACTCTTGGTCTTCTTATCCATGAATAGGATAAAACATCTGCAAAGAAAATAAAAGTGTTTATCAAAGACACACCACACTGCACCGCACTACGCCTAGCCTCGCCTTTCCTTGCCACAACCACGACCATGACCTGTGCGCACGCGCGCGTGTGTGAGGTTGTTCCTATGGCATACCCTTGTTTTCCAATACAAAGGATTAGTGAGAGATTTTAATATAAAGGTTTAGTTTTTTTAAGAACTTTTCAATGTGGGACAAACTAAACACAATTAAGGAAAGTTGGTTAATAAAGGCAAAAACCAATTTTCATACATTTTTTGAATCTTTCTTTTTAAAACCTTTTAATCTAACAAATTTCTCACAAAGATCACGGTAGGCCCCACCAAGCTTCCCATCGCAAGAAGTTCCTGCGAAAGGCTTTCACCTCGCAATGAACATCTATTAAGGACTGGCCATATGATTGGTAGTATATGATTGTCTCCTTTGAGCTCTTCATGTCTTTAAGATGTATGAGTCTTTCTTGCATTTTTTGAGGAGTGGATTTGTTGGTGACACGGCCACACCCAACAGGCCCTGTCCCTAGGGCTCACATTGATGCATGTATTGTATATTCAGGCCATCCATCTATTTTGCAAGGTCATTTTAAGGCATAGTCCTATGAACATTCTAGCACAAGTAGTGCCCTCACTTCCTTGACCTTATCTTGATATGTTTATACAATTGAAGTATGATATTGAATCAAGTGTAAAAATGTATTTGGTTTGGAGTCGTCAATAGATAAATGAAGCTTAAAACCTATGGTGCAGTGGAAACTATAGAATCGCTTAAGGGTTGGTGAATTTTAAGATTCCTCAATTCAAATGACTCCTACGGTTGGTCTCCGACTATAAATTATGAGTGAGAGCCTCGGTAATGGAAAAGTAAGAGGTTAGGAACCCTTTTCCCACGTAGCGTCCGGTCTCTACTTAGTTTTATAATTTTTTGAGGGATTCAGCAAAATTTTGGTACTTCTATATTTGATTGTGCTTCACATAACCCATAAGGCCTTTCGGCAGTGGATACTAGGGTCTCGGATATTATGGGTGCTACTGCTAAGGCTGTGAAACATTTTACCTATAATCACATGAGCATAAGGATCTATGATCACAATACAAAGCAAACAGTCTCCAATATAAATTCATATGATTACAGGTATAATGTTTCCAAAAGATACAAAACATAAGCACTTCCATGGTACAAAATAGATAGCATGCATCCAAGAGGCTAAGTCCTCCAAGCTACTCCTGCCCTAAAAATGAGAAAAATGAAGGCATGAGTTATAAGCCCAGTGAGTACACTCATGTGCGCATAGTGTACAAGCATGTAGCAACAATTAAAATATCAAAGTACACAACTGAAGCATGGTAATAATACAATGCCACATGAAGCAGAGAGAAAAGGATGCAATGCACGAGATGCAATGCAAAAGAATGCAGGGTGTATGTAGGCATGTAAGTCCTCTAAAAGTCCACATCACAATATGGTTATATCCAATACAAGTCCAAACCTTATTGGATAAAGGCCTTGCATACATGCCTCGTCGATGGGGAGCCTATATTCATGTTAAAAACCACCTGGTATGCTGGTAGCGGACCCATTTTGGGGGTTGGTCAAACCTAACCACATTAGCTCCACATCTTCGGCTAGGTGCAGCCAAACCTCTTCTCATCCAACCGCATCGGCGTGAGTCGGGCCTACTTGGTCTTCAGCACTAGGTGACCCCTGACATCTATCCGGTCCTAACAATGAGGCTCAATGGTACTACTCATGGTTTAAGAAATTTCACTTAGGGTCCTAGGAGCCAGTATAAAGAAATCTAAATTTTTTTATATCCACAAATACCAACTATGATGTCATTGTGGCAGTCTCATCAATACAACCATGGTGTTGTTGTGGTGCTCAATCCACATATACCGATGCTATGAGAAATGTCATGAGTCTCCCCAAGCATGTGGGACCCACCAATCACCAAGTCATTCTCAAAAACTCGATGAGTTTCTGAGTTTTTTTGTCGTGTGCAACATCTCGAGCTATCTCTCTATATTTTTGAATCGAAGCTAAAGGGCTTCCAGGTTGCCCTAGAATTAATGCTTGTGATGGACTAGGAAGCTTCTAAAGTTCATCTAATGGTTGGGGTATCGCGAGCAAAAAAAACAGAAAATATTCCCTCCACATTTCTCTCTCACTGTTAAAACCCTAACACGAGCTTAAGTTTGAATTAATGATTAAGATCATCTACATTAGAGGGTTGAGATTGAAGGAGTCAAGATGGCTCGGATTGTCACCTCACCCGAGAAACGTGGTTTCCGCTTTTGAAAAAACAACCACACACAACTCAGTTTATGTTTAAGATCGTGAGTTCACAAGTGCATAGGAACGGGCCGAACTAGTTGGGTCTTGGTCGGAATCAAAAGCTGGGCATGATGGATGGTTTGGATCATTCATCTAATCTCATATGGTATGCCACAATTTGAAACAACGAACAGTTGTTTGTCACTAGCAGAAAATGAAAGAGTAGAAGAGAATTTCTGTAACGCGCCGGTCCTGAAACCCAAGTATATGACTCATTTTCGAAAACTCGAGTATTAACCTTTAAAGATAGCCTATTTTCACATATAAATTTTGTTTTCTTTTCTTTTATTTTCTTTTCAGAATCAACAGTTTGGCAGAAAATAAGCAAATCAAACATAAAGGAAATTTACATATTCATTCAGAATATACGAGCATGTGCCTAAAGGGCTTATACAAACTAATGTCTCAATACTAACAAATATAAGAATAAACAATCTAACACATAAAACAGAATAAAGTGCGACTAAACTTGAGCTGCAAGATCATGCAGCTTCTCTTGGATGTAAGATCATGCAGCTTCTCTTGGAACAGATACAGCCATACATCTTTGGTATTTGTACTCTACTCCTCATCGGTACGAATCATGAATGTCATTTAAACCACCTACACTACCTATACAGTTATATCTTCAAAGAATGCATAGCCAGCTCTGTGTGAATTCCCCTCAAGATTATACACCACCAAATTAGTTAAGCATAGTTTAAACAGGAAAACATACAAAACAATCCATTATACAATCTTATTTAAATGCAAGAATGCTTGAATGCTCATCAACTGGGCATGCTCATCCAGTTGAATAAATGAATGAACCTTTCAAACAGTCGATCCATTCATGCAAGAGAAAGGATCTTTCAAACAGTCGACCTATTTTGTAAGAAAATGAACCTTTCAAACAGTCAGTCCATTTTTGCAAAAGAATGAGTCTTTCAAACAGTCAACTCATTCAAATTGCAAAAGGGGTTGTTCGAGCATTACACTGGTCTTTCAAACAGTCAACCAGGCACCTGATAACACCAACTTGCTAAATGAATGGATCTTTCAAACAGTCAGTCCATTCATACACGAGAATGGGTCTTTCAAATAGTCTACCCATTCAAAATGCAAAAATGGTCATTCGAACAGTACACTGATCTTTCAAACAGTCAACCAGGCACCCAATAACACCCAAGTGCCATGAATGCATGATTAGCCTAACCATTATAATTCCAATTTGCAAATAGCCAATTTAAGAAAACTTAAATGTCACTATGGGGGGCTCCTCACCCAGCATAAGCCGACAGCTCAAGCATAGTTGAAAAGGCCAAGCTATATCTCCTAGAGGGGGGGTGAATAGGACAATGCCAAATAAAAACTTATAACAGCGGAATAATAAAGAATATGATAGCCAAAGTAAATCACAATGCAGTAAATTAAAATAACCTCAAAATTCAGATCTTGAGAGGTTGATACAAACGTTGTTCTAAGGACAACCTTACACCAAAAACAGAGTTTATGGTAGGACAACCTTATTTCTAGAAAGGTCTTTGTATCAAGTCTCAAATCGAAGAGGAATATAAAAAGAAATACAAACTGAATTGAAATAACTTGTAATTAAAAATGTATTGTTCTAGGGACAGCCATACACCATAAAAATGGCAGGGCAACCTTGCTGGAACAACTTTCAAATGAAATTAAAATATCAAGCTGATAAAGGAATAGCAGAAAATAAATTCTAAATTATTACAACATTCCCACAAAGCTTGAATTAAATGATTACAGCATTCACCACCATACATACATCCCACATAAGAATAAAGAATTAGAAGAATAAAATAATCAACCATAACACAAGGGTTTATAGTGGTTCGCCTGTGTGTTCACCAACTGTTATACAATAGCCACACAAAAAGCTACTCCACTCCTAATATCCTCACACAGGGGATATTAGCGGTCACTAAAAATAGGTTTTCCCAGGTTCACCCAAAACTCTTACAATTGTGTCTTTGTATGTGGGCTTACACAATTAAAAAAACCCCACTTCTGAGTTTTCCTGGCTTTCCTCAGATAACCAATATAACAAGATTTTTCTAGCAAATCTTGAAAGAAACTAAAATAATAGAAAGGAATTTACAATATGTAAAATACCTGAATATCTCCTTCGTAGTAGCAGCCCGGTAGAACCAAATCAAAGTAGATGATTGAATGTCCAAGTTCAAAGTCCAGTACTCGATTACAATGGTTCTAGTTCTAATAGATTTTAAATTAAACCAAATAGGGCTTGCCTTAATTGATTTTGATTCTAAAGAAAGGGAATAACAATTCCTCTTTTCAAATCAGATTGGAATAGCAGAAACAAAATCAATTAAAATAAAGCTAAGGAAGGAAGAATATTAAATAAGCACACTTAGCTTAGATGGAGCACAGAATTATCTCTTAGAAGTTTGACGAAGATAGGCTTGAATACTATAATTAATTCGATGATTTCTTCTGAGATTCGTGCATTATTTATAGGTGAGAAGATCGGGTCTTCGACTGGTCTAGAGTGCTCTTCGACTAGTCGAAGCCATAACAGATATTTGAAAAATCCGGCGGGATATACTTTGACCGTTCTACGACTGGTCGTAGCCCTCCTACGACTAGTCGTAGGTTTCCTTCGACTGGTCGTAGGTCCTGCAAATCTTCGCTGGACTTCGAGTCAAAGATTTTACGACTGGTCGAAGATCAGTCAACACTGTTCCTACGACTGGTCGAACAAATTCCTAGACTAGCCGAAGGCTAACAGATTTTATCCGGAATTTGTAACAAACTCACGACTGGTCGAGGAATATCTTAGACTAGTCGAAGCAAGTCTAGGACTAGTCGAAGAAGACCTAGGACTAGTCGAAGAACAGACCAATCACATATAAAATAAACATTCGGTTTATGTATCCGAAATGACCTACTTCTAAGGTCAACCTATGGTCAATCAAACCTCAAACATGAAGTATGGACATTGAAACATTCAGAACTTGAGACCTTGAAGTATGAGCCTTGTAATCTTGATGTAGATCAAACCTTGATGTAGCTCAATCTTGAAAGTGTATAAACTGCCTTGAACTCTTCTTGAAGTCTTGCAGCTTGAGTCTTGTCTTGTGAGCTTTGCTTGCTGTGAGCTAAGCTTGTTCATGGAGTCATGAATGTTGATCCTTGAGAGAGCTTCACTTAAGCAGGTTATATATAACATAACAGTGATTTTGGCACCACAAATTTGACAACAAATAGGGATATAAACTATAGCACTTACAATAGTGTCCCATACCACCATACCCGGCTCATAAGACTCCAACATTATGATATTTAATGGTAACCTCCTCAACCAGTGTGTAAGTGCTATAGTTTATATCCCTGTCTGTTGTCAAATTTGTGGTGCCAAAATTACTGTTATATATAACTTGCATAAGTGAAGCTCTCTCAAGGATCAACATTCATAAACAAGCTAAGCTCACAACAAGCAAAGCTCACAAGTACAAGGATCAATCTTGAATGCAAGAACTGCTCACAAGACAAGACTCAAGCTGAAAGAACTCAAGCTGCAAGACTTCAAAGAAGAGTACAAGGTAGTTTGTAAAGAACTCAAGACTTCAAGACTCATACTTTAAGGTCACTAGTTCCTAATGTTTCAATGTCCTTTCTTCATGGTTGAGGTTTGACTGACCTTAGGTTGACCTTAGAAGTAGGTCACTTTGGATACATAAATCAAATGTTTATTTTACATAAGTTTGGTCTGTTCTTCGACTAGTCCTAGGCCTTCTTCGACTAGTCCTAGAGTTGTTTCGACCAGTCTAAGAAATTTCTCGATCAGTCGTGAGTTTGTTACAAATTTCAGATAAAATCTGTTAGGCTTCGACTAGTCCAAGAATCTATTCGACCAGTCGAAGGAACAGTGTCGACTGCATCTTCGACCAGTTGAAAAACTTTGACTCAAAATCCAGTGATGTTTTTCAGGTTCTTCGACCAGTCGAAGGAGATCTTCGACCAGTCAAAGGTGACCTACGACTAGTCGAAGGAGACCTTCAACCAGTCGTAGAACGGTCAAAGCTTATCGCGCCTGATTTTTCAAATATCTGTTATTACTTCGACTAGTCGAAGAGCTCCCTAGACCAGTCGAAGACGCGATCTGCTCACCTATAAATAGTGCACGAATCTCAGAAGAAATCATCGAATTAATTAATCCATTCAAGCCAATCTTCGTCGAACTTCTGAGAGATAATTCTATGCTCTATCTAAGCTAAGTGTGCTTATTTAATATTCTCTTTCCTTAGCTTTATTTAATTGATTTTGTTTCTGCTATTCCAATCTAATTTGATAAGAGGAATTGTTATTCCCTTTCTTTGGAATCAAAATCAATTAAGGCAAGCCCTATTTGGTTTAATTTAAAATCTATTAGAATTAGAACCATTGTAATTGAGTACTGGACATTGAACTTGGACATTCAATCATCTACTCTGATTTGGTTCTACCGGGCTGCTACAACGAAGGAGATAATCAGGTATTTTACATTTAATTGTAAATTCCTTTCTGTTTTGGTTTCTTTCAAGATTTGCCAGAAAAATCTTATTGTATTGATTATCCGAGGAGAGCTAGAAAACTTAGAAGTGGGATTTTTTAATTGTGTAAGCCTACGACAAAGACACAATTGTAAAGGTTTTGGGTGAACTGGGAAAACCTATTTTGTTAGTGAACACTAATATCCTCGTGTGAGGATATTAGGAGTGGAGTAGCATTCTGTGTGGTCGTGTTGTTTAACATTGGTGAACACACAAAGCGAACCACTATAATCCCTTGTGTTGTGGTTGAATGATTTATACTTTTGATCTTTAATTATTCTTTTGTGGGATGTATGTATGGTGGTGAATGTTGTAATCATTTAATTCAAGCATTGTGAGAATTTTGTAATAGTTTAGAATTTATTTTCTGCTATTCCTTTATCAGCTTGATATTTAATTTCCTTTAAAAGTTGTTCCAGCAAGGTTGCCCTGCCATTTTTATGGTGTATGGTTGTCCCTAGAACAATACATTTGTGATTACAATTTATTTTAATTCAATTTGTATTTATTTCAGTATTCCTCTTCGGTTTGAGATTTGATACAAAGATCTTTCTAGAAATAAGGTTGTCCTACCATAAACTCTGGTTTTTAGTGTAAAGTTGTCCTTAGAACAACATTTGTATCAACTTCTCAAGATCTGAATTCTGAGGTTATTTTACTTTCTTGCATTGTGATTTATTTTGGCTATCATATTCTATTTAATTCCGCTGTTATAAGTTTTATTTGGCATTGTCCTATTCACCCCACCCCCCCCCCCCCCCCTTTAGGACATATAGCTAGGCCTTTTCACAGTGGCTAATCATATTCTAACAAGTGGGACTTATTATCGTATGCTTACACAAAAATAATCCATCAAGCCACTTAGGGCAAATATGCGATCGAAACCACAAGGGAAAAATATCTAATCAAAGTCACATAGGGAAAATATCTAATCAAAGCCACAGAGGGCAAGTAGTCCATCAAGGAATGTGAAAAAAAAAAAGATCACCTCCAAAAGCCACTTAGGCACAATGACCCACAAGATGGTAAGTCCACCACAACATTCCATTTAACCTATTAGTCTAAAATGTCCACTAGGTCGAGTGTCCATTATAATCACAATCAATCAAGTTACACCCCAAGTCGACATTTACATATATAAGGGGGGTTTTCCACTGATAGATGTAGCAATTCAAGTTTCACAAGCAATCCACAAGCATGAGAAGATATTCCAGTGCAACATATAGACGTATATATAATATGAATGTTGAGCATATAATTTTGAGGGTCAACTCCAATAACTAGTACAAGTAATCATGAAATATAGATATCAATTATCAGTCGAAATTAAAATAGAAACTATCACTTAAGTTAACATGAAAGCAGAAAGCCCAAGGGGAAGAAGTCATCACCTTACGAGTTGAATCACCTACCAATGTTGCTAGGGAATGCGTGTGCCCTTAGAGTCGAATCATTAGTTTACTCGATAGCTCGATTCGGCTGAACTTGGCTAAACTCAACCGAACTCGCCCAAACTCGGCTAAACTTGGATGAACTCGCTTGAATCAATCCAGCACTACCATTTCCTCTTCATTCTCCTCTCATCTACATATGTTGATGGTCCAACAACAACACCTAGACCACCAAACTCAACCTAACTCAATCTGGACTGGTGACCTGCACACGACTCAATCGAACTCAACTCCCATTGAGTCGACCCAACTCCACACAACTCGACCGAGTCAACTCGGCAAAAACCCAACAACACCCTACTCTCTTTCTCTCTTGCATCTTCCTCCTCTACCTCTCCTAACCTGATCCATCTCCCCCATTCTCCTCTTTCTACTTCTATAATATCCAGTAGGGCCTAGACCTATCAAGACACCAACCAAACTTAGAATTGAGTCGAGTCAGCAACTCGCACCCTCTCCTTTCTCCTTCTCCTTCTTTCTTCCCTCTCTCTCTCTCTCTATCATATTCTTCTTAGTCCCCAACTTTTCTTCTTTTCAAAGTCCATTAATGTCTTGCATCAGACAGAGCTCAACTCAACTCACACAGACCCAGTAGTAGCCTACACACTGATCCAATGACTCAGTCGGGCCGATTCAATGATCACACTCTCTTCTCTCTCTCTCACCTTATTCTTCTTTCGGAAGGCCTGGACCGACCAAGGCTTGCCCCAACCTTGACCTGACTCGGCAAAATCTGGTGAATTAAGTCACTGACTCAGTCATGACTCGACAGTGAATCAAGTTTCAAACCACCTACCTGACCCAGTACTTGGACTCGGAGAGCAGTTGTTGTATGGTCTCTCACTCTTTCCTCACTTTCAATCCCTTTCTTTTCCTCCTTCCTGCTAAAAACGTCCAGCAATGTCCATCAAGCCCGACCTGACCCAACCTCAGTCGAGCTGAGTTAACGCGGTAACTGCACCACCCCTATTGTTTGCCCTTTTATCACCCTCCTCTTCTTCCTCTTTCTCATTGCTACACACATCCAGACAGGCCTATTGAGCTCGGTCATACGCTGACTCAGATTGGGCGGAAGGTTCGTCAAGGAAGACAATGGAGCTCCAATGGTGTTTTACAAATAGCATGGTGTTTCTTCTAAACAAAGCTAGTGGATGGTTTAGATTGATCCCTGGAAGCTCATAGAAGTGGCCTTTCCAAGCTTCATGGATGTTTGGGTGGTGGGCTCAAACAAAGAACTGAGTCAACTGGTTTTCAAGCACAGCTGCAAGGAATATAGATGAAAACACTATTGTTTGATCTTATCCCTTTAATATCATTACCCTAACAATCCCAGACCATTGGACCAAGAGTGGATGGTCAAGATTCAATCTAGGGCTCCTAGTTCTCTCTTTCTCTCTAACAGATTTTTTTCTTTTATTTGAACAACTCGCAATCTGCGTTTTATGGTTTTTGTAGCGCCCCGAAATTCAAGGACTGAGTAGCTATTCGACTCCCGAATTCCCAAGTGCTCGTGTGCAATAATGAGTCACAAATGCATACATTTAGCAGGTATTATAAGCAATGATGAATCAATCTAAGCATATTCAATTTTCTAATCAGGTGACTAAGATTCATGTGCCGCTAACCAACAAAAATTTCATAAAAAGTTCACATCCACCGTATCAAACTTAATAAATTTAGTTTAACAGTTATCCATGGGTTTAATCTCATACACTCATCAATCTCCAAAATGACCTGGGCTCTAACCCAGTCCCGCCGACATCCACCTCGCTAATATGCCCCACCAAACTCCTAGTAGTACGTCCGCTTCTCGTCGTCATTGGCACCGACATCATCCAGTGCGTGCTGCTCCAAGGTACCTGCATCCATATCAGGTTCTAGTTGGTGTTTTAAAACACCGTCCCAGAGTGGGAGTGAGTGATCAAATCAGTAATACCATTAGTAATAAGCATCGAATTATCATGCATAGGATACATTTAATGAACAACAAACAGCATAGATTCCTAAACACTATTATTAATGCAAATGCATGATTATGATATGGTGCATGCTCCTCACAAAAACTAGCACTCCCTCAAGCGACGACATCTGATGTTCGCAATGAAACAACACTCCCTCAAAAGTGACCTTGACTACATAATCGCCAACAATATAAATGCAATGTCATGGAAGTTAGCTAGGTTGATTAGTTAAGTCCATTCGTCTAGTAAGTTGGGGAAACCGGAATACCCTTAGCAGAGTTATTTCCCTAACCTGATCACGTGGCTCAGGGGCCGTGGTCATATGACTCTCGCGATCCTTAGCCCTATATTGGGGTCATCAATCCCAAACAAAATATAACATGGACAAAATCAAATTGAAACTTAGATGTCCCACTCGTGGTCACTGTAGGGAGGTCGTCACCCTAACATATGCCGACAACACGAGTATAATATGCCATACCACCGTTCCTGGCTCATGAGTTCAAATGCTCAATGGACACTATGGGGAGGCTTGTCACCCTAGTGTAGACCGATAGCATGGGCATAGCGTCTCATACCACCATCCCCGGCTCATGAGACTTTGTGGGCTGTAAATCATATTTTAAAATGGGTACAATGGTCTTAGGGTACTTCGGGTTCATACAGGCATGATCAAACAAGGTTAACATACAAGGATGGTCGACTAATAGTCAATGTGCCCTGACGGGCTGAACTATAAGTAATTAGCCTGAGAACCTGATCTCGTGTAGTCCAACTACGGCCAACAACCTACAGTTCAACTATCGGGCCAAATTCACTTAGGGACAGGTCTAAAAAGGACTGCCTAGATAATTCCAGGTAATTGGCCAATCCATAGGGGAACTATGCACTATACACACCAATCACGACATCCATACATATGTTTCACATCAGGCAGATATGGTTTTAGCAAAATCAAGGCATGGGCAACTCCACACACAAGTTCCATTTCATATATAGGTTCTGCACAACATGTTCCAGCTCATATAATTATATGGATAGTCATGTAGCAAAGCACCTAGAATAAATTTTCCACAGGTTGTCATGCATTGCATGGCTCAATCATATACTACAATCTAGATAAGTGAATCAACCAATTCAGCACTTCTTCATCATTACATGTCCACAACAAAGCATGCTCAACTACAAGTTTAGGAATTTATGAAATCAAACATTTAACAACCATTTTTAGCAATACATATTAACATGTTGGGCATAGTTAGGACCAAACTAAAAGAAGCACAATTAGTCATCAGCAAATTAGGGAAATCCACATGTTGGAAACCAACAAAGCATGCATGTCAGCAATTTACTTTAATTAAGGGTTTGGGGTCAAGTCCTTTCCCATGAATTTCAGAAATCTCTCATTTGACACCTTAGTTATGCCTAAAAAAGAAAATCCAGCCACATGCACCAACATACACCAAGGACGTTCATTAAACCCATACTAGGCGCGATAACGAACCACTTAAAGGTAATGGTCATCACCTAAACTTAGCTGGAGATTGCTGAGATGATTCTAGCAATGCCGGATCCGCAAGCTCGAGGTGCCGGGGCCCTGCAATGCATTGGATGAACAAGAATTATATGTATGTTGTAGAAATTAGGAAAATAGAGTGAGAAATCCTAAATTACCTTAGATGGGTTGGAATTTCTTCTCCCAACGAGGGAGATTAACCAGGATTTCTGGCGGAGGAGGGGAGAGGACGCCGGATTTGACAAAATCTGGGCACCGGGGCCACATGCAAGTGAAATGCCCCCTTTTTCTCTCTCTTGTTCTCTCTCCCCTCTCTCTTCTTCTCTCTCCCTCTCTCTCTCTCTCTCTCAGCTGCTGGAGTTTATGGGAGTGAGAGAGAAAGAGCTGGATATTTATATCCATAATTTAATTCAGTTAACCCTGCAGTTTTGTGAAATTCCTCCAATGACCCTGTGGAACCATTTCTGATTACAAGGGCTGTCCTGATGGCCCCCTGGCCTATCAGACAAGTGGGATAGGTACCCCATGGCCCGATGAAGGTTTGGGTGAAGTTTGATCGCAAAAGGATGCGAGATTTTGCCGTTACGGCTCGATTCGCGATCAACGGTCACTGTTCCATGATCAACGGCCAGATTTGTAACCGCATGCCGGGAATTATTTCCAACCTTCGGTGTGAATTTAGAAAAGATCCGACGGCTGGAACACTCAGATTTGAAAAGTCAAGCAGCAGGGTTATTTGGTTAAATTTCAGAATTTGATTACTTTTAGCTAGGCGACTTGCGGTTTGCAAGTGCCAGTAGGGCAGCACTGTTTAATGGTTTCTAGGTATTTTCGGGGCATAGCGTCAGCGTAGGACCACAAGCCCAGCAAGCCCAAGGGTCGGACAAAGTTTCAGGATTTTTGGACCTTCCTTGGGCGATACACAGCCTATACGAACAGTCGCCAAGTATGGCTCGACCAACTGGCTTTATGGCCTATGCTCGACCTGATCTTAATTTAATTTAAATTATACGGAAGGGTGAGTTGGGGTAAATTAACCCGTCTTAAGCCCACATGTGCGATAGAATCATTCGATCCTGAGTCAGTTCGCACGTGAGTGCCTAAAGACACTGTCCCCTTTTTGGATGGGGCATTACAGTTTGGACAACCAAGATAAACTCCAATGGATGGCTGAGATAACAAAAGAAGAATCCTCCTAGATTGCCAACATGGGCACCTGTTTGTACTGCAGTTCGCGTTTGTACTGCACACGCACCTATTTGTACTGCAGTTCATGTGCACACGTGCATTCCAACATCTTACATGGGCTAGGTTTTGGTTAGAATTCAATCTTCTACAAGATGGACAGCTCGGATCCTCCAGGCCGATCATGATGGTGGGCCACCGTCGTCGCAAATGGACGTCACCGTTTAAATCAAAATTCGGTGGGAGTGTATGAAAGGAGAGGAGGAAGTTTCCTCTTCTGGTTGTCGAGTCAAACCCGATTTGACCGGGTCAACAACCTGGTGCACTGTAGGTGCACACTCACTGTGGTACACACATAACAAAATGTGGGGTACACAATGATGCTAAAGAAAATCCACTAATTTCATCTCTCTACGTCACCCATTTTGGGCCATGGGTCTAAGGAAGGGGCTGATCTAAAACTTAGGTAGGCCACACCGATGAATTTTTGGTTCAAATTGAGGATTCCCGTCGATTTGATGATCGGATCATTCTAGATTTGAGCATCAATGGTTATAAAGGTTTCTAGTCTAATCTAGATGGATTTTTAAGGGGCTGTCTTCTTAATTAGGTGGTCGAATTATGTGATCAGATGATAAATTAATTAATAGGGTGTTGTGGACACGATGAATGGTGGATCTCATGATTCAAAGTTCTAAATCTAAGATGGTTCGATTATCTGGTTATGTGATGGATATCAACATTGAGTGACGGGGCCTGATGAACGGTGAATTTGATGATCCGAGGTTCGATGTTGCCCATGGACGGTTTGATTTATCTATCAAAGCGATTGGTCTATCAGGGTGATTGAAATCCTAAAAATAAAGTTACTTGATGTTGTAGTGGTCTATCTTAAAAATCAATGAATGGATGACTTATTCTAGGTATAAATATCACTCCCAATGGTCAAATTTAGGCCAGAACGAGTGAACGTTCAAATGAATTAGGTTTGTGTTTATGCTAAGTTAGGTTCCCAAGGTAACACCTGAGTACTGAAAAGTACAAGGTGTTATACTTTCTTCTTTGAGTGTTGTCAGGTCAAACCCAATTTGATCAGGTGCCATGTTCAGTGCGGCGGGAGAGTACACAGGCTGTGTACACACAACTTTAATATGGGGTCCACGTGACTGTTTTTTATTAATCTACTTCGTCCATTAAATTTTATGGGTCTCGTTAGGACATCCGGCTAGAGATGAGGCGAATCCAAAACTCACATAGGCCACACTTTTTAAACTTATGGTTATTCTACAACTTATGAAGATATGACAGTTAGATCAATTCTAAATCCGATCATTGGTGATTCCTAGGGTTCATAGCCTAGTTAGATTGAAAGCATCAGTAAATGTTGTGACCAAATGGCCTATTTGTAATGATTAAGTGATGGAGTGTCTGATGGAGTTTCAAAAACTAGATGAACAGTGGATATGTTAATTCAAGTTTCGAGATTCACGATGAACAGTTAGATTAGGTTAGAGTGGCCTACTCATTTATGTATTAAATTTAGTTTTCGGGGTACCACTCGTGTACTAAAAGTACAGGGTGTAACACGCGTCATGTGATACACCTGCATTTATGAGGGGTCTTACGTCACTTTCACCTTTTACCCAAAGGCAAAGTGATGTGGGGGCAATATTTGTCCTTATTTCTGACAATTCATATATGAGCCAACTGGGGAAGGTTGCGTATAACCATCAGGGAGTTGTGTGGTGTATTTGAATATCTTTAAAGGTATGTGAAGTGGATTTTGTGGCAATATATGTCACGCCCCAAACTCGGAAAACGAGCTCACAAAATTTTCGATCGCCGAATTCGGCGCCGATAGCCTCCATAGTGCCCCATTCTCGGATCCCGGCACTCACATGCCAGATTCCGATCCTGGGATCCTACAATGAGGATTTTCAGTATAAATTTATTTTTTTTTTGTAATGGAGCATAACCACAAGCATAACCAAGTCACAAAACAACATCACCACATATCCACTATATCAAAAACTTTAGGTACAAAGCGGGAAGGGAAATACAAGGTGATTAAAAAGCACCAAAATGATTAAATGCGTGCTCCTGCCTCAACACTGCTGCTGTCCAACGACACCTGCACGCAACGGTCGTGCATAAGCTTAAAAAAGCTTAGAGGGTGGTGTAAGTGTGTGCACAAGGCAAGCGCCAAGTGTACAATATCAGAGTAATGCGGAAATATGCGGTAAGTCCACGAATGCAATCAGTTATACCAAAACGATGTGATGCAAGGCATGAATGATATCGGCCATACCAAGGCCATGCAATGCGAGGCCTATGTACCCAAATGTCATATGCGAGATGCAAAGCAAGCATGACAGTCCTCATCAAGTACACAAATCAGTACAGTTCCTCTCTGGATATCACCGGGGTCTAATACACCTCACACTGACTGCCTCCTCCCTAGCTGCACAGTCAAGAAAGTGGAAGAGACCACACTATCCGCCTGACCAGTGTCTGTCAATACCTACCCAGCTCGTCAATAGCGGACTTATTTGTGAGCTGGTTAAACTCAACCTAGCTTATAGCCCTCTCACTCGGCCAGATAAGGCTACACCCCCTTCCAACCGACCACGACACAGTGGGAGACGCGGCCTACTGATATTCGGCACTCGGGCATTCATGTATCCACTCGGTCTAGACGTTGGAGCATCTCCTGGTACCAAAAAGGTTCTGGGACTTTCATCCAAGGACATCCTAAGTGCCCACAGTGCTAGAACCAAGCATTTTCGGTATCCGATACGGCCATCCACGATGTGTTTATGGAGCCACGGCCTTGATGTTGCTAGGGCGTGTAGTGATCACGACACACAATGCGAAATGCATGAGTCACACTGTCAATCATGCAGCAATCCTGCATGTACCACGCGATCATGTGGGGCACTCCGTCTCATAAAAAGTCCCGTAAATGTCTCAGCCCAACGGCTTATGCTATGATCAAACATTCCTCATATCAAGCATACATATGATGCATATGGGCATGAATCATGGAGTTACACTAAGCATGTTATAAGGTGATGAACTCCCCTCACAACGAAGGTGGGCCTAAATGGCCTACGCACAACAAGTATGGGCCTATCAATGGGCCTAGGGAGATTTATAATGCGGACATTAAACCAACATTATTCTTACAATATGGACGTCAAACCAACATTGCTCCCAAGGCATGGCCCGCCACAAACCATGGAGAAATCACGCATTGCAATGGACCCTAAGGACAACCCGTTGGGCCTCGACCCATGGGCCTTAGATACATCAAATGGGCCGTATCACATGGGCCTTACATTCATCAAATGGGCCGCATTAATGGGCCTCACCAACGGGCCTTATGTACATTGTAATGGGCCATAACCCATGGGCCTTAGAATACATCAAAATGGGCCTAATCACATGGGCTTTATGTATCTCAAATGGACCACACCAATTGGGCCCCATGCATACTAAATGGGCCACACCCAAATATAAGTGGAGATAGTGATTTTTCCACTATTAAAGTTCCCAAAGCCCACCCTAACATTTATTTTCTTTCCAATCTGGTCATAAGGTCACACAGACCTGGATTAAGAGGAAAACACATTTCCTAATAATCCAAACTTTTGTGACAACAAAGGAATTCAATGGCAGGGACTCAATCCCCGCTACTAATTGCTATGTGGTCCACTTGTTCCTAGATCTGCCTCATTCTTTAACTCATGCCATAAAATGATCTTTCAAAATGGATAGACGGATTGGATGCAACATAGTGGTGAGGTCACAGGGATCCCACCATCCACTGTGGACGGCGTGCATGAACACATGCATCATAGTAGGCTCCACCGTCCGCCTGGATTGTGGGAATATAACACATATATCACTGTGGGTCCCACGTGGGGCCCACTATAATGTTTATATGCAATCCAACCCGTTTAAAGGGTCGCACGTACCTGGATGAATGGGAAAATCAAATTTCATATTGATTCAAAACTTCTGTGGTGACTAAAAGGGCTCCAATGGCAGACGTTAAATCTCCACTGTTTCCTGTGATGTGGGCCACCTGAGCATCAGATGGGTCTGAACTTTGGCGGGGGCCCACTTCAGGAAGTGGCCCACCATATGCACGGGTTGGATGACAAATATACATTATGGTGGGGTCCACGGCTGGGATCATGGGTCCCTGCTCGTCCGCCCGCCCGCCAGCAGTAGCAGGCGCCACCTGCGCCTCTGACAGCAGCAGCGTCAGCTGTTGCATGTTTTTTTTTTTTGAAATCATGTTTTATCATGGTTTTCCATACATGGGGCCCGCTTAAGTTGAATCCACCCCAGCTACTGAATTCCATGGCCCGATACCGTCCAAAGGAGTCCAATATCCAGTATGTTTTAGCTCAAGGTGGGTCCTAGTCGATTTTTAACGGTAAAAATCAATATTTTCTATGCTATGGCCCACCAAAAAAATCGGATTAACATCATTTTTCAACTCAACGCCTAAAATGATCCGTGGAAGGGAATGGACGGCGTGGATTGAATACTTACATCAAGGTGGGGCCTACACAAGTGGCCCACCCAAATAGCCTTGAACCAAGGCTAATATTTATGTTTTCCTTTCAACGTCCAGCGTCCCTGGACGCTGGACAGTTTTGGCATAGTACATACATTTGAGGTGGGCCCCACCTATGGACGTGGGCCACCAAAAGAAAAGGTTGGATGGCATAGGAAATACATACATCAAAGTGGGGTTCATCCAACTGGGCCACTCAACTACACCATCACACAAAAGGAAAAGAGAGAGAGAGAGAGAGAGAGAGGGAGAAAGAGAAATAGAGTGGGACGCGTGTGATGGAGGGCTCCGCCACTATGAGCCCTCCCTTGCAAGAAATCATACATCAAGCGGGTCCCAATACATGTGGGCCTACTAAATCAAGGATCAACGATGGAGATCCCTTCTCCACCCAAAATGGATGGTCTAGATAACCTATTTTCATGCAAGAAAAATAAACATCATGATGGGGTTCATGGAGAATGGCCCCATCATGAAATGATCATGAGCATCAAGGTGGGCCATCAGCCACACGTAGGGTCCAAAGTGAGATCCATACCATCAATCGGTAGGCCTCACTTGACTCATCATCAAAATATGAAAAATCTAGCCTAATGAGCACCTACCGTTCGATCTTCTCAGTCCAATGGAATGCTTCACTTTGATGGAGAAGATGAGAAATGAAGGGGTAGGATGATGGATTTTTGGGATGGAAAGGTGGGCCACACAAATCACATTTTTCTCTCCATGGAAAGGCTTGGACATGTGCACCTCTTGCTAGCTTGGGAGTTGTGATGAGAAATGAGAGAGAGAGAGAGGATGTAAGGAGAGAGAGTGATGGGTGATGGAGTGATGGATGGGAGGTGAGTGATGGGTGAGGTGAGTGATGGGTTGACTTTGGTGGTTGCTTAACTTGTGGAGAAAGAAAGCATGGGTGCTCTTGTACTTGACATGAGGTGATGGGTTGATTGATTGATTGATTGATGGGACATGATGTAGAGATTCTCTTGGGATTACAACGCACGGTGTTTTCTTCGAAATAAACGTCAACCCACATCTTCCGGCCATGGTATCGCATCGGTGCGTGAGTCGCGGCGTTGGAACAGCGGCGACGGTGCGGTCGCACTGATATAAATCTTGGATTAAGCCGACTCAAATCTACGGGATTTGACTTACAGTCGCGCGCAAACGTCGATTATACGTCGCGGGTTGCCGGAATTTGACAGGAAGGATCGCGGGAGTCGACGGAACAGTACGGACTAAGATACGGGTCTTACAATATAGCTGGTGTTTATCGAACAACGCCACGTCATCCATTAAGAAAAAGTGTGAGAGCAAAAAGCAAGTAGTGTTAAAACGGTTATAACAATCGTCAGAACATTAGAAGAATTCAGATTGTCAGATTAAGGCTATAAATAGTAAAGGAATTCATAAGGAAAAATCGTCTCATACCAACCAAATCAAATCAAATCTATGTTTCAATTATCAGTCATGTACATTCCTCAATGTAATCCTTATTTTTATCCGTCATTTACATTTCTTAGTGTAATCTTTACTTTTACCTGTTATTTGTATTCCTTGGTGTCATCTGTAACATTAATAAAGTAGTTGTTAACTTTAGCTATAATTCGAGCCTACACCCATACCCTGGATTCAGTTCGAGTATCAAGCAAAGTTTTTCATCAGGAGAGGCGTTCTGCAATTGTTCTTCCCACCCAACTATAAGAATTTTTTTTTTATTTTATTTGTATTGAAGAGAGAAAGTCCTTTCATATGGAAAGAAAAAGTGTGACCCATTTTCAGTTGATAAACCCCACCCTCTGATTATCAACCGATCATCTTAAGCAACACTATGCAAGTGGTTGAATAGGCAACTGATATTATTAGAACTCAGGTCATATGCGGTTGATTTCCGATGTATTTACCTATCTTGGTGCTTGGGGTCGTAATTGTTTAATTTAAATTGACTTGCACATTCAATTCTAGCACACCACACTAATCACGTGACCGAATTTGAAATCCTACCACAACAGGTGGGGTCCACCGAGATGCTCAGTGAGAAATTCACGCTGCCCACCCGTTTCTCCATATTGAGATTATCAGCACGCCAAAAACAAGGTAGATCTAAGGTCCGAGTGGGCCACAACAAAGGGTTCCGATCAGCGAACCTTCCACCCTCGAGGGTCCACATCTGATGAACGGTTTGGATCAAGCTTTAGGTCCCACCGTGATGAGCTGTGGAGATCGATGGTGAAAGGTCTCTGCCGGTTCAAAATCGAAGAACGAAAGGAAGGGGGGGTCGGATTTGGGTCTGGTGCGGTCGGCACGCTGCCTGCTTGATTTGTTGTTGTTGTTGGTTATTTTTTTTTTTCTGTTTGCTAGGGCAGGTATGTGGGGTCCACTGAGGTAAGTTTGGGAGATCTGCTCCATCCATTTCTTTTGTCAGGTCCAACAAGGTCATGGGTTCCAAAATGAGGTAACCAAAACTTAAGCGAGCCACACAATAAAGGATAGCGATGAGGGTCGTCGGCCCCTGAAACTTCCCGAGGCATCATGTGGTGAATGATCTAGATAGATGGATAGATACATGCAGAGTGATCCCAATGGTTTAGATTAATAATAATCGTGTGTGTTGTGATAATGAGGCTCCGGGTATGTTGGAACGTAATGAGCATGTAATTAAGAGTGGGGCCATAAGATCTGCAATCTTAATGGTTAGTTATTCTTATACAAGGGTCGCAGATGAGATAGATTGATCAGATTTATAGATTGATACGTGCATGAGTAGAATTGATGGTTTTGATATTAGTTTACCATGGTTTGGCGGTCCAAAAGCGAAGTAAATCAAATGGTAGGATGCTTTAAGTCTAGAGATGTTCAGGGGCATTGGTTTTGAAAGTTGTTACGAGGTGAACCTTGGTTTATGTACCTTGGTTTATGTGTGTGGGAGGTACACGAGGATAAGTACTCATTTTCAAACACCAGTGCCAAAAAATTTTGAGTATTACATTAAATCTACATAGATGTAGGCATACAGTATCATTTCCGCACTTTGTATCATAGTAGCATTCATCCACATCCGTACATCATTATCGACGCATATATCGTCACACATCATCATTGCACATGTCCCACCATCACTAGCATAGATGATTGCAAAACGGCACATGGGCAACGCCCATTTGTTGTTGCAAGTGGGCTAAGGCCCGGTCCAATACCCCATTTGAATGGACCTATTAGTGGGTCGATACAACCCATTCATTTCTTTCTGCTTGGTGAGTGGCCCATTTGATTGTCACGATCGGTCTATTCAAGGGCTCAATCACGACTCACTCACAAGACCCAAAAGTGAGCCGGCATACACACATCACATCACATGGCAGTCACAAGTACTTTCCCGTAATGCATTCGCTCAAGGTGCGCTCCAAGGCTAATGGGCCCGCCACTCTAATGCCGGTGTGAACACATCACATCGGTGGAGTACACAAATACAGCCTCATACTTGTTGCAAGGTAGGCCTAGAAATCAACCCGATATACACATCAAGACTGCCCCAAATCAGGCCCACTACAGAGGATGGTGATGCCGGCTGCGGCGAGGATATGCAAAACACACATCAAGGTGGGCCAGAAGCGGACCCTAATTTGACTTTGTATCTGTTTCATGCGTTGCGGCCCATCCGAGTGTGGCCCACCTGATTTTTTTATTTTTTTGGAGCTGTGCCGTAAGATGATCCAGTTAAATGGATGGAAGGCGTGGATATGGAATACATACATCATGTGGGGTCGCTGGATTGATATCGGGCCCACCAAAATAGTTGGACGGCATGGATGAAATACATACATTATGGCGTCCCAAAGGAAAACAAACGCCTTGGATAAAACACATTATCAAGATGAGTCCACTGTGGGCCCCACATGGACAGATGGGATGGCAAACAAACATTACAGTGGGCACTAGGAGGTTTTTAATGGTAGCTGTTCAATCATCACTGATTCCTGTTATATGGTTCACCTGAAAGTTGGATCTGCTTCAACTTTGGGTCCTGGGGTGGGCCCCACTGCCTTGGTGTGCCTGTATAGAATACAACATGGTGGGCCCCGGCAACGGTGGGGCCACGCCTTCCCCAGACAGCGTGCACAGCACGCTGATGTT
Organism: Magnolia sinica; assembly: GCF_029962835.1. Classification (NCBI taxonomy): domain Eukaryota; kingdom Viridiplantae; phylum Streptophyta; class Magnoliopsida; order Magnoliales; family Magnoliaceae; genus Magnolia; species Magnolia sinica. The sequence goes on from NC_080589.1 coordinate 43,067,808, forward strand.
GTGACAGCAGCGTCCCCTTGCTGGCCTACTAAAAACTCTCCTCTTTTTTCTTTTTTTTTCAAGGTCCAGGTCTGTGTGACCATATCAACAGGTTGATTGGCAAGCAACCATCATGGTGGGCCCTCAGCTTCAACAATGGACGGTCAGTCCCCACTGTTTCCTGTAATGTGGTCCATTTGAGCTTTGGATCTGCTTTTTTTGGGGTGGCTCACCTGATAGGCTGAGGGGATAAAACCCATACATCACGGTGGGCCACCGAAGACGCCACCAGATGGGCGGAGTGGGTACAAAATACATACATCAAGGTTGGCCCCACAGCGTAAGGACCACGCTGCCTCCAAGCAGCGTGCAGCAGCAGCTGGGTCCCACCTGTCAGGGCCCTAACGATCTCTCCTTTAAAAATAAATAAATAAATAAATAAAAATAATAAATTTAAGGCAGATAAACATTTAGAGGGTTTCCAAGGAAGGGTTCAACGGTGGACATTTCTATCCACCGATCCTGCGGTGTGGCCCACATAAGAATTGGATCTGCCCTGTTCTTGGACTCGTACCCTAAAATGATCTAGAAAATGGGATGGACGTACTGGATAAGACTATTACATCATGGTGTGCCGACCTATTTCCTTACATATCCAATCCAATGCCCTGCATTATTCTCTGCACACAAGCAATACATTCTCCAATACAGAATCAGTGCTTCGCTACGTCTCAAAAATTCTCGCGTAGAATGCGTGCACTCTTATATTCATTATTCCTTTCAATAATATCATTGACTTGTATTGGAAAGGAAATCATCCAAAAAGGATTTATATTATGATATCTTATCATATGAGGAGGTGATAGAGCCTAAGACTGTTGATCCATAGATTGCCCAAAGACAATCACGTTGTATTCAAATTTGCATTTCTGCCATTTTATTACTTATCATTTTTTTGTTACCATATTTATTATTTATCATTATTTTGTGAGTATATCTATCTTATAATCAATGGTTATTTTAAGAGATGTAATTAAGAATTTATGGTAAATCACAACCTATAATGTAATAAGAACCCAGATAATAATAATAAAGGCTTCTTAACTAAGTGTTCTCTTATCTTTCATCTTTCTTATGTGGACATAACAAAGTAATGAAAATGCTTTATGAATGTTTTATGGATGAATGGCAACGAACTCGATCTCTTATGCAATATTTATTATCCTATCTAAAACTCAATCAACAAAGACAAAAAGATTATCTTCAACTACATTTCCACCAAAGATATGTTAGCAAATCCAATAATAAAACTCATAGCGAGAGACCTATTCTAGATTCATGTCAGGTAAATGTGATTGAAAATAGCTTAAGCAATAAAGTAGTATACTTATATATTGTACATTTTATCTCTCATTCATGAATAAACATTCATCTATTTAAAATTTATTTAATATTGAGCACTATTATTAATAGATTGGTAGATCATCAACATTTGCCCCGAGCTATTGAGGAATCTCTACCTTTGTCAGCAAGTTGATCACCCACTTACATGGGTAGTATCTCTACCTTTGTCAGCAAGTTGATCACCCACTTACATGGGTAGACCAACCCTGAACGTACAAAAGAAGTATGATCATAGTGATATTCATACATTGAGTTGTATGATCATAGTGATATTCATACATTGAGGTGTTAACCACCCTGTACTATGAAAAATAAAATATTAGGATATAAGAGTGATAAGTCTTGTATCTGCCTTCGACTCCAAGAGACTAAAGATATGGCTAATTAAAGTTGAAATAATGTAATTGATCCATTACTCTTCTATGTAATTAATGTCATGGCATTGTTAAAAACCAGGTCATGAGGATATGAGATGAGTTATTCCTCTTGTTTGATGACCTACGTATTGTAAACCAACATGTCTAATATTGCCTATAGGGTTGTACATCGAGCCGAGTCGAGTCGAGGTGGGCCAAGCTCGGCTTGACTCGTCCATGCTATACTTGAGTTCGAGCTCGGGCTTGAGCTCGCCCTCGAGCTCAACATTAAAGCTTGGCTTGTTTGCCAAAGCTTTCGAGTCGAGTTCGAGTCGAGCTAGTAGTTCGAGTCGAGTCGAGTTGAGTTTACCTCAGTAGGGTAAGGAAAAGAAAAAGAAGGAATGAAGGCGGGTAGGGTCGGGTAGGGTTTTTTAGTAAAAACTTTTAAATTTTAACTTCTTTAATTAAAAAAAAAAACTTAAATATATATTATATATATTTAATATTAATATACTATATATAATATATATTATTAAAATATATTACTCGAGCCCAGTCAAGCTCGAGTTCGAGCTTCGATTCGAGTCGAGTTGAAATACACCATGGTCGAACTTGGCTTGAACTCAACTCAAGCTTTAGTAAACAAGCTTGACTCGCCTTGAATCGGCCTTTCAATCCGAGTCAATCCAAACTGAGTCGAGCCGAGTCAAGGGAGCTTTTCGAGCTAGCTTGACTCGTGTACATCCCTGATTGCCTACTTTAAAACATACATTGTAGCCACGTGCAAAGACCTATTACCTATACATTATTTTAATTCGATATATTCATTATAATGTGCGAGTACGCAGTCTCTTAACTCTTTGTGTCCTTAGCTATCTTCATCTTATGTACAAGAGGATGAGATTGAGTGTCGCTACTTTAATGTACAATGACAAAGGTCATTTGATTGGTTGAACTTAATTATGCCAAGAAAACAAGTTAGTTGATTCCAAAATATACATCTGCATAAGAAGATCATATGACAGTTACACCAAGTTTCTAGAACAATGTATATCACTTGAAGCCTTATTCCCGAACATTATCATGTTTTTTTTACAAATGATGTTTTTCCAACAAGTATATGTATGAACGCTCAAGGAAACTTTCCCTTGAGTTGCCCACTAGGAGTCCAGGTCGGACCGTCTAATAGTTGCATGAGTCGAATACTGAATATATATATATATATAGGGGAAAATGTACTATGCACTCGACCTCACGATAAGCTCCCATGAGGTCGAGCTGTGTGGGCCCCACCGTGATGCGTGTCAACCATCAACACCGTGCATTTGATGGGTCCCCTTTAAATTATGGGATATCCCAAAAATCAGCCATATACGGAACTCAGGTGGGTCATACCATCTAAAATCATGTGAAGACACCGTTAAAACATATAAAAGCACTTGGTGGGGCCCACCTAAAATTTTCATGCGTCTGAAACTTGGTCTAAACCCTCATCCAAGTGGGACACACATAATGGATGGGCTGGATTTGCAAACCACATCTCGGTGGGCCCAACAAATGATTATGAATGTTTTAATGGTGCATGGCCCTTCTCCACTTCTGTATGTGGTGTGGCCCAAATAAGTCACGGATTGACTTGATTTTTGAGACCTAGGCCCACGATGGAATGGTGCATCTGACTGATGGGGTAGATGTTCGAAACGCATCACGGTGGGGCCCACACAACTCAACCTCATGGGACGGACTTGTGAGGTCTAGCGCATAGTACCTTTTCCCTGTATATATATATATATATATATATATATATATATATATATACACAACCAGAATTTATTAAGATTTCTGATGTGACAGGATCTGGATAATTGGCAAGTCATAAAGCATACGTCTTTCATATACCTAGAATATTGCATGCTCAATTGATACGAGAGATAGCATGTGAAGGCCCAAATCCAAAGTCTATCTAGATCCAGTGAAACCCATGTCTAAGACATTCATACCTGAACCTTGTGGAGGGGTTGAGAAGAGAGGTTATGATTTTTAGGTGCTTGGTCGATGTGGGTAGTAGCATATGAAGGCCTAGATCTGAAGTCTATCCAAATCCAATAAAACTCATAACTAAGACCTCCATACTCGAACCTCGAGAAGAGGTTGAGAAGATAAGCTAATTGTTATACTTATACCATTCGTAACCCCTCATGTAACATGCCCGTATCCTTGTACACTGAGCCCTGGGGGGCTGTGTACTTGGTTTACAACAACTCAGTATGGTTTTAGGTTGTACACTACCTTTCACAAGATTAATAGAATGGCTCGACTAAGCACTGTTTCAGAGTCGTCACTAGTTGAAAAAGGCTCCAGAATCCACTGTTGACTGGAATCCGTGAGATCACCTTAAGATTGAAAAAATTGAAGAATTCCCAATTCGAATGACTCCTGGATAGGTCTACACCGTGGATTCTAGGTAAGGGCATCAGTTATGGAAAAGGAAGAGGTTAGGCACCCTTTTACCACCCGTGTGAAACATAGTCTTTACTTTGCTAAGTTGTATGCTTTCAAAGGAGATTCAAAGAACTTCCAATAAAATACTAAGCTTTAGATATCTGAACTGTAAAAGATAAATTGAAAAAGAAATAATAACGGTGTAAAAAAAATAAAAAAATTTGATAGAAGTACACAAAAGAAAAAAAACACAAAGTTTCTGATTACTCATTTAAGTCACGTATTCTGATAGAGAATATGCTCAAGAGAGGCAACTGTAGAGCATACTTTAAGTGATGTCGGAGCAGAGCCTACCACCTCAAGTGTCTAAAACAATGCGATTGGAATATACATACTGAAAAATGATAAGTCGAGAATACGGCGTTGTTAGTGCACTGATTTTTACACCTTATTTATCAATCACGTGAGCCCTTGTGTTACAGGTAATGAGTTGGTTGATCCTTCATTGGAAGACAAGAAAACCAAATACACATGAAGACATAGAGCATCAAGGAGCAAAGAAACAGGTAAACATGAGTACCTTGGCATACCATAACCATGAACCTATTTAGGTTTAAAACAACCTAAACCTCTAAATGATCTTAACCCTAATAGGTAACATTTTATTAATTATCTCTTAGCCATAGGAGCCTTAATTGAACATCCTTATATTGGCTTTAGAGGTCCCGAGTTATTGGAAAAAACTAAGCAACATTCGATCCCACCAAAAGTGGTCAAAATAGGACAACAGCAAAGCCGTGAAAATTTTGGGGGTAGCTAGCAGTGATGTGTGAACTGACATTGGGGTGTACTAACAAGCTAACAAAAAAAAAAAAAAAAAAACCGTGAAAATTTTGTAAAATTCAACTCCAACTGAAGAATCATTAGGCTGGCTTCAGTGCGACTAAAGCCAACTTTGGTCTGACCTAAGCTTGAACCTACATTTTTCATAAATGACCATATCCTAACAGTTTTGGTCAAAGTGACTATGCCATGCCAATTTCGGTCGAACCAACCCTATTTTTTGTCCGATCAAAGACTAGTCGTTAGAGATCCATTGAAGTCTTTCGTTATAAATATTGCATTCGGATCTTTGGGCAAATGATGGATTCCGGCATTTTAGAAACCCTAGTGCATCTCAAGCTCTACCAAACCTATTAGGCTCTATCCTAATTAGATACATGCTCTCTTATTAGTGATTCTTCACTCTAATAAGTATTTCAAACTCCTTTACAAAAATATCATGATCTCAAGCCTTTTTTAGAGTTTAGACACCATTTCTATTGGCAAATCCTAGTGTCTATCAACCTCTAAAGTATCCATCAAGTAGAATCCCTTAAGAATTCAAATTTTCATTAGTTGCAGGAGATTCTACGTACCTCTCATCACCTTGGTCACCTTAAAGAAACACTACAAGCAAGGTGTTTGATCTTGGTGCTGAAGCATTGTAAAACATTGGTGTAAGACCCGTAATCCTATGAGACCGATTGTACACTTTGTTTCCAATGTCGGCACATTCCCGGTGGACCAGATCAATGAGCTTCAATCGTAACCCTATTTCAATACCACAATGACTCGAGACTTGTACCTTAGCAAGTGCAAAAGCACTATGATTCCAACGTCGTGCAGTATGCCCAATTACGACACCTGTATTATAAGTAGTTTTTGGCACAATCCGAAATGGACCGCACAACGCACGCGTGGTGCGAGCCTCACTTGCATAAATCCTGAGGTAGTCCAATCAATCAATCAACTCATTAATCACTCATCTCTCTCCTCTCATTAGTCAAACAAGCTCATGCCTCCCATCAATCACCCGTACCATTGCCCATGCTAAGCCACTTTCCTCTCTCTCTCCCTCTTTCCATTTTACCCCTCCCTCTTTTCATATTTCCCTCTCTATACAAAAAATTCTACTACAAAGTCTCCCAAACCCTTTCATTTTCACCAATTTTCCTAGCAAGTGAGAGTGAGAAGAAAAGAGAGAAAAGATATTAGAGAATAAGAAAAATAAGATTAGAGAAATTTTGAGAGAAATTACAGAGGAAAGAGAAGAAAACAGAGAGATTTGATAGAGATTAGAGAGAAAAGAGAGAGCGTTTAAGAAAGAGTGTTTAAAATATAGTTTTAAAAGAGCTTGAAGGCAAGTTTGAGAGTTAGAGGAGTTAGGGGGAGAGCATTACTATCCAAGTCGTCTGGTTGACAATCCAACCCAATTGGACCGTTCAACATCATTGTGAGTGCTAGGGAGGAATTTCTTCCAATTACTTCTTTAAATTCCATTATTTTAGTGGGCTCACAAGGGTGGGACCTACACTATTGTGTATGCAATGGTTGTAATGGGCCCCATAGTGGAGGGGGCCCACCTTGATGGTCATTTTGTCTTTCTTGATTCCCTTCCCTTTCTTTTCATTTCTCTATATTTGAAATGGGACCCACCAGCATGGACCACCATGTGTAACCCACCCGTGATGTTTATTTGCCATATAACTCGTTGAATAGATCACTTCGATCTGGATGAAAGAAAAATGATGGACGGATTGGATTGTCCAGACGGACCTACCAGGCTAGATTCAAAATCATTATAATAATAATAACAAAAAAAAAAAAAATTTACACGTCCAACTTCTGGAACACTGGAAGTCACCAGTGTCCAGGGACGCTGGACTTGGTGGGCGGCAAAGAGGGCCCAACTAGTGGGGCCCATCATGATGTATGTGTGTCATCCACGCATTCCATCTATTTTGCCATATTATTTTAGGGCTATGGCCCAAATATCAGCCTAATCCAGAGCTGGTTTGGACCACACCATAGAAAACAGTGGTGATGATGGCACCTACTGTTGAAACGTTCTAAGGCCCACAATGATTTGTGTAACATGTCCAAGCCTGGATTCTTTGGGTCCACAACGAAGTCCAAGCCTGGATTCTTTAGGTCCACAATGATTTGGCCGACAAGATGGATGGAGCGGATCACCTCAGTGTGGGCTCCATTCAACAGAAAAAAAATTAAAAATTAAAAGAGAGAAGAAAAACGAAAAAAAAAAATCTCATGGGCGCTGCTGCCCAATGACGTGAGGGGCGGGAGCCCTCCTTGGCCAAGGACGGGTCCCACTGGTGGGACCCACCATGATGTATGGGTAGAATCCACACCGTCCTTTTTTTTTTCCAGATCATTTGAAGCCTGAGGCCCAAAAACAAATAAGATCTAAATCTTATGTGACCCACACCAAAAAAAACAGTGGGCCAGGGGCGCCGCCCCCCTTTCTAGAAGCAGCACGTGGGCCACTCGTGGGGCCACATTGATGTTTTTGCTTCATCCGCACCGTCCATCCATTTCTATAGATCTTTTTAGGGCAGGTCTCCAAAATTGAGGGAGATCCGACCACTCCATTGTGAACAATGGGAACAGTACGTCCGCCCATTGAAACCTTCCCAGAGACACTGCCCCTTTTGCAGCAAAGGCAGGCCCCACTCGTGGGACCTAACATGATGTATGTGTACAATCCACACCATCCATCTATTTTTCAAGATTATTTTAGGGCTAGTGCCAAAAAATGAGACAGATCCAGATAGCGGGTAGACCACACCACAGGAAGAAGTGGAGACGATGACATACACTGTTGCAACATTCCTAAGGCGCACCTTGATGTTTATTTGTTTATAAGGTCTAACAGACCTGGAGGAAAGAAAATACGAATATCAGTTTGACCCAACTCATGTTGGGCCACACAATACCATCTTGATTCAAAGTTTTGTGGGCCCACCAGTGTTAACGGTGGGATAATGAAATCACCGTGGAAACCTTCCTGGGTCCATCATATCCATGCAGTACATCTGTTTTTTCAGTTCACTTTAGAGTGGACCAACTGATCTGTGGGGCCACGTGGTGTGCGCATGAAATGCACAACATCCATCCATCTTGCTAGCCCAAGTTGAGGTGCAGATCCAGATCTCAGGTAGGCCACACCTCAGGAAAACAGTGGGATAATGACGTCCACCGTTGAGACCTTCCCAGGGCCACCATGTTTGTTGTTATCCACACTGCCCATCCAATGGCGGGACCCGCCATGATGTACCTATAATTATCCATGTTGGTTCCACCTTAATGTATATATTATATCCTCACCGATCATCCATTTTACTGGATCAGGTTATATGTAAAGGCCCTAGTGTGTGGACGATTCTAGTCACAAGTGGGTCATGCCACGTGAACCCTTACATTGCTAAAGGAGCCCAATGATCGGGTCTCACTCTCAATATGTCAGACTATTTAGGGTCGACTATCATGTGATATGTTTGATGACATGCTAAGGTACTTAGCCTAATAGGTTAACACCGATAATATGCTTAGTGTAATGGATACTTTGCTCATCCATCTATCCATACACATCATCTATATGCATGTCTTAGAATGACAATTAATTATAGCGTATGCCTTTTCGGCTTAAGGTACTTGGGGGACCCGTACGAGATTGGGTCGCTCTACATGATCGCGTGATACACGTAGAATTGATGCAAGACTCAGATAGTATGGTTCATACATTATGCATCATGTGTGACACATTGCATCTACTCTGAAGTGACACTAGGGAGGTAGTCCCGCAATCTTGTTGTGGCTGGCAAATGATTTTATGAACACCAAAAACTACTAAGATTAAAAGGTGTCACAGGCATCCCTAGGTGAAAGTCTCTAAATCTTTTAGTACCAGTAGGATGCTCCAACATATAGATTGAGTGAATTCATAAGCACACAATGGCTGGATAGCAGTATGTCGCGTCTCCCATTGTGTCAGGGTCGGTTGGAAGGGGGTTTGACCTTACCCGCCCGAGTGTAAAGGGTTATGTGCTAGGTTGAGTCTGACTAATTCGTAAAATGGGTTCGCTATCGATGGGCTGAGTGGTTTTTTATATACCACTGACAAGGCGGATAGTGAGGTCTTTCGCACTAGCTTGGTCTTGCACGCGATAGGTGGCAGGCAAAGTCAGAAGTGTACTGGACTCCGATGATGATCCAATTGATAACTATTCTGATATGTAGACTAGTAGAGGATTGGCATGTTGCATTGCATCATTAGCATATGATATTTGACCGTATAGGCTATTGCATCACATAGCCTGGGTATGGCTAATAGCATCCATGGACTTGCCAGTTTAGTCATTCATCATTTTCGCTTACTCTGACATTTGTATGCTTGGCACATGCATTGCGCATACACACACGGACTCTATAAGCTTCATAGTAAGCTTTATGTGCAGGTTATGATAGACCATAGCAGCATTAAGGTGGAAGCATGTGCCTGATATTTTGGACTTTTACTATATTGTGTTTTAATTTCCTTCCAGCATTGTACTTGAACAAATATTATAGTGAAGATGTGATGATGTTTTTAATTTTGGTACACTTGTGATTATGCTAATGTAAAAAAAATCACTCCGAAAATTCCCCTTATGGAATCTCAGGATCAAAACCTGGCGTATGAGAGTTGAGGGCCAAGAATAGGGTACTATGGAGGCTGTCACCACCAGATTCGGAGCTCAATAATTCTATAAACCCGTTCACCAAGTTTAGGGTGTGACAATTGGCATCATTATCGGGGGAGCAAAGGAAACTGATTGAAGCATGGGAGAGTATCAATCAAACAACCCAAAATGACGCATCAACGGGACTAAATCCGACAAATAAGATTAATAATTGTCGAGTCCATGTATACTCATTCATTGTGTAGGATTGAGTGTAAGAGTTTGATTTGCCAAACTCGACTAGGTTCTTGTATAGGACCTTGGTTCTTGTATAGTACCTACATCAAAGTCCTCGTGTGGGCCACCAAACACAAGTATATACGTGTTAGTTTCTGAGGAAGCCTCCAACGGGAGTAAACGTAAGTCATTAGATTAAGAACGAGATTATTGGTTAGCCGATAGAAAAACCGACTCAAGTCTCTTGTGGAAGCCTCCGGTGGGAGTGTACGCTTGATAAATTCTTATGTAGGACCAAGGCTCATTACGAGCTTATAAAAAACCACATAAGTCTCTTTGGGAGCCGGTCTTTGTGTAGGATTGTAAATGTTAGAAGTGAACCTAATTTAAAACCCCTAATAGTGAAATCCGGTATACTCATGGGTTGAGTGCGTCAACCGTAAGTGGAGTGGGGAAACCGAACCACTATGCATGCTTGTGTTTGGGATTGTTATTTGAGCACTTATTTAATTATGTTTATGTGATTGTTTAAATAAATTATATATATGAATAATTAAATGAATATTAGGTGTTGATAGGTAGTACACCTACACATATGTGTACACTATCATATTAATAGAGTAGCTGCTTAATTGCAATATCATTTGTAGTTATGTGATTAGACACTCTATTAAATTGGATGCTTAGAGTTAATTTCCTTAGTTCAATTTATATATTAGTTTAAGCAAACAATTATGTTTAAATTGACATAAATTTTAATTACCTCTTCTAGGATATAACTTTCATTTCATAGCTTCACTTTGAAGTTGAAATAGAATAGAATAGATCGAAAGACTAAAAGATATTGAGAGAACAAATAATGAGATTCTCTATCTCTATCTAAGAATAGACAAGTTATCACTTTTTGTCTCAGCACTCTCTTCTGGCTCTCGCCTCAGCTCTCTTGGACTTTTTTCTTTTCTTTTCTTTTCGTTATGAGGGCGAAACCACCTTTTGATAGATGTATGAGGCAGCGACACAGGATTGGATGGTTTGGTTCGGTTGTCCCGAGCCTAAGATGGAAGTGCTAACTCATCATATGAGTTTAAGCTTGGGAGAACCGAAGCACGGTGAAGAGATAAGACCAACTGATCCTCCTTATGATTCAGCACATGCATGTTGAAGAGTTAAGAGTGACCAAGCCTATGATTGAGTGCTCAGCCAACTAAACTCAACTTAAACCCCGAAAATGATGGAGCCAGGGTTGTTTATGCACGTAAACGACTAAGCTGAGGTTGTTTCTACACGAAAACGGCTGAGCCACACCTGTTTTTGCATTTTATTTTATTTTTTTAATGTCAAAATTGGCCCTGCTAGGGCCGTTCTGTCAAAATTGGCCTTAACAGGGTCATTTCTATCAGGTCTGCTCTAATTTGGTTCGTTGGCTCTCTGTTTTGCGTGTTTTGAGCCGTGTACTCACTTTGAACAAGGGGCCCATCCAAATTACAAAACCAAGTGGTCATATTTTGATAGTGAGGAGTCTACTATATGTATTATAATATTTTAAAAATAATGTAAACTTGTGTTTGTAAGAAACTGAGTTTTTTAAATAAACTTGTTTAATTAGTAAGTGTGTATGTTAGCCAATTACTTCAATCTGAGAGTTAACTTCATCTGTTGTGATCATGTGAACTAGGACAAGATTCCAAAACTTAGGTTATTGACTAATAGTTAAGTGGTTGCTTAGTACTCAAACACCTGTAAAAAAAAACAATGGTGTTACAATTAGTCCACCTCTAATTCTTATGATCATAATATTTTATTTTAATTGTTACGATACAATTTAAATGAGATAGGAATAAATGTACACCATCCAAACTTCTCCCATATCCTCTCTGATCCAACTAAAAAACAAGAGAGTTCTCAAGGACAAAATAGAAAGGAATGATTGTCCCCATTTGTGCATTAAGATCGTCTCTAGATAATCTAAACCATTAAGCTAATTTGGGGGCCATCTTAATCATAGAGTCAAATGAGTACTCATGTCATCTCTACTCCCACAATGATTAGGCGGACTGCTGGACATAAAGTATCCATCTTTGACTTTATGTGAAGGTCCCAAGATCAAGATCGTGTAGATACTATCATAGCCTGGTCCCCAACCATCCAAGCCATCCTTGGATATCCTCCTTTGGGTAATGTGGTTTTTTTTTTTTTTTCCTGACAAGATTGCCATATGCAAGGAATATGCGAATGGATTTTGAAACCTATGGCATCGAGAGGATTTTGCAAATCAACTCTAAGAATGTGAAAAGGTCTTTTGATGGATTTTGGAGGAATTAAAATCCAAATCCTTCAAAATCCTTACTAGAAAATGTCCCAAAAAAACTGAAATCCCTACAATTCCCTCTAAATCCATGTTGCCAAACAATCCTTTACAGGATTTGAAGGATAATCCTTGTTTTGGGCAACCAATTAAATTCTTCTCCGGTCTTTTCCAAGGTCAAGAAATGGCTGATTGAAGTTGATGGCTCTTTAACTCCTCAACAGTATTGTTCATTAGGTGCAGCTATTGGTTTCTCCTCTTTGGGCATTTTGGTGAAGAGGCCATTAAAAAAACAAAAACAAAAACAAAAAAGAGTATTGCCAAATGGTTGAGACTGAAGGTCCGTTGGATTAAAGATGGATCCCCTCTAAATGAAGGGCTCATTTGGACCGACTTGCACAAAAATGATTTCCGGAAAAGGGGTTTCAAACCCACTTTTTGAGTCAATTCAGCGCTTATTTTGTTGAGCCGGATGGTGAAACAGAGGATTGTTAAAAACACTCCTCAAAGCCCCAGTTTGGCTCAATAGGGTAAGAGTTTACGGCTCAAACGCCCCTTTGGAGGGTGCAAAAATGGCCCGGAATGTGGATGAATCATCATCCAGATGCAACCCAGGTTTAGGTACCAGATGATGTTGCAGGGTCCGTAAGAGAATCTTATTTGTTTTTCATCATCGCTGTGGAGTGGCTCCGTAGCTGCAACCGTGATAAGAGCCATTTTGGATGGTTTGAAAGTTGACTAGTATTAAACAGAAGCTAGTCTGACTTTGTCTCTACGGTTCACCATTTCTCATCTGCTCAAGGAGGCTGATTCTTTGGCTAAAAACGTTAGCAAGCAAAAATGTCTAGGACCCATTTAGATGTTCCCACAAGAGGGAACTTCGTCACTGAAATGTTGTTCTGAGTGAAACCCCAGTTCAGCTTTTGCATTTCGATGCACATTTGCAAACATGCCCACTCAACAGAAGCAGCACAAAAAAGCCCACTCGCCAATCGGATTGGTTTTCAGCAAGTCTATGAAAAGGGAGATCGTGGGGAAGGGATTCACAGTAGAATCCAAACAGGCCCCTGGCATTTTTATTTTTATTTTTTTCATGTTTAGGATTTACCCAAAGACATTTGAGAGAGAATTGAATTTTCACAGACCAGCTCAGGATTTTAAATGTTAAGAGGTAAGTGACGCAAGTATGCAGGTTTTGGGGTAGGATTTCTTTTGCGGGAGATTTTGATGGCTAAGGTTGATGACACCATCTAGGTGTCCAAAAATTTCCCATTACAAAAAAAAAAAAAAAAAATCAACTTTAGAGAGGTGCTGATCCTATGCCAAAACAGAACCCACAATTGGTAGAAATTAGAGGCAGGAACTCAGATTTTAGTAGAAATAATACATGCTGCAAGGTAGTTTTAAATCACACGAGCAATTCAACAGATAATCTGTCATCTCAATCAATAGAACACGCTTCTCTATTAAAAGAAATAAAGCTTTTTACGTTAAAAACAGTCATAAACAAGCTCCTCACAATCCCTCGTCCTTGGAAGTTTCTCCATCTATTGTCGTTTCCTTACCAGCTGTGCTCGGTTGTAGAGAATTTCTGAGCTCCTCAAGCTGCAATATAGCAAATGCCAGTGGTGCATGAATATCAAAATACATAGATGGATGAGAAATGAACAGATTGTTTAAATCTTGTGATTTAGAAGAGAAAAATCTTGGCTAGTCAACAAAAACGACAAGGAAATGGCTGACTATACAAAGAAGTGAAGTCAACACAAAACTTGGGCAAGTCAATTTGACTTGGTCGATTTTCTAGTTGACTCGGTGTGTTTTAGAACTAGGACCCCGCCTAGGGACATGACCGGTCATGATGCATCTATGTGATGGAGAAAGAGTGGAAAAAAAAAAAGAAGAAGAAGAAGAAGAAGAAATGGCTGACTACACGAAGAAGTGGAGTCCAACTCTGTCTGAGCACACGCGGAGGAGAAAAAATCTCTGCAACTTTACATATGCACCTTTGATGTAGAGCTCTATGACAATCTGTCAGATCTTGCTACAAGTGGGGCAGAACATCAGATAATATTCTGAAGACCTAGAATCACTAGAACAGTAATCTATCCATCACTGTCCACAGCAAATCTATGTTTATGAGACCTACTCTCTGTAAATAATCTTCACCATCCATTTAATTGAGGATATTTATCGACTGGATGGTTAGAATTGTCCAGTAAGTTTTTTGGTTCAGTGAGCCACAAAGAGTGGATTGGACCTAGTCGACTGTATGAATTGATTGATCAGACTGTCTATAAGTACCTATACAACTAGGAGTGCACTAGATCATCCGTCCTTTCCAAGACATTCCTTACTAAGACTAGAGGCATTATACAATCCTAGACTCAAGGAAATGCAGTGTCCTCGGCCTTTCAACCAGAACAAGTGAAGCTCATGGCCCAGCAGAGCTCCAGGCCCTGCCTCAGTGGTAGACACAGTGCATTTCAACATTGAGGTGACTGGTACGAGCCCATAAATTGAACTGTTACAATTGTGCTACAGAGGAGATATTTGGTCCAGATCACTGAACCATGTAGTGCACTTGTACAAAGTGAAACCCGATGATATTGAACATATCTTCAGGTCCAAGATCATATAATTTGCTGCAAGCCTATGCAAGTATCCTGATAACAATCCACGGCTTAGCTTTCTACACCCAAAGTAGCATCTCAACAAACTGAACCTTAAGCAAATGGAAAAGTTAATTTTGGTCTATGCTTGAGTAGATTAGTATAATATCGTGGAATAGGCTAATCTTAGATTAGGTAGATTTCCTCTTATTTCATGTTATCTCTAAAGATATTCTCCTCCTGTTTATATTCAGTTTATTCTCATATACACAGAATTCCACAATGTAGTCCTTAATTCCATCATATGGTATCCGAGAACTGATCCTGGCAGGGCCATTGAAACAACATTGGCTGGACCTTTTTCTTCTCTATCATCCAATTCTGATTGGATTTGATATCCAGTTGTCGGTAGATCACTGGATCTGTTAATCTGAACTGTCGTGCACCTGAAAACCTGTGCACTTGAAGCAGTTGTCAACTGCTATTTACCAACCTGTTTCAGCATACCTTCCTTTGCCAAATGAATTCTCGGTTCCCAGCATCTGCATTTGGATCTGATCTTTTGTTTCAGATTGGATCATTTGAACCTGTCTCCATTACCTGCCTCCATCAGGTCTCTAGTCTGACATCTGATGCTGCTGATCAGTAATCTGAAGGTTTTTGTCACGCAGGGAGGGGGGTTGTAATCCTAGATTAGGGTAATTTCTTGTGATTTTGTGTTATCTCTAAAGATAATTCTCCTCCTGTATATATTCAGTTTTATTCTCAATAGAAAATAAACACAGAATTCCACAATGTAGTCCTTAATTCTATCAGTCTGTATGGTTAAAATGGTTTACCTCCCTGCAAGTGTCTTGGTGAGTTGCTGAAAGCTCATCATACTTTAACTGCAAATCTTGCATTTCTGCTTGTAGTTTTCCATATTCAGACAGTGTTGGCCCACCTAATTTGTGCTGAATGAACCTATCATAAACATGCAAAGCATGCTAAAAAAGTTGCATCTACATCCAGTAGCCAAAAAAATATCATATAGGGAGACATTGAGACTATAAGATAATGCCATTTGTTGAAGAGTTGGAGATCTTTAAAAATAATAATAATAATAAAATAATAAATCAGCGTGGAAAGAAATAGGAAAATAAGACATTCCTCAATTAACTTGTTTATCAAAAATAAAAAATAAAAAATCCAACTAGGAAATGTTCTGCCCATGACATCTTCAGAGCAAAAGATAACTTCCTGTAATAATGACTTCTTATTGTTTGAAATGCAGAATGTAGATTACCAGATAAAATCATTAGATCTGGTGCATGAAATGAGAAAATATCTGAATAATAATCAGATGCATGACAGTGCTACACATGGTTCAAAATAAATAAGCAGTTACATGACTTGAAATTTCCATATTCGTATTGGAGAACTTACTCAGTTGCAGAGGAAGGTTTGTCATTCTCCTCATATAGTGCAACAAGAACTACATGAAATTTCGTACCAATGAGAGAAAATGTGCAACTTGCAAAAGAAGAAATGACCCAATTCATTCAAAATTATACATGACAGAAACACCAAGGATGATAAAAGGAGGGAACCTTTAGTGAGAACATCAAGTGCTCCACTAGACTCCAGATACTTCCTGAAAGCCTCCTTCTTTGCTTCCTTTTCCTGCATGGACATGAATTATATATAACATGCAAATTGCAGCTCTCAAAAAGGTGTGAAATAATGCTAGAGAATGTAGATCAAGACAATAAGCTCATAAACACTCCCCAACTGTGTTGGGATATAAGAATATTGACTCATCCAATATGTGAACTGTGTCCAACAACTTTCTTGTAAATAAACTCTTAAGGGCACAAAAGAAGTAACTATGGTTCCGTGAATGGGGTAAAATGAACATTTGATACAAATGACGCAGTGAAGAAAGAGATTAAAAGAGAAGCTTCAAAGGAAAGGGTTGTCTATAGAATAATCATCTCACACCCACTATTCTTAATTATAAACCCTAACCAACATATAGAGAATGGTGTACATTGGAAGCACCAAAATAAAATACACGCACTAATAATATTACAAAAAATACCCATGTACACTCATGCACACTACTCCACTCCCCCTCAAGCTGGAGAATAGATGCCACACATGCCCAGCTTGTCCATAATTGTGTAGAGATGATAAGAATGGACAGCCTTTTAAGGAGATTGGCCAGTTGAACAAACAACCGAACAGGAGTGCAAAGAACCCCAGATGAAAACTTCTCCCGAACAAAGTGACAATCAATTTTGATGTGTTTTGTCCGTTCATGGGAATTGAACGCAATGTGAATGGCAGGATGATTGGCACAATACAATTGAATCGGAGAGAGATTGAAGCCAAATAACCTCACATGTCATATGGCCTATAGAGTGAAATTCAGCAGACGAATGAGCAACCACAAATTCCATGAAATAAGGCTGCCTCCTAAAAACATGCAATAACCAGAAATAGAGCGTCGATCATCAAGCGACCCAACCAAATCTAAGGGAAGATGAAACAGATAATGGAGATCATAGAGGAGGCCATAATATATCATGATTATTATCAGAACCGATCAGTCGATCATGGATTCATCATAAAATGCTGACAATCATATTTCCAAATTGGATTTCAAATGAATGCGGAAAAGACAACGTAGCAGTGGTTTCCAGAAAGCTGGCATAATCTAGTCTTGTACCCTCATTGTAGCCTTGACCGGAGTTGAACACGAGTCAAGCCAGCTCGAGAAACTCACTTGAATTGACTTGGTTGAGCTCGATCCGACTCGACTCGCAAACTAGTTCAGGTCAAGCCGAGCTCCTAAACTTGTAGCTCGAAAAAAATTGAGTCAAGTTCGAGCTTGACCAATCTCGAATCGCCTCAACTCGAAACGAAGCTCAAACCTGACTCACTCAAATTTGATATATATATATATATATATATATATATATATATATATATATATATATATATATATATATATATATATATATATATATATATATATATAAGTAAAAAAGTTAAAACCCTTACCCTACCCGAGCTCAAGCGGCAGGCCGGTAGGAACCCCGCCCGACCCCACCTCTCTCTCTCTCTAGTCTCTCCTTCTCTAATTTCTTTCTCCTTCAATCATTTAAGGTAACATCTCTTATTTCCTTCTCCTAGCGTCGGGTTGGGTCAGGGTTGGGTTGCATCGGGTTGGGTCAGGGTCAAGGTTGGTTAGGTTGGGTTGGGGTTGGATTGGGTTAAATCATATATTACTTGAACTTGAATTTGAATTATATAATTACTTGAATTTGAATCTTGATTACTTGAATTATAGAATTACTTGAATTTGATTTTTTATTACTTGAACTACCTTGAATTGAGAAATTCTAGACTTGAGTAGACTTGTAATTGATTACTTGAATTTGATTTATGCTTAATTCAAGTATTCAGTTACATACTTCAATTAAACACGAATCAATTAGATTTAGAGTGACCCCACTTGACACTTGACATACTTGACAGATGAATTTAATAATCTACGTACCTGTTTAAGAATTCATATACAATCAATTGTATTCGAATCAATTATTGGTTTAAATATGAATTCTTAAATTGTCCAAGTTGGACAATTTGGTAATATATCATGTACCTAATGTTGCTAATACAATTTACAAAGACTTCAAGATTCGGTGCATCAACACAATTTATTCTCCAAATATATGGTTCTCAACTGATTGACTGCGTCGCTTCTGTGAATAACGGATAATAGTGATGACACTCAAATAGTAAAGAATTCTTACATATATTTGGAAAATTATGGGGAGATGCCCTATGAGAATCAGCCTTGTCCTGACGTCGCCCGAACGATGTACGAGTCCTGGAAACC
Source organism: Magnolia sinica (assembly GCF_029962835.1). Taxonomy (NCBI): domain Eukaryota; kingdom Viridiplantae; phylum Streptophyta; class Magnoliopsida; order Magnoliales; family Magnoliaceae; genus Magnolia; species Magnolia sinica. Next base: position 43,086,530 of record NC_080589.1, read on the forward strand.
CTCTGCTGCATACTGGAGACCTCCCCACCTGATTTATGGCTTTGTACCAACACCAACAGAGACTCCTATTCACATCAATGCCTTTTAAATGACGCATGAACAATGAAATCCCCATTACCCGCCCCGACTATCGGCTCGTGCCTTCGTTCCAGCTAGAGTATAATATGTTTGTCCTCCAGTAGTGAGTAGAGTAGATGAACGTAGCTAGTATAGTCTATTATATGAATATGAATTATTGGTTTGAATATGAATTCTTAAATTGTCCAAGTTGGACAATTTGGTAATATATCATGTACCTAATGTTGCTTACACAATTTACAAAGAATTCGAGATTCGGTGCATCAACACAATTTATTCTCCGAATATATGGTTCTCAACTGATTGACTGTCTCCCCTCTGTGAATAATAGATAATGGTGATGACACTCAAACAGTAGAGAATTTTTACATATATTTGGAAAATTATGGGGAGATGCTGCCGAATTTTCAACTCGCATGTAAATTGTGTGAGTAGAGTACATGATATATTACTGAATGGGTTACGAAGTGAAATTAAATTTTAGAAAACGTTAGAAAATGCCTACTTACAAATCACAAATTACAATGACACCTTCCAACTTCATATACCTTAGGTGTGTTTTCTTATTTTCATATTTAAATATGGCTAGTGAGGAAGTCCCTACTACCCTTGGTGCTAGTGCATTTGCCACATCCCCTCTAGTTATTGATGTCCAACGAGATGAGAAGAACTTAAATTCAGATACGTCTAACAAATGAAAGAAAAGATCAGCAGTTTGGGACGATTTTAAAGAGGTTGAGGTAAAAGAGGGTTCGAATCGTGTTACCAAAGTTAGATGTAAGCATTGCAAGTCAACATTCACAAAGCATTCTGGGGGGATCAACTTCACATTATTGTAGACATATTACTAATTGTGCTAAGAGCCCAAAAATCTCGTGTTAAGGCCAACAATTGCTCTTATTTGCCTCATCTAAAGGAAGCGACTCCGACACGCAAACTGCTCTCATCACTCATAAATTTGAAACAAACAAATTGAAAGAGTGGTTTGCAAGAATAGTTATTGTTAAGGAGAAACCATTTAGATTTATAGAGAGGGGAGTTTTTAGCGAATACAGTAGATACTTTCCTAAATTTGAGAAGTGCTCACGGGTCACAGTAAAGAGGGAATGCATGAAAATGTATGTGAATGAGAAGACAAAAATGAAAGCCCTTTTATCATCAGTCTCACATATAAGTCTTACTTTAGACTTGTAGATGGCGCCTAACCAAAGGGATACATGTCAATAACTGCACACTATGTGGATGCAGATTGGCAAATCCGTTTCTTCCAAAGCTTTGGAAGATTAAGGATGCTCTTCAGAGAAGTGTCATAAAAGGTCCAGATTATATTCAGAATATGGCACTAAGCATGCAAGTGAAATTTGAAAAGTGTTGGAGCGAATGTCACATGTTAATGGCTTTAGTTGTTGTCACTGATCCTCGCTGCAAAATGAGATCAGTTAGTTACATTGATAAGAAGATTTATTTGTTTGACAAGGCAGCAGTTGAAACATCTAGTGTTCGTGTGGCGGTTGAAGAATTGTACTCTTCTTATATGGATAATTCTACCACAAGACAAGACACGATTTATGCATAAACATGGCTATAATCCGTCTGTAGGTGATGACAATTTTCTCGTTGAGTACTTCTCAACCTTAGAACAATATGAAAAGAGTCAACAAACAAACAAGTCAGAATTAGATGTATATCTTAAGGAGTCAGTCGTGAAGGTCTCTGACCAAGACTTAGACGTTTTAGATTAGTGGAAGACGGGAACTTATGAAGGAAAATACCTTACACTATCGTTGATGGCTCGAGATATTTTATCAATTCTGATAACAAAAGTGGCATCAAAGTGCATTTAGCACTGGTAGTGGGGTGGTGAACAAGTATAGAAGCTCTCTTGCACATAAAACAATTGAAACACTCATTTATACACAAGATTGGTTGCGTCCAATTTAGAGTGGTAGTTCACTTGATGAAGAGGACGAGACCGAGAGTTTAGATGAGACTGCACCTTCATCTGTTTAAAGTTTAAACGTGGTTTTTAATTTTTAGCACATCTTAATCTTGTTACTTGTTATAATTCATATTTTGTTATGTAAGACTTCAATTTCTATTATTTTTGAAGTGACTTGACATTGACATTTAAATTTTGAACGTACTATAATTTATTTCTTGTAAATTATATTGGCTTCATGACTTTGCCTAAAAATATAATTCTCTATTAACAAAAGTCCTTGTGCAGAAATGTTGTCTGATGACCCATCCACCGACATTTGGAATTACGGTACCCAAGTCTACTCCCCAAAATCTGAAAGATTGAAGATTAAATGTTGTTTGTGTGGAAACAAATTCGTGAACAAACAAAGCGGCTACGAATACACTTATCTGGTTCGGAAGGAGGAGCAAAACCATGTCTCAATGCCTCGCAAGAAGTACAAATTCTATTCTAGGCTCTCTTGGACTCAAATAAGAAAGTACACCCCCTCCGCACCAAATTAAACTAGCCACAAAAAATATAATAGCAAGTCTATCATAATAGATGAAGATTCAGAAATAGAGAGAGTGCAACAAATTAGCATGAAAAAAGAATAGGAGTGCCAGATTAAAAGCTCTAGAAGAAGAATAATTGAAACTTGCCTTGAAGATAAGTAGGGAAGAGGCAGAGGCATCTAAATATCAATGTCCTCCAAGACAACATGACGTCGAGGCAGGGCCAAGGACAAAAACTAAGAAGAGACATAAAACATCAAGGTTTCTCTCCAGGCTCTCCTCATTCTATAAGATATTGGGAACTCGTTATATATCGGCTCATAAAGAAATATTGAAAAAGTTAGCTAAATCTATACAGGAACATGATGGTAAAGTTTCACCACCTTCTGATTCGGAAGAAGTAAACAATTACCTATGAGAAGATGACACCTCCAGATCTGCAAACATATTTCTTGTTGTCAATGAAACTAAAAACGCATCAAGTAGATGGGACAACGAAAGTGATGCTACTGAATCGGGTTCAAATGAAGGTGATAACTATCTTATCTATCGGCTGAGAAGGCGCTCCTCATATGGACCATATTAACAAGTTGTTGATGAATGTTGAGTGAGTTTAAGGTTTTGCAGTAACAAACATTCTCATGTTGTTACTTGTTAGCTTGTAATAACTTGTTATGCATTACCACTACACCTACCTCAGTTTTAACAATCTTGACTTTATCATTTTAAGGATTTTATAATAATTTTTAAAAAAGTATTACAAAAATTCGTATAACTCGACTCGACTCGAATAGCTCGCTCAACCCGACTCGATCCTAGCTCGACTTGGCTCAAACCAGCGAGCCAAGGCGAGATAGAGGGGTGAGCTCAAAGACCGAGTCAAGCTGAGCTCGAGCTTGGATCATGGTGGGGTCGAGTTGAACCAAGCTTGGCCTAGCTCAACTCAAACTCGACTCGTGTTCAGCTCTAGCCTTGACGCCTTGTGCATGAATAGAGGCTTACTTATGTAGCCGGCGATTTGACTAAGACCAGTCTTTGTTCTCAGGACACAATTCGGATGTGGGAATTTCACCCACATAGGAATCAATTGAAAATCTTTATCAAAATTCATCAATTCAAACCATTTTTTAATTTAAAATCAGACCGCTCAAAAACCATTGCCCAGAACCCATTGCAAGTCCTTGTCATTTGCAGAATTGCTTTGAGGCAACCAACACAAACAAAATAGAATAAATTCATTTCATGAAAGAAAATTTTCATAAATTTCATGCAATTTGGTACAATCAAATGCACCGTAACAAAGAAGAATTGCATACATACCCATATAGAAGATCAAACACTTCTTTTAATTTCTTTTTTGAGAAGTAATTTACTTCTAATAGCTGTTCAGAATCAATTTTTCCTAGAAATCCTTTTCTTGAGAAGTGACCCTCCTTCAGCTGATTGTTAGGGCTCATTTCGATGGCCCACATGATGGGTAGTTCAAGTGCATGTGGACCCCGCCACTAAAGTGACAATCACCAGTAGGGATCAAGAGATGGATGCTCCAAATCCATGAACAAAACTTTTATCAGCTACTGTTCAGCCCACTATCAAGATCCATGTTTTTTATTGAATCATCAGGGTTTTCTTAAATCTTATGATCCACCTATAAACTATAAGATTAGATTAGCTGGAGAACGGGATTCAATATAAGACTAAAATCATTTCTATAAGATTTTATTTGAATCTTGAGATTCAAATAAAAACTCATAACACATCTTTTGCACCAACCGATTGTGCATCAATATCCATCCCTCCCAAAAATAATCAATTGGTATTTGTTTCCCACGCATGGCAAGTTTCCAGTTCATCATCGTCATTTAAGCCTTATCCCAACTAATTGTGCTCAGCCCTATACGAGTTTCCAATTATTTGGACCAAATCACCCTACTTTCTGTGGCCAAAGCCTTGTCACACAGTCAAAATTCCACTGGCATAACATTGAAGCTTGATTCCTCTGGATGTTTGCACCTTTGGCCTTAGATGTGAAAATTGAATGTGCAGATCACTTTGCATTACAATTTCTTCTAACAGGCTGCAATGAACCTCGTTGAGCAATCTCCAAAGAGGGGATCATTTTTAGATGGTTATAGTCATCAAGCACCTTGCAACTCTCTGATTTTCTGCAACTACATCATTGCTCGCCATAACCCATGTTTACTCTTCATGAGTCACCTTCAAGATCTGTATTTCTTACCTCTTGTCATCATCAATTGTCATCGTCATGTTGCTTTTTCTTGCCTCTCCGATAGCATACTTGTATCATTTTCCTTCTCCAATTGAGACATTGTCACATTATAAAGTCCATGTCTTTTGTATCACCAATATTCTTGGATAATCTTACCTCCAACTAGTCATCACTGATCCATATTTTGCAAATAAACAACCATCCGTTCCTGAAATGTAAGTTACCATATCATCTTGAATTGTTTCCACCACTCGCCTCTATTTACACCACTACTTTCACCTGAATCCTTAGCGACAACCACCTTTGAAATGCTCCCAAACTGCATTTATAACAGCAACCCTCCTATCCTCCAAGAATCAGTTCACAAATAGGGTAGAACACACCTCTAGAACCCCTCTAAAACTAGTTTTCTAGATATCTTCAATGAGCTCTTTCTCAAATAAAAAACACTTCAAGAGTTTCAAAAACCAAAAATTTTTATTTAAAAAAACGCAATGAACCAAGGAATATTCCCTAGGGAATATCAAAAATCCCAAGACCTAAGTTGTAGGAAGAGAAAATCCAACCTTACTGCTAAAAATAAGCAGGCTAGAAATGAAAGTTGTTATGGGTAAAACTGGACTGGCCAAACAACTAGAATCAAATGAAAACAACAAGACAAATGGCTCGGATGGGAGGTTGGGTTAGAGCTCGGCCTCAGATGTCGAGTTCGACCCCCACAACCAATCCGAGCATCCACCATGAGTGGTAACCTCAGTCATCTAGCTGACACCACACCGTCTTAACCAAAGGGCAGTTATAAAAGCCAACCTCGAAAGACGACCACCAAGGGTCCAAACCTCAGGGCTCAACTCCGACCTCAGTCATTGACTTTAATTATCAGCATCGGTCAGTAAGACCTCGGCCAGTGACTTAGAGGTCAGCCTTGGCTATCAACCTCGACCTCCTCGGATGCCGACCACTAGGAGATATCCCCTTCGTATACAAAAAGGATTACCTCCTAGAGATCTTTGTCAGGGATCACAGCGAGATAAACGCCATATATCCGGAGGGAGATCCCTACTATGATACGTATCTACACAATGGATTCATGATGCAGGACAGTTAACCACTTGCTCTAAAAGCTCGAACTGTTAGAGCATGGCGAATTAATCCCTTTATCTTATAGCCCAGGCCCCACATCTCATGGGTTTTAAGACCTCGGCCAAACCCCCTTCATGGGCCCCAAATCACATGGGCCGCCCACCCCGAGCATGTCCCTGCATCCCACGGGCTACCCCACTCGAGCCTGGTGTGAAATGCGCATTAATCACCCCTGGTGAGGAGTCTCGAACACGAGACCTCCTCCGTGGGCCGCACCCACCCCGAGTGTGCCCTTGCATCCCACAAGCGACCCCACTCGAGCCCAGTGTGAAAATGCCCCTGCATTATGGGGTCTCGACTGCTGAGGTGAGGAGGTGGCTAGAAGATTGTTGTGGGGTGGACAGTTAACCACTTGCTCTAAAAGCTCGAACTGTTAGAGTATGGCGAATTAATCCCTTTATCTTATAGCCCAGGCCCCACATCTCATGGGTTTTAAGACCTCGGCCGAACCCCCTTCATGGGCCCCAAATCACATGGGCCGCCCACCCCGAGCATGTCCCCGCATCCCACGGGCTACCCCACTCGAGCCCGGTGTGAAATGCGCATTAATCACCCCTGGTGAGGAGTCTCAAACACGAGACCTCCTCCGTGGGCCGCACCCACCCCGAGTGTGCCCCTGCATCCCACAGGCGACCCCACTCGAGCCCAATGTGAAAATGCCCCTGCATTAATTCATTATCAAACACAGAAGAGGTATAAACAAGTTATAAATAAGAACCCTACCTCACAGGAGAATGGGGGCATTACGACCCTAATTCGATTAAACCCATAGTGTGCTGATTCTAACTTAAGCATCGGAGGGTCCCCAGCTACAACCAGGGCCCCCATTGTAGGGTAGATGGAGATACGACAAGCGAATTCGGAATGGCTTTATTGTCGATCCCACAAACGACGCCAAACTGTTAATGCTAATATCTGGTTGTCCCTGCTAGCAAATCGTGTACCTGCAAAACCAAATGACAATGGGGGCCCTGGTTGTAGCCGAGGACCCTCATATGCCTAAGTTAGAATAAGCACACTATGAGTCTAGTCGAATTAGGGTCGTAATGCCCTCCTTCTCATGTGAGGTATGGTCCTTATTTATAACCTGTTAATACATCTTCCATGTTTGGTAATGAATCCACTGTGTAGATACGTATCACAGTAGGGATCTCCCTCTGGATATATGGCATTTATCTCGCCGTGATCTTCGGCAAAGATCTCGGGGGTAATCTTTTCCATATACGAGGGGGATATCTCCTAGTGGTCGGCATCCGATGAGGTCGAGGTTGATAGCCGAGGCAGACCTCTAAATCGTTGGCCGAGGTCTTATTGACCAAGGCTGATAACTGAAGTTGATGACCGAGGTCGAAGTTGAGCCCTGAAGTCTGGACCGTTGGTGGTCGTCTTTCGAAGTCCACTTTTATAATTGTCCTTTGGTTGAGACGATGTGGTGTCAGCTGGATGATCGAGGTTACCACTTATGGTTGATGCTCGGATTGGTCGTGGGGGTCGAGCTTGGCATCTGAGGTCGAGCTCTTACCCGACCTCTCATCCAATCTGTTTGCCTTGTTGTTTTCATATGATTTCAGTTATTTAGTCAGTCTAGTTTTACCCATAACAAAAGCAATCCTAGTATTCTAACTAAGGTGAGGAAGATCAAGATTGAAGCGAAACATTATTATTTTAAATTTTTAAAATATAAAATTTTTTTAAAAAAAAAAAAAACAACATAAGAGATCTCAAATGAATCTCACCTCCCGAAAAAGTTGATCACGGAAGACAACCGTAATCTCAAGCTCAAACCATGTCAATAGATTGCAGTTGCAACTTCCATCATGGAGTGTTGTTTGGGATGCCACTAGAATTCTTAGACTCCATTGAATCAAGAGTGATCTACCATAAGCAAGCGATTTTGACCTATTAAACTCAAGTGACTGCATTGTGGAAGACATCTAGAGGAAGAAAGAGAAAAAGGAAGAGATTATTTTCTTCATATCTATATCCTTCTACCGGCTCTTATTTATAGACCACTTACTACAAAAGATAAGCTCAAAATAAATGCAATGAAATTTAAAGATACGCCATTATCTCCAAGGATACGGTGTAGCACAGGAAAACTAAATATGTATACTCTCATACTCAAAGAAAGTGCAATGCATGAATACCGAAGACTATGTACTCTAACACTCCCCCTCAAGCTAGAGCATGTATATATATCATACATGCCAAGCTTGTCAATGATTCCACAGACTGCGGATGAGACTAACTGCACTTCTAATCTCTGTGGTGGCTGCAATTTGAATCGGAGGCACTTTGGTGGCTAGAATGTGACTTGCAGACATTTTTTATGCATGCCAAAGTACTCATTACTCCTCCAATGGTTGTTGTGTTATTCGGAAGAACTTCCGGTGACTGGATGACGTTCCAACAACACTTCGGGTGACTGAACGACGATCCGGCAGCATTTCCAGTGGACGGATGAAGTTCCAGCACTTCAGATGGTTGCATGATGGTCTGATAGCACTTCCAATGGCTAGATGTCATTCCAGCACCACTTTGCACTTCAATATCCTTCAAAACTTCATGGCAGGGTTGTAAGAAAGGAAAAGATGGGTAGGAAAAACAATAGACATTGGAAAGAAGAAAGGTATCATGGCTTAGATGCCATGTTAAACTCAGAACACCACATTATGGAAGAGATGGTGAGAAAAGCGAGAAGAGAAGAGAAGAGAATATTTTCTTAATATCTCTCTTCCTTTACAAGCTCTTATTTATAGATCACTTGCCAAGGAAATCTAAAAGATGCACCACTATCTCCAAAGTTATAGTGAATCATAGGAAAATTGAATATATGTATGCTCTCACACTCAAATACACTGCAATGCACATACACTAAAAACTGTGTAATTCAACAGAACCCACCATCACCGTGAAGAAAGTCACCCTTCAAGTGATCAATGGCTGGATATACTTAAGGAGGGTCTGTTTTTGGGTTGACTTGACTAGCTTAGCTAAGGCTATAAATTTTTCTTGATCTAGAGATTACAACATGCATCAGAGATCTTACTATACCACACAAAAGGGAAGTGTAAAAAATCTTATTTTCAATTTGGTTCCATGAGATTTCGGCAATTCAAAAGGTGTGGGGCAAAGCCAATGTGGAAAGTGACCATGTGAGAAGTAAGCCACATGATTTTTTTATTTTTTTACTTCAAATGAAAATTTTAAAGAAAGAAAATTAACAAAACTAAGAAAAATAGGGCAAATTTTGTGGATCCTTTTCCTAGAGGAAACCATGTACTACCGATTAATGTTTCACTACCACTTGAGAGAAGAAATACCTTCCCTTTTATCACCATCAGAGAGAGAAAGAGATGCACTTTATCAAATCACTTGCTGGTTGTTGCATGTTAGCCTTGGAGTGATGGTGGAATTGGACAAACCAAAGAAACACTTATCTCTTAAATTTCTTAAGTTTCATAAAATGATGGAATTCCTTATAGATTACATTTTGCAATTTAAATGCACAAAAACATGAACACAATGATGATATTGAAGGTTTGAAGAGAGAGAGAGAGAGAGAGAGAGAGAAATGTAAGCCTCACATATGAGGCCCGATCTGTGGCATGAAGTGTAAGGCTTTAAGCCTCATGCATGCCTTACTAGATGAGTCATGAACCTCAGTGGGTTTGACCCCAGCACTGTGGACCTTGTGGTTAGACCATGCCTCGAGTCATACAACTCAAACACCTTTTAAACCACTACTAAAACTGTATAAAAATAACACATCATTTATACATGGCAGCTCCCCATGAGAAGGAAAAAAAAAAAGCTCCCCGTGAGAAAGGACCTTAAAGCCCTGTGCTATATGAACTATGAAGTGAGCAAAACACGGTTATAGCATAGAGCAAATTTGGACACTTCATTTCATGGAACTATTTAAATTGAACGAAGCTCACTTGAAATCTTAAAATGGTACCCGAAGGTCCCGAACAAACTCATTAACTACAAAGATCTGGTTTACAACATGTTTGATTCTCTGTGGGGGAATATGCTGAGAGAGAGAGAGAGAGAGAGAGAGGAAAATTTTCATATCCAAGAATTACTTTTTCATCAGTTCCTCAAGATTAAAGTTCGAAACCAACCTCTAACAGAACAAATACAGGCATTTCTTGCAATGCCCATGATATTTTTGAGAAATCATAGGATCTGATCCATCTGTAAATGTATTCTGTCCTGATGTGAGAACCATGCGACCATGGTTAGGCGATCGAAACTGTTGTTGTGATGGGTCCCACTAACGGTGGCGGATGCCTCAAAATTCCCCAAACTGGAAGATGCTATCCATCCAACCCGTGGCATTTTCTCCAGACCGTCGCTGTAGTTATCTACTAACAACCTAGTAGCAGGCTATTGATTGAAGACTTAGGATCTCCCGGACTAGGAAATGTTTGGGGTATGGTCAATCCACTTCGATGCCAGCCAGATAACCGAACCATGGGCCCCACTGCTATGAACACTGCACAAATATTGATGCGTCCGAACCCTAGAATTCCTCATGGAAGCCGATATTCTTCACAAAAAGGAACAGTGAAGGAGCTTCTAGTACAGATATTGAAAGTAAGGTAGAGAAGAAGAATGAAAGAGAGTTGTAAGGAGATCGACTCACCATCTTCTTTGTGGCGTCTATGAAATCCAGCACCGATGAGATGAAGGTCTCAAGAAGAACTCAAGCCTCTCTCTCTCTCTCTCAACGCCGCAGGCCCGAGGAACTCGTCCCTCTCTCACTCTTCCTTCCTGGGAACGGATTGGCTACTCCCACTGACACCAGCCAATGGCTGGTGGTCGGTGCTCTGTCGGCCCCACCATAATGCATGTGTTTCATCCATGCTGTCCAGCTAATTTTACAGGTCAGTTTACAATACGGGACCAAAAGTGAGGTATATCCCAATCTCAAGTAAACCACGTGACAGGAAAGAGTGTTGAACGAGCGTCGACCATTAAAAACATTTTGGGGCCATAAAAGCATTGGATCAAGCTGATTTTTGTTTTTTCCTTTCATCTAGGCCTGAATGACCTAATCACCGGATTGGATATCAAATAAACAGTATAGTGGGCCTTAGGAGAATTTTAAGAGTGGATATCCAATCACTATTGTTTTAATGTGGTGTGGACCACCTGCTATTCAAATACCCGTAATTTTTGGGAGCAAAACTAAAATGATCTTTAAAAATCGATGAACGGAATGGATGACACACATACATCATGATAAGGCCCACAGAGCACCATCCATTAGCCACAGGGATGATGGCGGGGACGAATTGGCTACTCTCCCAGACACCAGCCAATCGGTGCTTTGTCGGCCCCACCATAATGTATGTGTTTCATCCATGCTGTCCATCTAATTTTATAGATCATTTTACAATGCGAGACAAAAAATGAAGTATATCCCAATCTCAAGTGAACCACATGACAGGAAAGAGTGTTGAATGAGCATCGACCATTAAAACCATTTTGAGGGCCATAAAAGCTTTGGATCAAGCTAATTTTTGTTTTTTTCCTTCATCTAGGCCTGTATGACCTAATCAACAAATTGGATATCAAATAAACAGTACAGTGAGCCTTAGGAGAATTTTAACGGTGGATATCCAATCACTACTTTTTTAATGTGGTGTGGACCACCTGCTATTCAAATACCTCTAATTTTTTGGAACGACACTAAAATAATCTTTAAAAATCGATGAATGAAATGGATGAAACACATACATCATGGTAAGGCTCACAGAGCATCGTCCATCAACCACGGGCTAGTGACAGGGGGAGTAGCCAATTCGTTCCCTACTCCCCCTAACACCATCCAATGGCTGGTGGTCAATGCTCTGTGGGCCCCACCATAATGTATATGTTTCATCCATGTTGTCCATCTAATTTTACATATCATTTTACAATATGAGACTAGAAATGAGGTATATTCCAATCTCAAGTGAACCATGTGACCAAAAAGAGTGTTGAATGAGTGTCAACCATTAAAAACATTTTGGGGGCCATAAAAGCTTTGGATTAAGCTGATTTTTATTTTTTCCCTTCATCTAAGCCAGTATGACCTAATCAACAAATTGGATATCAAATAAACAGTGCAGCGAGCCTTAGGAGAATTTTAATGGTGGATATCCAATCACTATTGTTTTAATGTGGTGTGGACCACCCGCTATACCTCTAAATTTTGGGAACGAAATTAAAATGATCTTTAAAAATGGATGAACAGAATGGATGAAACACATACATCATGGTAGGGCCCACATAGCACCGTCCATCAGCCACGGGGCTGGTGGCAGGGGGAGTAGCCAAACCGTTTCCTTCCTTCCTCTCGGACCTCTCCTGCATACTATAATCGTGACAAATATCGCCGACACTTTAAAAATATCACAATAATTTCGAGGAAAATTCATAAAACTGATACGGAAGTTTTTAGTTTTTCGCGATTTTAACATAGTATATATTTACGATTTAAACTAATTGAATGTCTTCCAATAAATTTTAAATTTCATTTTTTATTCACAATATATATTTTTAAAACTATTTTAGTGAGATTCTCCTGATAATATCGCGATAAAAACGTAAAAATCCCGTTCCGAGAAATCTCCGAAAATGAGATCGGTCACCGTCCATTCGAGCAGGTACTTTCCGATACTCGGGCAGCGTAGGACGCTCCATACGCTGGTGCTCAGAAATCTAACATGTGTCATACTTAAATCAAATTAAACCGTCCAAATTTTGGAACGCACTGTCGTGAAGTCACAATCCCAGAACCAAAGTGTTCGGACCGCATTTAGTTGTGATTCGTACACACTTGTTTGTTGAAGTAGGAGACCATTGGATTGATTTTCATCTTTAACCGTCCAATGAATGTCAACCAATCTCACGGTCAAATAATCGAATAAGGGCGACTTTTGGTTCAGGCTACATGTAAACTTGGAACCATAGTTTAGGCAATTTAATTTCACTTGTATGCCAAACGTGCCGCGTATCATCCACAGCACTGCAAGAGTATTAAAAGTTTTCTAAGAAGAAAAAGAAGAAAGGAAAAGACACTTTACATGTCGGTACCGTCCGAAGACCAACAACCTTTTAAGTGGACTATATAGCATGACTGTGACATACACGACCGACATGGGTGGTGTGTTCACGTGGCAAAGTTCTGTAGCCCCACCATGATGAATGGGTTATAACATCATTTTAGGGCATGCCCCAAAAAAGAATTAGATCCAAAGCTCAAGTGTAACGCATCACAAAAAACAATGGATATTGAACACTTACCATTGCGAGCTTCTGGGAGCACATAAGTTTTGAATCAGATCGATATTTGTGTTTCCCTTCACTTATGTGTGTAATACCTTATTCCCGCTGCTTTCTTTGGTGTGGTCCACTTGAGCTTTGGATGTCTCATTTTTAGGCTCGTGACCTAAAATGATCTGAAAAAATGGATGGACCGTGTGGATATAACACATACCACGGTGGGCCCACAGAATTTTGCCACATCAACACACCACCGAGGCTGGTGGTGCGTCACACCACGCAACCGCCATATCCCTATTGAGTTGCGAATGTTGCTGATTTTTAACTCAACACCTGAAACAGTGGAGCGCACCGGACGAGACCAAAGCGAGAGATCGGATTAGGTATTACCCGGGAAACACGTTAGTGAGTGTTACCCCAACCGTGGGCCCACCTTGATGAATTTGATATATATCCACGCCATCCATCCATTTTTCCAGATCATTTTAGGACACTGTCCCAAAGCTTAAGCATACCTCAATCTCAGGTGGACAACACATCAGGAAACTGTGGTAATTGAATGCTTACGATTAAAAACTACCTAGGGCCTACCGTAATGCTTATTTTCCATCCAGCCTGTTGATAAGGTAAAACAGACCTGAATGAAGGGAAATTACAAAGATCATCTTGATCCAAAACTTTAATGGCCCACAATAAGTTTTTAATGGTCAATCACCACAATTTCCAGTGGTGTGGTCCACCGTAGATTTGAATTTTTTTAAGCTTTGGTATAAAGCCTTAAAATGAGATGAAAAAACAGATGAACAGCGTAAATATACAATGCATTTATCAAAGTGAGGCCACTACGATGAGGATAACACCCACTAACGTGTTACCAGATAACATGTAATCCGCTCCTTGGTATTTTGGCGTTGCCTGAGACAGTTGTTGCATCCGATCTGCCACCAACCACTCTGGGCCATTACCTCTGGTTGTGGGGAGTTAGTGCATAGAGCAGCGCCAGCATAGCTCGCACAATACACCATCCTAGTCATGGAACTTCCGTTGATCCAACTTGACTGCGCGAGGGGCATCTTCCCAGTTTTAAACATTAAACCCAAAAATCATATAATCCAAGTATCATGATTCGCCCCAACATAGGACAGTCCATATGGAAAGTATTTTGTAGGGCCACCAATGATGTTTATCTATTCATGTGATGTACGTCATCTGGATGCAAGAATTATCTTTAAAAAAAAAAAAAAAACGTTATTGCAAATCTGAGGCCAGCCCTACCACCTAAATTTAAAGATTTCAGGTATAAATTCTTTTTAAAGTGGCCTATTTAAGTGTTGAATCAGCCTGACTTTTGGGATCAATACTGTAAAGGTAGCCCTTCGCCAGCCCTTCGCCATGTATGCACAGTGGGTATCCAAGCGTAGCCTGACACAGGCTAGGTATGGTTGTAGATAAATCAGTGTAGATTTGAACTAGGGTGTTAACTTGCGCCCAATTAATAACTAGAGGTGTACACAAGTCGAAATCAGTCGTGCTTGGCACAACTCGATTCAGCTTGGCTACTAGCTCACCCAGCCTCATTGGCGAGCTTAGCTCAGTCCTAGAGCCTAATTGGCAAGCTCGGCTCGGTTCGATCAACAGTTCCAGCCAAGATCGAGCCTCTGCAGCATTTTCTCAAACACATGAAGTGCACCTTCAATTTCTCAAAGAATATAAACACAGCAGCATCAGTTTACAGGTATTTCATCGAACACTCGGTAGGCAACATAAAAATTAAGATACAAGGGTATTTATTTCATATCCATTCCTTCCTCTCCACCAGCCAACACTTCGTTGAGTCATTTCATTAAACACTTGCTGAGCAACATCAGTATCAATAACTGAGTCACCGAACTGGTTCAATCCAAATTCAATTCGAGTTGGGGTTCGATCCGAGTCAAGTCGAGCTCAGGCAAGCTCGAAAGCTCAAAAAAGCAGCTTGACTCGGCTCGAACTCAATTTCGAATCGAGTCGAATCGAGCTTTTTCAAGTCAAGTCGAGCAAGCTAACTCAGTTCGTGTACGACTCTATTAATAACTATACCAATGCAAGCATGCCCTTCCCCACTGCTGAACCTGACTAAAACCTTATTCAACCATATAATACATATATGTTGTAGAAAAACATTAGCACATGATTTATGTAAGCCAAGCCACACCACCAAAAAAAAAAAAAAAGGGCCAAATAAAAAGTCAAAAGTTTAATAGAAAAATAGAGACAAGAGAGAAATTAACATTATTTGTCAATTTACATGTGCTCATGATACGGTAATGTAGTGTTGCTGGTTGTTTTCGGCAATTTGGTCACATGATAAGTGTGGCGTGCTAAAATTGAATTTATGGCTCGATTCAAACCGAACAACTATAACCCTAAGTGCCGAGATCGGCAAATACACGATATATGCCCGAGATCGAATGAGATGAGCAGCCTATTCAACCACTCGCTCAGTGTGTAAATAGGATCAGGTGATATTTAGAGGGTATGGTTCATCCTCTGATGATGTGTTACACGTTTGCCTTATGTACGGAAAGACTTTTCAATATAGATAAAAGAGAAACAAGAAAAGAATTCTTATAGTCGGTCATGGAGAACAGCTGCAAAGCACCTTCTTGGATGAGGAACTGAATCCTGCATAAAAGCATAGACCCAAATTACAGCTAAGTTTACCAACTACTTAATTAACGCTACATATTACACTATGGAATGTAAATAAATAAATGCGAAAAGTGAAAAGATTACATTAGGAAATGTAATTTACTTGGTAGGAAAATTGAATGATTACACGAAGGAATGTAATTGACTGGTAATTGAAAGATGTTGGGGATTTGTGTTGTAGAATCACATAGATCTAGATCTAGGATAGCAATTCAATAGTAACAAGCAATCACAGAAGAACACATAGTTTTAAAGTGGAAAACCCTTGCGGAAAAAAAAACCATGGCACAAAGCGACAAAAATCCACTATGAAATAGAAATTACAAGAGAGAGGACTTACCCGATTCGAACAACCTCGAATCTCACCCTTGCTACACCCTTTTGATAACCCTAGAACCCTTTAGAATGCTTTAGAATAATTTCCCCATTATGTAGAAAAGCCCTAGGGACTCCTATTTATAGTTTAGGCAACTTCCTTTCGCACTTTGCGAAAGACTGACTCAAATTTTTGCAGTCTGCATCAGATTCGGAAACAAATCTGTGTAACTACGACTAGTCGAAGGATGGCCACGACTGGTCGAGGGACCCCCTCGATCGGTCGTGACATCCCCTCGACCATTCGAGCATCCCGGACATTAAAAGACCCAAGTCGCTGGACTTTGAGTCGAGCAGGCTACGACTAGTCGTGTAACTCCCACGACCGGTCTTAGCGGTCTCACGACTGATCGTGCATGATAATTTTCAGATTTAAGACATCTAACAACAATCTCCACCATGTCTTCAATCTCTAACTATGTAGCTCCTGGACCTCTTCTCTTATCTCTTCATCGCATCATAGCTTCAATCAACGCTTCTTGTGCATACTTCGTCCTTCTTTTACACTATCGCCAAGCCCAGAGAAGTTGCACAGAACTTGAACTTCTCTGTAGGAACGACCTTGGTGAGCACGTCTGCTAGATTCACTCTAGTGTGAATCTTTTCCAGTGTGACGCCTCCTCCTCAAGCACCTGTCGGATAAAGTGGTGACGAACATCAATGTGTTTAGTCCGTGAGTGATAAACAGAATTTTTAGCCAAATTGATAGCGCTCTCGCTATCACAGTTAACCGGCACGGCTTCCTGCTGAAGTCCTAACTGATTTATCATGCCCCTGAGCCAAACACCTTCTTTAAACGCTTCCGTCACTACCATATATTCTGCTTCGGTCGTGGAAAGAGCCACCACGGACTGAAGCTTCGACATCCAACTAATTGCTCCACCCGCTAGTACAAACGAGTATCCTGAAGTAGACTTCCTGGAATTTATACTGCCTGCATAGTCAGAATCCACATACCCTACCAACTTTGTCCTTGTCTTTTCAAAAGTTAAGACGTAGTCTTTCGTACCTCGAATGTATCGAAGTAGCTATTTCACCGCTTCCCAATATTGCTTACCAGGGTTTGACATGTATCTGCTTATAACACCGACTACCTGTAAAATATCTGGTCTTGTACAGACCATGGCATACATTAAACTACCAACCGCATTCGAATAAGGCACATGAGACATAACTTTCTTTTCCTGATTGGATTTAGGACATTGTTCTGAGGAAAGTTTGAAGTGAGCCGCGTGGGGAACGCTTACCGACTTTGTCTGATCCATCCCATGCTTGATCAATACCTTTTCAAAGTATTGTCTGTGATAACCGAAGCCTGCTCCTCTTCCTGTTTCTATGAATATCTATGCCGAGGACCCTCTTTGCAGCCCCCAGATCTTTCATCTCGAATGTCCCTGATAACTGAGTCTTCAGTACGTTGATTTCTGACATATCATGACAGGCGATCAACATATCATCAACATACAGTACTAGGATGATGAATTTTTCATCACTCAGTGTCTTGTAATAGACACAATGATCGTATTCACTCCGAGTAAATTTCTGACTCACCATGAAAGAATCAAATTTTTTATACCACTGCCTAGGCGACTGTTTCAGGCCGTACAACGACCTCATTAACCTGCAAACCTTTTTCTCTGCCCCTTTAACTTCGTAGTCCTATGGTTACTTCATGTAGATCTGCTCTTCCAATTCCCCATGCAGGAATGCAGTCTTCACATCCATCTGTTCTAACTCGAGATCCTATTGGGCAACTAGCGCCAACACGAATCTGATAGTACTTGCTTAACCACCGGCGCAAATATCTCTGTGAAGTCAATTCCTTCTCTTTGAGCATAACCCTTCACTACCAACCTTGCTTTGTATCTATTCTATTTCCTTTTAAATAACCACTTGCATCTGATCGCTTTTCGGCCCACATGAAGCTTTACCAGCTCCCATGTGTGATTTTTGTGCAACGAGTTCATCTCATCGTCCATAGCCGCCTTCCACTTTTCTGCATCAGGCTCATCAAGAGCCTCCTGAATAGTAGACAGGTCACCCTCATCTGTAATGAGGGCATATGCAATATTGGAGTCGTCCCTATATCTTGCCGATAACCTGCGATCACACGATGGATTCCTTCTCATAGGTGGCTGCTCCACCTGATCCTGTACCTCTGTCTTCGCATCTGTCTCTGCCTGAGTATCATCTGTGTCAATCTGGACGTCTACGATCACCCTTCCTGGTTCATTTTGCTCCTCTTGATCATTCTTGTGAAATAGAGAGCTTTCATCGAATCTGACGTCACAGCTAGTGATGACCTTGCGTGTGACCTTGTTGAATAACCTGTAACCTTTCACACCAATGTCATAGCCAACAAAGATGTACTTTTTGGCTCTATGGTCTAACTTATCTCTCTCCACTGACGGTACATGAGAGTAAGGGTCACAACCAAATATACATAGATTTGAGTAGTCGATTTTCTGACCACTCCATACTTCCTCTGAGGTTTTACATTCAATTGTCGTTGAAGGAGAACGGTTCACCAATTAACAAGCCGTGTTAATAGCCTCAGTCCATAAGTCCTTGCCCAATGCAGCATTACTTAACATGCATCTGGCCCTTTCCAGGAGAGTCCGATTCATTCGCTCAGCCACACCATTTTGCTTAGGGGTGTGGCGTACTGTGTTGTGCCTGATGATCCCTTCATGCTTGCAATAATCATTAAACTCAGTGGAAGTAAATTCTCCACCATTGTCAGTCCTTAAAACCTTTATTTTTCTCCCTGACTGTTTTTCTACCATTGCCTTCTATTGCTTGAATATGGTAAAAACTTCGGATTTACGTTTCATAAAGTAAACCCAAACTTTTCTAGAGTAGCCGTCAATGAATGAAACAAACCATGACGACCCCCCAATGGAAACTTCTAGCGATGACCCCAATACGTCAGAGTGCACATAATCAAGCACTCCCTTACAAACATGTTTTCCAGATTTAAAAGACAGTCTAGATTGTTTACCATATATACAATGCTCGCATATATCTAAATCAGAATTTTTAAAAACTGAAATCAAACACCGATCAGAAAGTACCTTCATGCCCCGCTCGCTCATGTGGCCCAGACGAGTATGTCACATACGTAGAGACATGGAGTCTGCAATAGCTATTGTCGCTCCACTTGCCGAAGTGTTCCTAATCAACCTGTAAAGGTTTCCATGTCTCTGCACTCTCATAACCACGAGTGCCCCTTTTGAAACTTTAAGGACACCATCAATACTAGTGAACTTGCACCCTATAGCCTCGAGTGCACTGAGAGAAATCAGACTTTTCTTCATATCAGGAACGTGCCTGACGTCAGTCAAGGTACGCTCCATCCCATCAAACATCTTAGTACTCATTGTGCCAATAGTTACAACATTACAGGCATTGTCATTACTCATAAAAACCTGTCCACCATCGCATTCCTTATAACTAGCGAACCAACTCCGATGAGGAGTCATGTGATAAGATGCTCCTGTGTCAAGTATCTACTCGTCTTTATGATTGTTGTGTAAATGACCAATCATGGAAAACAGATAGAACATCACCACCACTTGATTCTTTATAACATGTGACTACATTGGCGCCCTTGGAAGAAGCCGCTGAATTTTCTTTCTTCGTTTTAAGATTTCTACAATCCTTCTTCATGTGTCCAGACAACCCACAATTCCAACACTTTAATTTTCCTTTGCCCTTGCCCTTGGATTTGAATCTAGGTCTTGAGGATCCTGTACCTCTCTCAGAATCTCTACCCCTCGTAATCAGTGCATCGAAAGATGCCCCCATGTCACCCTTTAACTTTCTCATAGCCTTTTCTTAAAGGGTTGAGATAACGGTATCAACACTTAAGGTTTTATTTGCGGTGTACATCGTGTCCCTGAAAGACTCATATGATGCAGGAAGAGAATTCAACAATTTACATGCTTGTTCCTCATCTTTGACCACTTCCTCCATATCCAGCAATTTGCACATTAATTTATTAAAGTTGCTGATAGGGCTTCTAGATCTCCACCATCTGCTATCTTGAAGGTATAACACTGTAGCTTCAACTGTAGGCGATTTTCAGAGGACTTCTTTGCATAGATATTCTCTAACTTCGCCCACAAACCAGCCGCAGTTTTCTCCCTCAAAACATTATAGAGAACCTCATCCGTGAGACATAAACGGATAGAGGCTAAAGCATTGCTATCAAGGTTTTCCCATTCATCATTTTTCATGGTAGATTTATGCTCCTCAAGAGCCTTAATTTCGCCTTGCTTAGTTAACAGGCTAATCATCTTAACCTTCCATAACTCAAAATTATTTTTCTGGAGTACTTCTCTATATCAAACTTGTCGTTTCCCATTATTAATAATCCTGTAGATTCAGATTTGTGCCCCAACGATTGCTCTGATACCACTTATTGGGGATTTGTGTTGTGGAATCACACAGATCTAGATCTAGGATACCAATTTAATAGTAACAAGCAATCACAGAAGAACATATAGTTTTAACGTGGAAAACCCTTACGGGAAAAAAACCACGACATAAAGCGACAGAAATCCACTATGAAATAGAAATTACAAGAGAGAGGACTTACCCGATTTGAACAACCTCGAATCTCACCCTTGCGACACCCTTTTGATAACCCTAAAACCCTTTAGAATGCTTTGAAATAATTTCCCCATTATGTAGAAAAGCCCTGGAGACCCCTATTTATAGTTTAGGCAACTTCCTTTTGCACCTTGCGAAAGACTGACTCAAATTTTCGCAGTCCGCATCAGATTCGGAAACGAATCTGCGTAACTACGACTAGTCAAAGGATGACCACGACTGGTCGAGAGACCCCCTCGACCGGTCGTGACCTCCCCTCGACCGGTTGAGCATCCCGGACATCAAAAGACCCAAGTCGCTGGACTTTGAGTCGGGCAGGCTACGACTGGTCGTGTAACTCCCACAATCGGTCATAGCAGTCTCACGACCGGTCGTGCACGGTAATTTTTAGATTTAAGACATCTAACAACAAAAGAATAATTAAAAGATAATGTTTGGATTTGATTAGGTTCGTATAAGACAAAATTTTCTTGTTAAATCTCTCTATTATATATAGCCTCACCCTGACCATCTAGATCATTTCCACTTTTTGACAATTACTATAACCGTCCAGCACTACTTGACCTTCTTTACTCCTGCTCTTGACATATGTCCTGTAACCGCTTTTACACAGTTGTTTTTCCATCGGCCACTTAAACAATATCGTGGCGTCACTTGATGTACTCCAGTTGTACTTTCATAGAATCTTCTTCGTATATCCCCGTAAATCTCCAAATACACCACACGAATCCATCTATATCGCACGTAACTCTCCCTAATTGGCTTTCACAGGAATTGGCGACAATGGGAATGAACATTGCCTCCCATGTCCCTTCGCCTTTAGGAAAAAGGTGAAAGCAACGTATGACCCTTCATTCAAGTGGTAGTCGTCCCATACACATGGCAGTTTGTGATAATTGTCTCTGACCGATACATCCTTACATGTTAGCTGCAACCACTCTTTTTAGAAATATGACCTAAGCCCGTTGCGACACGTATACCTGCTTCATTCAAAGTGAAAATTTATTGATGTCCTAATAAAAACTTCATCGCCTCGGCCGATATAAGCACTGTTTTGACATTCTTTCATCCCACGCTTCTTTCTTCCTCAAAACGTTCTAACTCTTTTCTCATCCTCATATTATAATAATGGTTACCTCATCATTTTCTTCCATATCCTTTCATTAAGATGATTTGGTTACTATAATTGATGCATTTTCTGAAAAATATTCCAATAATATAGTCTTCAGATTGCTCATCCGAGACTATTATTGTATGGGACCAGCATTTTCTCCTGCGATCAATGTCGATGAAGTTAGCATGATGGATTCCCTGTTCCTTATCTGTCCGAGTGAGACTTTACCGATCTAGTTTGAATTCATCCCTGAACCCACCAACAATCTAAAGAATCCTCGATCATGGTCGAGACCACTGTCGGAATGAGACATTTGGCTCGCTTGCATCTCATTTCAATTAGAAAGATATAGAGAAATTCTGGCATTCATGAATGCATTAAAGTCTCTGTTCACGACTATCCATCAAACTCTGGCCTTCTCACAGCAACTTCGGCATTTTATAGTCCATCCACCAATACATTCTTCTACGGATGTGGCCCTATGAGTCCAACAATCTTGGGCGTTACAGCTCTAACCCAACTTCTTCCTTTCGACGAGTCGTCTTCCTTGATTTCACTGAGAAAGAACCCAAACCCTTCACAAATAAGGCATGTTAGGCCTTTTCCCACTTCATGCAAATGCGAAGGCCTGGTCGATTATGAATAACACACGACCTTCCTGTTGCTCCGGATCCGATGGCATCTACTCTACATGAATGCTTTGCATATCACCAACAAGTACGTTTAACTAGCCGAGGTGCTTGCACATGGTTGAAAACTCGCTCTGATACTTTTTGTGCATTTTCGAGATCACTACCAAATGTCTATATCTTGGAGGAGGACCATCATGACTTCTTCAAATGTGGATATATGAATACTTATGTCCTTCCCTTGTACATGTACCCCTTTATTCTGATGTTGTTTACTCTTCATATGGTGAACGTGTCATCCATTCTCCGTAGGAGATCCATACATTTTTCGTCTATATGGACTCCTTATTCTTTTATTTGAATAAAGGTAAGTAGAGACAATCATTTACTCCCTTTCATGATAGAGAGTTTGGCCCAACTTAGTTCATTAGCCGATACGAGAATAAAGACGATCAGGAAGCATCTCAAATTCATCTTGCTCGAGATAGTTACCTCATTTATAAGGATCTCCCCTATGGTGGCATGATTAACACTGGTAAGAATGCCAAAGCTATAATCAAGCAGTACTATCCAAACTTGCTCGCCCATCAGTTTGGTCTAGTCTAGTGCATTCCCTGTCCATTCATTCAGACGACCTGCAACCAACCTCCCTTCATTCGGCGGATCGCCAATCAAATCGATCTCTATCATTCTCTTAACTATACTTTTCAGTCAGCTAATCTGACTCCCGATCTTCCTTTCTATCCAAATCAACCTCAAGAAATGGACACTTTCACCAGTTGGTGGGAGGTTCATTATAAAAAAAATATATATATTATCAATAAGTCTCCTCAAGCTATTATAGCTCAAATTTCTTCTTTTATAGAGCTTTAATGGAAGAAAAGAGCAACACCCCAATCGACCACAACTCCAAGCCGAAAACCAAATAAGCAGAAAACTAAGTCGGCCACTATCTCCTCTCCTCAAGCTTCATCGACCAAGACGATTCCTCAACCAAACCGTAAAAAAGGTATGGCAAAGGCACTTGTCGGTTGTTGCCCCCATGTCACCATCAGCTCGACTGCCCCCATCAGATGTAAAGAGGATCCTTGACTTAGGAACTTCTTTCATCCCACCTCATAAACTTCCTATGTTAATCTTAAAGCGTTCCGACCCACCCCCTCAGCCGACCATAATGAATCGATCATTGCTAACATTATCCAAGGGACGACAATAGTCAGGTACTCCCTTGGCTGAGGCCATGTCTTCATTTAAAAATACTTCAAAATCAAATATTGGCTAGAGCTCTCCATCAAAGACTATTCTAAAGAAATCGAAGAATGTCTGAAACGTCACAAAAAAAACTCATTATAATAAATGTTGTAATAAATGGTGGCAAGATAGGGAAAGATTAAACAATCCCGATCTTTCGTTTGATAAAAAATATCTTACTCTTTATCACCCCACTCCGCCACCATTCTCTACTTCTACTCCAGCAATGGTGATAGTTATTAAAAATCCTCAAACTCTGTACATATGATTCGTCACCTATGTCATTCGTTTTGATTTAGGTGGATGTTATTTTTGCTCATATAATTACTCTAAGCCTTTTATTTCATTACTAACTCTGTCTTCCTTTGTAGTTACTCGAGAGGTATCGGCCATGGAAAAACAAATAATTGTGGCGCAACTAATACAAAAATGTTAGCCAACGATCAATACTCTTGAGATTCCTAGAGTGTAGACTGTTGACTTTGAGGGCACAATCAACATCAAGGCTCTTCCTTCTCATGCTTCTCCTAAAGCTATGACTCTTGTCACCGATTCAAATATATATGGTTGACCTTCCTCAGACGTTGCCTACCGCTGTCGACCGAGAAAATGAGCGTCCCTTGAGTGCCACTCCTCGAGACTCAAACTAATGATTGTCTCCTCGACCTATTCCTCCATCTATTCAACAACTTCTTCCAACCATTATGTCTCTTCCTTCAATCATTGAAGAATATCTTTAACTAAATGTGGCATGTGAAGTGATCATCCATGATCAGGTGGTAGAGGAGATCCATACGGCTGATATCCCTTTGCCTAGTTCGACTTTGATTCCCATATCAACATCGATAATCTTGGATGACACCTCGACCTCCTCTGCAACCAGTGAAGACTCACATCCAGTTGAAGACATCCTCTCCTCCCTCTAACAAGCCTTTACCGACAATATTAGTGTGGCTGAGTCCCCTTCTTTCTCGAATGAATTGCAATATCTCAAAGAAGAACTCCGAACTCTTGTATGTTCAAGATTATTCAGGATTACATCAATCGAGATGATTGACAGGCTCACTCAACTAATTGATCAATATCGGGCTTTTTCTTATTCAGACGTGAGTCTCATGGCCAAATTGCCATCCCTTAAGGATTTCGTGGGATACATTAAAGAGAAGAACGAGCTCCGCACCATCGTGAGTCCCTTCAAACTTGAGCACGTGACAACAAAATCCCAAATGGTTGTGACCAAATATATTGTTGATAAACTATTGGCTAGCCATAAAGAATTGAAGATATCCAATTGTAACGTCTTGGAAAAATCCGTACAAGGACCCGAGTACCACCTCAGGCAGAAATTACCCAAGACCAAATCCTTTAGAAATTAGGTTAATATTAGCAAGTGCTAAACTAGAGTGCTTATGAAATTAGCACTAATCACTTTAAATATGATCTGCAAGACCTAAAACGTGAAGAATCATTAACGCTACATTACCTTGAAATCTAGAATCCATCTCAAAACCTAGTTGCTCTCGGGAGCACACCGAAACTTCGTATCGGACCTGAACCGCACGTCGAAAGTCCGATTATCCCGAAACTATATAGTTTTGACCACATTACTGGACTTGACAACCCCTTCGAAAATTAAGTCTTAATTATGTCTAGAACTACACAACTTGAGCCCGGAGCGAAGAGTGTGAGAAACATGAAAATATTTAGAAATAAAATTTGAATTTAAGTAATCTGAGTCGTGTCGCTTGCGGGCCAAATATAAGGATTCAGACCGTCAAAATCAGACCCAAATACACACTTGGATCAGGAGAAATGTTCCACACATGTCGATGTACTTGTGGCCCTGATCGAGTGACCGTGACCGTTGAACTGAAACTGGTCCGCCACGGCTGATCTGTAAATCCGATCGGAACGAAAACTCAGCCTGACCTAGATCCATGGTTAGGAAGCTTAAGTCCGACCGCACGTAAAAAAAGAGCCACCAGAAGTGCTCCGTTGGACCGGAACAGTTCGTAAGTGGATATCACCTAAGTATACCTTGGCCCTGGGCTCATTCCCATCAAACCTGGGGATATATAAGGACCTTAAATACCCTCTCTCATATGCCATATGAATTTACAAACCCTAAGGGAAAGAAGAGAGAAAAGAGAAGATGAAATTGAGGAAGAGAGAGAGAGAGTGAGAGATAGAGATTAAGATCTTTCTCTGACGCTCCACGTGCTTAGCCACCACTCCCGTGTCGCTATACAGGCGATTCCGATTCCGTTCTTAGGTAAGAAAACCTAACCCTAATCTATTTTAGGGTTTCAGATAGTGTAAGTTATGAAATAGCTAACCTAATTTATGCTATAGGTTGTCAATCTGCCGTAGACAAAGACTTAGCTTTAAAACTGAGTTCGTTACGAGTCTACCAGCGAAAGGTACGGACTATAAACGTATAGGTTATGGTTTTCAAGGCTTTCAGTGTCAATTAATGGTTTATTATTAATGTGGGTGCAATTTCACATGCCAAATGCGATGTTTGTATCGCGTTCCTGATATATATGAACTATATTAAGTTTAGTGTATTCCATGTATATGTAGAAAGTATCGTATACGTATGGAATTTGAACGTGTGTTTGTCATGATTAATTGTCGTATGTTTATGCTAGTTGTATGTGTAACAACTCTTTGGCGAAAGGATTTGCCTAATGCGTGCTGTCACCAACATACGTCATGTATGTTGGAATGTGTAGTCTAAGTGTTTGTAGAAATGTCTGAATGAATAAGTGTGTAATATATTGTACTTTATATGGGCGTTGAGAAGAGATTCTCAACTACCTTAACAATGTGTATGATTTCCTCCATATAACTTATCTTCTTTGTCTATTTTACATAGACACTGCCTATGTGTGAATTCATGTTTAAGTTAAAATCCATCAAATGCTCACATGCTTGTATGATTGGAATTGTTGATCCATTACTGTTCTGATTAGATTGTATGATTATCTATTATAATTGAACATGTTTGGGACTATGGAATAGTCCAGGTAATCGGTAACAGGTTCTAATTTGGTGGCTGAGGTTGTTTCGCCACATAGGACGTGATCGATGAATCAAAGCCGTACTTGGGATGTCGGCAGTGGTTAGGCCACACGGAGTGCTTACGCACTTCATGTCGATCAACTCAATGTGCGCTCGTACTCATGGAGCTCGTCAAGTAACCCGATTGACCCGATGTATGTTCACCATATATGGACGCTACTACTTGAATCTAAGGTACCAAACTCACCAGTGAAAACCCTTTTAAACCTTGGTACCTCGACCTGCTAAGACTTATGAGCCGGGCATGGTGGTATGGGACACCGTGGTCGAGCTGTTGGCCTACGCTGGGTGACGAGCCTCCCCGTAGTGACCAGTGAGCAACCTAGACTCGTGAGCCGAATACGGTGGTATGGGACACTGTATTCGAGCTGTCGACCTACACCGATAAGGTGACGAGCCCTTTGTAGTGACCTTGAGCGTACACTAAGACTGTATAGAGTCGACGAGCCCTTACGTAGCAACAAGAGTACACTAGTCATGCACTGATAAAGTGATGAGCCCTTTGTAGCGACCCAGAACCGTATCATCATATGAGATTTACTAGGACTGACAACCCTAGAATGGATCATTGTTTGGAAATTGATATAAGGGAGGTACCTTAGCCTCCCAATCCTGCTGCATGAAAGGGACTAATAATAACTCGATAATCACGCTCATTCCATCGCACTGCATGTGCCCCGGGTTGAAGAGCACAGAGGGAAGAAAGCATGCTACGACCGTAAGATGGTGTCGCACGAGGGCGTGTAGGCGTGGGCATGCATCATGCTTACATTTCATCCTTGCATTAATAAGAGTATCTAGGAATGTCTGATATGTCTGCTTTATCATTACTGCTTGACTTAATTCAGAACATGTTAACCTTTGCTTTATTGTTCCACTGAGTTGATCACTCACTCCCATGTTCTGGGACGGTGTTTCGAACACCCAACAGATTCTGTCTTCGTTGCAGATGACGATGCGACTCAGGAGGCGGAGCCCAATTACTATGATGATTAGGATGAGTTCTCATATATGCAATTCTCCGGTGGTTTCGCTTAGGCCACCCGGATCGACGGGGCTACAGGGTTTATTTTTATAGTTGAACTATTTTGAACTATTACATGTATATGATGACTCAGTGATGTATTCATACTCTGGAGACCGATCGTGATCTTTTTGGTTCATACACATCTATATACATTTTCCAATCTTCTACTTGGTTATATGAATTGATCTGGAGTATGAATTACTGTTTTGGTATAATCTCACTCATGATTAATGCACTAACATAGACAACATTTAATCATCATTATCTATGTTGCATAAGTGATGCGTTGGAACTCGTGGGTTGCGTTTATGCTCGACCCCCCGATTTTCAGGGCGTTACAAGTTGGTATCAGAGCATGATTTGGATTAAACCGAACCTAGGTTAGGGTCACACGATGTACGCTAATATTTTTCAACATAGTTGGGTGCCAGAGAAATCTAGAAACAAGCTTAGAATTTCCTTATTTCGCCAATTGGCAAAGTTTACCGAAATCAATCATTTTGCTCGGGTCTGTACCCATTCGTGATCGCATGGGTCGATCTCGAATCACCCCTAGACCGTCAATTGACGGGTTTCGATCATGTTTCATTTCGTCCGAGCCGTTTAAAATTGGTAAACGTGAATATATGTCAGAATTTATTCGAAATGACCGAAAACGAGTCAAAATGGAGTGGAGGGCCAAACGAGACACTTCCAGGGGGACCCAGGGTGGGACCCACACCTTTTTGGGACCCAGGGGGTAGGAGGACCTCGCCCAAAGGGCGAGTCCTCACCAGAAAGTCCAGTGACCGGCGAGGACCTCGCCAGTTTGGCCAGGCCTCGCCGCCAAACGGGCCTGGCTGGGAGGGCCGGCTCAGGCAGATCGGTCTTGGTCGTTGTGGGGCCCATGCACGGATGTGAGGTCAGTTAAAACTCCTCCTACACCACCTCTCCTTCACAAACCACCACCCCAAGCTTTCCTTTTCTCCAAAAATTTCAGATTTTCCACTCAAACCCCTCCTTCAAGCACTTCATTTCTCATTTTCGTGCAACCCTTGCACTACCCCCTCAAAAACTCCTACCACAGATGCCAACCCCTTTTGCATTCTCTCATTTGAGCTCTTAAACCCTCCATTTGAGTCTCAAATTTGTACAAGCTCACTAACCTACTTGATTCCATCATTTTTCCTCTTTATTTTCCTTTTATTTGAGCCTACACATCCCCCTTTTACAGCTCAAGATTTCAAAACCCAACAATCCCTCTTCTAATCTTCCTTATTCCTTCAAATTTCTTCATTCCTTCTCTTTTTGGAACACATAAATACCATTGTGTGCTTCAACAATCTTGTGATCCCGTAACCCATCCAATTTCCACTTTTCCTTCCATTTTAATGGCTTTTTTTTGAGCTTGTGGCGACTATTATCTCTCTTTCTGCCCTTCTTTCTCTCATGAGAAAGAAAAGAACTCCTGTGGAAGAAGCTGGGGCTAGTCACCCTACTCGTTTGAGGAGACCGAGAGGAGCCGCCCAAGTTCGAGCGTCAACCGGGAGTTTCAGACTAAACGGGATTTTGATCCCCAGGCTCCCGTCGGAAGGACGCTGTTGGCGGAGCTGTCGCATGGAGTTTATGAGGGCCATAGAGTCCTTTTTGAAGCTCATATGGATGCAAGGCTATTTGGGGAATACCTCTTGCTCGAGCGCCTAGAAGAGGCCGGGTGGGGTCCGCTACTTGAGGGAGAGTACCGCGCAAATGTGGGCACTATCCGAGCTTTCTAAGCCCACATTCGAGATCCTACGCTGGAGCCCTTGCAGTTCAAGATCCCTTGTGGAAGAGATCGGGAAGCTACCATTAATGTTGGTTTAGTATCTCGGCTTATGAATGTGCCTCTTGGCAAGGTACATGCAACTAAGAAGAATCTGAGGAGTGTACGTGAAAGAGATGGCCGCACACGGGCCCTTTGTGGCCAACTGGTTCAGTGGCAATCCAACAATAGCCTTCTAGCGACCTATATGTCTGGTAACTTCCATCTGCTTCACCACATCTTCACGTTCAAAATCTACCCCAGGTAGGCAACTGCAGCGAGTACACACGCCTGATGGTAGATTTCCTATATCAAGTGGGGCAGGGAGAGAAGCCGTGTGCCTACGTATGTTCTATGACAGATAGTTCTCACCGCACGCTCTAATAGAAGGTCAGATTAGCTCCCATTTGGCCGACTCATATGCAAGATTGCACATGAGTTTGGCTACAGGCTTGGGGCGGAAAAGCCGGTGCCTATCCATTACATCAATGAAGCAACTCTCAATCAGATGGGAATCGGGCCACAGCAACGACAAGCCTGACTTGATGAGAGTGAGGATGAGACAGAGAGTGAAGAGGAAGAGAGTGAGAAAGAAGGGGGAGCTGAAATAGAAGAAGAGCAGAGCGAGGAAGAAGAGGAGGCCCAGGATACGGATGAGAGCTCCCCTCCTACGGCACCAGAGCATGGAGCTGTTCAAGCTCACTTAGCTTGACTTGAGGAAGGTCAGGCTGTGCTATGACAAGATATAATGGATCTTCGGAGCCTCGTGAAACACAAGTTTAAGAAAGTGACTCACACTTTGAGGTCCATCCTGTGCTACCTAGAGGATAAGGGTGCCCCTCCTCCGTCGCCAGACTCGGATGCCTAGACATCCAAGCCGTCACCCCGTAGCTTGTTTTATTACTGTGTTAGGATGTTTGTGTCTGTATGCATCTTCTATCATGATTCATGTAACACTGTATTCCATGTGTGATTCATGTAACACTGTATTCCATGTGCTGTGACAAATTTTGGTAAATGAAATGCATGCGGTCTCTTTTACTATGAAGTTGTGTGGAATGTTTAAAGGATTGTGTATTGCTATGCTACATCTTACGTAAGTTGTACCCTATTTTATATAGGGAATGCCACCTAAGGTCACGCAAAGCATGGCACGCCTCATACTTATTGATTCGATGGACCAGACACCTCCCTAGGATGAAGGTCGTACGGACCCTAGTTTGGACCCGGTTCGTGAGACTATGCCTGAGCCTCAGCCTTCTACTGGTCCTACAGTTAGGCTGTCACCTTACACACCACCGATTCGTGAGCAAAACCATGCGTCTTCTTCGATGCAGCATGAGCCTAAGTCGGCCCCACCTACAAATAGGTTGGAATAGTTAATGATGATGATGCACTAGCAACACCAACAGCTCTTGGCCACTATTGCGGGGGCCCTAGCTCAGGGTGGAAGTGCGGCTCCACCTTCACCATTTGTACACCCTGCTAGGACTGTAGGGCCTTCTGCTCAGGATGAGGGTGTGCCTTCACCTACACCTACTATATACCCTATGAGGAACTTAGGTATGAGTGGCCTCCTTGAACGATTCCAGCACTTGCGGCCTCCTACCTTTGCAGGTTCTCACAGACCCGAGGAGGCCGAATATTGGCTAGATCGCATCTCTAAGATGCTGAGGATGCTACACTGTACAGACCCGGAGCAGGTCGAGTTGGCCACCTTTATGTTTGAAACGGAGGTCAGCTTGTGGTGGGATAGCGTCTTGCGGACCATTACAGTTGACTATGTATGGACGTGGGCAGCTTCTGAGTTCTGCTTCCATGAGAAGTACTATCCTCAGACGTACCGACACGAGAAGAAGAATGAGTTCTTACGCCTCAGACAGGGAGGCATGTTAGTGACAGAGTACGAGCACCGGTTTATGGAGTTGGTCAGGTACGTCCCTACAGTACTTGTTGACGCGCAGATGCGGATGCGGCATTTTTCCGAGGGCCTGCGACCTGATATTCGCTCGAAGATGTGTTGTGCTAACATACCCTCCTATGCTGAACTAGTACACATGTTTATGCGGGCGGAGTAGGATGGGGATTGATTGTCACGTTCTCGTAAGCCTATGATCCCTAGGCCACGACCAGATATGCCGAGTAGGCCATTCCTCGGCAAGAGATCCTGTACCGACTCTCCTCCCAGGATCGCGGCGCCACTAGTTCCGATGAGGCGACCTGGTGTGACATGTACATATTGTGGGAGACTAGGTTATGCTGCGGAGAGTTTTTTTGCATGCATGAGAGATAGTAGGTTTTCACCGCCACAGAGAATCGACCGCCCTCGCCCTCAGGTTATATCGGCACCACCTCTACGCATGGCACCAGCTCATCCATCATTCCGGCCACCTGTACCTTGATCTAGGCCGCTTCAACGGCCTATGGCACCTCAGCCCAATCATTTTCAGTAGGCTCGAGTACACTCACTTACAGCTGAAACATCAGAGGTAGCCCCTACGCCATTTATGGCTTTTGATGTTACGGCACATATCCAAGGTACTCCAGTCTTTTTATTAGTGGACACCGGGTCCGCTGTCTCTTTCATATCGTGCGTAGCAGTCAAGCTGCTAGGGTTGGAAACTAGTCCTATGGTTGAGGTGAGAATCCTTACTACCACAGGGACTTTCTCGGACGCTACCAAGATCTGTAAGGGGTGTTCGATAGATGTAGGGATCGGGACAGCGCTACTCGACTTGATTGTCACCCCATTACATTATTATGATGTCATTCTCGGTATGGATTGGCTCACAAAGACAGAGATCGACTGCGATTGTAGAGTGGTGACAACTTATGGACCAGAGGGCATGACCTTTACTTTCCCAGTACAGGTCAATTGGCCCTATCACATTGATTGTTATATTTCCATGCTAGAGGACGCTCATGGTCCAGTGCTTAAGAACACTCTTGTGGTCCAAGAGTTCTCAAACATGTTCAGGAAGATACCTGGTGCCTGGTACGACACCTGTATCTCTTTCGACCTATTGCATGGCTTCGTGTGAGATGGAGGAGCTGAGAAAACAGATCAACGATCTGTTAAATGCTGGCTTTATACGACCGAGTATATCTCCTTGGGGAGCACCTATGTTATTTATGAAGAAGAAGAACAGTTCACTGCAATTGTGTATTAATTACAGCAAACTGAACCAAGTGACGGTGAAGAACAAGTATCCCTTGCCCAGGATAGATGATCTGTTCGATCAGTTGAAAGGGGTGCAGTATTTTTCGAAGATCAATCTGCAGTCAGGATATCATCAGTTGCGCGTCAGGAATGAGGACGTGCAGAAGACGGCCTTCAGGACCAATTTTGGACACTATGAGTTTCTCATAATATTGTTCAGCCTTACGAATGCACCAGCCTTGTTCATGGACTTGATGAACAGGGTATTTCGGTCATTCCTTTTCTGATTCGTCAACGTGTTTATTGATGACATCCTTATATACTCCAAGAGTCGGGAAGAGCACGAGGAACACCTGCGAGCAGTCTTGGATACTCTGAGGAAGAACCAGTTGTTTGCACAGTACAAGAAGTGTGATTTCTGGAAAGAGGAAGTCAAGTTTCTGGGAGACATGGTGTTCAAGAAAGGGATAGCTATGGACCTTGCCAAGGTACTCACAGTTCAGGACTGGAAGCAGCCCGGATCGGTTACTGAGGTGAGGAGTTTCCTTGGTCTGGCAGGTTATTATCGCCGATTCATTCG
Source organism: Magnolia sinica (assembly GCF_029962835.1). Lineage (NCBI taxonomy): Eukaryota > Viridiplantae > Streptophyta > Magnoliopsida > Magnoliales > Magnoliaceae > Magnolia > Magnolia sinica. Next base: position 43,120,039 of record NC_080589.1, read on the forward strand.
AGATTTCTCGAAGATAGCTAGACTTTTATCTCAGTTGACACGGAAGGATCTGAAGTTCGCCTAGAATGAAAAGGCGAAAGCAGCTTTTCAGGAGTTGATGGACAAGTTGACGTCCGCTCTTGTGCTAGTATTGCCAGAGCAAGGGGTCAAGTATACGATATACACGGATGCGTCTCACGTCGGTTTGGGCGGCATTTTGATGCAGAAGGACAGGGTTATTGCTTACCTGTCATGACAGTTGAGGAAACACGAGGAAAACTACCCTACGCACGACCTGGAGTTAGTTGCCGTCATCTTTACCTTGAAGATCTGGAGGCATTACCTCTATAGAGAGGAGTTCGAGCTCTTTTGCGACCACAAGAGCCTTAAGTATATCTTCACGCGATGGATGAAAATCTTGAAGGACTTCAAGTTCGAGGTCTCTTACCATCCCGGTAAGGCCAACCTGGTGGCAAACGCACTAAGCCGCAAGAAGGCATTGGCGTTTGCGGCTCCATTGATGATAGCAGAGTGGGACATGGGAGAGTTTGTGCGAGACTTTGAGCAGAAACTCATAGTGGAGGAGCCGTATGAGGGCATCGCACATATTCGAGTACAGCCATTTATTGATAACAGGATTATCGCAGCTCAGGCAGACGATGAGCTGTTGGCGAAGACGAGAGGGCAGGTTAGTGCAGAAGAGGACTCAGAGTGGAGTGTTGGTATGGATGGGGGCTTACGTTACCGTGGCCGCCTATGCGTCCTGAACCTCCCTGACTTAAGGAAGGAAGTTCTTGAGGCCGCTCATGATTCTAGGATGGCTATGCATCCAGACACTACGAAAATGTATCGTGACATGAAGAGGTCGTACTGGTGGGACAATATGAAGGCTCACATAGCAGATTAAGTGTCCCATTGTCTCACATGCTAGCAGGTCAAGGCAGAGCATCACCGACCTCCTGGTTTGCTTCAGCCCATGTCCATAGCTGAATGGAAGTGGGATTTTATCTCTATGGACTTTATCTCTGGGCTACCAAAGATGAGGAAGGGTTATGATTCTATTTGGGTGATCATGGACCGGTTGACAAAATCAGCTCATTTCCTCCCTATCAGAGTTCCGAACTCTGCAGACGAGTTGGCTAGGTTGTACATCAAAGAGATTGTACGCCTGCATGGAGTTCCCTTGGAGATCGTGTCGGACCAAGACACGCGATTCACATCTTTCTTCTGGACTCGTATCCAGGAAGCGAAGGGTGTGAATTGAAGTTCAGTACCGCGTTCCACCCACAAACTGACGGACAGACGGAACAGGTGAATCAGATTCTGGAAGATATGTTGCGGGCCTGTGTGCTGGATTTCAAGGATAGTTGGGATGACTGTCTTCCTTATGCAGAGTTCGCCTATAACAACAGCTTCCAGGTAAGTATTGACATGGCTCCTTACGAGGCACTGTATGGGCGCCCGTGCAGAGCGCCGCATTGCTGGGCAGAGGTTGGCGAGAAAAGTTTGATTGGCCCGGAGTTAGTTCAGGCGACCTCAGAGAAGATCGACATTATCAGGCACCGACTGCTGACAGCGCAGAGCAGATAGAAGAGCTACGCCGATACAAGGCGGCGACCACTAGAGTTCGAGGTCGGAGACCATGTGTTCCTCAGAGTTTCCCCTATGAAGGGAGTCCTTCGGTTTAGCAAGAAGGGGAAGCTTACGCCTCAATTCATTGGCCCATTCCAGATACTTGATCGAGTAGGGGGGGTAGCATATTGCCTTGCTTTGCCCACACCACTTGCGGGCGTGCATAACGTATTTCATGTATTTATGCTGAAGAAATACGTTCCCGATCCTTCCCACATTATCAGATGGAAGAAGGTACAGTTGAGTGAGGATGCTACATATGTACTGCGACTGACGCGTATCCTAGATAGGAAGGAGTAGGTATTGCGTAGCAAGGTTATTCCACTTATGAAAGTGCTGTGGACGCATCACACGGAAGAAGAGGCTACTTGGGAAACAGAAGCCGAGATTCGAAAGAACTACCCTCAAATTCTCGAGGAGTACGAAAAGGTACTAATTTTGAGGATGAAATTTTTCTTTAAGGGGGGTAGATTGTAACATCTCGAAAAAATTTGTATAAGGACCCGAGTACCACCTCAGGCAGAAATTACCCAGGACCAAATCCTTTAGAAATTAGGTTAATATTAGCAAGTGTTAAACTAGAGTGCTTATTAAATTAACACTAATTACTTTAAATATGATCTCCAAGACCCAAAACATGCAGAATCATAGACGCTACATTGCCCTTAAATCTAGAATCCATCTCAAAACCCATTTGCTCTCGGGAGCACACTGAAACTCTGTATCGGACCTGGACCACACGTCGAAAGTCCGATTACCCCGAAACTATACAGTTATGACCGCATTACTAGACTTGACAACCCCTTCGAAAATCAAGTCTTAATTATGTCTAGAACTACACAACTTGAGCCCGGAGCGAAGAGTGTGAGAAACATGAAAATATTTAGAAATAAAATCCGAATTTAGGTAATCTGAGTCGTGTCGCTTGTGGGCCAAATATAAGGATTCAAACCGTCAGAATCTGACCTAAATACACCCTTGGATCAGGAAAAATGTCCCACACATGTCGATGTACTTGTGGCCCTGATCGAGTGACCGTGACCATTGAACTGAAACTAGTCCGCCACTGCTGATCTGTAAATCCGATCGGAACGAAAACTCAGCTTGACTAGATCCATGGTCAGGGAGCTTAAGTCCGACCGCACGTGGAAAATGGGCCACCAGAAGTGCTCCGTTGGACCGGAACAGTCCGTATGTGGATATCACCTAAGTATACCTTAGCCCTAGGGCCATTCCCATCAAACTTGGGTATATATAAGAACCTTAAACACCCTCTCTCATATGTCATACGAATTTGCAAACCCTAAGGGAAAGAAGAGAGAAAAGAGAAGAAAAAAGTGAGGAAGAGAGAGAGAGAGAGTGAGTGAGAGATAGAGATTGGGATCTTTCCCTGACGCTCCACGTGCTTAGCCACCACTCCTGTGTCGCTATACGGGCGATACTAATCCCGTTCTTAGGTAAGAAAACCTAACCCTAATCCATTTTAGGGTTTCAAATAGTGTAAGTTATGAAATAGCTAACCTAATTTATGCTATAGGTTGCCAATCTGCCGTAGACAAAGACTTAACTTTAAAACTGAGTTCGTTACGAGTCTACCAGCGAAAGGTGCGGACTATAAACGTATAGGTTATGGTTTTCAAGGCTTTCAATGTCGATTAATAGTTTATTATTGATGTGGGTGCAATTTCACATGCCAAATGCGATGTTTGTATCGCGTTCCTGATATATATGAACTATATTAAGTTTAGTGTATTCCATGTATATGTAGAAAGTATCGTATACGTATGAAATTTGAACGTGTGTTTGCCATGATTAATTGTCGTATGTTTATGCTAGTTGTATGTGTAACAACTCCTTGGCGAAAGGATTTGCCCTAATGCGTGATGTCACCAACATATATCATGTATGTTGGAATGTGTAGTCTAAGTGTTTGTAGAAATGTCTGAATGAATAAGTGTGTAATATATTGTACTTTATATGGGCGTTGAGAAGAGATTCTCAACTACCTTAACGATGTGTATGATTTCTTCCATGAAACTTATCTTCTTTGTCTGTTTTACTTAGACACTGCTTATATGTGAATTCATGTTTAAGTTGAAATCCATCAAATACTCACATGCTTGTATGATTAGAATTGTTGATCATTACTGTTCTGATTAGCTTGTATGATTATCTGTTATAATTGAACATGTTTGGGACTATGGAAAGTTCAGGTAATCAGTAACAGGTTCTGATTTGGTGGCTGGGGTTGTCTCGCCACATAGGACGTGATCGATGAATCAAAGCCATACTTGGGATGTCGATAGTGGTTAGGCCACACGGAGTGCTTACGCACTTCATGTCGATCAACTCAATGTGCGCTCGTACTAATCGAGCTCGTTAAGTAACCCGATTGACCCGATGTATGTTCACCATATATGGACGCTACTACTTGAATCTAAGGTACCAAACTCACCAGTGAAAGCCCTTTTAAACCTTGGTACCTCAATCCGCTAAGACTCATGAGTCGGGCATGGTTGTATGGGACACCGTGGTCGAGCTGTCGGCCTACGCTGGGGTGACGAGCCTCCCCATAGTGACCAGTGAGCAAACCAGACTCGTGAGCCGAATACGGTGGTATGGGACACTGTATTCAAGCTGTCGGCCTACACTGATAAGGTGACGAGCCCTTTGTAGTGACCTCGAGCGTACGCTAAGACTGTGTAGAGTCGACGAGCCCTTACGTAGCAACAAGAGTACACTAGGCCTGCACTAATAAGGTGACGAGCCCTTTGCAGCGACCTAGAACCATATCATCGTATGAGATTTACTAGGACTGACAACCCTAGAATGGATCATTATTTGGGAATTGATATAAGGGAGGTACCTTAGCTTCCCAATCTTGCTGTATGAAAGGGACTAATAATAACTCGATAATCACGCTCATTCCATCGCACTACATGTGCCCCGGGTTGAAGAGCACAGAAGGAAGAAAGCATGCTGTGACCGTAAGATGGTGTCGCACGAGGGAGTGTAGACGAGGGCATGCATCATGCTTACATTTCATCCTTGCATTAATAAGAGTATCTAGGAATGTCTGATATGTCTGCTTTATCATTACTGCTTGACTTAATTTAAAACATGTTAACCTTTGCTTTATTATTCCACTGAGTTGATCACTCACTCCTACGTTCTGGGACGGTGTTCTGAACACCCACCAGACTCTGTCTTAGTTGCAGATGACGATGCGACTCAGGAGGCGGAGCCCGATTACTATGATGATCAGGATGAGTTCTCATATATGCAATTCTCCGGTGGTTTTGTTTAGGCCACCCGGATCGACGGGGCTACAGGGTTTATTTTTGTAGTTGAACTATTTTGAACTATTATATGTATATGATGACTCAGTGATGTATTCATACTCTGGAGACCGATCGTGATCTTTTTGGTTCATACACGTCTATATACATTTTTCAATCTTCCGCATGCGTAATATGAATTGATCTGGAGTATGAATTACTGTTTTGGTATAATCTCACTCATGATTAATGCACTAACACAGACAACATTTAATCATCATTATCTATGTTGCATAAGTGATGCGTTGGAACCCGTGCGTTGCGTTTATGCTCGACCCTCGATTTTCAGGGCGTTACACCAATGCTGAGTTGGAGGAAAATGAGTTTATGAATCATTACTCTAGAGGTTGAGCTAATGACACTGAGAAGAAACATTTAAGAGGGGAGCGTTGAACACGATTGGCATAAGAAAATGATTGAGGATTTGGACACGTCCGCCAAGGCTCGAATAGCAACCATCGGCCGCGTTTACTGAGCGTTCGCCAAACATGTAGATGTTTTACTGTTCAATCCTTTATACTATGACCATTAAACATTACTAGAAGAGGTAGAAGCAGCAATTCAACTATTTTTTTCCATTGACTTGTTACTATTCAATCCTTTATACTATGACCATTATTAATAAAATTGGTCATCGAGCCCTCTTTTATCATCGGTCGCCTTACTTAATACTTTCTTTCTTTCTTATCCTTCATAACCAACTGATAACATAAAATCCAAAATTCGAGGTGTCATTGATGATCTTCCAAAATAAAAGCCAAAACGGCTACATGTTCTAATTTTCTTGGAACACGAAACGCCCTTTCCTGTTGTAATTGCACCAATCGTGGGCTTCATAATTGCTTATTTAAAATGCCTTGGACCCCATCCCGAACTCACACTGACATCGACATAAACTTTCTAACTTCCTGACCTTACAACCACGGCTTTTAACTCCCTCTCATCTTCCTTCCTCAATGGCGCAATAGCTATCCGAATGAAATTTTTAACTGGGGTCTTGTTAACTTCAGTCAATCTTTGTTGATCTTCGATGTCAGTCGCTTTGTCAGGGAGGCCTCAGAAGCGGCTGAATCAAATGATAAGTTGGATGACCTTCTGCAAATGCCGAAGCATCCATATTTTATCAGAGATCGTTACTTCCAACTCGTCTTCGAATCTGAGCAGCTTGTTAGATATATATACGACAATATGATATGTCCAGAGAGGATTCCATAGTAGTCAATGAAGCTTATGAGCTGGCCTGGATAGGCCGATTGCGATGGAATCGAATTCATCAGTTCAACCATACTATGCTCCATGTGCTACAGGCACAACGCATTAGGATGTTGGAGGACTAGAAGGAAAAAGAACGTTCCTTCACTCGTAAGGATCCAATTGTTCTCGAGCAAGTCTTTTCTTTCTTTCCTCAATTCACAAATCTCCACTTATCAGGCTCGGTCGAAGATGAGCCTGACTGGGAAAAGAGAGGCCGAGAACCGAGTCTCTACTCATTACAACCGCATCGACCAACTCATACACCTTTTGCCAACCTCATCGAGAAAGGAGCTAATTGGAAATCGAAGCAAGAACAAGTTAAGGCCGAGAAGCAGCAACTCCTTGAGGTGTTCAAAGGAATAAAGGTAATAAATGCTTGAACCACTTAACTGCTCGGTTGGTCTAATCCTCTTTCTTTTCTTTTGCTTTTGTAAAAGCGACGATGGCCAACCAGCTTCCAAATAACATATCTTTTTATCAATTCTCATTTTTCATGTAGTTGCCAAGATTCATTCTGTCTTATATCGTAAAAAGACATATTCTTTATCGAATTGTCATTCTAGGATATCACATGTCCATCTTACCACCTCGATTAGTCATGATTCAAGATATTTAGAGCAATCAAACTTCTCATTACTAGAGCAGGGCATCGGACCGAGTCGGATCGGATTAGGTCCAACTCGATTCGGTCTGAAATGTAAGTAGGCTAACCCGAACTCGATCTGATCCGGGACCAGGTCTGGGAGATCTAACTCGATCCGATCTGATGCGTGGTTGGCCTGACCCGAACCGAGTCCGGCTCGGTAAGGGAAACCGAGTCGGATCGGATTGGGCACAATTCAGATCAAAATTTTTAACAGTGAAAATCATTATCCTCGCTGCTATTTTTAGTGTGGTCCATTTGAGCTTTAGAAATGATTTAACTTTTTTTCAAATGCTCTAAAATGATCACCAAGATTGGATAAATGGTATGGATATAATAAATACATCATTGTGGGGCCCATGTAATTTTGATCTCATTTGAGCCGTTCGTACAACTCGGAGCTCGAGGCGCAGACTCCGCTCGCCTTTGCACGACACGTGGTGTAGACGTGCTGTGCACAAAAGCACAGTGGCTTGCTTAGCAAGAAAGCACAGCGGCGTGCTATGCACAGTGCATTGCATTGTATTGACACCAGTAAGTTTTGTGGGTTTAATCATGGGGTATGTGTTATATCCAAACCGTCCATGCATTTGGCAAGCTCGTCTTAAGGCTTGGTACGAAAAATAAGATAGATTTAACTATCAAGTGGACCACGCGAATTATTCAAGGTGAAAATCATTATCTCTGCTGCTATTTGTGGTGTGGTCCAGATAATCTTTGGATATTATTCATTTTTAGGATAATGCTCTATAATGATCTTTAAAAATATATAAATGGTGTGGATATAATAAATACATCACTATGGGGCCCATATAACTTTGATCTCCTTTGAATTGTTCGTACAACCCGGAGCTCGAGGAGTGTCAGATGTCAGTACGTCTTCGCAGGATGCAGATTTCTTTCGCAGGAAGCTCCTGCGCTAGTATTCTGAGTGGGGCCCACTGCGATGTTCGTGAGAAATCAAACCTGGCCATCCATTTTTCGATCTCATTTTAGGACACATGAGAAAAAATAATGTGGATCCAAAACTCAAATGGGCCACAAGAGATGAAAAAGTGGGGATATATTTTTCACTGTTGAAACATTTATATGGCCATCAAAGTTTTGTATCGGTCTAAGTTTTCGATGTTTTCACTTCATCCTAGTAAAAATGACCTTATAAGTAGTTTGGATGGCATATAAACATCAAGATAGATTCTAGGGAGGTTTCAACAGTAGGAATTCCTTTTCCCACTATTTCATCTTGGATGGCCCAGTCGAGCTTTGGATCCTCCTAATTTTTGGTCACATATCCTAAAATGAGCTCAAAAAATGGATGGACGGGTTGGATTTCTCATCAACATCATGGTGGACCCCACCTTGCATCCCAGCACAGGAACTTCCTAAGAAAGCCTTCCGCAGCAGGAATCCTCCCTTCGTCTTTGCATGACACGTACCTACAACAGCTATATAGCCGGTGTGTACTGAGTAAACTTTGTTGGGCCCCACCGTGAATGCATGTGGTTTATCCACTTCGGATCGGGTCGGGTCGGGTCGGATTGGATCGGGTTTCCGATCGGATCAGTTCAAATTGAGCACAATCCGAACTCGATCTGAAAAACATTCGGATCTGAATGAGCCAACTCAACCCACACCGATCCAGGCCATCGGTTCGAATCAGATCGAGCCAAATTGGGTCGGATCGAGTCGGATCCACAGGATCGGGTCAGATATGCCCAGCTCTACTCATTACTATGGAGGGGGGCTCATTAAATAATTTCCCTTAATCGATACCAAGTCATGATGTCGACCGACTTGTCGATGTACCTCATCGATCAAGCTTTTTCTTCAAAGCTTGGCCACCTAATACCTAGTTTTTTTTCGTAGTTATTTGCTGACTAGACCATAATGAATGGGGTTTGCATGTCATTTTTCAATGAAACCACCTTTATTTATGTTGTGCATTCTGACCTTTTAGGAACCGAACTGTAACGTCTCAGAAAAATCCGTACAAAGCCCGAGTACCACCTCAGGTAGAAATTAAATAGGACCAAATCCTTTAGAAATTAGGCAAGAATTAACTAGTGTTAAACTAACTTACCTGTGAAATTAGCACTAATCACTTTAAATATGATCTGCAAGACCCAAACCATGCAGAATCATTACCGCTACATCACCTTAAAACTTAAGATCAATCTCAAGTCCCAGTTGCTCTCGGGAGCACATCGAAATTCTGTATCGGACTTGGACCGCACGTCGAAAGTCTGATAACTACGAAACTATACGAATATTACCACCTCGTTGGACTTGACAATCATCCTGGAAATCAAGTCCTAATAGTATCTAGAAACGCACAACTTGAGCCCGGAGCGAAGTGTATGAGAAATGCAAATACCTATAAGAAATAAACCCAAACTTAAGTAAACTGAGTCGTTCACTTACAGGTCCAAATATAAGGATTCAGACCATCAGAATCTGACCCAATTATACCCTCGGATCAGGAAAAATTTTCAATACATGTCAGTACACTAGTAGCCCTGATCGAGCGCCGGTGACCGTTGAAATAAAACTGGTCTGCCATGGCCGATCTGTAAATCTGATTGGACTGAAAACTTAGCCTAACCTAGATCCAATGTCAGGGAGCTTAAGTTCGACCGCACGCAGAAGGGCCACCAGAAGTGCTCTGTTGGGCTGAAACAGACGCCCTTTGGATATAACCTAAGTATACCTTGGCCCTGGGGCCATTTCCATCAGACCTGGGCCTATATAAAGGCGTAAACCCACTTCTCTCTCACCACATACGAATTTCCAAACCCTAGGAAGAAAAGAGAGAGAAAAGAGAAGGAGAAAGGGAGGTGAAATGAGTGAGAGTGGGTGTTAGTTGCCGGGATCTTTCCCTAACGCTCCACATGCTTAACCACAATTCCTGTATCGCTACACGGGCGATTCCGATTCCATTCTTAGGTAAGAAAAACCTAGCCCTAACCTGTTTTAGAGTTTCAAATTGTGTAAGTGATGACCTATTTCATACTGTAGGTTGCCATTGTGGCGTAGACAAAGACTCGGTATACAAACTGAGTTCAATACTTGTTTACCGGTGTAAGGTGCGGACTATAAATGTTTAGGTTATGGTTTTCAAGGTTTTCAATGTCAGTTAATTATTTATGACTGACTCGAATGCTTTCACATGCTTAGACACGATGTTTCCCGCACTTTACACACATATATGAACTATGTTGAATATAGTGAAATTCATGCTTTTGTTGATATGCTTGAATGAATATAGAATTATGATTCGTGCATGCCATGATTATTAATTGTGAATGCATGATCGTTATATACGTGGCATCTCCTTGTGAAAGGATTTGCTATAACATGTGTTTTAACTAAGTTATTACATGTGTGTAATATGTGTAGTCTAAGTGTTTGAAAAAATGTCTGAATGAGTAAATGTTTGTTTATAGTATGCAATAGGGTGTTGAGACAGGATCCTCAACCCCCTTATCTGTACTTATGGTTTCCTTATGTAACCTATCTACTATTACGTGATTTGTGATGAAATGCCTATGTATGTTGACATGTACACTATGTGTTTGTTAAAATGCTTAAATAAGATCTCTATGTGGATTGATTATCACATGCTGTTCTTGACTATCATGTGTGAAATGAATAGTTTGGAGTGTGTTTGGGACTATGGTATAGTCCTTGCAATCGGTAACAGGTCCTGGGTTGGTGGCTGAGGTTGTTTCGCCACACTGGACGTGTTTGATGGATCCGAGTCGTACTTGGGTTGTCGACAGTGGTTAGGCCACACGGAATGCTTACGTACTCCGTGTCAATCAAGTCAATGTGCGCTCATACCAGTCGAGCTCGTCAAGTAACTCGATTGACCTGATGTATGTTCACCATGTATGGACGCTACTACTTGAATCTAAGGTACTAAACTCACTAGTGGAAACCCCTTTAACCTTGGCACCTTGATCCGCTAAGACTCATGAGCTGGGCATGGTGGTATGGGACACCGTGGTCAATCTGTCGGCCTACGCTGGGGTGACGAGCCTCCCCGTAGTGATTAGTGAGTAACCCAAACTCGTGAGCTGAATACGGTGGTATGGGACACTGTATTCGAGCTGTCAGCCTACGTCTAGGTGACGAGTCATTCGTAGCGACCTCGAGCATACTCTACGATTGAGCTGAGGTGACGAGCCTCGCCGTAGTAAACAAGAGTATAAACTAGACATGCATCGAGGTGACAATCCCTTTGTAGCGACCTGTAACCACAACATCGTATGAGACTGGCTAGGACTGACGACCCTAGAATGGATAATCATTTGGGAAATGATATAAGGGAGGTACCTTAACTTCCCAATCCTGCTGTATGAATAAACCTAAGTAAGCAACTTGGGTAATCACGTGCATGCACCACATTACGCGTGCCTTTGATGTAGCAGGTCAAGCACTGAGGAAGTGTTTCATGCCAAGATCGTGAGATGAAGTCACTGAGGGAGCGCTGGCAAGGGCATGCATCATTATTTCATATCATTCTTGCATTAACAAGAGTACTTAGGACATAATTGTTGTATTGCGTTATCATTACTGCTTGACTGAATTGATAACATGTTAACCATTGCTTTATTGTTCCACTGAGTTGATCACTCACTCCCACGTTATGGGACGGTGTTTTAAACACCAACCAGACCCTATTGTAGTTTCAGATAATGGCGCAGCCTGCGAGACGGAGCCGGACCTTAAGGATGTGAGGAGGCATTCTCATAAATGCAGTATTTAGGCAGGTTTCTATATACCGTTCTGATCGACGGGGCTTCAGGGCTTATACTTGTAGTGGACCATCACTTTTGATATTTTATATTTTGAAACAATACTTGTAACTATTTGACCTGGCAATGCTTTCATACTTTGGGGATCTCTTCATATCCCACCCCTCCACGTTTTCCTTTCTATCCAAAAAACCCTTCCTCCTCTCTCAAATCTCCCCTCCATTCTCTCATTTTCTCATTTTCCTTCAAGACATACACCCCTCTACCATTTTCATCAAAACCCACCTCCTATCTCTCTCATTTCCTTCAATTTGAGTGCACACATCTTCCATTTGTGTCTCATATATCTCCAAGTCCAACAACCCATTCTATTTCCCCATATCATTCCACTTTCATGTCTCTTTTCGAGCTTGTGACGGCCATTTTCTCCATTTCCACGCTTCTTTCCCTCATGAGGAAGAAGAGAGCTCCCGTGGATGAAGCCGGGGCCTAGTCGCCCTACTCATGCAAGAAGACAGAGAGGCGCCACCGCAAGTACAAGCGTCGATCATGAGATAAGGACGAATCGGGATCTCGATCCCCAGGCTCCCCTCGAGAGGGCCCTACTGGCGAATCTGTTTCATGGAAGATTTCAGGGCCGTAGGGTTCTTTTTGAAGCCCATGTGGAGGAGAAGCTCTTTGGAGAATATCTGTTGATGGACCGCCTGGTTAGAGCTGGGTGGGGTCCCGTATTTGAGGGTACGACAAAGGCCAATGTAAGCACTATCCGAGCCTTCTACGCGCACATCGGGAGCCAATGTTGGAGCCTTTGTAGTTCAAATTTCCCGTGGAAGGGCGCGATCTCACAGTCAACGTAGGCTTGATAGCCCGAGTCATGAGAGTGCCGCTTGGCGAGGTCCATGCTAGTGAGAAGAGCCTTAAGACTGCGCGTGAAAGAGATCGTCGCACGCGATTCCTTTGTGGACAACTGGCCCACTGGAATCCAAACAATAGCCTCCTAGCGACCTATATGACTGACGACTTCCGTTTACTCCATCACATCTTCACGTATAATGTGTATCTCATGTGGAGTAATTACAGCGAGTGCACCCGCCTGATGGTGGACTTTCTGTACCGAGCTGGGCAGGGAGAGAAGCTGTGCGTGCCTACATAGGTGCTACTACAGATAGTTCTGACTGCACGCTCTACTAGGAAGGCCATTTCACTTCCATTCGGCCAACTCATATGAAAGCTTGCACGCGAGTTCGCCTACAGACTTGGCACAGAACTTCCTGTGCCGATCCATTTCATTAACGACACCACCCTCAATAATATGGAGATTGGGCCACGACAGCGTCAAGCCCGACTCGACGAGAGTGAGGATGAGATGGAGAGCAAAGAGGAAGAGAGTAATGAGGAAGGAGATGAGATAGAAGAAGAGCTAGCTGAGGGAGAAGAGGAGGCCCAGGACACTGACGAGGACTCTCCTCCTGTTACACAGGAGCGCTCTAGTGATCGGGCTGCTATAGAAGCCCGCTTGGCTCAACTTGAGGAGGACCAGGCTGCCCTGCGACAAGAGGTTGGTGAGACCCGAGCCTTCATGAAACGCACATTTAGTAAGGTGTCTCGCACCTTGAGGGCTATCCTATGTTGTCTATAAGATAAGGGCACCCCTCCACCATTGCCAGATTCTGACGACTAGGCGTGCATATAGTCATCTTTTAAATTGCTTTGTGGTTTGTTTTGTTTCTTTTCTTCTTACTCCGTATAGCCTTAGTAGGCTTAGTTGTATGACAGGGTTAGTGGTGTGTCTTAGTCTTTGAAATCTGGTTTGAATTAGCTCTCATGTATTTTCTGTCATGATTCATGTACTGCACCTCATGTATTGTGACCATTTTAGTAAATGAAATGCATGGAGTTTTCTTTCAGCTGTTTGTGAATGTTGTGTAGTTGAGTTTGTGAGTATGCTGAATCTGACCTAGGTTGCACCCTATGTTGTATATAGGGAATGCCACCTAAGGCCGTACGAAGTACGACACATCTCACTTTTGGCGATTCAACTGACGGGGCACCTCCCCTGAGCAATAGCCAGACGGACCCTAGTTTGGGCCTGACTCACGCAACTATGCCGGATCCTTAGCCGGCCACTGGCCCCACTAATGGGCCTGCATCTGTTGCACCATCGGTTCCAGAGCAGAACCGTACGTCGACTTCGATGCCATGCATGCCCCAATCTGCTCCTCCTACTGATAGATTGGAGCAGATGATGCTCTTGATACAGCGGCAGCAGCAGCAGTTCTTGACCTCCATGGCTGGTATCTTTGCCCAGAGTATGGGCGTGACTCCACCTTCATCATCTATATACTCTGCTAGGAACACGAGTGTCAGTGGCACATTCGAGCGATTCTAGCACTTGCGGCCTCCTACTTTCGAGGGTACTCATAGACCCGAGGAGGCTGAATATTGGCTTGACCACATCTCTAAGATGCTGAAGCCGCTGCACTGTACAGAGGAGGAACAGGTTGAGCCAGTCACCTTCATGTTTGAGAAGGAGGCCAGCTTATGGTGGGACAGTATTCTCCGCACTGTTGCGGTCGAATATGTGTGGACATGGTCAGCCTTTGAGACCCGCTTCCACGAGAAGTACTATCCCCTCACATATCGCCACAAGAATGACAATGAGTTCCTCTGCCTCCGACAGGGAGGGATGACAGTGGTGGAATATGAAAAAAATTCACAGAGCTAGGCAGGTACGCTCCGTTGATATTGGCTGACAAGCCAATACGTATGCGGTGATTTTTTAAGGGACTGCGACCAGAGATCCGCTCGAAGATGTGCTGCACTAGTACACCCGATTATGCTGAGCTAGTGAGCATGTCTATGGGAGCTGAGCAGGACGGGGACAGGCAGTCCCGTATGCGAGCACCTATGGCTCCTAAGTTGCGACCAGACCTTCCGAGCAAACCATTCCTTGGTAAGAGGCCTCATACAGATTCATCGCCTAGGCTTATGGCTTCACCGGCCCAGATGAGGCGACCATATGTGTGGTGTACCTACCGCAAGAGGCCAGGCCACACTGAGATGACTTGCTTCATTAGGATGAGGGACAGTGGGTTTTCGCCACCTCAGAGGATCAACCACTAGCTTCCTCAGGCCATATCAGCACCACCTCTGCAGTCATCACAAGCACATCCATCCTTTCGGCCGCCTACACTTCGATTCAGGCTACCTCAATGGCCCATGGCATCGCAGCCGAACCGTTCTCAGCAGGCTTGTGTGCACTCACTTACAGCTGAGGCATCAGAGACAGCACCTTCGGCACCTATGGCTTTTGACGTTACGACACATATCCAAGGTACTCCAGTCTTCTTATTAGTGGACACCGGGTCCACTATCTCTATCATATCGTGCGCAGCAGTCAAGCGGCTGGGGTTGGAAACTAGTCTTATGGTTCGGGTGAGAATCCTTACCGCTACAGGGACTTTCTCGGATGCTACCAGGATCTGTAAGGGGTGTTCAATAAATGTAGGGAGCGGGACAGTGCTCATCGACTTGATTGTCACCTCATTACATCATTATGACGTCATTCTCGATATGGATTGGCTCACAGAGATGAAGGCAGAGATCGACTGCAATACTAGAGTGGTCAGAGCTTGTGGACCAGAGGGCACGACCTTTACATTCTCAGTGCAGGTCAGTTGGCCCTATCGCATTGGTTGTTATGCTTCCATACTGGAGGATGTTCATAGTCCAACACTTGAGGACACTCCTGTGGTCCAAGAGTTCTCAGATGTGTTTAGGAAGATACTTGGACTACCCCTTCAGCGCGAAATCGATTTTACAATCGACTAGTGCCTAGTACGACACCTATATCTCTTCCGACTTATCGCATGGCCCCGTGTGAGATGGAGGAGCTGAGGAAACAAATCGATGATCTGTTAGATGCAGGCTTTATACGACCCATCGTATCTCCATGGGGGGCACTCGTGTTGTTCGTAAAGAAGAAGGATGGATCTCTGCGATTATGTATTGATTATCGCAGATTGAACTAAGTGACGGTGAAGAACAAGTATCCTTTGCCAAGGATAGATGAGCTGTTTGATTAGTTAAAGGGGGCAAAGTATTTCTCGAAGATTGACTTGTAGTCGGGGTATCACCAGTTGCGCTTCAAGAATAAGGACATGTGGAAGACGGCCTTCAGGACCATTTTTGAACACTATGAGTTTCTTGTGATGTCGTTCGCCTTATGAACGCATCGGCCGTGTTCATGGACCCGATGAACAGGGTGTTTCGGCCGTTTCTATTCCGATTCGTCATCATGTTTATTGATGACATCCTGATATACTCTAAGAGTCGGGAAGAGTACCAGGAACACCTGCGAGCAGTCTTGGATACTGGGAAGAATAACCAGTTATTCGCACAATACAAGAAGTGCGACTTCTAGAAAGAGGAAGTCAAGTTCCTGGGACATGTGGTGTCCAAGGAAGGGATAGCCGTGGACCTTGCCAAGGCAGGCGCAGTTCAGGACTGGGAGTAGCCCGGTTCGGTTACTAAGGTGAGGAGTTTTCTTAGGCTGGTAGGTTATTATCAACGATTCATTCGAGACTTCTCCAAGATAGCCAGACCTTTGTCTCAGTTGACACGGAAGGATCTTAAGTTCGCATGGAATGAAAAAGGTGAAATGGCCAAGCTATATGTCCTAGAGGGGGGGTGAATAGGACTATGCTAAATTTTAAGATAAATACAGTGGAATATGAAACAAAGAATAGATAGCTCTATACACCAATCACAGTATAAGAATGGAAAGTAACCTAAAATAGAGAAAATAGAAACACAAATTGTTCTAAGGACAACCTTATACCAAAAACCAAAGTTTATGGTAGGACAACCTTATTTCTAGAACAGATAGAGAAACAGAAGCACAACGTAATAAAGAGATAGCAAAAATATAATGCTAAAATGTATATCTAAATTATTACAACATTCTCACTGTGCTTAAAATGTAAAATTTACAACATTCACATCCACACATACATTCCACAATTCTGAATGATAAAAGATAGGAAATATAAATCACACATCCACAACACAAAGAATTATAGTGGTTCGCCTGTGTGTTCACCAACTGTTAAACAACAGCCACACAGAATGCTACTCCACTCCTAATATCCTCACACAGGGGATATTAGCGTTCACTATCAAATAGGTTTTCACAGGTTCACCCAAAATCTTCACAATTGTGTCTTTTTCAAAGGGCTTACATAATTCAAAAACTCTCACTTCTGAGTTTTCTGGCTCTCCTCAGATAACCAACAACTTTGAGATTTTTCTGGCTTAACCTCAAATAAAACCAAAATAATGTAAATTACACAAATTGTAAAATACCTGATTTTCTCCTTCGTTGTAGCAGCCCAGAAGAACCAAGTCAGAGTAGAGATTTGAATGTCAAAGTTCAATGTCCAATACTCACTTTATAATGATTCTAGGTTCTAATAGATTTTAAATTAAAACAAAACGGCTAGCTCTAATTGATTTTGATTCCAGAAAAAGGAAAACAACAATTCCTCTTTTCAGATTAGATTGGAATGTAAGAAACAAAATCAATTAACAAAGCTAAAGAAAGAGAATATTAAATACGCACACTTAGCTTAAATGAAGCACCGACTTATCTCTCAGAAGACCGAATTAAATTAACTTCAATTGCCTATTTTATTCTGAGATTCGTTCTCTATTTATAGGTGAGCAAATCACACCTTCGACTGGTCTAAGGACCTCTACGACTAATCATAGAACAAACAGATATTTGAAAATTTTGGGCGCAATAAGATTTGGCAGTTTTACGACTGGTCATAGGTGGTCTACGATTGGTCGTGGGTCTCCTACGACTGGTCGTAGGTTTCACACGACTAGTCGAAGCAAGTCGAATTTCAGCGCTGTATATTAAGTCATAGCTCTACGACAGGTCGAAGATGCAGTCGACACTATACCTACGACTGGTCGAACAGTCCCCAGGACTAGTCGAAGCCTAACAGAAAATTTTTAATTTTTGTAACAAACTTACGACTAATCCATGAATTTCTTATACAGCTCGAAGCAGTGCTAGGACTAGTCGAACAAAGTCCAAGACTAGTCTTAGAACAGACCAAACTCACTTATAGAAAATATATGAATTATGTATCCAAAATGACCTACTCTAAAGGTCAAACTAAGGTCAGTCATACCTCAAGAGTGAAGTAAGGACATTGAAACTTTAGAGACAAGTGACCTCTGAAAGTAGTGAAGCTTAAAGTCTTGATGGAGCTCAAACTTGAAAGCTTCTTGAGATCTTAAGGTAGAACTTGAAAGCTTCTTGAAATTCTTGACTTGTGAACAGTGCTTGTCAACCTAAGTTGATCTTGAGTAGAGCATTGTTCTTCACAGATGCAAGCTTCATAACAGTGTCTTTGGCACCACAAATTTGATAACACAAAGGGCTATAAACTATGACACTTACAAAAGGCAGAGGCAGCTTTTCAGGAGTTGAAAGACAAGTTGACATCCGCCCCTGTGCTAGTATTGTCAGAGCAAGGGGTCAAGTATACGATATACACGAAAGCGTCTCATGTCAATTTGGGCGGTGTTTTGATGCAGAAGGGCAGGTTATCTACCTATCGCGATAGTTGAGGAAACACGAGGAAAACTACCCTACGCACGACCTGGAGTTAGCGGTCGTCATCTTTGCTTTAAAGATCTGGAGATAGGACCTCTATGGAGAGGAGTTCGAGCTCTTTTGTGATCACAAGAGCCTCAGATACATATTCATTTAGAGGGACCTGAATATAAGGCAGCGGCGATGAATGGAAACCTTGAAGGACTTCAAGTTCGAGGTTTCCTACCATCCAGGCAAGGCTAACCTTGTGGCTAACGCGTTGAGCCACAAGAAGATCATAAAGTTTGTGACTCCACTAATGGTGGCAGAATGGGGTATGGTAAAGTTCGTTCGAAACTTCGAGCAGAAGCTCACCGTGGAGGAGCCGTTTGATAACGTCACGCACGTTCATATGCGGCCACTTATTGATGATAGGATCATTGAGGCCCAGAAGAGCAATGGACGATTGTCTGAGCTTCGAGAGCAGGCTAGCGATAATAAGGACGCCGAGTGGAGAGTTGGTACAGATGGGGGCTTACGTTACCGTGGCCGCCTATGCGTCTCAAATCTTCACGATCTGAGGCGGTAAGTTCTCGAGGCTGCACATAATTCGAAGATGGCGATGCATCCTTGAAGTACGAAGATATATCATGATATGATTAGATCATACTGGTGGGACAACATGAAGTCCCACATAGCAAATTACGTGTCCCATTGTCTCACATGCCAGCAGGTCAAGGCAGAGTATCGCCGACCTCCTGGACTTCTTCAGTCCATGCCCATAGCTGAATGGAAGTGGAATTTCATCTCTATGAACTTTATCTCGGGACTACCAAAGACGAGGAATGGTTATGATTCCATCTGGGTGATTGTGGATCGGTTGACGAAATCGGCTCACTTCCTCCCGATTAAAGTTTCGAACTCAGCAGACGAGTTTGCCAGACTGTACATCAGGGAGATTGTGCGTCTACATGGAGTTCCCTTAGAGATCGTGTTGGACCGAGACACGCGATTCACATCTATCTTCTGGACTCGCATCCAGGGACCATGTATTTCTTAAAGTTTCTCCCATGAAGGGATTCCTTTAGTTTAGAAAGAAGGGGAAGCTTACGCCACGATTCATCGGGCCATTTCAGATACTTGATCGAGTAGGTGTGGTGGCATACCACCTTGCCTTACCCACACCACTTGCGGGTGTTCACAACGTATTTCATGTATCTTTGCTAAAGAAATACGTTCCCGATCCTTCCCATATTATCAGATGGGAGCAAGTATAGTTGAACGAAAACGCTACTTATGTACTTCGACCGATGCGTGTCCTGGACAGGAAGGAACAGGTGTTGTGTAGCAAGGTTATCCCACTTGTGAAAGTGCTGTGGACACACCACACCGAAGAAGAGGCTACTTGAGAAACAGAAGCCGAGGTTCGAAAGAACTACCCTTAGATTCTCGGGGAGTACGAAAAGGTACCAATTTTGAGGATAAAATTTTTTCTTAAGGGGGGTAAATTGTAATGTCTCGAAAAAATCCATACAAAGGCCCGAGTACCACCTCAGGCAGAAATCACATAGGACTAAATCCTTTAGAAATTAGGCAAGAATTAACTAGTGCTAAACTAGCTTATATATGAAATTAGCACTAATCACTTTAAATATGATCTGCAAGACCCAAACCGTGTAGAATCATTACTGCTACATTACCTTAAAACTTAGGATTAATCTCAAGTTCCAGTTACTCTCAGGAGCACATCGAAACTCCATATCAGACCTGGACCGCACGTCGAAAGTCCAATAACTACGAAACTATACGAATATGACCGCCTTGTTGGACTTGACAACCATCCCAGAAATCAAGTTTTAATAGTATGTGAAACGCACAACTTAAGCCAGGAGCGAAGTGTGTGAGAAACACGAATACCTTTAAGAAATAAACTCAAACTTAAGTAAACTGAGTCATTCACTTATAGGTCCAAATATAAGGATTCAGACAGTCAGAATCTGACCCAATTACACCCTCGGATCAAGGAAAATTTTCAACACATGTCAGTACACTAGTGGCCCTGATCGAGCGCCGGTGACCGTTAACTGAAACTGGTCCACCACAGTCGATCTATAAATTTGATTGGACTAAAAACATAACCTGACCTAGATCTAATGTCAGGAAGCTTAACTCTGACCACACACAGAAGAAGGGCCACCAGAAGTGCTCCGTTGAGCTGAAACAGACGCCCTTTAGATATAACCTAAGTATACCTTGGCCCTGGGGTCATTTCCATCAGACCTGGGCCTATATAAAGGCCTAAACCCACTTCTCTCTCACCACATACGAATTTCCAAACCCTAGGAAGAACAGAAAGAGAAAAGAGAAGGAGAAAGGGAGGAGAAATGAGTGAGAGTGGGAGTTAGTTGCCGGGATCTTTCCCTGACGCTCCATGTGCTTAATCATAATTCCTGTATCGCTACACAGGCGATTCTGATTCCATTCTTAGATAAGAAAAACCTAGCCCTAACCTGTTTTAGGGTTTCAAATTGTGTACGTGATGAAATAGCTAACTTATTTCATACTGTAGACAAATTTGACAACTTACAGGGATATAAACTATAGCACTTACAGTAAGGTGCGGACTATAAATGTTTAGGTTATGGTTTTTAAGGTTTACAATGTCAGTTAATGATTTATGACTGACTTGAATGCTTTCACATGCTTAGATGCGATATTTCCCGCACTTTACACACATTTATGAACTATATCGAATATAGTGAAATCCATGTGTTTGTTGATATGCTTGAATGAATATGGAATTATGATTCATGCTTGCCATGATTATTAATTGTGAATGCATGATCGTTGTATACGTGACATCTCCTTGTGAAAGGATTTGCTATAACATGTGTTTTAACTAAGTTATTACATGTATGTAATATGTGTAGTCTAAGTGTTTGACAAAATGACTGAATGAGTAAATGCTTGTTTATGGTATGCAATAGGGCATTGAGACAGGATCCTCAACCCCTTTATCTGTACTTATGGTTTCCTTATGTAACCTATCTACTATTACATGATTTGTGATGAAATGCCTATGTATGTTGACATGTACACTTTGTGTTTGTTAAAATGCTCAAATAAGATCTTTGTGTGGATTGATTATCACATATTGTTCTTGACTATCACATGTGAAATGAATTATTTGGAGTGTGTTTGAGAGTATGGTATAGTCCAGGCAGTCGGTAACAAGTCCTGGGTTGGTGGCTGAGGTTGTTTCGCCACACCGGACGTATTTGATGGATCCAAGTCGTACTTGGGTTGTCGATAGTGGTTAAGTCACGCGGAATGCTTACGCACTCCATGTCAATCAAGTCAATGTGTGCTCATACCAGTCGAGCTCATCAAGTAACTCGATTGACCCGATGTATGTTCACCATGTATGAACGCTACTGCTTGAATCTAAGGTACTAAACTCACCAGTGAAAACCCATTTAACCTTGGTACCTCGATCCGCTAAGACTCATGAGCCGGGCATGGTGGTATGGGACACCGTAGTCGAGCTGTCGGCCTACGCTGGGGTGATGAGCCTCCTCGTAGTGACCAGTCAGCAACCCAAACTCGTGAGCCGAATACAGTGGTATGAAACACTGTATTCGAGTTGTCGGCCTACGTCTAAGTAACGAGCTATTCGTAGTGACCTCGAGCATACTCTAAGACTATGCTGAGGTGACGAGCCTCGCTGTAATAAACAAGAGTATAAACCAGGCATACATCGAGGTGACGAGCCCTTTGTAGTGACCTGTAATCGCAACAACGTATGAGACTAGCTAGGACTGACGACCCTAGAATGGATCATCGTTTGGGAAATGATATAAGGGAGGTACCTTAGCTTCCTAATCCTACTGTATGAATAAACCTAAGTAAGCAACCTGGCTAATCATGTGCATGCACCGCATTATGTGTGCCTTTGGCGTAGCAGGTCAAGCACTGAGGAAGTTTTTCATGCTGCGATCGTGAGATGAAGTCGCTGAAGGAGCGCAGACGAGGGCATGCATCATTATTTCATATCATTCTTGAATTAATAAGAGTACTTAGGACCTAATTATTGTATTGCGCTATCATTACTGCTTGACTGAATTGATAACATATTAACCTTTGCTTTATTGTTCCACTGAGTTGATCACTCACTCTCACGTTACGGGATGGTGTTTTAAACACCAACCAGACCTTGTTTTAGTTTCAGATGATGGCGCAGCCTGCGAGGCGGAGCCAAACCTTGAGGATGATGAGGAGGAATTCTCATATATGCATATTCAGGCGGGTTTCTATAGACCGTTCTGATCGACAGGGCTTCAGGGCTTATACTTGTAGTGGACCATCACTTTTGATATTTTGTATTTTGAAACAATACTTGTAACTATTTGACCTGGCAATGCGTTCATACTTTGGGGACCTACAATGGTTTATACGTTTTATACACTTATCACAGTCTTCCGCTTACGTTAATTCAACTGTCCCTGGAGTATGATTTGCTGATTTAGCTTAATCTCATTCATGTTTTATGCACTAACATGGACAACATCAAATCATCATTATCTATATTACATAAGTGATGCATTGGAACTCGGGAGTTGGGTACCTACTCGACCCCCAATTTTTAGGGCGTTACACGAACTGGCATCGCACAACTTAACTTGGTATCCCAACCGTCGTTCCCTATCCAATGCAAACATTTATTGCTCTTAGTATTGCTTATAAAAACATCATACATTCCAAATTCACATTGTACCTCTGACTTCTGTTCAACAATAGGCCTTGACTTCCAAAACCTTTACCATGTTTCACTCACAGCTGCTAATCATTTTGAAGGAGACCATCGAAAAGGGGATTGAATACTTCTCTTATTCTCCTCTCATTCACAACATCTATCCCTTTGCCATGGATGCCGCAGAGGTGGTAAAAACTGATGAAAATCGATGAGAAATCTTAAAGGCTCTTTCCACCTTACAGCACCTTGGGAATATGCTTGGGAATATGTATTCCAAGGCCAATTTGGAATTACGTTGGTGTGTCGGCCTATTGGAGAAAAAAGTGGCCATCCGTGCCAAGTCCAAAACCCTCTCGGCCCGCTACGATAACATGTGAAAGGATCGATTACACTGGACTCGTCAACATTATTTCGATAAGGCATTGTTGAATCGCTGGAGGCCCAACGTCATGACCTAGCTGTCGACCTCTCGGTGGTTGCACGCCTTTATCTAGAATGGGATTGATCAGACTCCCAAGAGCTCTCGACCTTCATCAAGTCCCGAATAGAATTCTGTTGGACTCGTGAAGAATCTAGTAGGTCTGAAGAGTTGAAGGCCGATCAAGAGGTTATAGCAATCAACCAATGCCTTGACATGCTGATAAGCCTTCTTCTCTAAGCCATGACCGAAATCCCTTCACATAGAAGCAAGCACGCACAAGCTCGAAGGTAAAAGATTCGACCGCTAAGGAATTCGAAGAGCTCAAGGCGACCTACCTTTGAACCGGCCGATTATATCTCCCCTTTTTTTATCTCTTTTGTTTTTTGTAATAAAATGGTCGATGATTTAAGGCATTTTTCTGCAATATAAATATGTTTTCCTTTATTCTATTGCATGTGATGAGACACTGTAATTCCTACTTTTCGTATTTATTCGGTTTGTCCTTGCACTACTTCCCATAAAGAGGGATGGAATGTTTTCAAGAATCAACCGTTTATTGGAGCTTTCACAACTTTACTATTTATATCCTTCAAGATATAGGCTCAACACTTAAAGAAATGAATGACAATATATGGTCCATCCCATGTGAGAGACTATTTCTTACCCAAAGTATGGCCTGTGTGCCCGATTGGCAACACAACTTTCCAAACCTTATCCCTCCCTAAAGGACTTTCCTTTTACTCTCTTATTGTATGCTCAAGCAATGGTCAATTTGTTAGCAATGATGGAATTAAGGGTTTTCATTCAGATTTTGTCCAGCCTTTCAAACTCGACCAACATTGCCTTTCTAAACTCATGGTGGGTTAACTCGGCCTGATGTGCGATTCGCCAAGACGGCATAGTGATTTCCAGGGGTACTACTACATCGTGTCCATATGTTTAAGCGAATAGATTCATCTCAGTATTGGTATGATGTGAGTTTCTGTATGTAACATCCTGAATTTTCACAGCCGGAGTTTATACTCGTGCCTGAGAAAATCGGCTGTTAATAATGTATAAATTAGATGTTTTAAATATCGTACTTTTTTTTCCATTTAGATCACATCCAGATACATTCATGAAGGTAACATTTACGAGAATAAAACCGACTGTACTAATTATTTTATCAGAGTAAAAGAATTCAGTAAATAATCAAATGCCCTCTCGACGAAAGTTTATTACATTTATCAAGTTTATAACGAAAATATAAAGCTAAATCATAAAATAATCTTCTTATTATTTTTGTATAATCTTCCATAAGGAGATAGTCCTATAGATCTTTAATCTATACGTCACCTGCATCATCTGTACGGTTGGAGAGGGTTAATGTCATACTCATAGTGATAATTATCCTTTGAGATTAACAATAATTTAAGATATTCATGAAAGCAATGTAAGAGTTCTGATACGTCTCGTACTCCACAACTATGAGAAGTATCAATATGCACAATCAACCTACACGAGATGCATGCCTAGCAAAGTATATGTGGTTCATCACACTTAGCGATCAACATAATGTGGAAAATGATTTAGAATTATCTGACTTGCCCCGCATCCCATTATAAGGAGATTCGTTGGCGTGTCCCACATTTAACATGGATTTACGCGGTTATCTCATGATGACGCAACACATAACTGGATGAATTACGTGACACGATTTGTTCATGGAGCGACTATTTGCGATATCCAATCATGGAGGTGATGTAACATGCATTTTGAATTACTTACATCGATTTGTGCACCACTACCCATTATACATGGAATTATATGTCGCTCCAGGGGCCACTATCGAAACTACATTACGTCCACGACATTTATTTGATCACTATAAGTGAGATTCCCAATATAGTATCTGCACTAAATAGGAAAATCCATTGAATCGTGGAAGCTTTGGAATTCTAAGACACGTGCCCAAACCATAAAGGTAAATAACACAGGGTTAACATAATAAATGAGATGAGTAGCAATGACTAACTCAACAAAGAGGATAGTGGTAATGGCCAACTCAATAGACGGGAGTGGCAATGACCAATTCAACAAGGAGAATAGTAACAATGGCTAACTTAACAAAGGGGAGAGTGGCAATGGCCAACTCAATAAAAGAAGAGTGATAATGGCCAACTCAACAAAATTGATAAAGGCAGGGACAAGGCTTGCATCCATCGCCCTACATAAATTCATAAAGATCACTTATAATTAACATTATACCATAATCCCCAAGGGTAAATAATTGTGGGTGGTGAATTAACAACTGCAGGGAGGGGATCGTAATATCATTAATGTGTAACATATAACAAGCAGGATAAAACACATTAACTTAAATTAAAGTAAGCTTAAAGAAAGAACCCTCACCTTAGTTGGTTAAATCGTCTTCTTCTCTAATTCACCTGGTTTGGATTTTCTACGTTAGATTTCAATCAGGTTTGGTAAATTTTGAGGAAACTTAATTTAGATTATATCCTAGGTAAGTTAGGTATCAATCACATTTTGGTCCATCCTACCATGGAGTTGACTTGTTCTTGTGAGACGGAATCCTATCAATGGAATTTAATAAGGAAAAGAAAGAAAGATCTAAACCATAAGTAAGTTATGGGAGGTTGAATCTGAACCACATCGGGGTGGTTGATTGGACTTGGACTGAAGTCGTCAATGACTCAATGGGTTCAAGTGGTCTTTCCGGCATCGTTCTTCTTTCTTTTTCTTTCTCTTGTGCAACTTGTCTCTTTATCTCTTTCTTTCTTTTTTCTTTTTCTTTTTTCTTTCTCTTTCTCTTTCTCTTCTTCTTCTTCAGGGTCGAAGAGAGATCCCGAATGGGCCTAAAGACTCGACCCATTTGGCTCAAACCGAGTTAACTTGGTCTAACACCCAACTCTCTTCTTGTTTCTTTTTCTCTCGTTTCTTCTCTCTCTCTCTCTCTCTCTCTCTCTCTCTCTCTCACTTTCGGTTTTTCTCTTTCCATCTCTCTCTTGTTAGTGTGCTTCCCAGCGTTAAAAGAGGAGGATTTATAAGTCAAAATTCTTCTAGATTCTTCACGCGTTACTCGCACGTTGAAGGTATCATGCGAGGTTGTATTTACGCAGATGTATTTGTATTCTGTTTGGTTTTCCCTCGACTATTCTGGGATTCCGGTTTAGAGTTGGAATCTCCTTTTCCAGGAGGTTGAACGACCCAGATCTGAAGGATTTTTTGTGGCCGAAATTCTTGGATGGAAGAAACTTCCATGTGTGACTTCCCTTAGACGCTATAACAACGTCCGTCTCTGTGCGTCTTATAAGTGGATGTGGCCCACTAACCCAGTTATTACAGTGTGATCCAAGTAATTGTTTAGGTTTGTTGTTCAGTGCGTGATCGGGTAGACATTTGCTGATCAACTAACGAATCGGCCCTCATCTTCCTTAATTCAAGGAGGTTCTCTTAAATAATTAGATCTTGTTTATCTGATGGTACCTGGCCCATTGGGTTCTTGATCCGATCATATCTCCTTGTGAACGAAATCCTCGAAAGTATGCGGACGAATTTATCGAAATCGCGGTTTGTGTAAGGGAAAAGGTGGAATGCCGTGTTCCTCTCTCATTGCGTTCTTTTCAAACGTCGTGGCTTTGGTCAATTATCAACTGATGTGGATTGAGCGGCAGAGATGATCTATGTTTGATGGTCGATGTTACCAGATTGTAGATTTTCTCGGACGTTTTTCCGTTTTCTTTTGAAATTCACTCATGTGCACAGTCCTGCTGTGATTGAACTTGTGCCCTTGTGTGAGCTTGTCTCTACGAGGAGCAAACTAAGCTTCACTCGGATTTGATCTAACTTCAAGATGGACGGTTCAAATCATCCATGCGGATGATGATGGTGACCCATAATCATTTCAGCGAATAGTCGTCCATTGCTGGTGGAAATAAGGAGGGAAATTGTAACACCCCAGTTTTTGAGACTCGAGTATATAACTCGTTCTCAAAAAACCCAGGTGTTAACTGATAATCAAAGAGATATTCAATCTAAATCAAAGTGCGAGTAACGGAACCAAGTGTAGTATAAATGTAGCTGAAGCAATAAGAATATCCTGGGCCACTCAACTAGGGCCCAAATACAAAGCTTCAGTTTCAAAATGTTTCAAGGGTTACTAACTAAAAAGGAAATATAAACAAATATTGATTTAGCCCGTAGAGTTCCGATGCGTCCTGACGGGGCTCTTCTTCATTGTAGCCTCTCCCAATCCCGCAGGATCTGCATCCAAGTCCGCCCCATTCACATTCTCATCTAAGCCTGCATTGTCTGTACAGTTATATATTAAAAGGATGAGTGACCAACTCAGTGGGAACTCCCCTTAAGATTATGCAGTACCGCATTAACCAAGCATTGTTCTAGATAATATACATTCAAAACAATTCATAAATACAATCTTATTTAGGTGCATAGATGCGTGAATGCATACCAACTGGGGATGCACATCCAGTTGGTCAAGTGGATGGACCTTTCAAACGGTCGGTCCGTTAAACAGGAGAATGGGCCTTTTAAATAGTCAGCTCATTCATGCATGGAGATGGGCCTTTCAAACAATTAGCTCATCCTAAACAAGGGAATGAACCTTTCAAACAGTCAGTCCATTCAGGCGAGAGAATGAGTCTTTCAAACGGTCGACTCATTCAACTTGCGAAGGAATGGGTCTTTCAAACAGTCGACCTGCTCAAGTAAGATAGTGGGCCTTTCAAACAGTCGGCTCACTTAAGCAATGAATGGGCCTTTCAAATAGTCGGCTCATTCAAGCATTGGGATGGGCCTTTCAAACAGTTGGCTCATCCGAATAAGAGGAATGGACCTTTCCAACAGTTAGTCCATTCAAAAATAGGAGTGTCATGTATGCATGATTAATTCCAACCATTTATTATCTGAATTTACAAGTTGTCAATTTAGAAAGACCTTCTAATGGGTATCATAATTCAAGGTTGTATTATATAATTATCCTTTAAGTAAAATTTGGCATGCCACATATATAGGTTTCCACAAAATAGATATTAAGTATGTAATTCATTTTAATAACTATCGTAAATAGTCATTTTGGGTAATGGATGGAAAGCCTGGATTTCTATCCCCAGGAACGACTGAGATTGAGGGAGAATCGGGGACGCCGATTGCTGATGTGGAGGTCACCACAACGGTTCTTTCCTAGAGAGTGCAGTCATTCACTCGAGACCGTCCGTCGCTTGCACGCATGTGCGTGTGCATGGGTTTGGATGGCTGGCATGGACTTGGTCGTTCGAAGCCTCCCTGTCCAATGGAGGGTTCAGATCGTTCAAATAGTGGCTAGAAGTGGGCCACAGCGCGTCCACAGCGGATGTCTTCTTGTCGTCCTTTGCCTGCGGTCATGCACGATTGCATGGGCTTGGCTGATCATCGTGGGCCTGGTCGTTTGGACCATATAGGTCTGATCAATGGTCCGGATCCCACCGATGGTGACCACAGGTGGGCCACAATCCGCTGCAAATGGCACCGTCCGGTTCTGCTCAATGGTGGGCAAAAAATGGGAGAGAAAGCTCTCTTTTCTTGCTACTCGTTGGGTTAAAGGCGTTTTGACCACCCTGGCTATCCAATGCATGTCGTGCACTCGCACCTGTAGTGCACGTGCAGCTAGTGTGGGCCCCATTGCGCCGGGAGCTCTTGATCTAAGCTGTCCACCCTCCTTGGTGGTCCTACACAAGGTGTTTGGTTGTCAATCAGGATGATCCAACACCTAAAAGGTCCCCGGGTTGTGATTGAAGTGTTATTTGGGTCTTTTTGAGAATTTTGAGGGTTGGATTCCTCTAAGATTGGTTATCAATGGTTGAAAAGGGACCTAGGGGTGATAGGTATGTTCAGGCTAGCTACTTGGCCTGCTAAGCGTACTTAGTGTGTGTTGTCGTGTGTGAGCATTTAGTTTTCTTTTCGTCTTAGTTCAAGTCATGTCTTGTTTAATATTAGGCTTATGGTCATGCTATCACAGGTTTTAATGGTAACACCCGTGTACCAGAGGTTCGGGGTGTTACAGAAATCTCCAATCTTTTTCGAATTATATCTCGACAACGTCCGTTTTGAATACCCCACTGTTCTAGTGAGTTGCGGGAGTGTACACACACCACAAGTGTGGGTCCCACGGTGATGGTTAATGAAATCCATGTCATCTATCCTATTATATAGGTCCTGCTAGGCTATTGGACCATGGATGGTGTAAATCCCCAACTCAGGTGGGCCATGCTAACGGGCTACGCCCCAATCTAAAGTACGAGTTGTTACATTGGTATGAAGTAGGGTTCACTGTGATGTTCGTTATGAAATCTAGTCTATTTATTAGCTTAAGCCGGTCGTGTTGGGCCACGGGCCCAAATATGAAGTGGATATGAGTTGTGGGTGGGCCACATGTTACAAAAACGTGTGAGTTTCACTCATACTAAAAAAACTTTATAATGACTTAATTTTCATAATATTTGGATGACCCGTTTGGTGGATCCAAACATGATGGATTGTCAGATGACATGTTAAAAATAAGAAAACTTACTGTTTAACATTCTCATGTGTCCAGGTGATTGTACTGTCGGTTTTGTAAGTAGATCGACACAAGTGGGTTTATGGAGCGATCAAGGGGTAAAATATGTGTATCGTCGGATTCAAGTGTTTTGTTCACATGTGTATGTTTCTCGTATCGTAGTTCTGATGGTGGGTTAAGTATGTTCATATGTGATGAACAAGATGAACGGATCAGAATCTCAATTTTATAAGTGTACGGATGCATGTAGAGGTCAAGTAGCTAGTTTCCTATGATCAGGTCGTCCAAAATCAAGGTGGACAATCTGATGTCTCTATCTAGTAGTGCATATTTGACTAAGTGGTTGGTTATGATAGACAAGTGAGAATATGTAGGTATATGATGATCTTATCTTACAATCAACGATTAGATTATTTGATTTGTGAATGAAGGTTATTCCTAACGGTCAGATCCGTGTTGGAGACTAAGTGTAAGGATTGGATAGCTAGATTAGCATCGTACATATGTACATAATAAGTTAAATTTTATGGTAACACTTGAGAACTTTCAATACTTGGGTATTGAAAAGTTCGAAGTGTTACACTGTATGCACATAACGCCTCATACAATTTCATATGCCATTAATGAGAATTTCCTCTAATCATCTTTCTTATGATATTATTGATTAGTTTATTGCTAGCTTTGGCTTGACCATTGGTCTGTGCATAATATGGCGTCACAGTAAGAAGGTCACATTGCTTTCACTGACATAAGAAGAGGTTTAAAGGAAACACCCTTTTTCGTGCAAGATCCACACTGTAAATCATGTGACAATAATGTAACTCGACTGTTTTTTTTCCTTCACAGTTGATCTCTCTGCAACCCAAAATGGTGCTCTAGATCTCTTTGTTTCATCATATCATATTTTGAGTCTTTGGCACATTATATATATAAAAATACATAGGGCATTATCAAATTATAAGAGAAAATTGCTCATGTGGTTTCGAAACTGCCTGAGTAATGGGCAATCGGTTACTCCTGTAAACATCACATCACTTCTCCACCTACTAGTGTGTGGGGTCCACTTGGACGACCCATCTTGAAGTTATAATTTAGATGTCACATGCGTGTGCCATGTTGGCACGTATGGTGCATTATCATCGATGCCAAAAGATGGGCTGTTAAGAAGTAGCATTCCCCACATGACAAAGACAATAAGGGGTCGTTTGGCACCATGGATTTGGGGGAATTTCATATCCCCTATTTGTTTGGCACCATGAAGTAATTGGGATTTCAAATCCCTTCAGGTGAAATGTAGGATTTCATCTAAAATTCTCCCATGAGTCGCATGTGAAATATGCGTATCACTATAGGTAACTAATTTACTGGTAGCCCATTGAGAATATTCCAAAACAATTAGAGTATCAACTGCATCACTAAAATTACTTCAATAAGATGATTTGTGCACTGCAAATACTGTCCAGGTAAATTAACAGTTAAAAAAGGTTGGGTAGTTGCTTGATTGTGATCTTATGCTTATCGTCTATATAGAACTTGGAATTTTATCATTCTAGAGATGATGAAATCCTTTGGCTGAGATTTTGTACAATTCATACGCAAGCATTATATATATATATATATATATATATATATATATATATATATATATATATATATATATATATATATATATATATATATATATATATATATATATATATATCCAAACTCTTGTAAATATACTACTTTGGGATTATATGAGATTCTAAATTTAGGGTACTAAACACAATCTTAAAGTTTAAAATGCTGGTAATTTAAATCCACAGAATTTCTAATATGAGTATTCACAGTCCATGGTGCCGAATGAGGCCTAATGTTCAAAGCAATGATGATCCAGGTCATTCATCACGGAAACGGATTGGCTACTCTCCCTGACACCAGCCAATGGCTGGTGGTCGGCGCTCCATGGGCTCCACCATGATGTATGTGTTTCATCCATGCTGTCCATCTATTTTTACAGATCATTTTACAGTATGAAACTGTAACGGCTTGAAAATCGAGGGTCGAGTAAAAGTCTAACCCACGAGTTCCAACGCATCACTTATGCAACATATTTGATGATGATTAAATGTTGTCTGTGTTAGTGCATTAATCATGAGTGGGATTATACCAAAACAGTAATTCATACTCCAGATCATTTCATATAACGCAAGCAGAAGATTGAAAAATGTATATAGACATGTATGAACCAAAAAGATCACGATCGGTCTCCAGAGTATGAATACATCACTGAGTCACCATATACAGGTAATAGTTCAAAATAGTTCAACTACAAAAATAAACCCTGTAGCCTCGTCGATCCGAGTGGCCTAAGCGAAACCACCGGAGAATTGCATATATGAGAACTCATCCTGATCATCATAGTAATCGGGCTCCGCCTCCTGAGTTGCATCGTCATCTGCAACTAAGACAGAGTCTGGTGGGTGTTCGGAACACCGTCCCAGAACATGGGAGTGAGTGATCAACTCAGTGGAACAATAAAGCAAAGGTTAACATGTTCTGAATTAAGTCAAGCAGTAATGATAAAGCAGACATATCAGATATTCCTAGATACTCTTATTAATGCAAGGATGAAATGTAAGCACGATGCATGCCCTCGCCTACACTCCCTCATGCGACACCATCTTACGGTCACGGCATGCTTTCTTCCCTCTGTGCTCTTCAAACCAGGGCACATGCAGTGCGATGAAATGAGCGTGATTACCGAGTTATTATTAGTCCTTTTCATACAGCAGGATTAGGAATCGAAGGTACCTCCCTTATATCAATTCTCAAACAATGATCCATTCTAGGGTCGTCAATCCTAGTAAATCTCATACGATGTTACGGTTCTAAGTCACTGCAAAGGACTCATCACCTTATCAGTGCAGGCCTAGTTTACTCTGGTTACTATGTAAGGGCTCGTCGCCTCTACGCAGTCTTAGTGGACGCTCGAGGTCACTACAAAGGGCTCGTCACCTTATCAGTGTAGGCCGACAGCTTGAATACAGTGTCCCATACCACCGTATTCGGCTCATGAGTCTGGGTTGCTCACTGGTCACTATGGGGAGGCTCGTCACCCCAGCGTAGGCCTACAGCTCGACCACGGTATCCCATACCACCATGTCCGGCTCATGAGTCTTAGCGGATCGAGGTACCAAGGTTTAAAAGGATTTTCACTGCTGAGTTTGGTACATTAGATTCAAGCAATATCGTTCATACATGGTGAACATACATCGGGTCAATCGGGTTACTTGACAAGCTCGATTAGTACGAGCGCACGTTGAGTTGATCGACATAAAGTGTGTAAGTACTCCGTGTGGCCTAACCACTACTGACATCCCAAGTATGACTCGGATTCATCGATCACGTCCTATGTGGCGAAACAACCTCAGCCACCTATTCAAAGCCTGTTACCAATTGCCTGGACTATTCCGTAGTCCCAAACACATTCAATTATAACAGATAATCATACAAGCTAATCAGAACAGTAATGGATCAAAAATTCCAATCATACAAGCATGCGAGCATTTGATGGATTTCAACTTAAACATGAATTCACGCATATGCAGTCCTTAAGTAAAACAGACAAAGAATGTAAGTTACATTGAGGAAACATACACATTGTTAAGATAGTTGAAAATCTCTTCTCAACGCCCATATATCGTATAATTTATTACACACTTGATCATTCAGACATTTCTACAAACACTTAGACTACACATTCCAACATACATGACGTATGTTGGTGATAGCACGTCTTAGGGCAAATCCTTTCGCCAAGGAGTTGTTACACATACAACTAGCATAACCATACGACAATTAATCATGGCAAACACACGTTCAAATTCCATACGTATACGATACTTTCTACATATACATGGAATACACTAAACTCAATATAGTTCATATATATTAGAAACGCGATACAAACATCGCATTTGGCATGTGAAATTGCACCCACATCAGTAATAAACCATTAACCGACATTGAAATCCTTGAAAACCATAACCTATATGTTTATAGTTCGCACCTTTCGCCAGTAGACTCGTAACGAATTCAGTTTTAAAAGTAAGTCTTTGTCTACGGCAGATTGGTAACCTATAGCATAAATTAGGTTAGCTATTTCATAAATTACACTATATGAAACCCTAAAACAGATTAGGGTTAGGTTTTCTTACCTAAGAACGGAATCGGAATCGCCTGTATAGCGATACAGGAGTGGCGGTTGAGTGCGTGGAGTAGCGGGATCGAATCCCAGGAAGAATCTCCAACTCTCACTCTCACTTTCTCTCATTTCCCTTCTCTTTTCTCTTCTCTCTCTCCTACGGTTTTATCAAATTCGTATGGGGTGAGAGGGAGAGGGTTTAAGGTCCTTATATAGGCCCAGGTTTGATGGGAATGGCCCCAGGGCCAAGGTATACTTAGGTTATATCCAAATACGGACCGTTCCGGTCCAACGGAGCACTTCTGGTGGCCCCTTTTCCACGTGCGGTCGGACTTAAGCTCCCTGATCATGGATCTAGGTCAAGCTGAGTTTTTGTTCCGATCGGATTTACAGATCAGCCATGACAGACCAGTTTCAATTTAACGGTCACGGTCACTCGATCAGGGCCATAAGTACATCGACATGGGTGTGACATTTCTCCTGATCCGAGGGTGTATTTGGGTCAGATTCTGACGGTATGAATCTTTATATTTAGCCCGCAAGCGACACGACTCAGATTACTTAAATTCATATTTTTATTTCTAAATATTTTCATGTTTCTCACACACTTTGCTCTAGGTTCAAGTTGTGCATTTCTAAACACAATTAAGACTTGATTTCCGAGGGGATTGTCAAGTCCAGTAATGCGGTCATAAGTTTCGGGGTAATCGAACTTTCGACGTGCGGTCCAGGTCCGATACGGAGTTTCGGTGTGCTCCTGAGAGCAACTAGGTTTTGAGATGGATTCTAGATTTCAGGGTAATGTAGCTTCAATGATTCTGCACGTTTTTGGTCTTGTAGATCATATTTAAAGTGATTAGTGATAATTTCATAAGCACTCTAGTTTAGCACTTGCGAGCATTAACCTAATTTCTAAAAGGTTTTGGTCCTGGGTGATTTCTGCCTGAGGTGGTACTCGGGTCCTTGTACGAATTTTTCCGAGACGTTACAATCTACCCCCCTTAAAGAAAAATTTCGTCCTCAAAATTAGTACCTCGAGAATCTGAGGGTAGTTCTTTCGAATCTCAGCTTGTCTCCCAAGTAGCCTCTTCTTCCGTGTGATGCGTCCACAACATTTTCACAAGTGGAATGACCTTGCTACGCAATACCTGCTCCTTCCTGTCTAGGATACGCGTCGATCGTAGTATATCTGTAGCGTCCTCGCTCAACTGTACCTGATCCCATCTGATAATGTGGGAAGGATCGGGAGCATATTTCTTAAGCATAGAAACATGAAATACGTTATGCACACCCGCAAGTGGTATGGGCGACGCAAGGCGGTACGCCACCGCCCCTACTCGATCAAGTATCTGAAATGGGCCAATGAATCGAGTTGTAAGCTTTCCCCTCTTGCCAAACCGAAGGACTCCCTTCATAGGAAAAACTCTAAGGAACACATGGTCTCCGACCTCGAACTCTAGCGGTCGCTGTCTCGTATCGGCGTAACTCTTTTGTCTGTTCTACGCTGTCAGTAGTCGGCGCCTGATAATGTCGATCTTCTCTGAGGTCGCCTGTACTAACTCTGGGCCAATCAAGCTTTTCTCGCTAACCTCTGCCCAGCAATGCGGCGCTTTACATGGGCGCCCATATAATGCCTCGTAAGTAGCCATACCAATACTCACCTGGAAGCTGTTGTTATAGGCGAACTCTACATGTGGAAGACAATCATCCCAACTGTCCTTGAAATCCAGCACACAGGCCCGCAACATATCTTCCAGAATCTGATTCACCCGTTCCGTTTGTGGATGGAACGCCGTACTAAACTTCAACTTTACACCCATCGCTTCCTGGATGCGAGTCCAGAAAATGAATGTAAATCGTGTGTCTCGGTCCGACATGATCTCTAAAGGAACTCCATGCCGACGTACAATCTCTTGGATGTATAACCTAGCCAACTCGTCTGCAAAGTTCGAAACTCTGATAGGGAGGAAATGAGCTAATTTTGTCAACTGGTCCACGATCACCCAAATGGAATCATACCCCTTCCTCATCTTTGATAACCCTGAGATGAAATTCATAGAGATGAAATCCCACTTCTATTCTGCTATGGGCATGAGCTGAAGTAGTCCAGGAGGTCGGCGATGCTCTGCCTTGACCTGCTGGCACGTGAGACAACGGGACACGTAATCTGCTATGTGAGCCTTCATATTGTCTCACCAGTACGACCTCTTCATGTCACGATAAATCTTTCTACTGCCTGGATGCATCGCCATCCTTGAATTGTGAGCAGCCTCAAGAACTTCTTTCCTCAAGTCAGGGAGGTTCGAGACGCATAGGCGGCCACGGTAACGTAAGCCTCCATCCGTTCCAACTCTCCATTCGGCGTCCTCATCGCTGCTAGCCTGTTTTCTCATCTTCGCCAATAGCTCATCGTCTATCTGAGCCGCGATGATCCTGTCATCAATGAGGGGTTGTACTCGAATATGTGCGATGCCCTCATACGACTCCTCCACCGTGAGTTTCTGCTCAAAGTCTTGCACGAACTCTACCGTGTCCCACTCTGCTACCATCAATGGAGCCGCAAATGCCAATGCCTTCTTGCGGCTCAGTGCGTCTGCCACAAGGTTAGCCTTACCAGGATGGTAAGAGACTTCGAACTTGAAGTCCTTCAGTGTCTCCATCCATCGTCGCTGCCTCATATTCAGGTCTCGCTGAGAGAATATGTATTTGAGGCTCTTGTGATCGCAAAAGAGCTCGAACTCCTCTCCGTAGAGGTAATGTCTCCAGAGCTTCAGTGCAAAGATGACGGCTGCCAACTCTAGGTCGTGTATAGGGTAGTTCTCCTCGTGTTTCCTCAACCGTCTCGAGGCATATTCAATCACCCTGTCCTTTTACATAAGGACACAACCCAAACCAACACGAGACACATCAGTATATATGACATACTTGACCCCTTGCTCTGGCAATACTAGCACAGGGGCGGACGTCAACCTGTCCTTCAGCT
Source organism: Magnolia sinica (assembly GCF_029962835.1). Taxonomy (NCBI): domain Eukaryota; kingdom Viridiplantae; phylum Streptophyta; class Magnoliopsida; order Magnoliales; family Magnoliaceae; genus Magnolia; species Magnolia sinica. Next base: position 43,157,148 of record NC_080589.1, read on the forward strand.
CCTGAAAAGCTGCTTCTGCCTTTTCATTTCAGGCGAACTTCAAATCTTTCCGTGTCAACTGAGACAAAGGTCTGGCTATCTTTGAGAAATCCCGAATGAATCGTCGATAGTAACCTGTCAGACCAAGAAAACTCCTTACCTCGGTAACCGAACCAGGCTGCTCCCAGTCCTGAACTGCGGCTACCTTAGCAAGGTCTATAACTATCTCTTCATTGGACACCACATGTCCCAGGAACTTGACTTCTTCTTTCCAGAAGTCTCATTTCTTGTACTGGGCAAACAACTGGTTCTTTCTCAGAGTATCCAAGATTGCTCGCAGGTGTTCTTCGTGTTCTTCCCGACTCTTGGAGTATATTAGAATGTCATCAATAAACACAATGACGAATCGATTAAGGAACGGCCGAAATACTCTGTTCATCAAGTCAATGAACATAGCCGGAGCGTTCGTAAGACCAAACGACATCACGAGAAACTTATAGTACCCAAAACTGGTCCTGAAAGCCGTCTTTTGCACGTCATCATCCTTGACGAGCAATTGGTGATACCCTAACTGCAGATCGACCTTCAAAAAAATACTGCGCCCCTTTCAACTGATCGAACAGATCATTTATCCCGGGTAAAGGATACTTGTTCTTTACCGTCACTTGGTTCAATCTGCGATAATCAATATACAATCGCAGTGAACCGTCCTTCTTCTTCACAAACAACACGGGTGCTCCCCAAGGAGACACACTCAGCCGTATGAAGCCAGCATCTAACAGATCGTCGATCTGTTTCCTCGGTTCCTCCATCTCACATGGAGCCATGCGATAAGTCGAAAGAGATATCGGTGTCGCATTGGGCACAAGGTCGATAGTGAAGTCGATCTCGCGCCGAGGAGGTAGTCCAGGTATCTTACTGAACACGTCCTCAAAATCTCGAGCCACTAATGTGTCTTTAAGTACCGGGCCGTCAACATTCTTCAGTAAGGAAGCATAACAAAGGACTCAAAAAGGGCAACTGACCTACACGGGGAACGTAAAGGGTGTGCCCTCAGGTCCGTACGCTGTCACTAGACGGGTCTTACAGTCAATCTCGACCCTCGCTTCAGTTAACCAATCCATACCAATGATAACATCGAAATGGTATAGTGTGGTGACAATCAAGTCAATGCATATTGTCATGCTCCCTACATCTATCAAACAACCCACACACATTTTGGTGGCATCTATAAAAGTCCCTGGTGCTGCGATAACTCGCACACTAACCATCAGAGTCGTATTCAGCCCTAAGCGCTGGACTGCAGAATATGATATCACGGATATAGTGGATCTCGTATCCACCAACAGAAATATAGGGGTACCTTCAACGTGGGCGGTAAGCTCGAAGGCCAAAGGTACGGTAGCTGTAGTGTCAGGTGCTTCCGCTGTAAGTGCGTGAACGCGTGCCTGCTGAGATCTGTTGGGCTGAGGCACCATAGGTCGCTGAGGTGGCCTAAATCGAGGTGCAGGGGGTCTGAAGGAAGGATGTGCAGGTGCTGTCCGTAGGGGTGGAGCCGATAGAGCCTGAGGGCGAGGGCGGTCGATTCCCTGTGGCGGCGAAAATCCACTATCTCTCATGCGTGCAAAACAGCTCTCCGTAGCATGACATGGTCTCCCATAATACGTACATGTCACACCAAGTCGCCTCATCGGAACTAGTGGCACCGCGATCCTGGGAGGAGAGTCGGTACGGGATCTCTTGTCGAGGAATGGCCTACTCGGCATATCTGGTCGTGGCCTAGGGATCACAAGCCCACAAGAACGTGATAATCGATCCCCATCCTACTCCGCCCGCATAGACATGTGTACTAACTCAGCATAGGATGGTATATTAGCACAACACATCTTCAAGCGAATATCAGATCACAGGCCCTCGGAAAAATGCCGCATCCGCATTTGCACGTCAACAAGTACTGTAGGGACGTACCTGCCCAACTCCGTAAACCAGTGCTCGTACTCTGTCACTAACATGCCTCCCTGTCTGAGGCGCAAGAACTCATTCTCCTTCTCGTGCCAGTACGTCTGGGGTAGTACTTCTCATGGAAGTGAAACTCAAAAGCTGCCCATGTCCATACATAGTCAACTGAAGCAGTCCGCAGGACACTATCCGACTACAAGCTGGCCTCCTTTTCAAACATAAAGGTGGCCAACTCGACCTGCTCTGGGTCTGTACAGTGTAGCATCCTCAGCATCTTAGAGATGCGGTCTAGCCAATATTCAGCCTCCTCGGGTCTGTGAGAACCCGCAAAGGTAAGAGGCCGCGAGCGCTGGAATCGCTCGAGGAAGCCACTCATACCCAAGTTCCCCATAGGGTATATAGCAGGTGCAGGGGAAGGCACACCCTCATCCTGAGCGGAAGGCCCTACAGTCCCAGCAGGGCGTACAGATGGTGAAGGTGGAGTCGCACTTCCACCCTGAGCTAAGGCCCCTGCAATAGTGGCCGCGAGCTGCTGGTGCATCATCATCATCAACTGCTTCAACCTATCAGTAGGTGGGGCCGACTGAGGCTCGTGCAGCGTCGAAGAAGATGCACGATTTTGCTCACGAATCGGTGGTGTGTAAGGTGGCGGCCCAACTATAGGACCAGTAGAAGGCTGAGGCTCAGGCATAGTCTCACGAACCGGGCCCAAACCAGGATCCGTACGACCTTCACTCTGGGGAGGTGCCTGGTCCATCGAATCAATAAGTGTGAGGCGTGTCGTGCTCCACGTGACCTTAGGTGGCATTCCCTATATGAAATAGAGTGCAACTTACATAAGATGTAGCATAGTAATACACAATCCTTTAAGCATTCCACACAACTTCATAGCAAAAGAGACCGCATGCATTTCATTTACCAAAATTTGTCACGGCACATGGAATATAGTGTTACACGAATCATGATAGAAGATGCATATAAACGCAAACATCCTAATATAGCAATAAAACAAGCTACGGGGCGACGGCTTGGATGACCAGGCATCCGAGTCTGGCGACGGAGGAGGGGCACCCTTATCCTATAGGCAGCACAAGATGGACCTCAAAGTGCAAGTCATTTTCTTAAACTTGTGTTTCACGAGGCCCCGAAGATCCATTATATCTTGTCGTAGGACAGCCTGACCTTCCTCAAGTCGAGCTAAGCGAGCTCGAACAGTGCCAAGCTTCGGTGCCGTAGGAGGGGAGCTCTCATTCGTATCCTGGGCCTACTCTTCTTCCTCGCTCTGTTCTTCTTCTATTTCATCTCCCTCTTTTTCCTCACTCTCTTCCTCTTCGCTCTCTGTCTCATCCTCACTCTCTTCAAGTCGGGCTTGTCGTTGCCACGGTCCGATACCTATTTGATTGCGAGTCACTTCATTGATGTAATGGATCGGCACAGGCTTTTCCGCCCAAAGTCTTTAGCCAAACTCATGTGCAATCTTGCATATGAGTCGGCCGAATGGGAGCGAATCCGACCTTCTGTTAGAGCATACGGTGAGAACTATCTGTCGCAGAACATACGTAGGCACACACAGCTTCTCTCCCTGTCCCACTTGATATAAGAAATATACCATCAGGCGCGTGCACTCGCTGCGGTTGCTTCACCTGGGGTAGACGTTGAACGTGAAGATGTGGTGAAGCAGACGGAAGTCGCTAGACATATGGGTCGTTAGAAGGCTATTGTTGGATTGCCACTGAACCAGTTGGCCATAAAGGGCCCGTGTGCGACGATCTCTTTCACGTACACTCCTCAAATTCTTCTCAATTGCATGTACCTCGCCAAGAGGCACATTCATAAGCCGAGATACTAAACTAACGTCGATGGTGGCTTCCCGATCTCTTCCATAAGAGATCTTGAACTGCAAGAGCTCCAGCGTAGGCTCTCGAATGTGGGCATAGAAAGCTCGGACAGTGCCCACATTTGCGTGGTACTCGCCCTCAAATAGCGGACCCCACCCGACCTTTTCTAGGCACTCGAGCAAGAGGTATTCCCCAAATAGCCTTGCATCCACATGGGCTTCAAAAAGGACTCTAGACCCTCATAGACTCCATGCGACAGCTCCGCCAACAGTGTCCTTCCGACGAGAGCCTGGGGATCAAGGTCCCATTTAGTCTGAAACTCCCGATTGATGCTCGAACTTGCGGCGGCACCTCTCGGTCTCCTCGAACGAGTAGGGCGACTAGGCCCAGCTTCTTCCACAGGAGCTCTTTTCTTTCCCATGAGAGAAAGAAGGGCGGAAAGAGAGAAAATAGTCGCCATAAGCTCAAAATGAGCCATTGAAATGAAAGGAAAAGTGGGAATAGGATGGGTTACGGGATCACAAGATCGTTGAAGCACACAATGGTGTTTGTGTGTTCCAAAAAGAAAAGGAATGAAGAAAGTTGAAGGAATATGGAAGATTAGAAGAGGGATTGTTAGGTTTTGAAATCTTGAGCTACAAAAGGGGGATGTGTAGGCTCAAATGAAAGGGAAATAAAGAGGGAAAATGATGGAATCAAGTAGGTTAGTAAGCTTACACGAATTTGAGACTCAAATGGAGGGTTTAAGAACTCAAATAAGAGAATGCAAAAAGGGTTGGCAGCTGTGGTAGAGGTTTTTGAGGGGGTAGTGCAAGGGTTGCACGAAAATGAGAAAAGGAATGCTTGAAGGGGGGTTTGAGTGAAAGATCTGAAATCTTTTTGGAGAAAAGGGAAGCTTGGGGTAGCAGTTTATGAAGGGGAGGTGGCGTAGGAGGGTTTTTAATCAACCCCACCTGTGTGCGTGGGCCCCACAACACCCAGGAACGATCAGCCCGAGCCGGCCCGCTCGGCCAGGCCCGTTTGGCGACGAGGCCTCGCCAAACCGGCGAGGTCCTCGCCGGCCACTGGACTTTTCGGCGATGGCTCACCCTTTGGGCGAGGTCCTCCTGTCCCCTGGGTCCCAAAAAAGTGTGGGTCCCACCCTGGGTCCCCCTAGAAGTGTGTCGCTTTGCCCCCGACTCCGTTTCGACTCGTTTCGGGTCATTTTATGTAATTTCTGGTGTAACTACGCATTTTTCAACTGTTGAAGGCTGTAATTGGGTAAATCATGGCCTAAACTCATTGATTGACGGTCTAAGGATGATCTGGGGTCGCCTCAAGCGATCACGGATGGGTACAGACCCGAGCAAAAGGATCGATTTCGATGAACTTTGCCAATTGGCGAAATCGGGGAATCCTAAGCTTGTTTCTAGATTTTTCTCGCACCCACCTAGGTCTAAACGCGTCAGCGTACGTCGTGTGACCATAACCCAGGTCCGGTTTAATCTAAATCATGCTCTGATACCAACTTGTAACGCCCTGAAAATCGAGGGTCGAGTAAAAGTCCAACCTACGAGTTCTAACGCATCATTATGCAACATATTTGATGACTCGAGATCAATTCATATAACGCAAGCGGAAGACTGGAAAATGTATATAGACATGTATGAACCAAAAAGATCACGATCGGTCTCCAGAGTATGAATACATCACCGAGTCATCATATACATGTAATAGTTCAAAATAGTTCAACTACAAAAATAAACCTTGTAGCCTCGTTGATCCGAGTGGCCTAAGCGAAACCACCGGAGAATTGCATATATGAGAACTTATCCTGATCATCATAGTAATCGGGCTCCGCCTCCTGTGTCGCATTGTCATCTGCAACTAAGACAGAGTCTGGTGGGTGTTCGGAACACCATCCCAGAACGTGGGAGTGAGTGATCAACTCAGTGGAACAATAAAGTAAAGGTTAACATGTTCTCAATTCAGTCAAGTAGTAATGATAAAGCAGACATATCAGACATTCATAGATACTCTTATTAATGCAAGGATGAAATGTAAGCATGATGCATGCCCTCTCACCTACACTCCCTCGGGCGACACCATCTTACTGTCACGGCATGCTTTCTTCCCTCTGTGCTCTTCAACCCAGGGCACATGCAGTGCGATGAAATGAGTGTGATTACCGAGTTATTATTAGCCCTTTTCATACAGCAGGATTGAGAATCGAAGGTACCTCCCTTATATCAATTCCCAAACAATGATCCATTCTAGGGTCGTCAATCCTAGTAAATCTCATACGATGTTACAGTTCTAAGTCGCTGCAAAGAGCTCGTCACCTTATCAGTGCAGGCCTAGTATACTCTTGTTGTTACGTAAGGGCTCGTCGCCTCTATGCAGTCTTAGTGTACGCTCGATGTCACTACAAAGGGCTCGTCACCTTATCAGTGTAGGCCGACAGCTCGAATACAGTGTCTCATACCACCGTATTCAGCTCAAGAGTCTGGGTTGCTCGCTGGTCACTACGGGGAGGCTCGTCACCCAGTGTAGGCCGACAGCTCGACCACAGTGTCCCATACCACCATGCCCGGCTCCTGAGTCTTAGTGGATCGAGGTACCAAAGTTTAAAAGGGTTTTCACTGGTGAGTTTGATACCTTAGATTCAAGCAATAGCGTCCATATATGGTGAACATACATCGGGTCAATCGGGTTACTTGACGAGCTCGATTAGTACGAGCGCACGTTGAGTTGATCGACATGAAGTGTGTAAGCACTCCGTGTGGCCTAACCACTGTCGACATCCCAAGTACGGCTCGGATTCATCGATCATGTCCTATGTGACGAAACAACCTCAGCCACCTATTCAAAGCCTGTTACCGATTGCCTGGACTATTCCGTAGTCCCAAACACATTCAATTATAACAGATAATCATACAAGCTAATCAGAACAGTATTGGATCAATAATTCCAATTATATAAGTATGTGAGCATTTGATGGATTTCAACTTAAACATGAATTCACGCATATGCAGTCCCTTAGTAAAACAGACAAAGAATGTAAGTTACATTGAGGAAATCATATACATCGTTAAGATAGTTGAAAATCTCTTCTCAACACCCATATATCGTATAATTTATTACACACTTGATCATTCAGACATTTCTACAAACACTTAGACTACACATTCCAACATACATGACGTATGTTGGTGATAGCACGTCTTAGGGCAAATCCTTTCGCCAAGGAGTTGTTACACATACAACTAGCATAACCATACGACAATTAATCATGGCAAACACACGTTCAAATTCCATACGTATACGATACTTTCTACATATACATGGAATACACTAAACTCAATATAGTTCATATATATTAGAAACGCGATACAAACATCGCATTTGGCATGTGAAATTGCACCCACATCAGTAATAAACCATTAATCGACATTGAAAGCCTTGAAAACCATAACCTATATGTCGCCAGTAGACTCGTAACGAATTTAGTTTTAAAGCTAAGTCTTTGTCTACGGTAGATTGGTAACCTATAACATAAATTAGGTTAGCTATTTCATAAATTACACTATCTGAAACCCTAAAACAGATTAGGGTTAGGTTTTCTTACCTAAGAACGGAATCGGAATCGCCTGTATAGCAATATAGGAGTGGCGGTTGAGTGCGTGGAGTAGCGGGATCGAATCCCACGAAGAATCTCCAACTCTCACTCTCACTTTCTCTCATTTCCCTTCTCTTTTTTCTTCTCTCTCTCCTAGGGTTTTATTAAATTCGTATGGGGTGAGAGGGAGAGGGTTTAAGGTCCTTATATAGGCCCAGGTTTGATGGGAATGACCCTAGGGCCAAGGTATACTTAGGTTATATCCAAATACGGACCGTTCCGGTCCAACGGAGCACTTTTGGTGGCCCCTTTTCCACGTGCGGTCGGACTTAAGCTCCCTGACCATGGATCTAGGTCAGACTGAGTTTTCGTTCCGATCGAATTTACAGATCAGCCGTGGCGGACCGGTTTTAGTTCAACGGTCACGGTCACTCGATCAGGGCCACAAGTACATCTACATGGGTGTGACATTTCTCCTGATCCGAGGGTGTATTTGGGTTAGATTCTGACGGTCTGAATCCTTATATTTGGCCCACAAGCGACACGACTCAGATTACTTATATTCGGATTTTTATTTCTAAATATTTTCACGTTTCTCACACACTTTGCTCCGGGCTTAAGTTGTGCATTTTTAGACACAATTAAGACTTGATTTCCGAGGGGGTTGTCAAGTCCAGTAATGCGGTCATAACTGTATAGTTTCAGGATAATCGGACTTTCGACGTGCGGTCCAGGTCCGATACGGAGTTTCGGTGTGCTTTCGAGAGTAACTGAGTTTTGAGATGGATTATAGATTTCAGGGTAATGTAGCGTCAATGATTCTGTACGTTTTTGGTCTTGCAGATCATATTTAAAGTGATTAGTGCTAATTTCATAAGCACTTTATTTTAACACTTGCTAGCATTAACTTAATTTCTAAAAAGTTTTGGTCCTGGGTGATTTCTGCCTGAGGTGGTACTCGGGTCCTTGTACGGATTTTTCCGAGACGTTACAGAAACGAAAAATAAGATATATCTAATTCTTAAGTGGACCACATTACAAGAAACAGTGTTGAATGAGCGTTGACTATTAAAAAACATTTTAGGGCCAAAAAAGTTTTGGATCAAGCTGATTTTTTGTTTTTTCTCTTCATCTGGGCCTGTATGACCTAATCAACATATTGGATGTCAAATAAACAGTATAGTGAGCCTTAGGAGAATTTTAACGGTGGATACCCAATCACTATTGTTTTCATGTGGTGTGGTTGACCTGAGATTTATATACCACTCATTTTTGGGATCAAGCCATAAAATGATCAGTAAAAATAGATGAACGGAATGGATGAAACACATACATCATGACGGGCCACACAGAGCACCGACCACCAGCCACGGGCCTGGTGTCATGGGGAGTAGCCAATCCGTTTCCAATCATCACATGGATGTGCTTAACATCCGATCACTGATCATGTGGGTCCTGCCTTTACGTCATCACTCTCTGAATATCTATAGTCCGGTGGATGGCTTAAAGCCGTAATTCTATGAAAATAATTCAATCATTCATCAAAATCAGGACCGCGTGGGTGATCGGCTGAATTCAGTCCGAATCTTGTTTGCAGAACATGCCAAAGGCCATCCATTTGCAATTTGCTTTGATTATAGCGCACGCAGGTGCACTGTAGTCATGATACATATGAGTCTGGTTATGTATACATGTAGTGTATACCTCAGATCTAAACCGTCCAAGTAATAGTAAACACTGTAGATTGCTCATGTACCGAAAATAAGATTGACCAGATGATGGATTTCGTTTGTTGAATTTAGACGGATCACGGATTTCCTTTTTAGAAACGGTTAGATGTCCATCATTAGGCCAGACGAATTTTCAGGTTATAAGTCATTAGAGATCCCTGCCATTTGGGTGGCTTTGATATGAGTTTAAGCGGCACGTGTACGTAGGAGAGCCTCATGTGTATCGTGGTCACAACGACAGGCGTGTGCATCACGCCAGAGTCCTTTATTTATTATTCCGAAAGTGGAGTTGGTGGCTAATGGGTCCCACTGCCCCTTCTTCTACTCTTCAGCCATTTTGTCGTTGCTTTGGGGGCGGCGTCTTTTCCATTCAATCAACTGAAAAAGAAGAGAGTGAGGGAGAGAGACAGACAGAGAGAGAGAGAGTCCACGGATTCTTTCCCCTTCCGTTTAGGCCAATTGAGAAATCTCACCGTCTCTGGTGAGAAGAAGGAGAGATGGGTGGTTCGCAGCGGCAGCTGAAAGCCATGCTCCGGAAGAACTGGCTTCTCAAAATTCGCCATCCCTTCACCACTTTCACTGAGGTGAGCTACCATATTTCTGTAGGAGTCACCACTTCCTTTTCTGCTCCAGCCCCAGCGAAATATCGGAGACCGAAACCCGCTAATTCCGTTTCATGGCTCTGGAAATCGTAATACGTTGTTCAAAAAAGAAGAAAGAAAAAGAAAAAAAGAGAGAAAATCATAATCCGATATTTTCTTTTGTAGATTCTGCTTCCGACGGTTGTCATGCTGTTGCTGATTGCTGTGAGGACAAGAGTCGATACTCGATTGCATCCAGCGCAACCGTACTCTCTCTCTCTCCCTCCCCCCCCGGCCCTTGTCTTGCGTTTGGATATGCTATCAAATTGAATTGGGAACATGTGAGCACATAACTGCAATATGAGAGTTACTTCCTCTTGATTTTGGTCATTGCACCATGTTCACGATTCAATTCACTTGTGTAGCCAAACATTGCTGTTGCTTGTTGGTTTTGATGCCTTTTTTGCTGTTATATGATGTGATTGGGATCCTTTCAGTTATATCAGAAAGGGCATGTATGTTGAAGTGGGCAAGAGTGACATATCTCCAAGCTTCGAGTCAATCCTGGAGTTGCTGTATGCGAGCGGTGAGCATCTGGCATTTGCACCGGATACAGAGGAGACAACACAGATGCTGGGTTTGTTATCTTTAAGATTTCCTCTATTGAAGGTATGCCACTATACATTTATCTTGTGCTGCCTCTTTCTTTTGAAGGTCTGTCTTTCAAGAAGATCTTCAACGGGATCCCTACGCAATGTTCATTCACTTTTATTTATTTACCTGAAAGAGTTCTCATCATGGCATAAATACTCTCCATGAGAAGCATCACCTTTTTGAATGGAAAATGTTAACATATTGTTTCACATGGAATGCATTTGACCATCTTGAAGATGGAGTTTTACTTTTGTGAATTGAAGCTCTTAATATAATCCCTTAATCCCCTCACAACCATGCATGCCTTCAGAAAATAGGCCATAACTCATGCAACATCAGAACTGCATAATCTTAGTTTTGTTGGAAAGCTAACTCAATAGGATATGAAATGGGATCAATTTAGTTTCATTCGGACATCTTTTAATACCTGAAAATGACCCACAAAATAAGTGACGAAAACCACTAAGGGAAACTTATTGAACAAGTCATAGGTTAACTCTAACAAATGGTTAAATAATTGTTAGTATGATCCATAATGCACATAGGGACTGTTGATCTTTCATTGGATTAATTAAGCTCTTAGAGTGGTTCAAATCTTCAATCTAGACGGTCGGATGGTCAGGATGCTCCTTGATCATGACCTTTGGATTGTACTGGTCTTTGATTGGCCAACTTTTGTGGACTGGATGCATCATTCCCTGACTTAAGGGAAAAAAAAACTTTTCCTAGAGTTAAATAGCACTTTATCGTAAGTACTCGGCTTGTAACGTGTCTTCTTTTACTTGGGTAGTAATTGTTGGTGAAGGCCTCCCCACTGCATTATGATCTTGTTCATATGATGGGTATATTGCACCAGTCCTTTCGTTGCTTGGCGGTCCTTCACATCTTGAGTGCCAACTTTCACTTCTTTTGCTAGAATGGATTTGCAAACTTGAAGGGCTGGAATGTCGATTGTGGCGTCATTTGCTATTGTAGATCGGCTTGTCGTAACTGCGGTGTCATCTTTGTCCTACTCTCCTTTGACATTGTCTTCCAATCATTGCTGAGGCAAGACCAAAGTGTCCTTCAGAACTTCAATAGTCACAGTAAAGGACGGGCTGTATGAGTGGTTAGTCATGCCTTTAGGGTTACCCAATGCACCACGCACCTTTATACGTGTGATGACACAAATCCTTCAGCCTTTCATGGGTAAGTTTGTACTTGTCTATTTTGATGATATTCTTGTCTAAACCCGATAGGGTTTGGGCAAGCAGCCAACACCATGAGTTTGCTCCTTACAGGCGTGGGTTTGATTCCCCTCCTCAGCATTACCTGATGCACGTGGTTGCAGGTGATTGTGTGCATCCGCAGGGAATAGTCTCGCCTCAAAAAGGAGGCGGGGACACCGTTTTTTTGTAAAAAAAATTGATATTCTTGTCTATAACCATTCGCATGATGACTATATTATACATCTTCAACATGTAATGAGAGTTATCCAGAAAAAATGCTCTTCATTAATTTAAAGAAGTGCACCTTTATGAGTCCTAGTGTGGTTTTTCTAGGATTTGTCATGTTTGGTAATGGAGTTTGTAGTTTGTGATGAAAGAAGAGAGGAAGAAGAAGAGGAGTGGAGAGAGCATAAAGCTCCACATGCGCCACCTCTCTTTTATTATAAATTAGGGTCATCACTAATTACAAGGTTTGTCATTTGGTGTTAAAGCTTATGGAAATTAGAAATTCTTTGGTTTATCATAACTCTTTTATTGTATTGGTTTGAACATATTTTTTTAAAGGAGTTATGTAAAACTTATGTGGATGTGATGATGGAAGAATGGGCATCTTGGCTTGTTCGAGGATGTGGATGCTTCGATGCAAGTGATCACCCATGGGAACAACAAGGGGAACTTGGAGAAAGCCAAAAGTAAGTTTGGAAGGGAGTCGGGCTTTGCTTCTATCATAGAAAGATTGGAGGATGAAGAGGAAGGGGATTAGGAAATTGTTCAAAAGAGGAAGCAGGGAGGGGAGAAGAGGAATGTTGGGAGGCAATCCGATTTCTTTGTATGCCCTATGATGTATGTTGAAGGTTTTCCAGAAGGTTGGCTCCCCATAAATTTCTCTAGGGTTTTCGGAAGAGCAGGTGCAATCATGGAAGTCGTCATCTTGAGAGAGAGATACACGAGCTATGAAGATGAGCTAGTCCAAGCAGTAAATGCTCCACAGAGAAAGCTTCAAGGTTAGGAAGCTCAAGGCGCAGAGGGCCTAGTTTGGCCCGGAACTAACAAAACAAGTCTGGAGAGTTGAAGGTGGTGGAGGGTGAGAGGGGCAAGCAACCTATGGTTGCTTTAGCAACGGGGGTAGGTAGGGAACTTTTTGCATTTGGAGATCCTTCTAGTGGATATTGTGGGGGATGCTCTTTGTATCGTGATGTTGTAACCTAGAGGGATCACATGGGGGGCTTGACAAATGGGGCCAAGAAGCCCCATACCAAATCGATAGCGGTTGCAACAAATTTGGTTTCAATAGAGTATTTGGGAGGAGAGAAGATAGGGTGATTGAAATAGCTGTCTCCAAATCATGGGAATGGCTACAACGATCAATTGTGGTTTCCGTTAAGGAACTATGATTTCTCAAGTGATGTTTTGGTTAGAGGAGTGCTGCAGGTTGTCATCGGAACAATACTCGATTAAACCCATTTAAATGAACGAGTTTTGGATTTTCCTTATTCCCGAGGTGAATGTGGATCTCATCTTCATGGCCGAAGAAGCTATTCATAAGGAAGGTCCCATAGCACGAATATGGAGATGGGAAGAGTTCTCAATGTTCGACACAAATGAAGCTTGGTATTTGATTTGGGGGGTCCCATTGGAGTTTTGGTTACCAGAGTTCTTCTCGGTGATCGACTCCTATCTGGGGCATGTTGTTGCGATTGATACTGTGACCAAGAATGGGGAAGAACTGGGTGTGATTAGGGCTTGAGTCTAGTGAAAGAAGGATTGGAGACTTCTTCTTCAATGTCGGTGATGATCAGGGACAGAAGAATCCCGATGTGGGTTTAGAAAGAGCCGCAAAGTTCTCCTCCCTTGAGATGGTGTGGTTTGTGGAAAGCTCGGGAGGAGGCAGCTGGAAAGAGCTCCCATGGCAGTTGAGCTGAAGCCGATGATGGTGTACGACATTGCTGCCTCTATGCATTGAGAAGCCAACCACTCACCTTTGGGACAGGGTGGTTGAGAGGATCAAAAGGAAGCTCTCTTATTGGAAATGTCGATATCTCTCAGTGGGAGGTTGCCTAACTCTCATTAAGTGGGCATTCGCTAATATGCCTATTTACTTTATGTCCCTCTTTAAATGGTCGAAATAAGTTTTATAGAGACTTGAGAGACTGAGGTGTGACTTTCTTTGGAGAGGCGCAAGCGAGGGGAACACGTATCATCTCCTCAAGTGGGACGAGGTCTGTAGGCCGATTAAGGAGGGAGGGAGGGGTGCGCATTGAACCCTTGGGGGACATGAATGTGGCTTTGCTCGGTAAATGGATATGGAGATTTGGGGTGGAAGAGGGGAGAATGTGAATGTAAGCGAACACATCTAAATACGGTACATAGGAAAATGGATGGTTTGTCAGATTATCTTCTTTGTATAGGGCCTCGGCTATTTGGAAAGCGGTCGTGGCGAACGAACATCTTGTGCATAGGGGAATCTCTTTTACCACGGGGAATGGTCGTCGTATCTGTTTTGGGTAGATGCATGGTGCGGGGAAGTTGCTTTCCAAGTTCTTTTTCTGAGATTGGTTCGTCTTTTTCCGGATTGTTTCGTCTCTGTGGCAGATTGTTTCTCTTATTGGAGATTCGGTGGTGTGGGCTCCCCCTTGCTGCAAGAATTTATCGGAGGATGAGATTGGGGAATTAGTTGGTCTTCTCGACATCCTGAGAAACGCTAAGTTTGTTGATAAAGAGAATGATTCAATTAGTTGGGCAAGACACCCTTCTAGGAAGTTTTCTGTCAAGTCACTCTTTGAGGTGATTTTAGAGCTGAGATGTCGCCGCATCAATCATCCGTTTCAGCACTGGTTTTATGAGGCTCCCCCCTGAGTTGTAGCCTTTGTGTGGTTGGTGTGCCGTAAAAGAATTCTTGTGATTCTCCCCAACATGTGTCTCCGCAACATATGTTTGTTGTGCATGGGCAATGAGGAGTCTATTGACCATCTATTCATTCATTGCCCCTTTGTCGGTACGGTGTGGAACCATTTCTTCTCTCTGTTTCAAACAGATTAGGTGATCCTGTCGACAGTCGAGGACCTTCTTTGGGTTTGGCATGATGGAGGCATGGGGCGGTTGGGGAAACCTTCTTGGAGATTGCTTATTATGGCTATTTTTTGGGCTATATGGGGGGCTAGGAGTGGGTGGTGTTCTAGGAATATTTGGCTAGAACCTGAAGAGGTCATAAGAAAAGTGAAAGATCTCTAGGTGGGCTCTGCATGTAAAGGCAGCCTCGACTGATTTTCTTCGTTAAGTTTTGGCTTGTCCCTTTTATTCCTTGCTTGTTCCTTGTGAGCTTCTTAATAAAATAGTTATCTCTAAAAAAAAAATCTAAGGAAATTACACCTTATACCCCTCTTACTAAAAGATAAAATGAACTAAAATCTTATGGGCGTAAGGACTCTTAACCCAAACGCATAACTAACAACTACATAGACCCACATGAGTGATTTTTTATTTTATTTTTTTATTTTTTTATTTTTTGTGGGGGGGTGGGGGGGACAACTTGTGTGACCGAGATGGTCCACATGTGTGGCCATATAATGCATCAACACTCCTTAAGCTAGAGCATATATATCATGAATGCCTAGCTTGACAAAAATTTGTCCGAATGAGCTCGACTTAAAGCCTTTACGAACATGTCTGCTACTTGATCTTGGGACTCGACAAATGGAGTGCATATTTCCATGTTAGCAACCTTCTTCTTAACAAAGTGACAATTAACTTCAATGCGCTTGGTTCCTTCGTGATAAATTGGATTGTTGGTGATGTGAGATGCTGCTTGATTATCACAGTATAATCTCATAGGAACATCCACCATGAACCTAAGCTCGCACATTATTGCCTTCAGCCAAATACGTTCGCATGTTGCATGGGCCATAGCCCTGTACTTAGCTTCTGTGTTGGACCGAGTGATAACCTATTGCTTCTTGCTTTTCCATGTAAATAAGTTTTCCCTTACAAATGTACAATAACCTGTGGTAGACTGCCTATCAGAAGGAGAGCTAGTCTAGTCTGCATAAGAAAAACCTTCTACTTTAAGGTGTACATTTTGCTTGCTGAGAATTCCATGGCCATGAGCTCCTTTTAAATCTCTGAGGATGCGAAACACAGGCTCCATATGAGACGTATGAGGAGCATGCATAAACCAACTAACTACATTGACTGCATAAGCGATGTCTAGTCGTGTAATCTTTAAATAGATCAAATTTCCCACTAGCTGTGACAACTCCCTATGTCATTAAACAATGCCCCTTCATCTATACTCAGTTTTGAATTAGTGTTTATGGGAGTTAAACTGGCTTAACCCTAAGCAGACCTACCCCTTATAATAAATCTATCACATAATTCCGTTGTGACAGGTTAATTCCAACCTTTAACCTTGCCACCTTAATACTCAGAAAGTTTGAAGGCAACCTAAATCCTTTGTACAGAAGTGTTGTTTTAAGACTTCTTCAATTCAGATATACTTGAACTATCACTGCCCGTGACAATGATATCAATCCACTTATGCAATTAGTACTAGCCTTCCTTTGTCGAACACAAACTGAATGATCTACCTAACTATATTTCATCCTGAACTGAAGCACCATGTTATTAATTTGTAGAACCACTCATGAGGAGACTATTTTAATCCATAAATGGATTTTTTTAGATGGTAGACTTTATCTGACTCCCTCTAAGCAACAAAGCCAAGAGGTTGCTCTATGCACACATCTTCAAGCAAATCCCCGTGAAGAAAGGTGTTCTTCACATCAAGTTGGTAGTTGGTATGGAGGCGAGTCTAGATTTGCAGCAAGAAAGATCACTACACGAACGAAATGAAGCTTGGCCACTAGAGAGAAGGTCTCAGAGTTGTCAACACCTAGAGTCAATCCTTTCGCAACCAACAAAGCTTTAAATGATCCACCAAGCCATCAGGATTGTACTTAATAGTATATATCCATCCGCACCCTACTGCACGTTTTCCTGTAGGTAACGCAACTAAAGTCCGAGTTTGATTTTGATGAAGTGTAGCTATCTCTTCTTCCATAGCTTGCCTCCACCCATCATTGTTAAGAGCCTTATGGAAAGAGCGAGGAACAGACATAGAGGATAAAGACAAAACAAATTGCCGAAAAGAAGGGGACAAGCCATCATAGGAAACAAAATTAGAGATAGGATACTGAGTACAAGAGCATGTACCCTTACGGTCAACAATGGGCAGATCATCTTCATTTGATTGTACTAGTGAAGACCCAAGAGTGATCTTCAAATGGGGCGGTGGGATTGATAGAGGACACGGTGGTATGCACTTCGTCACCTTTCTTAGAACATTTAGAGTAGACTTGCGGCGGTTGAGTCGAATGTTGCATAGGAGCTTGCTTGGTGGATGAAGTTATGTTTGGCACCCTAGGAAGAGTGATGGAACCTTCATCAACTTGCAATGATCGGCCTCCCTTAGAAAACTATGGAGTACTTTTAAAGAATTTGACATTAGTTGGTACATACCGTATATGAGTGATTGGATTATAACACTCGTAACCTTGTGAGTACAAGAGTATTAAAAAAAACACACTTTACAGTTTTGGGTTCAGATTCATCAGAAACATGGTCAAATTAATCTATAAAGAATATATACCCAAAAACTCTAGGAGGAATTGAAAATGGCTGATGTTGGGGATAATAGGATAGAAAGAGGCGTTTTACCGTCTAAAACCAATGAATGCGTCCAATTGATGAGATAACATGTGGTCAAAACCACATCACTTCAAAAACCCTTCAGAACCTTCATATTTAACAACAATGCCCTAGCAACCTCAAGTAGGTGACGATTTTTACATTCTACAACTCCATTTTGTTGTGGTATATCTGCACATGATCTTTGATGAATAATGCCATGGAATAAAAGATATAAATGAAAATAGTTTGCTGTATATTCCTTAACATTGTTAGATCTTAGAATGCACACTTACATTAGATTAGGTGAAGCTTGATCCAGAGAAGATTCAAACATAGTTGATTGGCCTCTGCCAATGAATATTCATGAAGTTCGAATCTTCCATGGCTTGGCCACATTCTACATGAGGTTCATTAAGAAGCTCTATTATGGCGCCCATTAATGAATTAGGTTGGTCCCTTCTAGTGAACCAAAGTGACAACAAACACATTTTAAGAAATCAAGTGGAAGGTGATAGAAGTTCCAGTTCTTAGGCTTCCTGATTTTAAGAAAGTACTCGAGGTTGCCTGGGACGCATCCCATGTAGGCATTGGAGGTGTCCTTAGTCAGAAGGACATCTTGTTGCCTTTTAAAATAAAAAACTCGATGATGTGCGAAAAAACTATTTTACGTACGACATGGAGATCTATGCTATTGCATAGGACTTGAAATGTTGTCATTATTACCTCATTCATCAGAAGTTTTTGCTATTTTCTGATCATGAGGCGTTGTGTTACTTGAACTTTCAAAAGAAATTGAGCACTTAGCATGCTAAGTTGAGCGCATATGTTTTGGAGTTTACATTTCGTTTGAAGTTTTAGGCTGGCATAGAAAATAAGGTAGTAGATGCTTTTAGTTGAAAATCATATCTCTTGTCTATCCTATTAGTCCTTGTTGGTGGGTTTAATGAACTTAAGAGAGACTATGCAATTGATGATGATTTTTGGGAAGTTTTTTTAGCACTTCCTATAGGTTTAAGCATCATATACCTACAATATGGTATGCATATGATTACTTTATTGCATGATATGTAATTATCTCTCTAAAGGATCTTTGTGACAAGTTTTGATAGCCTTGGTGGTCTCTCTGGGAATTGACTAACCGACAAAATTGTGACAAGTTTTGATACGAGAGCTTTATTCATGTAGCATTGGTGGTCTCTCTAAAGGATCTTTGTGACAAGTTTTGATACGAGAGCTTTATTCATGTAGCCTTGGTGGTCTCTTTGGGAATTGACAAACTGACAAAATTGGTTGAGGACCATTTGTGCTGGTCGGGTTTGAAGAAAGATGCTAGATTGTTGTTCGGTAGTGTCGAGCATATCAGGTAGGTGATGTAACAAGTAAAACCCTAGTCCTTATACTCCACCGTTAGTGCCAAATGCTCCATGAGAAGACATCAACATTGGAATTTGTCTTGGAATTGCCTAAAACTCAATGTGGCTATGACTCTTTATATGTGTGGTTGCTAAGATGACCCATTTCATCCATTGTAAGAAGACATTAGGTGCTTTAAACATTTCTAATGTTTTCTTCATTTGTCTTTATGACATTTCCAAGACAATCGTGTTAACCACGATTTTAAGTTGAGTTACTTCTGGCTAATTTTATTGTCTAAGATGGGCACTACACTAAGATTCTCAGGTGCCCATCATATGCAGGTAGATGGACAGATGAAAGTTGTCAATTGCAGTCAATGTTTCCAATATCGACAATATCAGCTGATATATCTCATGGTATATCGTCTATCTCACTTGTGCGATACAAAACGCATAAGTAGTGCCTAAAATTTTTCACATCTCAGGATATATTGCAATATATAGCATGGTGTTGTAGATGTCGCCAGATATCAGGACTAGTCCTTTACAAAAAATTCTTCTTATCAACGATATTTGTCGATATCGACAGATATCGCATGAACACGTAGGAAGCCTAGGTCCAAGGGTTAAAGAATCGAAAAAAAAAATCCATCAAAACTCTTTTTTCCCTCATTTCTCTCCACTTCATCTATCGTGGACTTTGACCCATAATTATGAATCCCTTCAAAGAAAAAACACCAATTTTGAGTTGGAATCAAGATTAGAGTTGTACACGAGTCGAGTTATCTCGGTCAGCTCGCTCGACTCAACTCGGAAAAGCTCGACTTGCCTCGGCTCGAAATTGGATTCAGACCAAGTTGAGTTGGTTTTTGGAGCTCGAAAAAATTTCGAGCCGAGTTCGAGCTTGCGTGAGCTCGACTTGACTAGGATCGAACCTCAACTCGAATCGACTCGGATCAAATCTTCTTGGTGACTCAGTTATTTTGATATTGATGCTGTTTGCCAAGTGTTTGATGAAATGACTCAACAAAGTGTTGTTTCGGGTGCATACATTCTCTGCGAGATCGGCTGGTGGCGATGAAGGAATGGATACGAAACAAATCACTATGTTTTGGGTGCATACATTCTCCTCATATATTGATTTTGATGTTGCTCGCCGAGTGTTTGATGAAATACCTGTAAAGTGTTGTTACTGTTTTGCATTCTGTGAGAAATTGAAGATGCACTTTGTGTTTGAGAAAATGTCGTAGAGGCTCGAGTTGCTGACCGTACCGAGTTGGCCAGTTAGGCTTGAGGGTCGAGCCGAGTCAAGTTCGAGCTGGGGTTAGCTACTGGCTGAGCCGAGCCGAGCCGTGCCGAGCTTGACTCATGTACAACTCCAATCAAGATCCAAGCTGATTTGGGTTTGTTTTTTATCTGGTGAGCATTTTGATTTTGATCCTTTATTTTTTTTTTTAATTTTTTTTTAAAATTTTACCGTGAGTCATGTTAGATTGGTGTCAAATGGTTAGAAATCTATGATTCATGTTTTGTATGAAAAATCATAGATTTGGAGCTTCAATTTTGATATTTGGGGGAGATGGGCCGAGTTGGGGAAAATTGGGAAAAATCGAAAAAATTTCAATTTCTCTCAAGTCGGTTGCAATCTATGTTCAAACACAAAAAGTAAACATGTACGTAACTTGGTGTAGTGATTTTTGGTAATTTGGAGATTTTTTGAAAAAAAATATTTTTTAATTAAAAATGTAATTTTTTTTTTTTTTAACAAGATTTCACTTCGATCAACGGTTAATTGGTCCCTATTTCAGAGTATTCAGGAGTGTTTGATGAGATCATCATCACCTACAGTCGAATTTTGGGATTTGGGAGAAGATGGGCCAATTTGAGAAAATTGGAAAAAATTCAAAATTTTCTCAAAACTTCCCAAATCGGTTGCAATCGTAGCGTCCAAACATAAAATGAACACATGTATGTAACCTGATTTAGTGATTCTTGGCAAGTTGGGGATTGTTTGGAAAAAAATATTTTTTTAATTAAAAATAAGAAAAAAATAATTTAAAAATAATTTTTAAAATTCCACTTTGATCAGCGGCCAATTGGCCCCTATTTCAGAGTATTTAGGAGTGCTTGATGAAATCATCATTACATACATTCTAATTTTCGGATTTGGGAGAAGATGGCCCGATTTACGAAAAATTAGAGAAAATTTGAAATTTCTCCAATTGGAGAGGATGTTTGCGGGTGTTATGTTGTAGAGTATCTTCACCGGTGTCATTCTCCCATGACCTGGGCATAGTATTGTTGGTTTGTATAGTAACAATACTATGTCCAGCCCCATCGAGATGGAGATGATGATTTTGAGCCACCGCGCAGCTTTATGTGGGTTTGAGTTGCAACTACATATTATTGATAGGTATATTTCTAGTTTTTTTCTTCTAATTTTGCTTATGTATTGCTTGTGTTTTCATAATGTCTTCTTACATTTATAAATTATATGAGTTGACTTTAATATACTTGCATAAGTTCAGTCAGACAACCCATATGTTAGGATCACATGGAAGGGAAACTTATTATGTGCACTTGTTTTTTGTGATGTTTTGATTTCTAATTGTGTATTGATGTCTTTTTTAACAATCCCTAAAGTTTCATTGAAAAATTCCACCAATTTCCCAATGTTTCCCAACAATATTGATACATTACGTGATACAATCAAAATGTCCCATGTGATAACCAATATGTATCCGTATCTGAAGGGTGCAGTCGTGTAAATCTTCTTTGATGCTTGGTTGGTGATCACATAAGTTCATGGAACCTCATGTTGTCTCAAGTTGAATTTATCTATAATAGTTTTGTGAACCTCAATGCAAGACTGTCCTTTTAAGAGTATGCCTGACATTAGACCTTGATCTAAGCCTGGGCGGTTTCCAGCAGGAATCTATACCAAGCTCCACTCTAGAAAAGTGGGTCCTGCTTGTGTTCTGAAGAAGCAAAGTGATAATGCATATCTGATCGAGCTTCCATTAGAAATGAAGATCAACCCTATTTTCAATGTGGAAGACCTTATAGTTTCTAATGGACATCATAAAGACAAGCATTGAAGAACGAGCTATCTAGATACTCGAAGTACCAAGCCAATCCGAGGAAGTCATTGAAGATGTGTTGGGCACTTAGATCGTTTCCATACGCTAAAGGGTTCATGTAGTGGGTGTTGGGATAGAAAGGAGTTTCAAGACGATATACGAACATGATTAAGTATGTGTATTAGGGAGTGTTAATAAATGTGAGGACCACTAGTGGAGAGGCAATTGAGTTCCCAATTACTATAGGCTTGCACCAAGGGTCGGCATGGGTCCATACCTTTTTGCATTGGTTATGGACAAGTTAACGAGGCATTTGCAAGAAGAGATCCCATGGTTTATGTTGTTTGCAAGTGACGTAGTTTTGATTGACAAGATGAGGGAGGGTGTAAACACAAAGCTTGATTTATGGATGGGTGCTTTAGAATCTGAAGTGGTTAAAATTAGTCCAAATAAAATAGAGTATATGGAGTGCAATTTTAATAATAGTAGGAGTGAAAACAAGGAATTAGTTCAGATTGCTGACCAAGAAGTAGCCAAAATGACCACTTTCGATATCTTGGGTCAATAATTCACGAGAGTGGAGATATTAAGACAAATGTTGCCCATATAGAATTCAAGCTGAGTGGAAGAAATAGAGATGTACCTTTGGAGTTTTATGTGATCGCTGTGTATCACTCAAACTGAAAGGGAAATTTTATAGGATAGCATAAGACTAACCATACTTTATGGGACAAAATGTTGGGCAGTTAAGGAACAACATGTTCATAGGATGAGTGTAGTTGAAATGAGGTTGTTGAGATGGATGAGTGGTAAGACGAGCAAGGATATAATTAGCAGTGAATGCATTCGAGGAAACTTAGGAGTAGAACGCATATATAATAAGATAAGAGAAAGTAGACTTAGATGGTTTGGTCATGTGCAACAGAGACTAAGAACCGTGCCAGTTAGAAGTGAGTTGGTACAAGTTGAAGGCTCTAAAAGGGCAAGGGAAAGGCCCAAAAGGCTAACAGAAGACTTGATGATGACCTATGGTCTAATTGAAGGTATGGCCCTTGATAGAGTGAAATGGTTAACACGATTCATGTAGCCAACCCCAATTAATTGTGACAAGGCTTGGATGATGATTTTAGGAATCATATGTTATTAGATTTCCCTGTTTTATAGGTTTCTCATTTTAGAGATCTTTGCAAGGAATTCTTATTTTTAGATCCTCTAGATTATGCCAGAGATTTGTCAAGAAAGGAAACCTTGTAAGCCCCCCATATAAAGAAGGTAGAGACCAAGCATAATGAGATAGATGATTGATATTCTTCTTCGAGAAGAAATTTTGTGTTTCTCTGTGGTGGCATTGTTGGGTGGAGTTGTGATTTCTAGTGCAAGACTAGAGGGTTGTTGAGCTAGCTCACAGTTATTGCTTCGTTTCTCTACTTGTCATGGGATCTTGTATTTTTCTTTGAGCAGAAATTTTGTGTTTCTCTGTGGTGGCATTGTTGGGTGGAGTCGTGATTTCTAGTGCAAGACTAGAGGGTTGTTGAGCTTGCTCACAATTATTGCTTCTTTTCTCTACTTGTCATGGGAACTTCCCACACTTGTTTGTGATTTGAACTTTCAATTTGGTACATTGAATTTCATTGCAATTAATTTCTTTCTTGATCTAGTTGCACTACAAACTCTAATGCCACAACAAAGTCTCATTAAGGTGTATGAACCTATGATTTTATAATTACCTTTGATGCTAATGATTCATTGGCTAAAAGTGGTGTAGATAGTAGGGGTGCAACTTGGTCAGGTCGGGTTGGGTTGAGGGTCAACCTGAGCCTGACCTGACCTGACCTCAAGAGGACCCAGCCTGCAACCAGACCCAACCTGAATTCCAATGCAATGTGTCCAACCGAACCCCACCAGAATTCCTATATAATTGACCCAAGCTGACCCAGCCCAATCCAACCCAAGCCAACCCGACTCAAATGCATGCAATTCCCAACCTGACCGAATCTGACCTGAATTTGATCAACCTAATCCCAACTTTATTTCACATTGGGTTGGCATTTTCCAACCTAACCCAACCCAAGGACCTTGACAACCTGACCCAAACTCGGCTGGGTCTATCAGGTTCAATTGAACCGAAGTTGCCTCTCTATTGGATAGGGGGGATCTTTATGTTGTACAATCTCTACCATTTTCTAAATTTTTCTTTTTTGCTAAACAAAATGGTGTTAATTGTAAGGTAAGTTAATAGTGGTATAGCAATGTAGAAAGTTTTGGGCTTTGCTACACCCACGTGTTTAGAAGGTAGCTCATTTTACATGTCACAAATTTTCTAGCATGACATGTAGCTATGAGATCCAACCCATACATCGGAGGGGTTCATCTATGCAGATGCCTTGGTTCAAGAATCAGGTTGGTCCATGGTTTGCGAAGTAAATGCACTACTGAAGGAAATTTAGTGAAGTTTTCTAAGCTGTCCACTTGTTTTAACATCATGGCCCACCTGATGAGCGGACCAGCCTAATTTTGGGGTGATGGCACCTTCAGATTGGTTCCACTAGCTGGACGGTTTGCAGATTGTATTTGTCTGACATGCTGGCACATGTGGTGGTATGTAGATGGTACACATTGTACACGAGTGTGGGATTAGCAAACCTCAAAGTTATGAAAGTAAATTAATTTGTGATATAAGTATGATTGTTGTTAACCATGAAGTATGAACCAATAATATGCCCGCTACATGGTCCACATATTTATACAAAATGAAGAGAGGGTAGAAAGTAACAATATTGAATTTTGACCAAAAAGAATATGCTAGGTTCAAGAACCCTTATAGGCTTGTCGTGACCTCCATGGAAAGTGAGAAATATGGTCTCTAGGTGATGGTCTCTTGTGTGTTTGTTATACAACCTCTAGGTCAAGCAACATTGATATAGAATGGCCTGTTCACAACAGAACAAACTGTCACACAATTCAATTCATTAGTCCTACTTTCCTTCTGTTTTCACTGATGCTGCTTATCACTTTTTAGTGAGCAAACTGCATTTTGTTTCCTTGTTCACAGGTGGTGGGGAAAATTTACAAAGATGAGCTAGAGCTAGAAACATACATACGTTCAGACCTTTATGGTGTTACTGATCAAACCAAGTAAGCTTTAGTCTTTTTAGCAACCCTTTTCTTGCAACTGTCATGGTGCCACTCCAAGTCAACTAAAAGTTCTTATTATTGATGGGGTTGAAGTCATTCACCTTTAAAAAAATAAAAATAAAAAAATTCTTGATAAACTAGTCATTGCTCGATATTTACCTAAATTATCATGAAGGACGGTAGCCATCATTAGGTTGAGCACCCTACATGTATCTTTTGATTGGCATGATCTTGTGTCCACAGGTAGGTAGACGAGTAAGATTATTAACATTACCGGAATGATCTCCATATCATGTTTTTTTAAAAAATTTTTGAAGTCTCTATATCATGGTTTTGAAATCTATTGGCCGGATCATAACCATATCAGCCACGTTTGTTATGCTATATGGGATAAACCGGTCTGTTTAAACAAAATAGGCCATATTGGCCAATACATGCCGTATTGGCACCGATTCGGGACTTGTATGGGCCAATACGACCACGAAATGCCGTATTTCAAAATATTTTCCAACTTCCTATAGTTCTTTCACTTCTTTCTTAGTTCAACAATGGAAGAAGCTAGAGATTCATTATAGACTATATCTAGCCTATTTGTGAATCAAAACATAAGATTTGAGTAGGATTCATCAAATTGAAGTAGAATGAACCACCATCACCATTGTCATCACTATTGTTGTACTAGTGAATGTAGTATTGATAATATCGGCCGATATTATCAGTATTGCACGTGCCTGATACGAAACCCCACCTAAGTTAAGGTTTTTTAGGATGTCGGCGATATTATCGCGCTGTATCGCCCATACTAGCGATTCATTGTGATATATTGGGATAATAGACATCCACATGAATTAACTTATTGACTCCCCGAACGGTACTTAATATAAGACCCGTGTCCTAGTCCGTACCGTTCCGTTAGCTTTTGCGGTCCTTCCGGTCAAATTTCGGCAACCTTCGCATCGTATCCGACGTTTGCGCGCGATCCTAAGCCAGGTCCCACACACCAAGGTCGGCTCGATCCGAAACTTGTATCATAGTGACCGCGTCGTCGCTGCGGTTCCAACGCCGTGACTTGCGCACCGAACCGATACCCAGGCAAGAAGATGTCGATCTGCATTTATTCCGAAGAAACACTGCGCGTTGTAGATTTCGAGGGAATCTCTACAATTAGTCCCATCAATCAATCATAAATGCATCCCATACCTCAAGTACTACAACCCATTCCCTCATTTTTCAAAAGTCCACCCTCTTTTCACCTCACCATTCCTCCTTTTCCCATTTTCAACAACAACCATACCCCTTTTACAAATTTTCAACCCAACCCATCACCCATCACACCTCACCCATCCATATCATCTCTCTCTCTCTCTCTCTCTCTCTCTCTCTCTTATTTCTCAAATCTCCCAAGCAACTCAAGCCTCACACATCCAAGCTTCCCTCTCCCTCCCAAGTGTGGTCCACCTTCTCATCTTCCATCTACACTCTCTCATCTCTCATCCACACCATTAATCTCCCATCATCCACCGTCCAAGGCAAAGGCAAGGAGCATTTGAGGCCAAGGGAGCAAGGAGGAGGCTTAAAGGTGGGTGATCCACCGTTGAAATCTTGATCTTTAGGGCCCACTTGTTGTGGGACCCATTTTGATGTATGTGTTGTATCAATGGAGGGCCCATAGTGGCGGGGTCCCTCTTCTCTATCTCACCGTATATTTCTCTCTTTCGTTGTGATGGTGTGGATCCCACCAATATGTGTTACATCTACCCTGTCCATTTACATCAGACGGTGTGGCCCACTCTATTACAGGTGATGATTCACACCATCCACTGTTTGGATGGGCCCAATGCATCTTTTTATATATATGTTATATTTTATATAATATATATAATATAATATGTATTTATATATATATATATATATAATATAAGATATATATTATGTGTATATGTACATATATTGGTGGGCCACGTCCACGTGGGACCCACCACAATGATGTGATTATGAAAGTTGTCCAGCGTCCCTGGACGCTGGATGTTGGCAAACAGTGAGGTGTAACTGGCATGGGTGTGTACTTTAAAAAAACAGAGAGAAAGAAGTGGTGGGCCTCTCATGCAAGCCCCACCTTGATGTATAAGTCAAATCCAAGCCGTCCATCCTCTTCCTCAGATCATTTTAGGCGTTGAGCCGAAAAATGATCTCAATCTGAACTTATGGTGGGCTATAGCATAGCGAACAAGTTTCCTACCATTGAAATATACCCCGATGTTGTTGTACATCAGAAAACTATTCAATATTGGTCTTGATAGATTTGTATCGAGCCACAGGGGCCAATGACTGGTGTGGATCTTGCTGATGTGGGCCCCCCTGTGGAAAACCATAGAAAAATGATATTTTCAAAAAAAAAAAACAGCAACAGCACTGCTGCCACTGACAGCAGGTGCAGGCAGCGCCTGCGCTGGCCACGGACGGACGGACGGGCTGGGGCTCACGGCCCCAGCTATGGGCCCCACCTTGATGTGTTTTGCCCATCAGCACCGTGCATTTGATCGGTCCCCATGGACCAGCCGTCCATCCCAAAGATCAACCATATACGGAACTCAGGTGGGCCACACCATCCAAAATCGTGTGAAGACCTGCCTAAACATATAAAAATACTTGGTGGGGCCTACCTGAAATTTGGATGCCGCTGAAACTTGGTCTGAACCTTCACCCAAGTGGGACCCACATAATGAGTGGGCTGGATTTGGGAACCACATTTGGTGGGCCCATTTTTCCCAGGTCCACGTGACCTTTTAAAAAGGTTGGATGCAAAAAAAAAAAAAAAAAAAAAATCACCGTGGGCTCCCCTGGCCGTGTGACCTTATAAACAACTCGGGTGGAAAGTAAACATTGCAGTGGGCCCCAGTCCAGTGGGCCCTACCCCAGGTCCACGTGACCCTTTGAACGGGTGGTGTGGCAAATAAATATTACAGTGGGCCCAGGTCACGTGTGATCTTATCAAAAGGTTGGGTAGCAAATAAATATTACAGTGGGCCCTACCTTGGTCCACGTGGTTTTATGAACAGTTGGGTGGAAAAATAAACATTATGTTGGGTGGAAAATAAACATTATGTTGGGCCCTAAGTTGGGTGGAAAATAAACATTATATTGGGCCCTAGGCTGGGTGGAGAATAAACATTATGGTGAGTCCTACTTAGAACCCACCTATGTATGTATTGTAATCCACACCCTCTATTAGTGTGGGCCCCATCATGATGCATGTGTTTCATCTAACTGTCCAACTATTTTGGAGATAATTTAAGGCCCATTGTTGATGCCCACCTTGATTTGTATAGGGCCCATATTATGAGGCCCATTGTGATGTATGTAAGAATCGTGTGTTTAGGCCCAGCTTGATGTATTTGTGGCCTGCCCACTAAGGCCCACTTGAGATATATGAGCCCATGGTTTGAGGCCCATCTGATGTATTTGGGCCCTTGGGTCGAGGCCCAACAAGATCTATATAAGGCCCATTACAACGTGATTCTACCATGGTTCATGTGTTGATTATTGTAGAGGGCCATGCCTTGGGAACAATGTTGGTTTGACGTCCACATTGCAAGTACAATGTTGGTTAAATGTCCGCATTGTCACTCTCCTTAAGGCCCATTAATAGGCCCATACCTGTAGCATATAGTCTGTCTAGGCCCATATTCGTTTTGATCAGAGCACATCACTACATAACATGCTTAGTATAGATTCATGATTCATGATCATACGCATCATATGTATGCCTGATGTAAGGATTGATTGATCATTGCATATGCCTTTGGGTAGATGGTTTATGGGCTCCCTGATAGGCGGAGTTGCCCTACATGATGCTGTGGTACACGCAGGACTGTTGCATGACTGATAGTGTGACTCATGCACTTGCATTTGTGTGATTGTAGTTACTGTATGCCCTAGCGACATCAGGGCCATAGCCTCCACAGACACATCGTGGATGGCAAGATTGGATACCGGAAATATTTGGTTTTAGCATACAGGCGCCATAGACGTCCCTGGGTGAAAATCCCTAAACCTGATGGTACTAGAGGATGACTCCAACGTCGAGACCGAGTGGATATATGAGCGCACGAGGGCTGAATACCAGGAGGCCGCGTCTCCCACTGTGTTGTGGTCGGTTGGAAAGGAGTGTGGCCTTACTCGCCCGAGGGTAGGGGGTAATACTAGGCTGAGTTTTACCAGCTCGCGAATGGGTCCGCTATCGACGTGCCGGATAGGTATTGGCAGACTATTGGCCAGGCGGATAGTGAGGTTTCTTACGCTTACTTGGACTGTGCGGCTAGGAGAGCGACAGTGTCATTTGGAGTGTATTGAACCCCGGTGATTATCCATAATGAGAACTGTACTGATACATGATGATGATTGGCATGCTTGAGTTGCATCTCGCATCGCATGGTCGTATTATGACCGATTGCATTCATATTTTGCACCGCATAGCCTTGGTACGGCTGATCGCATTCATGTACTCATCACCATGATTCCGCATTACTCTGACCTTGCGTTCTGAGCACGCTTATATTGCGCACACACTTACACCACCCTCTAAGCTTCCTATAAGCTTATGCACGATTGATGCGTGCAGGTGACGCCAGGACGCAGTTGTAGCCTTATCAGAGTTGGAGCGTGCAGTCGAGCTTTGAAGTTTCTATCTTTTGCATTATCTTTGTATTTCCCCTTTCAGACGCATTGTACCCAAAAGTTTTTGATCATAGTGGATTTTGTGGCAGTGTTCTTGTGGTTATTGTTCGTGGTTTATGCTTTTGGTTATGCTCATTATGAATCAGACTGAGGATTATAAATCCTCCTTGTAGTATCCCAGGATCGGAACCTGGTGAATGGGTGCCGGGATTCGGGAATGGGGTTCTACGGAGGCTGTCGGCGCCGGATTCGGCGATCGGGAATTCTGTGAGCCCGGTTTCCGAGTTCGGGGCGTGACACTTAACATACCTCTTATAATATTACAAGCTACCATAGCAATGACATATTTTTGTTTAGGCATTTGCTCTGATATCGTGATGTGTCAACAATACTGGCGATCGAAGACAGAGAAACTAAAAATAAAAAAAATTAGAAAAAAAAAAACCTCAGCTCTTCTTCCTCTTTTCCTCCCCTCCTCTCTCTCTCTCTCTACACCAGTCTTTTTGAAAATTAAAAAAGGCCGCAAGCCTGACCACACTTCACCCTTTGTTAGGCGAGCAAATGGGTTGGGGTTGGCGACTCAGGTGGGCTCCACTGTGATGTTTGTGTGAAATCCAACCAGTCACTACGTGTGTCACCCCATGTTAGGCCCAAGGCCTAAAAATGGTGGATCACACGATTAGAAACAGTGTACATGCAATGCTCATCCTCCAAACTATTACCCTTAATGTGGCCCATGTGAATCACAGATGGGCCTGATTTTTGGGCCCCATTTCTAAATTTTGCTGTGGCATCTAATGGTTGGGGTGGATATTATATAATCATCATGGTGGATCCTGTAAAAATCAAGGGTGGATGTCTCTTTACCAACTATTTCCTTTGGTGTGGCCCACTTGAATCACAGGTTAGCCTTCCCTGGACTTGAAGTGAGATTACATGTCTAATAGTTGGAGTGGATTTCACATACTGCATCATAGTGAGCCTCGAAAAAATGAAGGGTGGGTGTCCTTGATTTTAGCTAATATAAAAAAAAAATCTTACTGACCCCGTATTTTTTATGGGGCCCACTATGTATGTGAGATCCATTTTGATAATTATATATGTAATCCCATGTTAATTCTAGGCCAAAAAATCAGGCTGACTTGTGATTTAGGTGGCCACACCAAATGAAACGATTGGTAGAGAGATGTCCACCCTTGATTTTTACTGGGCCCACTATGATGATTGTAAGAAATCCACTTTAACCATTAGATGCCACAACAAAATTTAGGCATGGGCCCAAAAAATCAGGCCCATCTGTGATTCAGGTGGGCCACACCAAGGGAAATAGTTTGAAGGGAGAACATTGCCCTGTACACTCTTTCTAATCATGTGGGCCACTCGAATCAAGGATGGGACTGATTTGTTAGTCCTAAGCCTAACATGAGGTGACACGCCTAGTGGTCAAGGTGAATTTCACTTAAACATCATAATGGGGCCACCTGAGTCGCTGGGATCCCTATTCTCTATTTAAAGGCATGCAAAAGTTCTACATGTGTACTATGCACGTACGACACTTATACACATGCACTAAAACATTGTCTATGTGTCATATATTAACTTAAATTAAACCAATTAAATTGTGGAACCACTGTTGCTAAGTCACGGTTCTTGACCTTTGATTCATGGACACTTGTTTATTGTAACAGGACCATTGAATATTTTTCATTCTTAATTGTCCAAGAAATGTCCACCAATTTCATTGTCAGATGAGGAAATAAACCTAATTTTTGGGTTACGAGACACAATATGGACAATTTAATTTCGAATTGCTTGTACGCCATGTGTGCAAATTTTAAAAATAATTAATTGATTATGTTTTCATATACGTCTTCTATGATTTATGAATTATATTAGTTGATTTTCAATATAGTTGCATCACTCTGTTAAACAATCCATGGTTTAAGACCCCATACAAAGGAAACTTATTATGAGCACTTATTTTTTGTAACCTTTTAATTTCAAAGTGTATAATGATGTCTTTTTTAATTACCCTGAACTTTCATTGGAAAATTCGATCAATTTCCTAATGTTTCCCAAAAGCAGAGTAACATTACGCGATACGTCCGATATTTCCCATGCGATAACCGATATGTTTCCGTATCCTGAGGGTGTGATACATCCATTGATATTGATATTGTAGACATTGATCGCAACTACTTGGGGTTAGCTAAGTGAATCTCGTTCCGCTGTTCCACTCTATTGAGGACCCTTGGTTGTGAAACCATGGGGCCAAATCAGCCTGATTGTAGCAGAGCGAACCATTTCAGAAAAATTGGAAGGGGTAAACTGCCACTTTTCTTTTTGGTCTTCTCTTTGTTATATTTTAATGTGGTGGGACCTAATTCACAAAATAATATGATTGGTGTTCAATCATGGGCTATTTGGTTTACTTTTAGCAGGTCAAACTGATGGACAACATTCTTATCAAAGAATGGGCTGATACACCATTGACTTGTTTTAAAACAAAAAAAAGATAGATTCTGCCATTCTGGTGTTTTATATATATATATATATATATATATATATATATATATAATATTTAATAATTTTCTGAAACCAATATTGAAAACTTTGCTATAGATTTATATCATGTATTCACTAGCATATTTGTTTACTTGGCCATATGGTGCATTGTCCTTATACATTTGTACATGCAAAGCCATGCACTAGAGAATGTGCATATGTTGGATGTGTAAATGCAAGAAGTAGTAGAATTAAATCCTGAAATATGCATTATCCTCATTTGAGAGTCGAGACCTGTGGGGACATCTCCTGCAGCGGCATGCAAACAAAAGGAAAAAAAAACAAACAAGTGTTAGTTTTCAATTGGTTTCTCGTTGGAAGCGAGATCCCCATTTTAAGACACATTGGTTCCCAATTTCAATAATGATCTATTGTGTGTGGTTGCTTCCACTTCTGATCGGGTTTTCTCTTTGTCGACTGATTCGAGATACTTTTATTTCTTCTTTTGGTTAGATTATTTCTTCTTTTGGTTAGATTAGGGAGTTGTCTCCATATATGATTCTTCTTTCATAGACAACTCCTGGTAGATGCACTGGCCGGTCTTAAGCCTAGGCAGACGTGATGTCAGGTGGTTGTCAAACTTTTGCCTAGGAATCATGAGAAGGTCCACTCAGATAGCTGGAACAAGGCTATGGTGACAATGACAATGACAAGGATGACCATGATCCTTTTTTACCCTGAATTAGGACTTGTTGGCAGGGGGGAACTGAAGGACTGTCTATGGCATCTCTTATAGTTGTCACCAACTAGATGAAATGGAAGTTTGGGAGATCTTCTTAAGACAAGTTGGAGCAGGTTTGCGGGAATTTTTGTCATCTTGAAGGCACACAAGAATGCAGGAAACAACATTTTCACATTCCCCATCTGCATTTTGGGGGAGCGGAGCAGTTTGATGCTTTCCCCATATTGTGGATGGCAGGATATGCAGAGTGCTCCCATCCACACTTCACAGAAACCACTCCAAAATGACAATAGGATGACATCTTGTTCTCACTTTTGGCAGTGGATGCAAACTCCTGTCTACATTTTGGGGACAATCCAAACTGGCCCTTAACTCTGACGTTATTCGCCAAGGGAATCTTCTATAGTGATGGTTTTCTGTGGATCTTTCATGACCTTGCTGTGAAAATATGCTGTCTTTTGCTAGAGTGCTTGGTGGAACTGCAATTTTGGTGACTGACATTGGGCCTCTTCTTTACAACTTCTGGCGCCCTCGTTCAATATTGGCGAGGAATATTGCCTTGTATTAAGGTGGGTACCCTCAATATGATCCGCTAGATTATCTGGATGCCTTTCGTTGAAAGATTGCTATTGGCCGGATCTGATGAAAACAACCATTGGAGGATGATCTGAAGGAACCTTGATCGAAATCGACAGCACTGGATGGTGGATCTAGCTGGAGAACCAGAGGATGACAGCCATACCCAGAATCTCCTGTTATCAATGGCTGTGACTGATGGCTTTGACAGTGAAAAATAGAGCAACAGGATATCAGTGGATGAAAAATAGTGCAACAGGACCGCAGGAGATGAGTGGATGGTCTTGATGGTCGGAGGTAGCCGAAGAGAGGACTGTAGATCAATGGCCACGATAAGTGGATCATGGCTAGGATTAGTGTTTTCCGTATTGTTATTGTGTAATGTATCGCACCCTTGGGATACAGATGCATATCGGTCATCGTATGGGATATATCGGTTGTATCACGTAATGTATCTCTGTTATTGGGAAACATGGGGAAACATTGGGAAATTGGTTGAATTTTTTTAATGAAACTTCAGGTATTGTTAAAAAAAGACATCAATGCACTCTTTGAAATCAAAATATCACAAAAAACAAATGCACATAATAGGTTCCTTTCTATAGGGTCCCAATCTATGCATTGTCTTATTGAATTGATGCAGTATATGCTAAGTCAATTCATATAATTTACAATGTAAGAAGACATGTATGGAAACATAGGCAATACATTCAAAAGTAAAAGAAGTAGAAAACTAGAGATACACTTGTGAATGATGTATGTGGCTTTGGCTTCGACCCACAGAGTTCTGTATACATTAGGAGTGGAATTTTGAAAAAAAAAAAACCCTCTAAAATGAGCTTGGATCGAAAATGTTCCCAGATCAGCTTGGATCTTGATTTTGATTTGAAATTTATGTTTTTCTTTGAAGGGATTCAAGTGGAAGGGCCGAAATCCACAATAGATCTAATTAGAAGCAGAGAAGAATCAAGAAAAAAGAGATTTAGAATGTGTTTTTTCAAACTTTCTGAAGAAAGCCCTGGACTTCCCACATTTCCGTGTGATATCGGTCAATATTGAGAATTTTATAAAATGGATTGGTTGCAATATCTCGCGATATTTCGCAATATCTGTGATATCATGTGATACATTGCACTATCATGCGATATCTTCTCCGATGCGAAGAATTTTAGATACTACCTTGGGGATTCGTATTGCCCAGGTGGGGTACAAGATATATCATGGGATATATCGGCCGACATCGTCAATATAGAAATTTCAGGACTACATTGTGGAAACTTGTCACATATTACATTGAGACCAATATATACAAGGAGAGTATAATCCTAAAATAGTCTACCTACGACTGTATTTACCGCTGTACAAAGCTGTATGCATATCCAAAACATCCAAAGCTATATGAATCATAGTTGAAAGTCTGTATGCATATCCAAAACATCCAAAGCTATATGAATCATAGTTGAAAGTCTGTATGCATATCCAAAACATCCAAAGCTATATGAATCATAGTTGAAAGTCTCTGGACCCAGCTCGTACGAGTCCTCTATTCTATAACTTCGGTACATGATCATGTTTTATTGACTTTCAGTTTTTGTTACTGCTCCAGCATTAATGTCATGAATTTAGGGAGGTACATGGGTTTGAAACATTGATGTAGTGGAGATCTAAAAGACATCTATTCCTCTTTGCTCAGGAACTGTTCAAATCCCAAAATCAGAGGAGCAATAATATTTCATGAACAAGGTCCTCAGGTCTTTGACTACAGCATTCGTCTGAACCACACATGGGCTTTCTCAGGATTTCCTGATGTCAAAACTATTATGGACACGAATGGTCCTTTTGTCAATGATTTGGAATTGGGTGTTAGTGCTGTACCAACTCTACAATATGGCTTCAGTGGTTTTTTGACAGTATGTACTCTCTCTCTCTCTCTCTCTCTCTCTCTCTCTCTCTCTCTCCTGTATTCACATTCATAGCGTTTTCGAGATTCGAATATCTTCTTATTGGTAAATATATTCCTCCTAAATTGCGAATCAATTCCTTATGTTATCATTATCAACTGCTAATGTATTTTCATACTTACCTATGTTAGATGTCCAATGGACTGTGTTTTGCTTTTATTAAAAAAACTAAAACAAGTAGGAATGCTTTGATTGGCTGGTTACACCCTATATTTGGTTCTTGAGGATTAATTCAGCCTTGGATTCGGTGGTAGACAGTGTGTTTCAATATTGTGGTCTCAGGTTCGAGCTCATACTTACCTACAATTCAAGTTTGGCCTCACTTCAGTCTGGTCTACTTTCTGAATTCTTAGCAATAACTGGTTTTGGTCTAGAATGCGGTCGAAATGAATTAATTGCCAGTCAAATGCCAGATTTTATGTTGCTGATAGTTATGTGACAAATGACAACAAATGATTTTGCTTTTGTTGGCTTTTATTTCATTGCAGTTGCAGCAGGTGCTGGATTCATTTATTATATTTGCCTCACAACAAAATGAAACTATTATTGCTTCTGGCGCACTTGGAAAACCCTCGCTTATCAAGTACCTCTGGACACGTTTTAATCCATCAAACATAAGGATAGCTCCATTTCCAACTCGTGCATACACCGATGATGAGTTTCAGTCTATCATTAAGAAAGTCATGGGAGTACTGTATGTATCTTATTCTTTTCTTTCATCTGTCTTATATAGTGTTCATGGTTGAGAAGCCTTGTTATGGTAGACAATCTAAACATAAAGAATTTACAAAATTCCATAAAAATAATAGAAATTTGTTTTCATGTATCCTTTCTAGTGTACGCGCACCAGCTCCTAACCGGACCAGTTTGATTTTAAGTATAGCATTCATGTTCTCCCTTACCATCTTTTGGTTTTTTACGGCTATCAATGTGGCTGGTTAGCATGTTTAAATAATTCTTTTGGACATAAACCTCTGTCATTATTGCAGTGTTATGATTCATGAATTTTTGGTTTACAGCACTACTTTTGCAGGAAACTAATTTTCCAAATTCTTCTCTCTAACAAGTTATTCTGATTGATCTGGATTTTGGAGCAGCTATCTATTAGGATTTCTCCACCCAATTTCTCGCCTGATCAGCTGTGCTGTTTTTGAGAAGGTTTGGTAACCAGCTTTGTAAAAATTCAGTCATCCTTTTGAGAAATTACTGCTTTTCAGTTCCTGATTAATGAAACCTGATTAATCTTTACCTGGCATTAAGTTTTGGACTTGATAAATTTAACTGTTTTTTGATTTTTCAGGAACAGAAGATAAAAGAAGGTCTTCGCATGATGGGTCTTCACGATGAGATATTCTATCTTTCTTGGTTCATTACATATGTGATACAGGTAACATTGAATATCTCCCACATATCAGTTATCTTGGAAAGTCCAATCTTGTATGGATAGGAGTTGCAGTTGACCATTTTCTACCATTTCTCTAGCAAGCTGTCTATATTGTTTTGTTTCCTTTCTTTCAGTTGCAAGTTGTGTTTTTATTTCAGAGAATGTTTTGACAGACTTCTTATGATTCCATTATTTGGCTTGTTGTGCAGTTTGCAGTTACTTCTGGAGTCATTACGGCCTGCACAATGAGCAGCCTTTTCATGTATAGCGATAAATCAGTGGTGTTTATGTACTTCTTTTTGTTTGGTCTCAGTGCAATTATGCTTTCCTTTTTGATCTCTACATTCTTTTCACGAGCGAAAGCAGCGGTGGCAGTGGGCACTCTTTCTTTTCTTGGAGCCTTCTTCCCTTACTACACAGTCAATGACACCGCTGTCCCTATGTTAGTATTGATGTCACTACTTTCTTGATTAATCTTTCGCAGAGATTCTTAATTCTTATATGGTAATGGAAATTTGATTAAGATTCCGTTTTATTAGGACATTGAAGGTCTTGGCTTCTTTACTTTCTCCTACGGCTTTTGCTCTTGGGACAGTAAACTTTGCTGATTATGAGCGTGCTCATGTCGGAGTCCGTTGGAGCAATATATGGCAGGTAGATTGCATATTAATTACCTACTTTCGTGTTTCATATTTGTATCCTTACCTCATTTCCTCTGAAAATTTTAAACCAAAATGTGTAGGCTTCATCTGGTGTAAATTTTTTGGTCTGCCTTCTCATGATGATGCTTGACACAGTGTTGTACTGTGCCATTGGGCTGTACCTAGACAAGGTATTTCTTCCAAATAGCTGACATATCTCAGGAAGTTATTGAATATATGCTTTTGATTCTATTACTGCATCCTAGTAGGCTATTCTCTCTCTCTCTCTCTCTCTCTCTCTCTCTCTCTCTCTCTTTTGGTTGAAGAAAGTTCACATGATGCTCTCTGATGTATGCATGTTTCTCTGCAGTACGCCTACTGCAACCTCTGTACTTGATTTTCTTTTGTATTTCAAGCACCGGTACCATATTGTATTCATGACTTATAGTTCTTAAGCCTCTCTGTTTCTGATCTATTTTATTTTCTCTCAGTGTCAACTTTTGGAGAAGTCACATGTTTTCCTTTGATTTTGTAACATTGAGTTTTGGGATTAAGATTTTGATTGTCTCTGAATGATATTTGGGGTCCTTTGGATGGGGGTAAATAGAGGTAAATGAGGGGAATTGGGAGTAAATGGAAGTAAATGACATTCGAAGCGTGTTTGGATGGGAGTAAATGCATGGAAATGAAATGAATTGGGAGTAAATGGGCTTGCAAATGAAATCCTCTCTATGAGAGAGGATTTGGAAGTAAATGGGGTGAAATGCCTTTTTGAGTTCCTTGGAGAGTCGCACGAGTAAACAAAAGTGCCGCTATGTACATGTCCGCCATACATGTGGCACGCTAATGATACTCTTAAACAATCTAATTATCGGCTACATCACTAAAATCACACCAATAAAATGATCCAAACCGTTCAAAGGTTGACCATCTAAATGGATGGTTAAAAAACGTTGGCAAGTTGTTTGTTTATAATCCTTATGGTTGTGGCCCACCCAAGGCTCAAAATTTCCTATTTTTTGGCTAAAGTCTTTATTTCAATGGGCTTATTATAATTATTCTATTAAATATCACATATGTACACTCATTTGAGATATTAAAGCTGATTGGGGATATTATAAACGTGCTTGTGAAAATATTGAAAAATTCCAATGCATTCTAATTCCTCCCATTTATACTTCCGTCCAAACAAAATATTTGGATTTCAAATGCATTTCAGTTACTCCCATCTAAACACAACTGAGTATGCCATTTACTCCCAATTCATTTACCTCCAATTCATTTCCCATTTACCTCCATTTACAAGCTCCCAATCAAGCCCTTTGTATCTACGTTGTGAGCACTATACCTGTGTCCCTCTCTTTTTCTTTATCATTAAGGAAATCTTGTTTATGGGAATATAATAATGTATTGGCTTTTGCTGGTCTATCTTTGCTTCATCTATGATACATTTTTCTTTGATTTTCAGTTGCATCTAAAAACTAAAAAAAGCCTATTCCAACATACTCTTCCAAACTTGGAACATATCAAATGGACATTACATTTTGTCTACTGACTGAGTGTCTTATTCAAGCAACCCAAATTAAAGTCTTCTTCAATTGGCTGCCACCCATCGAAGGATTTAAGTATCGGTTTTGAGGTGCGACTTGTTCTTAGTCACATTGCTGATACTAATACTAGACGAGTTGGCCCAAAAATTGATCAGTTACAAATGCATGCTTGGTCATTGAAAAAACGTCTTTCTTATTAATTGGTCTTCATCCCCTTCCCCTAGGATCTTGATTTTCATCTTGTTACTGAATAGTAGGGCTCTCAATGGGCCAGGCCTGGGCCTACTAAATGCAAAATTTCAAAAGGCTGGGCCTGACAGTGCGGTCCGAGTAGTACAAAATCCAGGCCTCAGACAACCCTAGGTCTGGTCAACAACCCTACTAAATAGGGTTTTCTTCTTTTCTTTTATGTTTCAGAGTTACGAAGATTTATCCAATGAACAATCTCCCTCTCAGTGTTTGAAGTATCGGTATTGCTACGAGTTTCACTAGCTGGGGATACGGAAACAATATCGATATCGCCAATAACTGGAAATGCGGGAAATAACACCAATCCAAATATCGGTATTGTAGCAGCTCGATACGATACGCGATACGGGCCTGTATTGGCCGTATCAGTCTGTATCGGCCGATACAAGCCATATTGGTGCCAATATGTTGTGCCTGTATCGATCAGACTGATACAGGCATTAAAAGGGCAAAAACACCCCCATTTCCCCCCCTTTTCGATCTCTCTCCCTTGTTTCTCCTCCAAGATCTCAAATCCCTCAAATACATCAACCTATAGGGATTTTCGGCACCATTAACAACTACTTGGAGAATCAAAACATCCGATTTCAGCCGATTTGAAGGATCAAAACAGTTTGGGGCCTGTTTTGAAAAAAAATGGAAAATGTAAAAAAATCCATTTTTTTCTTTGTCGATCCTTGTTGAAATCCATATTAGTGTTTATTATATGCCTAGATCTACCAAAAACTACTAGATTCGAAGATCATTTTGATCCTTTTTGAGTTCTTTTTTTTTTTTAGCATTTACGCCTGAATTTTTTTTTGAAAATTTCTGAAAATTTCGAAAATTGCTTAAAAATAAAATAAAATCTCTTCTCAGATCTAGAGAGGGGAACCATTTCCGATCAGATCTACAATAGATCTAATCGGAAAAAAAGTTTTATTTATTATTTATCATTTATTAAATTTGTCGAAAATTTTGGAAATTCCTTTTTTTTTTTTTTTTTTTGAATATTATCTCAGATCTGGAGAGGGGAACCATTTCTGATCAGATTTGCAGCAGATTTGATCGGAAGAAAAGTTTTTTTTTTTTTTTTTGTTTTATTTTAAATTAAATATGTTGAGAATTCTTGAAACTAATGATTTTTTTATTTTTTTATTTTTAAATTTTTAATTTTTTTTTTTTAATATGATCACAAATCTTTAGAGGGGAGGCATTTTGAATCAGATCTATATCGGATCTGATTGGAAATTTTTTATTTTATTTTATTTTTGGGGTAATTTCTATCAAAATTTCTGAAAATTCTAGAAAATGATTTTTTTTTTTTGTTTGTTTCCAAACATACTGCTTTGAGATCTACATCATCCGAGTAGTTTGGTTTTTTTTTTTTTTCAAATATTAAATCTAGTTTTCTTCAATTTTATTTATTTTTGTTAATTATTATTATTATTTAAAATATTTTGAAAGTTGAAAGTTGACATGTAATTAATGTATAATCATATTAAACTATTAGCAATATATGATATCAATTTATGACATATATCAACAGTTTATATAAAAAAATCAATACTAGAACTTACAATTGGTCAACCTACCAGGACAACATTCTTACCAAAGAATGGTCCGATATACCATTGAATACATGGCCAAAATACAAAAAAAATGATAGATTTGTGAACATCTCATTTTTTTTTTTTTCCTACTATTTTCCTTCTATTTTTTCATTTTTTTTTTTTGGCTTAAAAAAGAAAGAAAGAAGAAGAGCTGATTGATATGGGCCAATATAGGCTGATACGGCCTCAATTCCGAAACGCGATGCCGAATTGTATCATTTTTCCACGGGACTGATACAGTGGCTGACACCGTCATTCAGAACCAAACATGGGGAAAACGGTGGACTTTGTTTGTGAAACTTTAGGAGATGCTAAAATATACGTATTTGCATATTTATGAATAAACAAATTGCAAAAAGAATCCATGCATAATAAATTTTCATTTAATGGGTGCCTAAAAGCATGTGTTGTCGTAAGAAACCATCCCAACTATTCCATCCATGCCATTCATTTATCCATCCAACCATCGCATTTATCCATCCAACCATCTAACCTTCCATCCAAACATCCATTGATATTTCAAAATATCGACAACACGATATTTCATCGAGAAATCGTCGGCAACTGGAAAATAAATGAATGATTGGTCTGGATATTTCCCATGTTGTGATAAAGATAACATTGCGATATGATCGATATTTCGTCGACAATTTGAACATTGCATACGACCATATGCCTATAAGAAAATTTGAAGTGGAATTTTTTTTAATAAACAAAATTTTGGCGATATTATCAAAATTATCGACGTTGATAAACTAGCGATTCAAGTGACACTTGGAATTTACACAATCGAAAATATAGGCGACATCTATGCATTGGCGATACAAGTGGCACTTGGAATTTACACAGTTGAAAATATTGGCGATACATTGGCGATACTTAGCGATACATCGTTGATACCTGGAATTTTTAAGACTACTAGTGTTACTGGGATCACTACTAGTGTTATCAGTATCGCCGAGATGGAGATATGGATGATATTGGGGATACTGCGAACAACGCTCTCTCTTACCTTCAAAAAGTAGCTTCTATGCTCTCTTTTGTTATGTCATATAGAGGACACTGGAATGCTGGAAAAATTTTGTTCTTTCAATCAGGTTCTTCCTAGGGAGAATGGAGTGCGTCAACCATGGAATTTTCTATTCAAGAAGTGCTTTTGGGGGAAGAAAAGCATTGTCTGTCAGAATGCTAGCAACGTCGGTGTTAAGGTGGGGAAAAACAAGGCAACCTTTGCTAATAAAGATGGTGGCGAACCTGCTATTGAAGCAATAAGCTTGGATATGAAACAACAAGAACTTGATAGTCGGTATATATTCTAAATTTCTTGTGAGTTTTCATCTGGTTCACTTAGTTTTCATCTGACACCCATCATATCATTTTGCTTTAGATGTATCCAGATAAGGAATCTGCACAAAGTCTACATGACTAGAAAGGGAAAGTGTTGTGCCGTGAACTCATTACAGCTCAGCTTGTATGAAAATCAGATTCTTGCTCTCCTAGGTGTGCTTGCTCATTTAAATTATTTATTTTCATTGTTTTTTTATTCCTACTGGAAGTTGGCTGTTTATCAAATATTACTTTCTGA
This sequence comes from Magnolia sinica, assembly GCF_029962835.1. Classification (NCBI taxonomy): domain Eukaryota; kingdom Viridiplantae; phylum Streptophyta; class Magnoliopsida; order Magnoliales; family Magnoliaceae; genus Magnolia; species Magnolia sinica. The sequence continues at coordinate 43,199,412 of NC_080589.1, forward strand.
ATCTGATTTTTATTTATCAAGTTGATTCTAATTGTTTGTTTTCAGTAAATTAATTATTATTTTGCAGAAATTTCTGTCACTCTTTACAGTTATAACAACCATTTTTCTACCTTGTTTTGGTAACTGAACATTAATAAAAAGAAGAGAGATTAAACAAACTAAAGGAGGCAAAAGGTCCCAGTAACAAGAGACTCTTCTGTCTTCATTCTGGCTATAATTGGCAAATTCATTTGCCTCTCCCAGAGCAAGAGAAAACAAACCTCCAATTTGGGGGAAATTTTCTGAATGTTATGGAAAATGAAGCATAGCTCCAACTCCAAGGTTCTGGACCTGACTAACAAGAATAACACGAGACTGCAAATAATTATGACTTGTCTTGGTCTTGGTTTGCTGCACGTGTATGATTTGAACTCGCTTTATAACCTTGAAAATAATTGTTTACTAGTAAATACTAGTGAGAATATTACAATTAGCTTCTGCCTCAATTCAGCATCATGGTTGAGACAGCATATCCTTCTCCCTGAAAGAGAATCAGCTTGAATTTCTAATGGAACTATGCAAATCAGAGGCTTGCAGGGTGAGTACCTTGAAGTTGTTGCATATTCAGTGAGATCAGAACTCTGTATTTTGTTTTTGTCCTCTTCTGATTTAGTTTCTGCTCTTCTTTCAACTCCTTTGTCATCTTGAAATCAGCTATGATCTTCTTCCATATGGTTGTGGTTCCTTGTGACAATCAATCACCCCAGTTGAACCTCCATTGCTCCTAGTGATTAGAATCCAAATTTCTTCAGGCTTTCTCAATGGAGCCTTTTCCATTACCTTCAAGAAATCATCTGCATCATCTATGTGTTTATGGATCATACAAGTGGAAATTACCCTTATGAAGTCCCAATTTGACTTCTGATATGGATTTCCCATTTCTTAGCTCTGCTGTCTGCCAGAATCTGTTCAATTCCATTGGAGTCGCCTGATTCAGAAATCTTGTTGCAATTAGGTTACAGTACATTCAGTCACCATCTCTTTTCATTCTTTAACTTCCTAGCTTGTTTGTTACAGGGCTCAAAAGTTGCAATGCTGTTTCCCCCCCTGAATCCCTGATTGGTTTGTTGCCCTCATCATGTGATAAAACAGAGGCTACTCAAACATGTCTCTTTACCTTTCTTCCACGATTCAGTAATCAACTGATATTCTTTGTAGGATTACAGTACTTTGTAAATCTTGGATTTGATAGGAGCAATTAGGGATTTTAATGTTTTGATACCTGAAGAAAACAAACTGCCTTGCCATTACCTTGGTAAACTAGTGCACTTTCTATTTGGGACCTTTTTCATCTTAGAGTTAAAACATTTACATTTTTCTTTCACTCATCACTTGAAATGAATTGTTGGTTGTCAAAACAGGTCTAAAAGTGGAATTTGTAGACTGAGATTTCTGTGGTTTCCATTTCAATTCATGTTCTCTTAAGGCAGAAGTAGTCTCACTGGCTATTTTAAGAAAAAAATTACATCTCTGTTTCATTGATTGCACTTGTTTATGTGATACCGGCATGGTTTCATACTTTGAAGGACACAATGGAGCTGGTAAAAGCACAACAATTTCTATGCTTGTGGGCCTTCTTCCTCCTACTTCTGGGGATGCTCTGGTTTTTGGCAGAAGTATTAGAACAGACATGGTAAGTGCTGCTATCTTGAAGGAGTGCATTTGTTTCTTTGATATGTGCTTTTGTACTATGTTTTTTTTTTTTTTTTTGAAAGATAATGAAAATTTTATTAAAAGAGTGCCAAGAGAAGCGAGGCCCTAAAGGAGGCCAAGAGAAACAATCTATTGGAATATTCAAGCTAGAAGCCTATTATTTTACATCCGCCTTAGCCTGCTCAAACAACTTCGAGACCGACCTGCTCTTCTCCCTAAAACACAGAGTATTTCTTTCTCCCCAATTGTCCTAGAGTCCTGCCAACCAGTGTTTGAAGTATCGATATTGCTACAAGTTTCGCTAGCCGGGGATACATAAACAATGTCGATATCGTTGATAACCGGAAATGCGGGAAAGCTTTGGGGAAACATGGGGAAAATGGTGGAATTTGTCAGTGAAACTTCAGGAGATGCTAAAATACATATATTTGCATATTTAGGAATAAAAAGTTGCAAAAAGAATGCATCCATAATAATTTTCCATTTAACGAGGGCCTAAAAGCATGTGCTAGTGTAAGAAACCATCCCAACTATCCCATCCATACCATCTGTCCATCCAACCATCCCATTTATCCAACCATCTAACCTTCCATCCAAACATCCATCGATATTTCAAAATATCGACAACACGTTATTACGCTGAGAAATAGTCGACAACCGGAAAAGAATCGAAAGACTGGTCTGAATATTGCCCATTTTATGATAACGATAATATCGATCATATCGATATTATTGTTGACAATTTGAACATTGCATACAATCATATGCCCATATAAAAATTGAAATGGATTTTTAAATAAACAGATTTTGTCGATATTGATACATTGGCGATGTTATCAAAATATTGCCGATACATTAGCGATGCAAGCGACACTTGGAATTTACACAATTAAAAATATTGGCGACATCGATACATTGGCGATGCAAGCGACACGTGGAATTTGCACAGTTGAAAGTATTGGCGATACATTGGCGATACATAGTGATACATCGCCGATGCCTAGAATTTCTAAGACTACTAGTGTCATCGGTATCGTCAAGATGGAGATATGGATAATATCGGGAATACTCCGAACAATGCTGCCAACAAGGAAAGCCTCCAAAAAATCTCTCATTCCTTCTGGAAGCCGTTGCTATACAAAGCTAGCAACAATCTTTCGATCGTTGGTGCTTCACTTAAGGGATCTTGAATCCCCTCAAGAAACTTTCCCAAATTGACCTAGCTAGCGGATAATGAGTAAACTAGTAGTTTACTGATTCTGCATCACTAAGACACATTGAACATATGTTGGGGATAGGCATCGACCTCTTTTAGAGATTGTCGATAGTAAGCACCTTATTTTACCACCAGCCAAGCGAAAGCTGCATTCTGAGGGGGAGCACTGTATTGCCACACAAACGTCGACGGACTCGAACTCGAAGCTGACCTTGCTTGGGTGAGCAACTCGTAGAAAGACCGAACATAAAACTTTCCCAAATCTCCATACCATGGAGTCTCACCTTGGGAGAGGGACAAAGGCCTTGAATCCTAGACAAAGCCCTGATGAACTCGTCCAACTCCTCATAGAGAGATTTCTTCTGCAAGGGGGAGACCACACCTACTCCCTAATTGAACACTTCTAACTAGGGTAATATTGCCATCCGTTGCAATCCTTGCCAGCCTAGGAAACTCGACTCGAAGGGTTCTCTTGCCTAGCTAAACATCTTCCAAAAATCGAACCCTCTCCATCCCCGATTGCAAGGCTAAAGCGATCCTTCAATTTAGCCTTAACACTTTAAACTGCCTTCCAAATCCCGAAGACCCTATACAAGGAAGAACCCTTGACCCACCAGCCCCCCCTCTTTGGCCCCATATTTTGAGGCAACCACATTCCTCCACAGGCTTCCTTCCTCCATCCCAAACCTCTACAATCATTTTACTAGTAGTGCTTCGTTGATCACATCCAATCTTCTGACCCCGAAACGGCATACACGCCCCTCCCATTCAGTTGGTGAATTTTTTAAGAATCCGTTGCACCTTGCCACAAAAATCTCACTTTAGCTTTTCCAACCACACTAGAACTGCCTTCAGACATTTGAACAGAGGCATGAAATAGAGCGGATATCAGTCATAACTGCTTTGATCAATGTTAATCTTCCTCCCAAGGGGAAGTGCTTACCCTTCCATCTTGGTAGTTTTCCTTTCACTTTTTCGATATCCCTATCCCTCAAGGACACGGATTGCGTGGTGACCCTGCCACCACTGATCTTTGTGGTGACTTCACATGGCAGGATTTGATTGGGCAATGTGTCGGTGTCAAAGATGGGGCTTGGTTGAGTACGTACTTGACCTAACAACTTTCAAACATGCTTTGCGTGAGCCCCATCTCTGACAACGGCATGTGACCCAATCAAGTTTGCCACTTTGGGTCACCCTAGAGGTTGGTGGTGGAAGGGCCACCATGCAATTTGCGTCCATCCCATAGATCCTTTAGCAGGTTACCAATGTAAAGAGGAAGTCCAACGAACAAAGAAGGGAAAGAACCTACTCCACACCTGAACACCCCAACCAACCTCTCCACCTGTTCCGATGTACTAATTACCAACATTTCACTCATTTAAATATAACCCTCAACCCCATAACAACTTCAAAACACCTCTTAATCTTCCTTAAGATGTCCACCATACGTTCCTCTGCATCGCAAAAATGATAATATCGTTGGCGAACTTCAAATGGGAGATCTAAGGGAACAACTCCCCTTAAAAAGCTCATCTCTTGACCCTTATATAGCATCTTGCTAAATGCAACGGTATGGAGTCGATCGTGACATACAGAATGCTAAATGCATGAGTCACATTATCCAAGTCATGCACCAAACCTGCGCATACTGCGCGATCATGTGGGGCAACCCTATCTCGTATGGGGTCCCTTAAGTGTCTCAAGCCGAAAGTGCATACGCTATGAACAATCGTTATCCACAATAGGTATACAAATGATGCATATGGGCATATAACTGGGCATGATATCCATTACACTAAGCATGTTATTAATGTGTCCTATCTGGCTAAGTACGCTAGTATGTTATTAGACATATCCTGTGATAATCGACCTTAATTGGCACAACATATATAGAGTGTGGGATCCGAATTAACCCCATTAGAAATGTAGCGGTCCATGTGGCGTGGCCCACGTTAGACTAACATCGGCTCCTCATGTAGCCTGTACATTAAAGGGTCTTGCAACTATATGTAAGGCATGGATAAAATACATACACCATGGTGTGACCCACTTGGAACAACCTGAATAGACACCCACATGTATAACATGTATGCCACTAGGCTACCAATCTATTGGGCACATGGCCCACTGATGGTATCCCAACACAATCAGATTATCAATTGCACCACTATAATTACTTTAATAGGATAATCTGCACCGTCTAATCATTGCCGATGTAAACGATGGTTACAAATTGTTGGCTAGTCACTAGGATGTGATCTTGTGCTTGTGGTCCATTTGAGACTCAGGATCTCATCATTCCATGCAAAGTATATGTGTTTCAACGGGCTTATTACAACCATTGAGTCAAACCTTGCGTATGTATACTAGTTGGAGATATTAAAGTTGATTTAGTAATTAAACTTAAATCCCTGTAAATATATTATGCACCTATGGGTTACAGGGATTCTGAATCCAGGGTGCCAAACAGAACCAGGGGATTCTAAATCTAGGTTTCCAAATCTAAGGGAATTCCAAATCCAAGGAAATTTCAAATCTAGGGATTATGAATCCAAGGGAATTCTAGATCCATGGGAATTCCAAATCCAAGGGGGGGTCCACCCATCACAAGTTCCCTGTGGTGTGGCCCGCCTGAGAACTAGATCGACCCTATTTTTGGGCCCAGGGCCTGATCTGGCAAGAAGGATGGAGGGCGTGGATTAAACACATACATTATGGTGGGACCCATGAGTGGGGACCCCACTCCCCATGTTTCTGTTGGCAGTGACTGGGAGGCGGGGGTGGTTCCCAACCCCCCACTGTTCCCTTTGGCGTGGTCCACATGAGATGTGGATTGGCTTCATATTGGGGCCAATACCCTAAAGTGATATGGGAAAACAGATGGACGGCACAGATGAAACACATCCATTAAGGTGGACCCCACGAGTGGGACCGTAATTGCCATCACAAGGGGGCAACACCCAAGCCCCACAGTTCCCTGTGGTATGGCATGCTTGAGGTTCGGATATGCATGATTTTTGGGCCCATGACCTAAAATGGTCTGGCAAAACCAATGGACGGTGTGGATTGTGTACATACATCATGGTGGGTCTCACCACTCCCTGCCCAAAACGGGCTTCCGCCTCTACACTCGTAGTATTATTTGTACACTAGAGTAAAAAAAACACACTTGAAAGAGAAGGTAAGTAATTGAGAATGTAGAGAATGAATGAGACTTGAGAGATTAGAAAATGTAAGAGAAGGAGAGAAAAATGTAGAGATTAGTAAATGCAGTGAATGTAGAGAATGAATGAGAGATTAGAGAATGTAAGAGAGAGAAATGTATAGAATGTAAAGAATGTAAAGAATGTAAAGAATGAATGTAGAGATTAGAGATTGTAGACAATGTAGAAAATGTAGAGAATGAAGGGGGGATATTAGATAATGTAAGAGAGAGAAATGTAGAGAATGTAGAGAAGAATGAGAGATTAGAGAATGTAGAGACTAGAGAATGAATATTACTATGATTATTGACTAAATGAAATGAATAAGAATTAAGAAATGAAATATGGGAGGATGTACTAGAGAATGAGCAAAGAACACTTCAACTTTCAATGGAATCTCTTGAGTTTTGATCTTTTGAAGTCTTGTATACTCTTGAGAGAGAGAGAGAGAGAGAGAGAGAGAGAGAGAGAGAGAGAGAGAGAAGGCAGGGGGGAGGCTAAAAAAAAGAAGTCCCAATGGTCAGATTTGTGATCGTTGGGTCATTATGCGATTCAATAAGCCAGCATGGCATATGTGATTTCTTCACACATGCGTGTATGTGATCGCAGTTGACAACATTGCTCACAAATGACCCCCTCATCACCCTGCCACTCACAAGGAATCGCGATTTTGTTAACTTCTCCATAAACATGACAAAAATATCATTCAGAGACCAAATCAAACTCCATGTGTTGCCAAAAGGGAAGGATATCCTCCACTCTTCAGAACCCTTCAACAATCAATGAGACGACAAGAGATGCCTGGAAGATCTAGATGTGTTTATTTAGTGCTCTCTCTTATGCTTCATTTGCATCCGCAAGTCCCAAAATGACCACAATGCTCCTCCCAAGTCAGAAGGACGTAATTTCTGTTGAGGGCTCCCATTGAAATTAAGCATCCAATAGCCAGGTGGAAGTGGGCCTAGTCCCTGACAAGCGCCGATTCATTACTGTTCCTCTAATACTCTTCCTAGTGCTATCTGCTAAGTGCTAAGGGATACATTTTTCTATCATGCAATTCTTGTAAATGTATGTAGTGGCATTCTTGTAAATATGCTGTTGCAGCATTCTTGTAAATACAGTCTTATAGATCTTTATAATCCTCTTAGGTCTTATGGAGTCTAGCTTTCGTCTTATAGGCTTATAAATACCACCCATGTATTCATTCCTTTTGTAAAGGAATACCATTTATTTACGTAGTATCAAGGTAGGATTTCTAGTTCCAATCCTCGCACCCATTGCTTCTCTTCCTCTCCCTCCATTCTAGAAGGTTGTCAACCTCTCTCTCCTTTTCTTGGGCTTGCAACCACCTCATCTCCTCTCTCCCCTTAGTGCCAGCTTCTATCCATCTTCTGACTTTCTCCTGCTCGTGAGAGGTGTCACACGTAATGGGGGTGTCATTTGTGAGTTGAAGATGAGAGATCAATATTTCAGGTGACCCAACTCTGAAACCCCTTGGGATTCCAATATCAGATGTTTTGCTTAATAGAAGGCCCAGGATTTTAACCAGAATAGAGAAAAGAAAAGGGGAAAGTAGGTCTCCATGCCGAAGACCCATTAGAACATTTTAAAAATTCAGCCAGAGAACCATTAGCTAGAATAAGAAACGACATCAAGGAAATGCAGCGCTTTATCCAATCAATCCATTTGGATCCAAAATCCATCTTCTAAAGAGAATAATACAATATGAATTCCAAATCCAGGTGGTTGTAAGCCTTTTGCATCTCAATCTGACGTAAAATACCATTGGCCACATGAATACCATCCAAGATCTACCTGTCCTTCGTGAAAGCCTCTTGCAAAGATGAAACAATCATTCTGGTGAGTTCGGTAATGTGAGTATAGTACTCCGCTTGACTACATAAGACCATGCATGCACACATATAGACATATATGCATGGTAGACAGGATTAGAGGAGGTGATTAATGGCCAAATTATTGCAGTGAAGAGTCATTAGAAGAGACATATGAATGTTCAACTTGGTTAATAATGTCTTCAATGAAAGGAATTCACCCACCCCATGAGCCATGGTCGATGCTCAACCTCAACACTAGAACGAGCTATAAGTGGCTGTTTTTTTCCGTTTAGAAAAAAACTTTTCTATGTAACCAAATTTCCATGCACCAAAGTTCAGTAACATGTAGTGGATTGTCTATCTGTCAGAGATCCAGCTGAATCATCATCTGTAGATGCCTCATCGCAAGTATGGCCGTTCCAGAGTATAGAAATCCTCTACCAGGAGACCCTTTGAGAAATTTCAAGATAAAATCAGTGTTTTGAATACCGCTCATTGCGTAGTGTAGCTTGTAGCGTTAAATCCCCTGTAGTGTATGCTAGAGGGGCTGTAGTGTATGCCACAACTACATAGTGTGGAGTGTATTTAGTGTGCGCGAAACTCTATTTTTTTAAAAGTTTTTTAAAACTGTAATTTTTAGTTTTTATGTAAAATGGTGGTGTCCCACTCTTTCTCTCTCTCTCTCTCTCTCTCTCTCTCTCTCTCTCTCTCTGTTTTTGTTTTTGTCTTTGCTTTCTGAATTGTTATCAGTTCTTTCCCTTCTTCAGGATGAAATACGGAAGGGTCTGGGTGTATGCCCTCAAAATGATATACTCTTTCCTGAATTAACGGTGAGCATTTCTTTCTTTGAGACTATGGGTTCTAGAATTTAGCCACAAAATTATGTCGGAGTTCGCTTTGCTATTGCTGAATTCAAGATTCTCACATGACCCCTAGAAAAAGGAATCACTCTTCATATCTTCTATTTAAAATGCATTTCGGGAAAGACTTTGCTTTCCAAGTCACATTCCGATGTCATTTCTTGGGATACAATTGTTGAAGCATTTTAGTTGCTTCTTGAGCTGCAGGAGATTGTCTCAATTTTCTTCTTCATAATGACTTCATTTTTATGTTTTCTATTCCCTTTCTCATGAAGCTCTATTTGATGTCTCATACAGTGTTGATGAATCTGATGGAACCATGTGATGTTTCGTAGAGCATTTCCTTTGTCTGTGTTAGCTACTTCATTAAATCTTTTGACCTACTACTCATGAGCCCTGAACGATGTTTCATTGCATGAATTCTATTTGACGTCACATAGAGTGCATGTAGATTGTTGGAACTAAAATATCAAAGCTTTAGAGATTTGGAGATATAAAAGTTTAAATTCTGCTTCAATTGTTTTAAGTGACTTAAACCTTATATAGAGAAATAACTTTTGTCTGTAGGTGGTCAAAGTTTTGAATTTCTAGCCATATTTAATTGGAAACATATTACTATCATATGCATTTCCTGTATGTATCTCTAATGGTCATTTCCTGACTACAACCATATTGCATTTATGCTTTTGTAACGGATCCACATGGTCAATTATGATACTTGAGGGCCAACTGCAATTGAATTGAATTACATTGGCAAATAAAACATTCCAAATATTACTCATTAAGCTTTCATAGACAAACCTTGGTCGTACGGTAAGTAGCTAACTGTGAATCCAAAAAATTACTTTCCAATAAACCAAGTGATTGAAGTCTTGGCCGGTGCTGATTTTCAAACTGAAAGCAATTGTGGTGTTTGGTGTTGGTAAGACCATGGGTCTGGTGATTAATTTCAAACAGAAAGCACTGCATGGTAAAATATTACAGCGTTGTTGTTTTTGTTTGACTAATATTTTCCCCTTTTTATTTGTGAAGAATTCACAATATTAATTGGGTAATTTGACATTTCTTCTCTTATTCCCCTTAGCGATTGTTGTCTTTACTATATTAGTTCTCATTTCATATAGCACAAGTTTGGTTGGAGTTTCAAGTTATATTTATTTTGATAATTTATTCCGTCCAGGTCAAGGAACATTTGGAAATTTTTGCCGTTTTGAAGGGTGTTGAGGAAGAATTATTGGAGACAAAAGTACATGAAATGGTTGATGAAGTGAGTTCCTAACATTACATGCAACTAAATCCTTCCTTGCAGAAGTTTGTTAAACAATCTGAGACATGTGCAAATTGTATGCATCATTACCTTCACAAGGACCATGCGGCTATCTTTTCTGGAGATTGTTATCTAGTTTTTAGAATTCTTGCATTTTATTGAAATACTTTTTCATGAAACCAAATGCTGGATTTTCTCATTAGCTGGCATATGCTTGTTAGCTTTCATTATTTGCTTGTGAGCAGTGTTCGAAGTATCAGTATTGCTAAAAGTTTCATTGGCCAGGGACACGGAAACAATATCGATATCGCCGATAATATCGCTAATAACCGGAAATGCGGGGAAACATGGGAAAAACGGTGGAATTTTTAGCGAAACTTCAAGAGATGTTAAAATGTACATATTTGCATATTTAGAAATAAAAAATTGAAAAAAGAATGCATACATAACAAGTTTCCATTTAAATGGGGCCTTAAAAGCATGTGTTGTTGTAAGAAATCAGTCCAACCATCCCATCTAGCTTATTTAACCATCCAACCTTCATTCAAACATCCATCGATATTGCAAAATATCAACAACACATGGTATTTCACCAAGAAATCATCAACAATTGGAAAGAAAACGAAATATTGTGGTCTCAATATTGCACTTGTTGTGATATTGATAATATCGAGATATTATTAATATTATCAATGGCAAATTGAACACTACATACAACCATGTGCCCATGAAAAAAAATTTTAAAAAAAATATATTTTTTTTCTAATAAACAAAATTCTGATGATATCAATACGTTGGTGATATTATTGAAATATTGTCGATACACTTATGATACAAGCATTACCTAGAATTTACATAGTCGAAAATATTGGCGATATTGATGCATTGGCAATACAAGCGACACCTAGAATTTACATAGTTGAAAATATTGACGATTACATTAGCGATATTGATACGTTGGTGATACTTAGCGATTCATTGCTAATACTTGGAATTTCTAATACTATCAGCGTTATCGGTATCGCTACCAGTGTTATCGGTATCGCTGAGCTAGAGATGATAATATCGGAGGTAATTCGAACACTGCCTGTGAAACTATATGTAGTAAGTAGGCGGTTTATTGGACGTAGCTATTTGTCTACATAGTTTGAGTTCTAACTGATCAATCCAATTTGCCCTTCCTCTACTTAAAAAGTGAGACCTGGAAAGCAAATTCTTGGAGTTTGAATTTGAATTGATAGCTTTTATGAAGGAAATGATATTGGGTTTCTAAGTTGGCTTCCTTTCCTTTGTTTCCTGTTTATTCCCTTACTCCTGTTATTTTTTCATCTCTCTCTCTCTCTCTTTGCTTCATCTCTTAACAATGTTACCTAATAGTCACCATGAACTCTGATATTGCCATAATAAGGAGCCACAAGAATCGGTTCCGATTTTAACAATATCGGAGCAGAATAACTCTCCCATCATGCAAGTGATGCAAAGGAGTTATTGTATCCATTCCCTTGTAAATCATGTTAGTCAACCATGAATTTGTTTGTCAAGTCTTAGCCCCCAATTAGTTGGGATAGATGTAGAAGATGATGGTGATGATCATCCAATCTTAGCTATCGTATTCAGTTATAATTGGGGTTTCCGTGCAACTATGGTGTGGATTGTAGTGAGTCTAGTGACTGAGGAGAATGTCTGAGATCATAATGGCATACTCTATACTTTTGAACTCTACATAGTGGATGGTGTTTGTCAATATCTTAGTAACTTATTCTTGTTCTTTCTGCTCTATATTTATGTTCAACTTGTGGAAGATGGGCACAAAAGACCACTGCTGATCAGAAAAGAATGATGAATTTTTGCAACCAGGAAATGAGATGTTTCCATTTTTTGGAGAATTTTCTTAAACCAAGTCCTACCATTTTAGGCATCCATTATGAGTGTTGGATGGTTGACCAAACAACGTGATTTGTTGGGTGGTTTGCATTTTTGTTATAGAGGATTTATTATGATGTTGTCAATTGGAATTCTATGGCTTAGTTTGTTTTAGCAGGTATTTTTGGTGAAAAGACTGGAGAACACTATAGTTTTTTCATTCTCTTTTAGGGATTTATTTCAGGCAATAAATAAGTTAATTCACTTTTATATTGGTGTGAATATTTGGCATTTGCTTTTGTTTTGACCACCAAGAACTTTTTTTTAAGCGATGCCATTTTTTTTAAAAAATTTTTGGAGAGCAAGGAGGCTAAAATAACAATACTGATGATGAGAGGTCATCGGAGCAGAACATAAACAATACCCTCCCCCCAACCAGTGTTTTAAGTATCGATATCTTGTATCCCACCTATGTGATATGAAACACACAAATAATGGGATATATCCCACATGTTTGATCCAATGAGCATTTTCGATTTTCAATCCCTTTTTTTTTTTTTTTGTAAATCTTGTTAAATCAGTGTCAAATTGTTACAAATCCATGATTTTTCATGTTTTGCACGAAAAATCATGGATTGAGAGCTTTGATTTTGAGATTTGAAGGAGATGAGCTGAGTTGTGGAAATATTGAAAAAAAATCAAAATTTTCCAATTTCTCACTTATCGGTTGCAATCTGTCCAAACATAAAAAATCAAACATGTATGTAACCTAATCTAGCGATTCTCTTTTGCTTTTGAATGTATTGCTTGTGTTTCCACATATCTTCTTACACTTATAAATTATATGAATATACTTTGAATATACTTGCATCAATTCACTTAGATGGTGCATAGATTAGGACCCCATACAAAGAAAACATATTATGTGGACTTTAAAAAAATAAAAATAAATAATGTTTTGATTTATAAGTGTGTATTGATATCTTTTTTAACGATCGCTAAAGTTTCATTCAAAAATTAGACGAATTTCCCAATGTTTCCCCATGTTTCTAACAACAACGATACATTACGCAATACAACCGATATATCCCATGCGATAACCTATATGTATCCGTATCCCAAGGGTGCGATACGCAATGTGATATCAATGTTTCGAATAGTGCCCCCCAACTAGCCTTTAACAATTCCGTAGAACTATTTGCAAATGCATTTGAAGACCTGGCCACTCAATCACTTAACTTTGCCTTTGAAAATACATCAATTGGGGACCTCAATTTTCTATAGGAATTCTGTTGTTTCACTCGAACCAACTCGATCAAAGCATGGAAAGAAGTGCAAGCCACAATAGAATCTTCCTTTTTTTACCACTGCAACCGTAATGCCACAATTGGAAAAAGTCTCCAATCGAGCATGCCATTTACCAAAATGACCTTAAAGAGATCTATCAGCTACACCAAATCTTCCTCGAATGGCTTCATCTTCTAAGCTTTTCCTTCTATATTTTGAATGTTCAAAGGGGCCATAGTCGAGGCACTTTCCTGCTTGCATATAATCTACCTATTGGTTTTGTGTGCCTTGGAAAGCTAGTGATGATTATGATCATGGATATAGATGACAACCTATGTTTGCAATATGACAGATGCCATGCTTAATGTGTGAGAAACTTCAACCATTTATGACTATGAGGGTTATGTATTCCTCTATTTGTCCATGGGGAAGATGAGAGTGGACACAACGGCCATTGGCCTTGGGAGAGTTGTGGTCCCTGGTTCTCAAGTACCCTAAATGTTTGTGACTACTATTTTAGGTTTAGGCTGCTCATGTGTAGTCATCCTATGTGATGGGAACCAATGGCGAGTTGGGATGGATAGTCTCTACCATCTGACATCATTTGCCTTTGCCTTATCCCACAATGTGAGTGTTTACCATGTTTGCAGGCTCTTGTGTTTAAGCCTAATTGGACACTTGCATTGAGAGATTGCATTAAGTCTCTGATTTGGGAGGCTCATCATATCCGGATTGGATCGACTTGATCATGTACTAGCTTTAACTAATCCTTTGAACTAAGGACGTATAGTGATTTTAAGGTCTTGATGTTGTGTGCGTTTGCTCACCCTTTGAGGTTATGATTGTGATTGACATGCAAGTGAGGTTGGTCGCATGCATTAGGATACGGTTGAAGCCCACATGTTCTAACATGGGATCCATTGGCTCACACTGGACATCTTAATGGTTTAGATCTTGGTGAATGGAATGTTCACCAAGTTGTTTTTCGCTGGGCTCAACACTCAAATGGTTTTAGATGTTTTCCTAAATATTTTTAACCATTCATTGATCTTTTGTTTTCACCTTTAAAAGTATTTTTATTGAACTTGATGGATATCTAATGGTCGAGACCTTGTTGTCCATCTCTTAAGGCTTGCATGGGATTTATAGGCCAAAATTGGATGCCATTATTAGTGGAGGGATTTTGTCAATTTGGGTACATGGAGAGGCACAATTACTACTATCTTTTGATGTACAATACATTGAAGCCTATAGGGGTGAGGAGCACCATAATTGGTTTATCCCTTTTGGAGCTTGGATGCCCCCCTAGAGAGGAGAAACAGAAAGAAGAGAACTCTCTCTCCAACCCCTCCTCTCTCTCTCTCTCTCTCTCTCTCCCATTTCACGTGTGGATGTATGGGCCCACTTTTGGATGGCTCTTGTGTGTCATGCCCCTTGCCCTATAGCGGAGATGTGATCTAGCTCTCCTCTTCGTCTCTTTGTCGGGATTGATTGGGGAGAGACCTCCTAGGTTGGAGGATTACATTGGCTTGCATACATGAACTAAGGGACACAATCTAAGGTAAATCTCAACCCTTCAAAATCCGTCAACACTACCATGGGGCATGGATGGTGTCATTCCGTCTTCTTGGTGGGCATAACAAGTTGAAGGTTTGGATGGACTGGACTAGCTCGATTATGGCAGACTTATTCGGTTGGTATCTTGGAAGCAGTCTTTGGATCTCGAGAGGCTCTCTCAACAGCCTGATGTGTACAAGGAGATGCTCAAAACTTTCCTCCCTAGTTTGAATGCTTGTGTGATGACCAAAGGGGAATTTGGCTTCTCTTTATGGAGGATGAAGGAGATAATGGAGTATTTATGCATGCAAAGGGGTATGAAAGCAATGAAAAGATAAAAGACATCGAAACTCTTCTTCCAAATGCATTTAAATGTACAAAAAGGCATACTCTTAAGAGATTCAAGTAGGATGCCAAAGTGAGGTCTATACAAAGCCATGGTGATGGCATCGGCCATAATGTTGATAGAAGTATAAACTCACACGTAACTTTCTGAAGATCACAACATATGTCACGTGGCTATTTTAATTGAGCTCCATTCAATTGGATATTTTTTTCTCTTTTTTGGATCATGTATGAAATTTGTGGATTTGAAAGCTTCAAGTTGTACATGTCAATAATACCTAGGATTTTTTTTTTTTTTTTTTTTTTTTGTGCAGTTGTAACTCCTAGTGTTTTGGGGAAATGGATAATACGTGTCAATAATACCAAGTTTTTTTGGGGAAGTGGATATGGAAGTTCGAAACTGAAGAAGGGCATCTTTGGAGGGAGATAATAGCCAATAAGTATGGCACCCATGAAGGAGGTTGGCGAGTTAAAAGATCATTCCTTTATCGTCCGTCTAGCATATGGTAAGCTATAGCGTTAACAGAGCACTTGGTTCGCAAAAACATTGCCTTTGAGATTGGGAATGGGAATCAAATCCGTTTCTGGGCAAATATTTGGTGTGGGTATAGACCGCTGCAGAAAGTTTTCCCTAGGATTGCCACTCACTCCTGATCGCGATATCGTTGCATCTCGATGCTTCTCTATTTATGGAGGTTTGGTGGTGTGGTCTCCCCCTTGCCGCCGAAACCTCTTGGACAGCAAGACGTCCGAGTATATCGATTTACTTGACTATTTCAAGCATATTACTCCCGCTCTTCATCAGGATGCATGGTTATGGAAAGCGCACTGATCTACGAAATTTTCTGTTTGCTCCTTCAAAACCTTGGCAAAGCCTACCAGGGTTAGCAAGCTGCTCCATTCGTTCCATCATGGGTTCTACGGTGCTCCTCCCCATGTGGCAGTTTCTGTTTGGTTGGTTAGTAGTAAAAGAATGTTGTCTCTTGACAATCTTCAGCGAAGGCGCCTAGTCCTCCCAAACATTTGTTTGCTTTGTATGGCAGACGTGGAGTCTATCGATCACCTTTTTATCCATTGCTCCTTCACTCGGAAGGTGCCGGACTCGTTTCTGGCAGAAAATCAGGTCTGTTGGGTTATGCCAAAATATGTGGATATGCTTCTATGGGCATGGCATGGTGGAAGTGTAGGTAAGGCCAGCAAAGTTCCTGGGGGGCTCCTCATTATGGCCATTTTTTGGGTGATCTGGAAGGTAAGAAACGAGCGATGCTTTAGAAATGGTGGGACCATGGTGGAAAAAGTGATAGGAGTTAAGAGCTTTAGTGACTAGTTGGGCTCCTTATGCCAAGGGAGCAATTGATGATGCTCTTTCTGTTTCTTTGAGTCTTTAGTTTTGTGTTGTATTCTCTTCCTGCTTTTTGGCAGCTTTCTCAATAAGCTTTGTTGCCTTAAAAAAAAAAAACTCCTACTGTTTTATCTTTTTCTGCTTTCGTGGCTATGCTTAGCAGTTTCATAAACAATACCTTTGTACTTGCACTTCATATTGTTTTGTATTATTCTTGTTAGCATGCATTCTATATCAACATTCATTTTATGCTTTCTTTATATTTTCAATGGGAACAACGATAGTGAGCTTCACTACTGTTTACTCTCCTTTCCTTGAATGCTCTATCTACTTCTCTATGTTCACGGCCATGGCCACTGTAAACAGTAGCAATTCAAGGCTGCTGCATGGAGCCTCCTGCCGAAAATCCAATCTCATCACCGAGGTATTAAATAAAAATTGTAGGGCTGTCAACTGGTAACTGGATCCATTTTTCCAATCCGTTTAAAAATCAGGTTGGGTTTGGGTCCACCACCTTAGACCTGCTTTGTAATTGGTTCTGGTGGGTACTTAATTGGGGTACCCATTGGTACCTAGTTAATTTTAATATTACTATTATGTATCTTAATGTATATTATTTTGTTGCTTTTAATATCTATATACTATAATAATTAATAACTAATGAATTTCAAAAATAAAATAAAATTAATAACTTGTAAATATGCATTGAAGACTTGCCTTCTCCAAGCTTCCTAACTGAACATGTGTATACATTTGCGTACCTACGAAAACATACCTTCCCAAAGACTTACATATAAGACCTAGCTTTTTCAAAGAATTACCTTATTAATTCCACCCATGCACCCTTTTTTTGACTTTCTGTGGATCTGCTGCTGCTGCCGTCCTTAGCCATGATTTTTATCATTCCTTTGCTTATGGGTGTGGACAGTTTCTTCCACTGTTAATTGATGGTTCAGGGCCGAAGTTTGTCCAATTTTTGTTGTTCTCAGTTTTGCTGCTAGCAGTTAGTGATGCTGCGGATTGCAGTTATTGTAACATCCTTATCCACCTTACTGTCTGGGAGAGCACGGAAAACAGCACTGCAGGAGTACTGGAGAACTGAGGGGCAATGGTATGAGGAGCTCAGTCTTAGGAATGATACTGCATTCTCTCGTGCCAGACATGTGATTGTCTGTGTTGTGGATACCAACGTGCGAGATTCAAACCGTTCTATAGTGAGATCCAAGCTATTTATGAGTTGGGACCTGAATACCTTAGACTATGATCTTAAAACCTGATGGGTTCCTGAACCTGATTGAATTCTTAGACTATGATCTTAAAACCTGATGGGTTCCTGAACCTGATTGCATTTGGGTCTAGTATCTCAAATATGGTGAGATTCAAACCGTTCTTTAGTGAGATCCAAGCTATTTACGAGTTGGGACCTGAATACCTTATGATGCAGGACATGAAAATTAAATATGATATGCAAGATCTCAGGCTTTAGATTATACTAATTTAGAAATAATCACATAAAATTCCACATCCCACACAAAAGTTCAAACATTCAAGCAAGGGGAATCTGTGCGGGTCCAGGCCCACACAGGCTAGGGCTGGATCAGTAAAATTATGGACCAAACGATACTCAAAGGGAAGTAAAAATCATCCACATATGCACAACAATCAGTCCCTAATCTAAGGGATTCGCTAATTCCAATTCAGAGAACCCTAGGGTAAAAAAAGGGGCAAATAAATTGAAAGTAATGCAATCTAGGGTTAGGGTTAGGGAGAATAGGTATGAGAGGAGTAAAATAGGCGGAAATATGAACTGCGCGCGGACAGCGGGCCAGGCCTGTCGCACGTGCACAGGGGTCTGGCCGCACGTGTGAGGGGGCGCCGAATGTGGAAAGCGCCTCCTTGGTTCTGGTCGGCTAGGGGAGGGCTTCAAAACCCTTAAGTTTCGTGTCGATCGGATGCACGATCTGTGCGTGGTGCTCTGCCAAAGTTTCATCCCTCCTGCAGGGCCAGAATCTAAAAGTCTGTTGTAAAGAGGAAAACTGTTGCAATAAAGGATAGATTTGAAACACGGATGGTGGTAGGAGATGAGAAATAAGGATGGTAGACGATGGGGGTGAATCGAGATCGATGTGGCTTCGCACCACGATAGTTAGCCCTTCAATGAAGGGAGGGTTTCGCACCCAATTGGATTTCCACAACTTGAGAACTCGGAGGAGTAGAAAAATGCACAATTTTTATTAAGCTTCAATAAAAAAAACTACAAGGGATGCCTATTTATAAGAAAACCCTATACCCAAAAACTTGCGCCATGTGTGCAACCTATTTCTTGGTGATGAAGTAATAAAAAATAATAACTAATCAAAGTAATCTAAACCGTCCATGATATTCTAAATAACATTAATAAGCAAGACCTAAAATATGAGATTATTCAGACGAGTGGGCCACGATCATGGGAACCCATGATGGGCTTTACTTGACTATCGGGTCCACTTCAACGAACCAAAACTTAGTCTTCTAACTAGGAGGCCCTCCCTAGACGTCGTCATTGATCCAGATTGATGGTGGGGCGGGCGTGCTTGTGCATGTGTGCGGGATGTCCCCATCAACCCTCCCCAGCTGCGAAGATTTCACCATTGACGAAACAAAATTCCTGAACCTCTCCAAGATGTCAGGATCAAGTCTCTGAAGCTCATCCTCCGTGAGCCACCTGCTGTCTGAAGTTGGGTGTAACTTCCATTTAACCAGGTACTTCTGAAACTCGTCGTCCCAAGTTGAAACTATCTGATGGTCCAGAATATCCTCTATTTCTTCTCTGGGTATGTGAAGGTTAGGTATGGGAGGTAGAGGTTGGGAAGAAAAGTCGGGAAGAGGCCATGTATCAAGGGACAGACTTGGGGAATCAGGATGGGTAGGCGAAGGGCCGGACAAAGTATCGGGGTTCTCCTGAAAAACAACTAGATCTTTCACATTGAATGTGATGGAAGGTGGAAAATCTACCACATACGCATTGAGACCGTTTCGTTATATAATTTTGAAGGGTCCAACGCTACGCATGTGTAATTTATGAACGGCCCCCTGAGGATATTGCTTGGGCCTAATGCGGACCATCACAGAGTCTCCTACATTGAATTCTTTGAAATGTTTATGCCGGTCTGTAGAAAATTTGTAGTGTTCATTACTAGTAGTGATCTTTCGCCTGATTTCTTGATGCAATGAATGAATGTGATGCGCAAAAGACTGACGACCTATGGGATAGTGACATAGGGACAAGGTCAATAGGCTTCCTAGGCTTATAACCAGTAACGACCTCAAAAGGACTTAGACCTGTGGATCTATTGACAGAACTATTGAATGCAAACTCGGCTTTAGGTAGTACGGTTCCCATGTCCTGGTGTGCTCCCCTACTAAACATCTGAGCAAACTTCCTAGGCTCCTATTGACCACCTCAGTTTGACCATTGGTCTGAGGGTGGTAAGTAGAAGAAAATTGGAGCCGAGTGTTCATCATGTGCCATAGTGTCTTCCAAAAGTAACTCATGAATCGCACGTCCCGGTCAGACATTATGGTTTTTGGTAACCCATGCAGTTTGACGACCTCACTAAAGAACAACTTGGCAACATGAGCTGTGTCGGAGATCTTAGAGCAAGGAATGAAGTGGGCCATT
This sequence comes from Magnolia sinica, assembly GCF_029962835.1. Classification (NCBI taxonomy): domain Eukaryota; kingdom Viridiplantae; phylum Streptophyta; class Magnoliopsida; order Magnoliales; family Magnoliaceae; genus Magnolia; species Magnolia sinica. Next base: position 43,219,543 of record NC_080589.1, read on the forward strand.
TTAGAAAAACGGTCCATGACAACAAATATGGAATCATATTTCCGAATAGTCTTGGGAAGTCCAAGCACGAAGTCCATACTGATGTCCTGCCAAGGGATGAATGAGACTGGCAAAGGTGTGTATAATCCTGTGTTTTGTTTCCTTTGCTTTGCCAGTTGACAAGTACGACATTGCCCTATAATTTTGGCCACGTCTTGCTTGATACTTGACTAATGAAACCTATCCTCCACTAGGGCAATGGTCTTGTCTCGACTGAAATGACCCACGACCCCTCCTGATTGTAACTTCTAGACAAGAAAATTGTGGAGGGAGGTGTGTGGTATGCACAAGCGGTCAATCCTAAACAAATACTCGTCTAAAATCAAGTACTCATTGTTAGCTCCTGAGGGACTCTCTAACACCGACGCATACACAACTTTAAAATCTGGACACTCATAATAATCTTCTTTGATGCGCTCGAGGCCTGTAACTTCGACACTCATGGAATTGAGTAACGCGACTCGACGACTCAACGCGTCGATAGGCTTATTCTCTACACCGGCCTTGTGCTTAAGCACAAAAGTGTACTCTTGAAGGAATTGAACCCACTTGGCATGCCTAGGGTTTAATTTCTTTTGAGAGTTCAGATATCTCAAGGCCTCGTGATTTGAGAATAAGACGAATTCTTGCGGCAATAGGTAATGACGCCAATGGCGTAGTGATTCCACTACCGCATTGAACTCTTTGTCATAGGTGGAATATTTTTGCTTCGCCTCATTTAGTTTCTCACTAAAAAAAGTGACAGGGTGCCCTTCCTGACTAAGTACTCCTATGCCAACTCCTGATGCGTCATATGCAACTTTAAAAGTTTTTGAAAAATCCGAAAGTCGCGTGACTGGAGCTTTGGTCATCCTGACCATTATCTCCTTGAAGGCTTTCGAGGCTGCCTTTGTCCATTAAAACTCTTTTTTTTTTTTTTTTTTTTTTAATGCAATCCGTGAAGGGAACCATAATGGAACTGAAACCTCGAATGAATTGCCTATAGAAGGTGGCTAGGCTGTGTATCTCATGAATATTGTGGGGTTCAGGCCAATTGACAATGGCCTTGACCTTCTCGGGATTAGCTGATACGCCGTCAGCTGACACAATAAAACCTAAGATGATAACACTGCTAGACAAAAATGCACATTTCTTTAGGTTGGCGTACAATTTCTTGGCTTTAATGATCCCATAAACCTGCTTCAAATGGTTGAGGTGTTGTTCCTTGGTTTTGCTATAAATCAAGAAATCATTAAAGTATACGACCAAGAACTTCCCTATGAAGGGCCTCAACACTTGGGTCATCACACGCATGAAAGTACTTGGGGTGTTAGTTGACTCGAAAGGCATAACTAGCTACTCGTATAGCCCATCCTTCGTCTTGAAGGCCGTCTTCCACTCATCATCAGGGCGTACATGGATTTGGTGATAACCACTTTTGGGGTCAATTTTAGAGAAGATAGTAGCATTGGCTATCATATCCAACATGTCATCGAGACGCGGTATGGGAAACCAATACTTGACTGTGATTTTGCTGATGACCCTACTTTCAACACACCCTCCATGTGCCATCCTTCTTAGGTGTAAGAAGGGCATGCACGACACACGGGCTCATGCTCTTTCGAATGAATCCCTTCTCTAGGAGTTCGTCAATATGTCTCTTCAACTCAGTGTGCTCCTTTGGGTTCATTCTGTAATGCGGGAGGTTTGGTAGAGTTGCCTCAAGGATTAAATCAATGACATGCTGTATATCCCTCATAGAGGGAAGCTCATTCGGTAGATCATCAGGAAAGATATCACGAAACTCGTGCACTACCTGAATGGCCTCAATGGGTAACTTTATGCTAGTCTATAGCACACTCTCCCTAGCCACAAGGGCGTATACTATCGAGTCCTCTGTTTCTTGCTCAAAGTCATTGGCATTTAGAATATGGAGTGGTTTGGACTTGGACTTTGATTCCTTCAATTCTTTTGAGCCGCTCGCACCACTCTGTGTGGTGGACTCCTTTCCAGTCGTGTTTTTAGGTGGCGGTGCATTTAGCTTGACCTTCTTGCCCTCGAACCAGACTGTACACACATTCGAACGACCAAATATGGTAACATCCCTGTCATAGAGCCACGGTCTACCCAGAATGATATGGCCAACATCCATGGGAACAACATCACACCAAATTGTCTTTATATGATCCAAACTGAATAGGAACAAGATAACGGTGCGAGATTGGAATGGACGTTTCATCAACCCAAGAGACTCTATAGGGTTGAGGATGGGCTTCCAGCTTCAAGCCCAAACGGGTCACAGTGCTAGTCGATGCCACATTGACACAACTACCACTATCCACGATCATCTTATAGCTATTTTCCCCACATTTTGCATAAGTATAGAAGATCGTGTTGCGGCGCCAATCATCAATGTTCTTGTCCTGAGCCAAGGTGCAACGCATAATCGCGAGGGTCGCAGACTCTTGCACTCCCTCTTCCTCATCACTAGGAGTTTCTGTTGGCTCATATTTTTCCTCTTCACTGTCACTCTTTAGGGGCACTACTTCTACTTGCCCATCAATAAAGAATACTATGGTGCCTTTTTTCGTGCCGCACTGGTGGGCAAAGTGACCAAACTCCTGACACCTAAAACACCTAGTTGCCCCACTTCCACGCGAGCTAGACCCGACAATTTCTTTACCCTTATCATCCCTGGGCCTGGGCTGAAAATTGTTGGAAGGTTTGTTTTGGTACCCAGTGTTAGGTTTAGCCCCAGATGGGTTAGCCTTAACACTAGAATTGCGAAAGTCAAACCGCCTTCCCACAGACGCTTTGAGGTATTGCTCAACGTTTAACACTACTTGATACAATTGTTCAATAATGTCTCTATCTTTGGCGAGCAATTCTCTTCTAATGTCAGGACGGAGGCCCGTTTTAAAACGAGCAAGGGTGAGTACGGGGTCCTCATCAACCTCGCAATGGGTCAAGTACTCTTCGAACTTCTCAATATACTTAGCAACACTCATGGAACCCTGTCGAAGAGGCTGCTATTCCTCAATCAATCGCAAGCGATAAGAGAAAGGGAGGTACTTCTCTTTAAGCGTTTCTTTCATTTCTCCCCAATGGACTATTGGGAGCTCTCTTGCTCTTTCTTTCTTTCTCTCTACTATCGCCCAAAACCTCTTTGCTTGGCCCATAAGCTTCATCTTGGTGAATCGGACTTGACGAGCATCCGATATATCATACCACTCAAAATAGTTCATATCCGTCAATAAATTTAAAAAGGCGTTAGGGTCCAAGTGGCCATCAAACGTATGGGCATCTACTCTAACTCCCTTGAGGAGTTGCGCATCTGGGTCATATTGATCATGATGTCCCTCACGGGGTGGGTGCACGGGTGCACGCCCATGACTAATTCCTTGGCCACCCCCATTCCTTAGTCTAACCTCCTGACCACCTACTTGAGATTGAGCATCTTCCTTAATGGTGGAGTTTGCCCCGAGGGAGGCCTCTAGTCGGGTAACGTGTGCATTAAACTGCTCAAGGCGTTGGTCCATGCGTTGTTCCAAGCGCTTACCCAAAGAATCAACCTGTTGGGTCAACTTGTTCACTGATTCCTGCAATTGCTCCATGTTCAGTGTAGGGTGCAAGCCAAAACCATGACCCGTACGTGTGGGCATGCAACTAGTAACTCAACCTTAGGACCTTCTACTGCGACTATATGTGTCTAAATGAAACTAAATGATCCCATGGGACTTTATATGGGGAAAACCATACAATGTCACTAAAACTCAGCAATATAGCTATTAAAATAAAGGGATAACAGAAAATTCCAGCAACGTGAGTTGCTAACTTTTTGTTTACAGAAATTTCAGCAGCTTATATCAGGATTTATGGATCTCTAAACAGTTATATGTGATGAGACTTGATGTATTATGGACATAAACAAACTAAAGCCTAAACATGTGATGTATTCCCCTATAAGAACCCTAGGTGTTGATACCAAATTTGATGCAGGACATGAAAATTAAATATGATATGCAAGATCTTAGGCTTTAGATTATACTAATTTAGAAACAATCACGTAAAATTCCACATCCAACACAAAAGTTCAAACATTCAAGCAAGGGGAATCTGTGCGGGTCGAGGACCGCACAGGCTAGGGCTGGATCAGTAAAATTATGGACCAAATGATACTCAAAGGGAAGTAAAAATCATCCACACATGTACAACAATCAGTCCCTAATCCAAGTGATTCACCAATTCCAATTCAGAGAACCCTAGGGGTAAGAAAATGGGTAAATAAATTGAAAGTAATGCAATTTAGGGTTAGGGTTAGGGAGAATAGGTATGAGAGGAGTAACATAGGTGGAAATTTAAACCTGGAGATAGTCCCCGCGTGCGGACAGCGGGCCAGGCCTGTCGCACGTGCGTAGGGGTCTGGCCGCACATGCGAGGGGGCGCAGAACGCGGAAAGCGCCTCCTTGGCTCTGGTCGGCTAAGGGCTTCAAAACTCCCAAGTTTCGTGTCAATCAGATGCGCGGTTTGTGCGTGGTGCTCCGCCAAAGTTTCAGCCCTCCTCTCTTTGCTGTGTGCGCTTGATGTCCCCATCACCTTAGACTAGAATCTTAAAACTTGATGGGTTCGTGAATCTGATTGAATTTGGGTCCAGTATCTCAAATATGGTACCGGGACGTGGACCCGAAGCCAACAAGTCTCAAACCTGACACCTGTAGGCAGGTCCGGATATGCATATATCAGTATCTGACCCCTATCCAACCCGTTGATGGCCCTTAAATTGATGTCCTAGCTGCACCTCCTATTCCTTGGTTAGCTTCGTTCCTAACTTGGTATCTTTTCTAGTGATTCGAGTGGGAACCCAATGTTTCATTTTAGATAGTGGGATTCAATACCCTGAACAAATTGATAATTGGACTGTAAAAAATAAGTAACCCATCGCTGTTGAACATTCCACTTAATTTGTTTATCTTAGTATTCTTGTAGCCATATAAGTTATATTCAGAACTAGTGGCCTCGTATTTTCCTTCTTTTCCTTTTGGTACTTCTTCTCACAGAAGTATTTATCCATCTGCTATCCATTGACATTTCTTGACATCTGTGCTGCCTTTACAATTGACAGAAAGTTCATCTGCTAGATCTAATGTGGTTTGCTTGTATGATGCTCATAATTGTGCAACCATCACTGAGTTGAAAATTACTTATTAGCTCTTGAAACTGACAGTGTTGATGTTAGGTTGGTTTGGCAGATAAAGTTAACACAGTTGTTGGGGCCCTATCTGGTGGGATGAAGAGGAAGTTGTCCCTTGGGATAGCACTTATAGGACATAGTAAGGTGTGATACAGCTCCGAGAAGTATAACATAGGCATTATTTGTTTCCATTGAGATTCATGAGAATAATTACTTGTTTCCTCTACACAGGTTATCATTCTTGATGAACCGACTAGTGGAATGGATCCATACTCCATGCGTTCAACATGGCAACTAATCAAGAAGATCAAGAAGGGCAGGATAATCTTGCTGACCACACACTCCATGGACGAGGCTGACGTGCTTGGTGATCGCATCGCAATCATGGCAAATGGTTCTTTGAGATGCTGTGGAAGGTTTATGTTACTTCGACTTATATTTACTTCTAATTCTACACATCAAGTACTAACACCGAATGGGTTTTTGAGGTTCTATTGAAGTTTCCTGGTTACTTTGACTTAATAGCCTTAGTGTTATTCTATATACCAAGTACCAATGGCTGGAAGTCGGATAGACTTGACGTGTTGAAATGTCTATGCACTTGCCTTGAGCAATACATGTTAGGGAGCCACCATCTACACCTGCCCTTTATGATTTCCCAATGCCCGTTTCCCATTTTAGGAATTACAGTAGTACTGTAGTACACTCGTATATCTCAATGCCAAAATGGAAGAAGGTATATGCAAATTCTGAGAAGAACAACGGTTCCAGATTCGATATGGGATGCCAAAGCATTTCTTCATTCCTTCCCATCTGATTAAAAAAAGTTATTTATTTATTTTTTATTTCAATGGGTTGATTTCTTGATGAACCATGAGCTACGTGTAGATATCAATTCCTATGAGTTACTGGCCATAGTTTTTTAAATCACTTTTCTCTTGAAAATTGGTCTCCATGATAACAAAGCCTTGGAATTTTCCAATTTAGTTTCAGCTTTTTTATTTTTATTTTTATTTTGTTTTGTTTTGTTTTGTTGTAGATTATGCAATTAAGGTTACATTATGGTGTTGTTGCCCTCATCTCTCTTAGGATTTGAGGCAGTGAAGGTGTTAAAAGTATTGTTGGTTCACACCTTTTGGACCTTAGGTTCCTTTGGGCTTTGGTTTGTTTATTGGTTTTGGTTTAGGCCCGAGTTTGGGCCCATATGAATGTGTTTTAGTTAGGCCTTATGCAAGGAGAGCATTTTGGAAATTTGTACTGCAAGAAGTCCAGCCCTAATAAAATAAGAAGGGGAAAAGCTGTGGAGGCTGGTATGAGAGCAGCCGTCCCTTTTCTCGCTTCTTTTCTTCCCATTTTCTTCTATTTTCTCCATATTTCTCTTATCTTTCTCTAGTTTTTGTTAAAACCAGCCTTCTTTCCCTATTTCACATGGTTTCGTAGCACGACTTGGAGTGATTTGGGACATAGACCTCTCCTTTTCAAATCCCCAATATTTGGATCTAGCTTGGAGGTCCTCAAAACCCTAGTGGGCTGATCGGAACTTAAGGAAAGATGGTTCTAGTTGTGTTTGTGCAGAAAACACGTTGTTTTCTGTGGTTTCTGTCAAGTAAATGGAATCACTCACAAAATGTGAGCATTGGAGCCTCAACTTGAAGATGAAGGCTTGCTTATTGGTTTGTTACGGTTATGTTTAAGTTGTTTTTCCTTCAAGTACTCATGTTGGAAGCATTTTTGTTATTATATTTTTTCATATTCTTGAAGTTCTTTGGGATGTGTGGATGTCGATTAAGGGCTGGAAATTCTTACATGGCATTGTTGCAAGTTGTGCTTAGACTTGTTTATGGATCAACACTTGTTGTTATAAATTGAAATAAATCAATCACTAGCCTGTTATGGAGCCGAAAAGTGCGGTTAGTGGTTCTTCACCATTGCGAGAGGTGTTTGAACCTTCATTTAATTTGTCCATAACCCCCGTGAAACTGAATGAGAAGAATTGGGCTAAATCAGCCAAAGATTTCCTCTTGGCCTGGGAAAAGGATCAATTCCTCATTGAAAGGACGAGCTATAGATATCTTTTTTTTTTGGGGGGTGGGGGGTGTTTGAATAGGACTATACAAAATAATTCGATATAATGCGGAATAATAAAACGAATATTCTCAATCGCTTAGAGTATTGAAATCTTGATTACAAACAGTTTGTAGGACAACCTTCACCTAAAAGATTTAGGCAGGACAACCTTGTTTCATGACGTCTTTGAGATCAAAATACTAAACTTAGCAAGAGACAATCAATCACAATGAAAGCAATAAATAAATAAACAAATATTCACCACCATTGCTCAAGGAGTTATGGTGGTTCGGTGCTTAACCCTACACCTACTCCACTCCCAAAATTACTATCCTCGTAATTTTGGCTTTCACTATTTCAAGGTTTTCACAGGTTCACGTTAACAACCTTATACAAATCTTGTGATTTTCACGGGCTATCACAACAAAAACCACTTTGTGATTTTCACGGGATCAACACAAAACAACTCGTTGAGATTTTCGGGCTATCTCAGAAAAACCCAAAAGATAATAAAATAAAACACAGTACTTATCTTGATGGGGACATCACGCGCACACGCACACCTCCCTACGCACGTACGCAAGTAGGAGGGCCCCACCATCGATCTGGATCGATGACGACATCTAGGGGGGGCCTCCTAGTTAGCGGATTGCGTTGTGGTTTGTTGGAGTGGATCCGATTGTCATGTGAATCCTACCATGGGTTCTCATGATTGTGGCCCACTATTCTAATTGATCTAGTACTTTGGATTTTGCTTATTATTGTTATTAGGAATATCATGGACGATTTAGATTGCTTTGATTAGCTGTTATTTTTGATTACTTCGTCTCCAAGTAATAGGCTGCGTACATGGCGCAAGTTTTGGGGTATAGGGTGTTTTGACAAGAAACAAACGCATTTGGTTTGGGAAGATTAACTTATTTAATCACAACAAAGAGAATGTATGGAGAACAATCATCGAATTTATTCATACTGAGTTTATTTACATCCTCATATCTCCCTTGATTTTGAAACAAAGTACAAAGAATCTGTACAATAAAAGAAAGGAGAAGCAGTTCAATGGCAATTTCGGTAGCATTTCAACGTATTTTGCATCCATCGAAGCGATAGAGGAGTTGTGTGGATCCAAAATCCTTGTCGAATTGCGCGGGTCTTCTCCACGCATATTTCTTCCTTCATTAATATAATAAAGAAGTGCTAGAACCCCTTGAAATACTTGAGGAAAACTCGGGAGACTCCTAAAAATCAGCGCCCCATACAGTACCCGCGCAACTCTTAATGAGTTGCGCGGGCGGAAGAGGTGCGCGCGCCCGCGCAACTCATGAAGAGTAGCGCGGCCCAGCCTCATACAAACTCTCCCTCTCCTCCTCTCTCCAATACCTGTCAGAGGCACTGGTCTTATGAAAATCCGATCCCTCAAATGAGGGGGGTATTTATAGGCTTCCGCACGTGTGGGCCGTCGAATCTTGTGCTGTGGACCCCACTTCGCATCATTGCGTGTCTCAACTCAACCATCCCAATGACAAATTGCGCGGACTCGAGCAACTGTGATGAGTTGCGCGGATCCACGCTACTCCTTAATACCGCGCTAGTCAATTCTCTAGCGCAACTTGAATCTTCTGCATTCTGCTCCCCGCGCAACTTGTGATCCTGCGCAACTTTTGATCAGCGCAACTCGCTCCCAGCGTAACTTGATTCCCTTCTTCTTTCTTCTTCCTTCTTCTGGCCTTTTCTTCTTCGTCTCTGATATCTTCTCCTCTCAAAATCTCTTCTTCATTACTTGCGTTCTCAACAACGAACAATGAGAACTTCGTATATTTTTTGTGCACCAACATAGGGTTTTATTATAAATCAGCACCCCTTGTAATCTTTTTTTCTCAATGAAGATTAATAAAATTGCTGCGTTTTTCTGCTCCTTTAAATTTCTAAGTTGTGGAGATTCAATTGGGTACGAAACCCTCCCTTCCTCGAAGGGTTGACTACTGTGCTGCGAAGCCACACCTATCTCGATTTGCCCCCACCTTCTTTCATCCATATTTCTCTTCTCCTACAAGCATTCCATTTGTAAATCCATCAATATTTGCAGGCGTTTCTCCATCTACAGCAGATTTCCAGAATCTGGCCTTGCAGGAGAGCTGAAACTTCGGCGAAGCACCATGCACAAACTGTGCATCGGATCGAGCTGAGATTTGAGGGTTTTGGAGTCCATCCCTGGTCGACCAGAGCCAAGGTAATCTTTTTCTGAATAGTGGGCCCTACACGTGCGGCTGGGATCACACGCACGTGCGTCTGGGCCATTGCTGCTGTCCACATGTGCGGTATTTCTTTGGTTCGTCTCTCTCGTCTCTTTCATCCCAAATCCCTAACCCTAACCCTAAATTACTCAAATCCCCAATTTTATGCCATTTCTTCAACCTTAGGATTTCCCGAATTGAAATCTACGAACCCCTTGGATTGGGGAATTATTTCTGTGCATGTGTGGATGAATTTACCCTTCTTTGATTCTTGTTTGGTCTATAATTTTGATTGATTTGGCCCTAGCATGTGTAGGCCTGAATCCGCATAAGATTCCCCTTGATTGAGTGTTTGAACTTTTGTGTGGGATCTGGAATTTTGTGTAATTGTTTCTGAACTAGTGTGATCTAAAGCCTGAAAATCTTCCACATCATACTTAAATTTCATGTCCTGCATCATATCTTTTGATGTCGAGTTGAAGACGTAACTGTAGCTTTGATTGCAATGATCTTCTTTCTTGGGATATTGATGAAGACATGCATGTTCTCAACCCAAAAGAGTATAGAGATCTAATGTATTTTCAATAAACAAAAACCCTAATGCTGCAAATTCAATTCTCTGACTCTCGAGTAGAGGATTACTCTATTGAAAATGATTAAAAATAATTTGAGAAAAGAGAATAGAATAAGCTAATTTAAAATAAGATTTACCGCACAAATAACTTAAGATCGCCCTGACTCTCTCCTTGCTTGAGTATATTGCTCACAAATTTTTGTTGTAGAAAAGAATGAGAGAAGGCCTCTATTTATAGCGAAAGGTCTTGGAAAACCGGCTGGCAAAATTCCAACGATATCATTCCAACGACACTTGGATTTCGTGGGATAAGATTTTTTTAAAATTCGGTTGGCCGAACTGACAAGTTCGGCTGGCTTAACTCAAGGTTGGGCTGGCCGAACTTGACGTGGAAAATCCTTATCTTGCTGTATGCTTATTTGAAATGTGTTGGGTTAGTTGAAGGTAGTTAAGCTGGCCAAACCAGAAGTCGGGCTGGCCTAGCTTTAGTGTATTTTACTTAGAATTATGTTCATTATAATACCATGTGAAATACACCAAACCTAGGGTCATTATAAGGATATACCACCTGATGGTTGACATATACAGTTTCTTCAAACTATGAACCAAGACAATTTAGAGCTTGCGATGATGAGTCTTCCTTAAGATGTTGATCCAATCTTTACGTAGTCTTCATGAGTCGTCGAAGAACATTTTCATGAGTGCTTGTGATCCATTCGGGACTATGAAATTTGACAATCCTAACTTTGCTTAAGTATAAGCACATACACTCGTAGAATCTAAACCGCGGGAATTTGATCCTAGTTTCAGACAGTGGATGCGTGATGATGCCCAGATTAGATCGTGGTTATGGAATAGTATAGAACCCGAGGTGAGCTCTAATTTGGTGTTTTTGAACACTACAGAACATGTTTGGGATACCATGAGAAAGATGTATTCCTCAGAGAATAACATCTCACAGGTCTATCAGTTGTGTGAGGAAATTTTATCTCTTGGGGAGTATTTTGCTGAACTTACTGGCATGTGGGAAGGGCTCTCGATGTATCATCCTATTACTTCCGATGTTACTCTTATGAAGAAGCAATTGGAGGATGTGAAAGTAGTGAAGCTTCTATCTAGTTGCCAAAAGAATATTAATCGACTAAAGATTGAATTCTGAGTGGTGTATCAATTCCCTTAGTCGCGGAGGTCTATGCTAGACTTTTGTGAGTCTCTCTTGCAAATGACTCTGGTAGTGCTCATGTTAATGCGTCTAATAAAGCTACATTGGCCTCTTCATCTAGTTTCATTGGTGTGCGTGGAGGTCGGACAAGTTGTAGTATGTATCGCGGTGGTAGATTACCATGGAGAGGTAGAGGTGGCTGTGGTGGTAAAGGACACTACGTATGCACTCACTGTGGTATGACAAATCATACTATGGACTTCTACTGGGATTTCATTAGAAGACTTTGAAGGCTAATTAGGCTTTTATGATGGATGATGTTTCTGCCAATGGGAGACCTATCTCGTTTATTCTGTCAAATGTTAGTGGTGATCAGATTAGTGTTACACTATCACAATAAGAATAGCATGGTTTTTCTCATCTAATGGCTTTATATCCAATAGTGTTGCTTCTAGCTTTGCAACCACTTTGGCTTAGATAGGTTAAGTGTGCCTCCTGTCATCTTTTTCTTTGCTTTAGGTCATTGAGTCTGGGGCGTTAGATCATATTTCTAGTAACTGCTGCTCTTTTTTTTTTTTTACCTTGATTGTATCTTGTCAAGTATATCTTTTATTTTGGCGGATGAGACCTTGTCCACTGTTGTTGGATTTGGTATAATCAAACGCATCTGTATCTTTATTTTTGTCTTTTATATATATATATATATATATAAATTGACAAATTCTCTAAACTGTTTTGTCTTGTGCTTTCCTTCCTACCGTGTTTTTTAGGACCTTAGGACGGGTATGTTGATTGGCGGAGGTTGGGAAATGATTGGTGGAGGTTGGGAAAGGAATATTCTGTATTATATTTGGAAAGAGAATCAGTAGGTGCTACAATGCTTCATGAGAGTTCTATAATTCAGTAGTATCGTCATTTTGGCCATCCATCTTTCCAGAAATTATACTAATTTTCCATCCCTTTCGAGGATGCTGAATATAGAATGTGAAACGTGCCAGCTGAGTAAACATCATAGATATCATTTTTTGTCTTGGGTCGATACTTTGTTCGCTGTATTGATGTTTTTTCCAGGATGACGTGGTTATATCTAATGAAACATAGGTAAGCAGTCATCTTTCATGTATTTCAATAATACAAAATTTTCATAATGAAATAGAAGCTTAGTTTGGTGCAAATTTATGTTTGTTTAGATATGACAATGCTTTGGAATTTGTTTCTCGGGGTTTTCAGAAGTATGTACAAAGTCAGGGTTATCCATCAGACTTCTTGTGCTTATATACCTCAACAGAATGGGATGACTGAATGTAAGACTCAACATCTGATATGGGTTACTCGTGCTTTGTTGTTAGAATTGAATGTTCCACAATCTTATTGGGATCATGTAGGCCTAATCGCATGTCATTTGTTAAACGTGATGCCCTCATTAGTTTTAGATGGTAAAACACTATTCTCATTATTATTTATTGATCAGCTAGTTTTTTCTGTTCCCCCAAAGTGTTTGGTTGTACTTGTTTTGTCCATTTGCCTAAGTTTGGTTAAGATAAACGCGCACCTCATTCTATGAAATGCATATTTCTAGGATATTCATTACTAGTGCCATTGTCCTTTTGAAAAGCACTTTGTGTTAGTTGGCATCACCTTCTTTGAAGATGTGCCATTTTATGGTAAAACCAAATGTGTTACAGAAGTGGTGCCCGTGGAGGTTCATTTTCTAAATGTTTTCCCGCCAAATTTTGATGTTGAGGATCTACCATCCTAAAAGGATTTCATGAAGATATTACAAAAAAGGTGAAAATACCAAGTGTCACAGACTATTCCCTCTCATTCCACACCATCGGCTTCTGCACCTAATAAGGTTCTCCCCATTTTTGAGTCTGCAGAGGATGCCAATGATCTCTCCATTGCGATGCATAAAGGTAAACATTCATGTTCCTCTTATCCAAGCTCCAATTTTGTTACTTTTGATCACTTGTCCACAAATTATCAGACGTTTGCTCTTGCCTTATCTATCATTTCTATTCCAAAGTCCATTCAAGATGCATTGTTGGTTGAAAATTGGAAAAGGGCTATTGATGAGGAGATGACTTTGGTGTATTCCAATGATACGTGGGAATTAATTGATTTGCCATCGGGTAAGACACCAGTTTAACTGTAGGTGGGTTTACATGGTAAAATTTTCCTGACAGATCAATTGATCATTACAAAGCCTGACTGGTTTCCAAGAGATATAAGTATATGGAGTAGATTTCTCCGGTGGCCGAGCTCAATTCTTCGAGTTGTTATATTTATTACTGCAAATCGTGATTGGGCCATCTTTCAACTAGATATTAAGAATATATTTCTGTGCAGGGAATTGCATGAAGAAGTTTATATGGAGCAACCTCCTGGGTATGTTGCTTAGGGGGATACGTCTAAAGTGTGCAAGTTAAAGAAGTCTATATATGGATTGAAACAGTCATTGCGAACTTGGTTTGAGAAGTTTAGGTGTGGTGGTATCATATGGGTTGAAGAGGAGCACAATAAATCACTTAGTATTCTTAAAGCATACCACATCTGGCTATGTTATCCTTGTTGTGTTTGTGACGATATTATAATGACAAGTGATGGCTTGGAAGGTATTGAGAAGATAAAGTTGTATTTTAAATCTCAATTTCAAATAAAATATCTTGGTCTTCTTAGATATTTTCTGGGCATTGAAGTGGCTAGATCCAAAGTTGGAATAAATTTTTGTTAGAGAAAATATGTCAGTAACTTACTGGAAGAGACATGTTGCTAGGCGAAAGCCGATAGATACACTGGTGGATTCTCAACTCAGACTTGAGCCTGAAGGAGAGGTATTGTGGTCCCTGGGGTGTATAAAAGTCTTGTTGGTAAGCTTATCTATTTGACCGTTACAAGACTTGATGTTGCCTTCTCTGTTAGCGCGGTTAGTCAATTTATGCAAAGTCCAAGAGCCCCACATTTAGTTGCAATCTTGAGAATTCTCAGGTACTTGAAGGGTACACTTGGGAAAGTTATCTTATATAGGTCTCATGGCCATCTCTAGATAGTTATTCCGATGCAGATTATGTAGGGTCGAGATATGACAAACGATTAACTACAGGTTGTTGTACCTTGGTGGCAATATGGTTACGTGGAAAAGTAAGAAGCAGAGTGTGGTTTCTAGGTCAAGTGCTGAGGCAGAATATAGATCAATGGCCCACACCACTTTCAAGTTTATTTGGCCTAAATCTCCTTGAAGAATTGGGGTTCGTTGTCCAAGTTCCAATGCCTTTGCATTGTAACAATCAAGCTGCTATCCACATTGCCAACAATCCAATGTTCAATGAGAGAATGAAGCATATAGAGGCTGATTGCCACTTCATTCGACATAGTCTCTTAGAAGGAAATTTGCACTCCATATATCTCCTCTCATAATTAGGTTGTAGATCTATTCACCAGAGCTCTTGTAAGGTCGCAATTCTTAAAGTTTGTATCCAAGTTGGACATGTATGGTATCTCTGGGGTTAAGGATAAACCTATCTCAGAGTGTGCGAAGTATTGTGGGTTCACACGTTTTGGGCCTTAGCCCCTTTGGGATTTGGTTTGTTTATTGGCTTTTGTTTAGGCCCCTATTTGGACCCATATTAATGTGTTTTAGTTAAGTCTTTAAGCAAGGAGGGCATTTTTGTAATTTCAACTATAATAAGTCCAGGCGAAAGCGTGTGGAGATTGATATGGGAGCAGCCATCCCTTCTTGATTCTTTTCTTCTATTTACTCCATCTTTCTCTTCTCCTCTCTGGTTTCTATTAAAACCAGCCTTCTTTCCCTACTTCACAGAGGGGAATTGGATTGTTGTCCTTTTGTAATCAATATTTATCATCCATTTCCCTAGACATTGATTGGATGGTTATACTCATCCGAGCAAAGTGATTTATTAAGAGGGATGTGCAATCAAAGGTGGGAACCACATGATGGATGATCTATCAATGATTAGACCAATTCTAGGATAATCGATATGAACCTCCATTTTCCTAGATCATGAATGGACACCTATATCATTTGATCAAAGTGATTTTTGAGGCGGGACCAACATTATGGATGGTCTAGATTAGTGATTTGAGCTTTCCTTGCATCACCATGTAGCCCACCTAGTGCATCAATCTGATTTCCACACGTCTAACATTATGCCATATGTGTGGATGGTATGGATCCAAGTGCTTGTGGGCTAACATCATTGATAAATTCTAATTTCACAAGTGTTTTTGTAGTTGTATAATGATTTGTAAATAATTGTACACAAATCCACTCAATTCCAAAAACAAAGTTCCATTTGACGGGTGTAGGATAGTTGGAGTCGAAAAGAGGATTCCTCACTTCTTTCTCTCATTCAAAACCATGCATGAGACTTTCATCTCGCATGGCTCCTAAGTGATAAAAGAAATTAGAACTCATTCTTTTGTGTTCCAAATATCAACGATATGATTGATAATATCGTTGATATTATTGGTATTACCAGTTTAATGATATTGAAACTGCTACTATTTTAAAAATTTCTAATTATTGCTAATATTTTCTATAATATCGATGATATTTGGTGATATTTTCGACTACATGGTAGGTTTAAGAAGAATCCCTTATAAAAGTTTCCTAGTATCGGCAATATGAGCGATAATATCTTGAGCTGTACATGAGTCGAGCTAGGCCAAGCTCGGCTCAGCTCAACCCAACCATGACCTAAGCTCGAGCTCAGCCCGACTCAGTCTTCGAGCTCACCCCTCTAGCTCAACTCAGCTCGCTGGTTCGAGTCGAGTCGAGCTGGGATCTAGTCGGGTCAACCGAGCCATTCGTCGAGTTGAGTCGAGTTAATATTATTTTACAAATTATTATAAAATAATTAAAATGATAAAAAATCAAACTTGTTAGAATTGAGACAGGTGCAATGGCAGTGCATAACAAGTTAATACAAGATATGAGAATGTTATTAGAAGACCATAAACTCACTCAAAATTCGTCGGCATCTTGTTAATATGGTCCATATGAGGAACGCCTTCCCTGCCGGTGGATAAGAGAGTTATCACCTTCATCTAAACCTGATCCATCATCATCGCTTTTGTCATCCCATCCACTTGATGAGTTTTTAGTTTCATTGACGATTGGAAATATGTTTGCAGATCCAAATTTGTTATCTTCTCCTAGGTAATTGTTTACTTCTTATGAATCAGAAGGTGGTGAAACTTCACCATCATGTTCCTGTATAGATTTAACTAACTTTTTCAATCATTCTTTTTGAGCTGATTTATAAGGAGTTCTCAACATCTTATAGAATGAGAGCCTGAAGAGAAACTTTAATGTTTTGTGGCTCTTCTTTGTTTCCATGCTCGGCCCTGCTTCGGTGTCATGTTGTTTTGGAGGACATCGATATCTAAATGCTTCCGCCTCTTCCCTACTTATCTTCAAGGCAAGTTTCAGTTCTTCTTCTTACAGAGCTTTTAATCTGGCATTTCCTCTTCTTTCTTAATAATTTGTTGCACTCTCTCTATTTTTGAATCTTCATCTATTATAATAGGCTTGTTATCATATTTTTTGTGGCTAGTTGAATTTGGTGTAGAGGGGGTGGGAGTTTTCTTATTTGAGTCTAAGAGAGCCTGGAATAGAATACGTATTTTCTGCGAGGCATTAGGACATGGTTTTGTGTCTCCTCCCCGACCAGATAAGTGTATTCTTAGCTGATTTGTTTTGTTGACGAATTTGTCTCCACACAAACAACATTTAATCTTTGTTCTTCCAGAAGTTGGGGAGTAGACTTGGGTATCGTAATCTTTAATGTTGGCGGATGGGTCATCAGATAACATTTCTGCACAAGGACTTTTGTTAATAAAGAGTAACATTTTTAGGCGAAGTCATGAAGCCAATATAATTTTCAAGAAATAAATTATAGTACGTTCAAAATTTTAATGTCAATGTCAAGTACTCTACTAAAAAAAAATAGAAATTGAAGTCTTACAGAACAAATAATAAGATCAAGATGTGCACAATATTTAAAACAATGTTTAAACTTTAAACATATGAAGGTGCAGTGCCAGTTTCATCTAGACTCTCGGTCTCGTCCTCTTCAACATTCTCTTCATCAAATGAACTGGACGCAACCAATATTGTGTACAAACGAGCGCTTCAATTGTTTTAGGTGCAAGAGAGCTTCTATACTTGTTCACCACCTTACTACCGGTGCTAAATGCAGACTACGATGCCACTGTTGTTATCGGAATTGATAAAATATTGCGAGCCTTCAACGATAGTGTAGGGTATTTTCCTTCACAAGCTCTAGTCTTCCACCAATCTAAAACGTCAAAGTCTTGGCTCGAGACCTTCATGTCTGGCTCTTTGAGATATACATTTAATTCAGACTCGTTTGTTTGCTGACTCATTTAATCTTGTTCTAAGGCTGAGAAATACTCATCGAGAAAATTGTCATCACCTACAGACGAACTGGAGCCACGTTCATGCATAAGTTGTGTGTCCTGACTTCTGGTAGAATTACCCACATAAGAAGAGTATAATTTTTTAATCGCCACACGAACTTTAGATGTTTCAACTGTTGCCTTGTCAAACAGATAAATCTTCTTATAAACAGAACTAACCAGTCCCATTTTGCAGCAAGGATCAAGTACAACAGCTAAAGCCATCAATAGGTGACATTCGCTCCAGTACTTTTCAAATTTCACTTGCATGCTTAGCACCATATTCTGAATATAATCTGGACCTGTTGTGACACTTCTCTGAAGAGCATCCTTAATCTTCCAGAGCTTTGGAAGAAACAGATTTGCCGTTGGATATTTATTTTCAGAAAATAACTTCGTGCTGTTATAGTAAACTCGAAGAAAACTACGAATATCTTTAGCTTTTCTTCAATCATCTTCACTAGGTAACCAAGCATATGCTTTATCATGAATCGCAAATTCTGTGAATGCAATTTTCAACTCAACTGCCGCATCCAACATTTCATATGTTGAATTCCAATGAGTGCACACATCTAACTTCAATGTTTTTTGAGTTCCAACATTTAAACGTTGGAGTATGTCATTCCAGATACTAAGTCTTGATGGTGACTCCCGTATATACTTCATGCTCTCTCTTATGTTCTCAATCGTGCCGTTAATTATTTTTAGCCCCTCTTGCACAATTAGATTCACAATGTGAGCATAACATCTCACTTGGAAAACTTTTTCCCCCAAAATAAAGATTTCCTGCTGTCTTAAATTGGCTCCACAAAAAAGAAATCACACATTTGTAGATGCATTATCTAGCGTGATTGAAGATATCCTACTTTCGATGCTTCAGTCCTGAAGACAATTGTATATGCAGTCTGAAATAACCAAACTGTTATGAGGGGGAGGAAGGCGACGAAAGTATAAAATTGTCTTACGTAGATTCCAATCTACATCCTCATAATGTGCAGTTAGCGACATCTACCCCTTCCTTTGGTTGGATGTCGTTCACAAGTTTGAAGTAAGACTTATACATGAAACTGATGACAGAATGGCTTTCATCTTTGTCTTTTCATTCATATACATCTTCATGCATTCTCTTTTCACTGTGACCCCCGAACACTTCTCAAATTTTGGATTAAGTATCAGCTGTATTCGCTAAAAACTCTGCTCTTTATAAATCTAAATGGTTTCTCCTCAACAATAACTATTCTTGCAAACCACTCTTTTAGTTTGTCTTTTTCAAATTTATGAATGATGAGAGCAGCTTGCATGTCAGAGTTGCTTTCTTCAGATGAGGCAAATGAGAGCATTTGTTGGCCTGAACGCGGGATTTTTGGGCTCTTAGCACAATTAATAGTATGTTTACGATAATGAGAAGTTGATCCCCCATAGTATTTTGCGAATGTTAACTTGCAATGCTTACATCTAACCTTTATAACACGGTTTGAACCTTCTTTTACCTCAACCTCTTCAAAATTGTCCCAAATTGCTGATTTTTTTTTATATTTTATATTTTTCATTTATTCGACGTATTTGACTTTAGGTTTCTCTCATCTCGTTCAACATCAACAACTAGAGAGGATGTGGCAGATGCACCAACACTAGGGGTAGTATGGACATCCTCACTAGCCATCTTTCAATATGAAAATAAGAAAACGGTGTAAGATATGCAAAGTTGGAAGGTGTGATTATAATATGTGATTTATAAGTAGGCATTTTCTAATGTCTCCTAAATTTTAATTTCACTTCTTATCCCATTTAGTAATATATCATATACTCTACTTGTATAATTTATATGCGAGTCGAAAATTCGGCAGCATTTCCCCATAATTCTCCAAATGTATGTAAAAATTCTCTGCTGTTTGAGTGTCATCACCATTATCTGTTATTCACAGATGGGAGGCAGTTAACCAGTTGAGAACCATATATTCAGAGAATAAATTGGGTTGATGTACCGAATCTTGAACTCTATGTAAATTGTGTAAGCAACATTAAGGTACATAATGTATTACTAAACTGTCCAATTTGGACAATTTAAGAATTCATATATATATATATATATATATATAAATATAAAATATCATATCAATAATTGATTTGAATACAATTTATTGTATATGAGTTCTTAAAATGGTCGGTAGATTATTAAATTCATCTGTCAAGTGTGTCAAGTGTCTAGTGAAGTTGCTCTAAAACTAATTGATTTGTGTTTAATTGAAGTATAAACTATAAATCATATATTTATTATATGATTTGTAGTTGAATATTTGAATTAAGCACGAATCAAATTAAAGTAATCAAATACAAGTATACACAAGTTTGGAATTTCTCAAGTAATCTCAAATTCAACTATTCAAGTAATCAAGAATCATATCCAAGTAAATTACTTTAATAAAACACAAATCAATAACTTGAAATCAAGAATCATATATTATACAAGTCCACACAAGTTTACTATCCATCTATTGAAGTAATTAAGAATCAATTAAGAAGCAACCCAACTCTAACCCAACCCCACCCTAACTCAACCCAATGCAACCCAACCTGACGCTGACCCAACCTGACACTGACCCAACCTGACGCAACCCAACCTAAACCCTGACCCAACCTGACGCAACCCAACCTAAACCCTGACCCAACCTGACGCAACCCTGACTGATGCAGGATATGAAATTAAATATGACATGCAAGATTTCAAGCTCTAGATCATACCAATTTTAAACAATCACAAAATTCCACGTCCCACATACGATCAAACATTCAATCAAGGAGAATCTATGGGGTCCAAGCTTATATAAGTTTAGGGCTGGATTAAGTAAAATTATAAACCAAACAATACCCAAAGGAGTGTAAGATTCATCCAATTCAAGAGATTCATCATGTTTCAAATAGGGAAAAATCTAGGGTTTGCAAAAGTTGGAAATACTTAGAATTTGGGATTATCTGGGGTTAGGGCTGGGGATTTAAGGCGAGAGAGGAGATAAATAGAAGAAATCTAGAACCTGAAACGATCCACGCGTGCGGACAGCAACCTGGCCCATAGAATCGAAAAACAACTCCTAGGGTTTGGTCGGCCAGGGGAGGCCCACTCTCACACCAATTTTCGTGTCGATTTGCTGCCCGGTGTGTGCATGGTGCTCCGCCAAAGTTTCAGCCCATTTGGTGGGCCAGAATCTGGAAATCTGCTATAGTGGAGAACTTGGGTACAAAAAAGGATAAATCTGAAGATGGGAGGGTTGTGGAAGATGATAGATGTGGGGTGTAGGAGGTGGGGACGATTTGGGATGGTTGTGGATTCACACCACGGTAGTTAGCCCTTCGAGGAAGGGAGGGTTTCGCACCCAATTAGATTCTTCAACTCAGAGAGATAGAGAAGAAGAAAAACGCAGAATTTTATTCATTAAGCTTCAATGAAAAATACCTACATAGGGTTGCCTATTTATAAGAAAACCCTAAACCCCAAAAGCCGCGTCATGTCTGTACACTAATACTTAGAGATGAAGTAATAAAAATAACAACTAATCGACGCAATCAAAACCGTTCATGATGTTTCTAATAATGATAATAACCAAAACTCAAAATCCTAGATCATTTAGGGTAGTGGGCCACGATCATGAGATCCAATGGTGGAATCCACATGATGATCGGGACCACTCCAATACTCTATAGCATAGCCTCCTAACTAAGAGGTCCTCCATAGATGTCGTAGTCGATCCAAATCGATAGTAGGGTCTTCCTCCTCCTTGAGTATGTGCGTAGGGTGGGGGGCGTGCGCATGCGCATGATATCCTCATCACTGACCTAACTCGATTGCATCATGAAAGGGCAAAAAAAAAACAGAAATATTATTACCTGGCTTGAAGGATTGAAGGAGAGTAGAGAGAGAGAGAGGTGGGGTCGCAGTCGTTAGTCTGCTCGGACCGCTCGGCTTGTCGTGTGGTAGGGTTTGCCAGATTGCCGCTGGCTCGCACTCGGCTCGGGTAGGGTGCAATGAAAAGAAAAGAGGAGAAAGTGAAGGGGTTTAGGGTTTTAACTTTTAACTTTTATTTTATTTTATTTTACTTATATATATATATATATATATGTGTAATATTTTGAGCGAGGGGAGAAATCTCGACTCAAAGCAGAGACCGGCCATAACTCAAAGGTGATGAAATAAACCTCTAGAAAGTTTGGTTATTTAGTTTTCAAATGTTAGGTTGGATTGCAATGGAAATTCATGTTTATGCATGATTTTCATGGATTGGCATCGATTCATGGCAAAATATCAACATTTAAGTGGAAAATGGGAGAAATTGTGGAAATCATAACTTCCGCCATTTTTAGTCCTTAAAATGAGAATGGATGCGTGCAAATTTGATATGTTCATCATTGAAGACCGATCATCGATTGGCCATAATTTTCCCTTTTTTGAAAAAAAATTGTTCTTTGATTCTTTTGAAAATATAAAAAGTAACTCTGTTTAATTGGAAAATATATGTTTTTCTCTGTTAATTATGTAGAAATTTTATATTGATGAATGCTGGTTGGTCTCTCGATTGGCTACAAATTTTAAGTACTTATTTTGTACTGATATTTTCTGGCAGCACAAGGTTTTGGCTCCTATAAAATTCAAACTTATTATATGTAGTTGTTTGTTGCAATTTTTTGATTCTTGCATCTATAAACACTTGTCTTTTAACTTTTCCCAGAGTTTCACTGAAAATTCTACCTTTTTTCCAATGTTTTACTCAAATATCAATATTTTTCTAAATATCAGTGATACAAATGCATGTTTCCATATGGTCGGTCATCAAGTATTGAACTACCGATACTATGAAAATTGGTTCCAAATCAGTTAACCAGAAGAGCTATCATTCGGGTAGCGAGTACTTGATCAGTCTTAGTCAAGGTTACCTAGATTGTAGGTTGCTCTAGCACGTCGTATGGGATCGGGTAATCTTTACACTAGTTCCTCCAATACGTGGTACACTAGGGGGTAATTTCTACTTTCAAGTGGCGTTCCTTTTTGGAAGGTAGATCATAGTTGCATGTGAGTGGATGGACCCGGGACATAAAAGGGGTAAGGTAGGCTTTGTATGTAAATTGGGTATGGAGAAAGCTTATGATTATGTGCACTGGGACTTTCTGTGGTATGTTTTATGAAGATTGGGTTTTGGGTTTAAGTGGTGGCATTGGATAGCAGCATGTGTTTCTTCAGCTTACTATTTGGTCATTCTTAATCAACCCCTCGAACGATTTACTAGGGGGGATAAGACGGATTTGGCAAGAGGATCCTTTCTGCCCTTGTTTATTTGTCATGATAGTAGAAGCTCATAATAGGATGATTGTAAAAGCTTCATGGGAAGGCTTGGTTATTGGTTTCTCAATTAGCCAACAAAGCTCTCAAGTGTTCAATTTGTTGATGACACCGGTTATTCTGCGATGCAAATGAGGTGCAGGTAACTAATCGCTTTGAGGTAATTTGGTGGTTTGAAATTGTCTTCGGGGGAAAAAAAAACAATGAGATGAAAGTGAGATGCTTGGTGTTTGCCTTCTTGTTGCCAGACCGGTAGCTCTCGTTACCTTTCTTGGCATTTTGTTGTGTGTGGGTAAACCGATAAACAATGTGCTGATATACTTCACATCTTTATTTCTGTGCTTAGCTATTGTCATTTAGCATATGGAAAACTCCTATATATATTTATTCTTTTTATAGAAATGAGTGGTAGAAAATAAAGAATTCCACTTGATGGCATGGATGGAAGCATTGTTTAGAGTATCCCAAATATTATCGAAATATCCCCGATATTATCTGTATCTCTAGCTTGGTGATAATGATAACACCGATAACACTGTTACTCTCAGAAATTCTAGGCATCAGTGATGTCTCGCTAAGTATCATCAATGTATCGATATCGCCGATATTTTCGATTGTGTAAAATCCAAGCGTCGCTTTTATTGCCTATATATCGACGATATTTCGATAATATCGCCAAAAATATGTTTATTTAAAAAATTTCCATTTCAAAATTTTTGATGGCCGTATGGTTATATGCATCGTGTAAATTGTTGACAATAATATCGATCATATTGCGGCATTATCATTATTGCAACATGGGCGATATCTAGAATACAATCTTTCATTTGCTTTCTAGTTCTTGATGATTTCTTTGGTGAAAAATCGTGTTGTCAATATTCTGAAATATCGATGGATAGTTGGATGGGATGGTTGGATTGGTTTCTTGCGACGACACGTTTTTAGGGCCCCATTAAATGGAAACTTATTATGTATGCATTCTTTTTGCAATTTTTATTCCTAAATATGCAAATATGTGTATTTTAGCATCTCCTAAAGTTTCATTGAAAAATTCCACCGTTTTTCCCATGTTTCCCTACATTTCTGGTTATCGGTGATAATATCGATGATATCAATATTGTTTCTGTATACCTGGCCAATGAAACTTGTAGCGATACCGATACTTTGAACACTGGACATGAGTTTGTAATCCCTGAAATCAGGGGAATGGGAATAGATGATCTAAGGTGATGAACTGTGAATTGTTGGGAAATGGCTCTGGTGGGTTAGCACATAAGATAATCACCTGTTGAAATAAAATTCGTAGTCTAGGATGGAGGTAGGATCACCTCGTGGTCTTCCCTCTATTGGGCCTCGGGTGTTTTGAAGGTGGCGATGGGAGGTCCCATGATATTATCAAATAAATCCAGTTTGATGTGGGAGATGGCTATTGATTCTTGAATAAGTTTTTGGAAAGATACATGGCTTGCTGACTATCCAATTCATATGGAGTTTTATAGGCTCTACTGTCTCTCCTCAGTCCTCCCAAAGGGGAGATGTTTATATCTGTGTTTCAGCAGGTTG
The DNA here is from genome assembly GCF_029962835.1 of Magnolia sinica. Lineage (NCBI taxonomy): Eukaryota > Viridiplantae > Streptophyta > Magnoliopsida > Magnoliales > Magnoliaceae > Magnolia > Magnolia sinica. The sequence goes on from NC_080589.1 coordinate 43,244,122, forward strand.
TGTGATATGGCTATCTGGTCAAACGACGTTTTACCGAAATTTTACAGATAAAGATATTGGAGGCTTTGGTAAGCTCCAAGATAAGAGTACAATCTGTAGTAATCTTTCCTAGGGATGGAAGGGAGGAAAAATTAGAACTCTTCATAATGAAATCTTTCCATCTGTTACTTGGGGGCCGTTTGGCATCTCTATTAAGAAGAGCTTATTTATTGAAAAAGAATTAGTTCTGATTTTGGAAATAGATTGTTTGGTAAAGCTCTAACTTTAGAGCTTATTTTTTAAGAAACTAACAAAAAAGCTCTTTAATAATAAGTGATGGGGAGGTCACTTTTTTTATTTATTTTAAAGAGCTTATTTGGCTTAAACGGGTAGACATTTTTGGTTAATTTTTGGAATGTTTGTTCTTAAAAAACTTTTTAAATAATTTCTATCTTACGCTCTTCTCTTCTCTTTATAATCTAAGGTGGGCCCACATGATGAACAATCCATGTTGAAGGTGGGGCTCCACATGATGAATGGTCCATGTCAAGGTGGGCCCCCACATCCACGATCACATCAAAGGTGGGCCCTACATGATGGATACTGCACGTCAAAGTGTGGCCCCACATGATGGATGACCCGTATCAAAGGTGGGACCCACAATTGTCACACCCCAAACTTGGAAAACGGGCTCACAAAATTCCCGATCGCTGAATTCGGCGCTAACAGCCTCCGTAGTGCCCCATTCTCGGATTCCGGCACTCACATGCCAGATTCCGATCCTGGGATCCTACGAGGATTTTTAGTATGAAATTTTTTTTTTGTAATGGACCATAACCACAAGCATAACCAAGTCACAACACAACATCACCACATATCCACTATATCAAAACTTTAAGTACAAATGCAGAAAGGGAAATACAAGGTGATCAAAAACTCCAAAATGAACTGATTTGCGCTCCTGCCTCAGCGCTGCTGCGATCCAATGCCACTTGCACTCAACGGTCGTGCATAAGCTTACGAAAGCTTAGAGGGTGGTGTAAGTGTGTGCGCAAGGTAAGCGCCATGTATACAATATCAGAGTAATGCGGAAATATGCGGTAAGTCCATGAATGCTATCAGCTGTACTAAAGCTATGTGATGCAAGGCATGAATGCTATCGGTCATAACAAGACCATGCGATGCGAGACATGAATGTTATCGGCCATACCGATGCGATGCGAGGCCTACGTAGCCGAATGTCATATGCGAGATGCAATCCAAGCAAGCCAGTACTCATCAAGTACACATATCAGTACAGTTCCTCTCTGGATATCACCGGGGTCTAATACACTTCATACTGACTGCCTCCTTCCTAGCTGCACAGCCAAGCAAGTGGAATAGACCTCACTATCCGCCTGACCAGTAGTCTGCCAATACCTACCCAGCTCGTCGATAGTGGACTCATTTGCGAGCTGGTCAAACTCAGCCTAGCTTATAGCCCCCTCACTCGGGCGGATAAGGCCACACCCCCTTCCAACCGACCACGATATAGTGGGAGACGTGGCCTAATGGTATTCGGCACTCGGGCGCTTGTGTATTCACTCGGTCTAGACGTTGGAGCATCTCCTGGTACCAAAAAGGTTTTGGGACTTTCACCCAAGGACATCCTAAGTGCCCACAGTGCTAGAACCAAGTATTTTTGGTATCCGATACGGCCATCCACGATGTGCCTGTGGAGCCATGGCCCTGATGTCGCTAGGGCGTACAATGATCAAGTCACACATATGCAAGATGCATGAGTCACACCGTACAATCATGCAGCAATCTCACGCGTACCACGCGATCATGTGGGGCACTCCGTATCATAAGGAGTCCCGTAAATGTCTCAGCCCAACGGCTTATGCTATGATCAAACATTCCTCATATCAAGCATACATATGATGCATATGGGCATGAATCATAGAGTTATACTAAGCATGTTATAAAGTGATGAACTGTCCTTACAATAAAGATGGGCCTAGATGGCCTACACACAACAAGTACGGGCCTAATAATGGGCCCCAGGGAGAGTTATAATGCGGACATTTAACCAACATTATTCTTACAATGTGGACGTCAAACCAACATTGCTCCCAAAGCATGGCCCGCCATAAATATCATTACACAAATCATGGGGGAATCACATATTGCAATGGACCTTAAGTACATCCCATTGGGCCTCGACCCATGGGCCTTAGATACATCAAATGGGCCGCCTCATATGGGCCTTATATAAATCAAGTGGGCCGCATCAATGGGCCTTATGTACATTGCAATGGGCCATATCCCGTGGGCCTTTGAGTACATCACAATGGGCCTCGTAACATGGGCCTCAAATATATGAAAGTGGGCCTCAACAACGGGCCACAAATACATCAAGATGGGCTTAATCACATGGGCCTTATGTATATCAGATGGGCCTCACCAACGGATCCCATATGCCCATCAAATGGGCCACAAAATAAGAGTGGTGGTAATGATTTCCACCATTTAAAGTTCCTAAGGCCCATCATAACATATGCATTCCATCCAACCTGTTCGTAGGTTAACATAGTGACAAATTAAGTGGAAACAAATATCAGCTTAATAGGGAACTACTATGGCCCTTAGGAATTTTGAACGGTGGACGTCATTGTCCACTACCTTAAATGGTGGGGTCCACTTGAACTTTAGATCTGACTTATTTTTAGTCTCAAGCCTGTTAAGACAAGCTTGCCAAAATGGTTGGACAGATTGGATACCACACATGCATCATGGTGGGGGTCCACATGAAGGCCCACCATCATGTATATATTATATATAATCTATATATAATATATATAATATATCCAATATACAACACACACACACACACACACACACACACACACACCTTGTAGTCCCACACGTGGGGTGGGTCCCACCGTCCAGTGTGGACAGTGTGGATAGAACACAAATCAGGGGGGTTCCACCATCCACGGTTAGTGGACGGTGTGAATGAAACACATACATCACTGTGGGTCCCATGTGGGGCCCACCATAATGTTTATAAGCCATCCAATCCGTTCATAAGGTCATGCAGACCTGAATGAAGAGTAAAAACACATTTCATATTGATTTGAAACTTCTGTGAACCCAAAAATGGGTTTCAATGGCAAACGGTTAAATCTCCACTGTTTCCTGTGATGTGGACCACTTGAGCGTCAGATCGGCCTGATCTTCGGAGGGGGCCCTGAAAACTGAGAGATGCAGAAGATTTTCTGTGTATTTGAGACAACCAAATGGGGTTGAATATATAGAGATTACAACCATCTATACAAGGAAAGTAGTAAACGCAGAATCCCCTACCTATATAAACAAGATATACAAGGTAACAAGATATACAAGGTATGTGAGGTGTCTAACAGGCCCACTTCAAGGAGGGGCCCACCCAATGGACGGTTTGGATACTAAACATACATCATGGTGGGGCGCACGGTAGGGGTCGTGGGTCAATGCCATCCGCCCGCCTGTAATGACGCAGGCGCTGCCTGCGCCTACAGCAGCAGCGCCTGCTGCATGTTATTTTTTTTAAAACCGGTTTTTCTGAGGTTTTTCACATGTGGGGCCGGCATCAGGCAAATCCACCCCGCCCACTGGTCCCCATAGGTCGAGACAAGCCAAACAAGCCTAATATCTGATATTTTTCGGTGTATAGAAATGGCAGGATGGTTTTTCAACGGTAGAAACCATTGTTTTATGTACTATGGCCCGCTAGAAGATCGGATGGACTTCATTTTTCGGCTTAACGCCAAAAACGGGCTGAGGAAAGGGATGGGCGGTGTGGATTGGACTTATACATCAAGGTAGGGCCTATACAAGTAGCCCACCCAAATAGCCTTAAACTAAGGCTAATATATATATATATATATATACATGTATATATATTTGTTTCCTTTTTAAGTCCTTTGGCCCTACACGTTCATTTAAGGTGGGCCCCACCTAGGGACGTGGGCCACCACAAGAAAGGGTTGGATGGTGTGGTAATACATACATCAAAGTGGGGTCCATCCAAGTGGGCCACACAACCATATCATCACACACAAAAATAAATGAAAAATAGAGAGGGAGAGAGAGAGAAAGAGAGACACGTGATGATGGAGGGACCCCGACACTATGGGTCCTCCGTTTCAAGCATCCAATCATACATCAAGTGGGTCCCAATACATGTGGGCCCATTAAATCAAAATTTGACGGTGAAGATTCCTTCTCCACTAAAATGGACGGTCTAGATGACCTCTATTCAAGCTAGAAAGTAAACATCATGATGGGGTCCATGGAGAATGACCCCATCATGGAATGATATCGATAATCAAGGTGGGCCATCGGCCACATCTTAGGGTCCAAAGAGAGATCCATACCATCGATCGGTAGGCCTCACTTGGCCCATCATAAGAACATGACAATCTAGCCTATAGAAGCACCCACCGTTCGATCTTTTCAGTCTGTTGGAAAGCCGGTCTCCTTGTGCTCCACTTTGATGGAGGGTGATGAGAGATGGATGGCTAGGATGAAAGTTTATGGGATGGGAAAGGTGGGCCACACAAAGTCATTTTTCTCTCTTGGAATGCATTGACGTGGGTTTTTTTTTGCTAGCTTGGGAGTTGTGTTGAGAAATGAGAGAGAGAGAGGGTTGTAAGAGAAGTGAGGGATGGGTGTGATGGGTGAAAGGGTGAGTGATGTGTGATGTGTACTTGACATGTATGGTTGTTTAAGAGAGGGTGAGAAAGAGTTGACTTGGTGGTTGCTTGGGTATGGGGTGAAAGGTGATGTGTACTTGAAGTGATTGATTGATGGGACATGTTGTAGAGATTCTCTTGGGATTGCAAATGCGCGGCGTTTTCTTTGAAATAAACGCTGGCCCACATCTCCCTGCTAGGGTATCGGATCGGTATGCAAGACGCGGCGTTAGAACCGCGACGACGGTGCGGTCGCAATGGTACAAGTCTCGGATTAAGCCGACTCAAATCTACGGGATTCGACTTACGGTCGCGCGCAAACGTCGATTATACGTCGCAGGTTGCTGGAATTCGACGGGAAGGATCGCGGGAGTCGACGGAACAGTACGGACTAGGATACGGGTCTTACAACAATGGATGGTGGACATCGAAGGTGGGACCACATGATGGATGGCCCGCATCAAAATGTGGCTCCGCCCCGCATGATGGACTATCCACATCAAGTGAGCCCCACATGATGGATGGTGAACATCAAAGGTGGGCTTGCATGTTGAACGACCCATATGATGAATGGCCCATATTGTAGGAGCTGCCCACACGATGAATGGTCCACATCAAGTGGGCCCACATAATGTACGGTTCACATCAAAGGTGGGCCCTGTTGAAGTGATAAAGTCCCTTGATATACATTGATACACCACACTCTGACAGCTTAAGCTTTTAGGAGTGAATGGTTATTTGACATGGTATCAAAGCGGAAGGTCCTATGTTCGAATCTCGAGAGCAGCAAATATGCCTCGCTAATATATTATTCTCCCATGGGGGGTCAGGAAAATCAGTGTCCCTCCACTTCGTCAATAGTTCCCGTGCGGAGTTCCCACCTCGCACGTGCGGGGGGGTGTTGAAGTGATAAAGTCCCTTGATATACATTGATACACCACACTCTGACAGCTCAAGCTTTTGGAGTGAATGGTTATTTGACAAGCCCCACATGATGGATGACCCACATCAAAGTGTGGCCCAGCATGATGGACCATCCACATTAAGTGGGCCCTACTTGATGGGTGGTTCACATCAAGGGTGTGACTCACATGATGGATGATGAACATCAAAGGAGGGTCCACGTGATGGACGGTTGACATCAAATGGGGCCCTCATGATGAACGCCTGCATCAAAGTGTGGCCCCTCGTGATGGATAGTCCACATCAAGTGGGCCCCACCTAATGGACGGTCCATATCCATGGTTTTGCTTGATGAACGACCAATTTCTGAAGTGGCTTAACATGATGGATGATCCACATAGAAGGTGCACCCTACAATGGATGGTGGATATTAAAAGTAGGCCCCACATGATGGACAACCCAATTTGAAGGCGGGGCCCACATGATGGACAACCCACTTTGAAGGCAGGGCCCACATGATGGACACATCAAATGTGGATTCCACGTCATGAATAATGGACATTGAGGGACCCCACATAAAGGATGATTAGAATTGATGATGGGCCCCACATAATGGATGGTCCATGTCAAAGGTCAACCCCTAATGATGAAGGGCCCACATCCAAGACAAGCCTTGCATGATGGACAACCCACTTTAAAGGTTTGGCTCATACGATGGACGATCCACATCAAAGGTGGGCTTCATATGATGGAGGATCTACATCCAATGTCCAACATAATGGACAGCCCAAATGTCTTAATACATGAAGGTTGTAGCCATCCATTCTCTTGCCATTTGGGGAATGGTCAATCTATGATGAGATCCACCAAAACAATCGTCTAGATTACTCTTATAATGGAGTTGTTGAAATCTTTAAAAATGACATCAATTACCCCTAAAAAAATCTCGCTCTTGAACGTTTTACCAAACGTGCTTATTTCAAATAAAAGCTTTTTATGGTTTTGAAAATGTGATTTACCAAACGAGCTTATTAAAACAAGAGCTAAATAAAAAAGTGCGTATTCGAGTAGCTCTTATTGGATTAGAGTAGAGATGCCAAACGAGCCCATACGTTTTGTGGGGTGAATACTCGTAATGCTTGCTCGGGTTATTTATGGCACTTCCTTGGCCCACGGAGAGTGATTGCATTTTTGGTTAGTCGCTAATGACAAAACGCTGACAATCAATCATCTTCGGGGAAGGAACATGATTATTACAAAATTCGTTCTCTCCCTCAGGGATGTGGAATCAGTGAAACACCTATTTATTTATTGCGAGAACGCCTCGGATCTGCTGAGGTGCTTTTTAAGCCTTTGGGAAATGCAATGGTTATGCGTGATGCAATTGGGGCTGTTTCACTGATGGGGTTTCAATCTAAAAGAAAGAAAATCTTATGGTTCTTTGCTATCCAGTTGGTGGTCCCTCTAGAGAGCAGAACAATAGAATCTTCAACAACAAATTGGAGTGTTGAAGCAGTCTTTCAGATGGCTAAAGGGAAGGTGATCCTTTGGGCATTGGTGAATCTACAATTTAAGGGTATACATAAGAATATATTTTGGGCATATGGGCAACCAATATATTTTTTTTTTCCTTGGGGGTGAAGCAGATTGATTCCTCATCACCCCTCTTCCCTCTTCCCTTTTCTCTTTCAGTATTTCCTTTTTTGGCTTTCAAAAACTTTTTCCTTGCCACTCTAAAAGAAGTACTAGGTCAACCAAACAGAAAAACTATGATTTCCGGAACTGGAACTTCCAGGATTTCAACCAATATATTTCCAGGAAGTCATTGTTTCCAGGAACTATGAATTCTAATATCAAATGGGGCCTTAACATTTTCCAATATCCATTCTGCTTATGTTTCCCCAACATTCCTTTTCCTATTCTATCTATTACAGTTTTGTGCTAGAAGTCTATAATTTGGTATTCATGATTCATGTAATGGGACTATTTGATTATATGGTAGCTTTCTGCTGATTGTTGCTAAACAGTCTCGATGCTTGAAAACCGGTCCTGCTTTGCTGGTTTATTGTTTGTTGTTTATTTTTTGCTTATTGCTAACCACAAATGTTTTTTGTAGTAAAAGATGTGATATTTTTGCTTGGTGAGTGATTTGTACATTGTGGAATATTCACTTCTCGCTTATAAGTATTTCATGTTATTGCAGTTCTCTTTTCTTGAAGCATCGGTACGGTGTTGGTTATACCCTAACTTTGGTCAAGGTATGCTCTATTTCATTTAGGATTTGTGGGCTTCATCTTCCTGATTTCCAGCCTCTCATTCCTTTGCTCTCTCATCAGGCTGCATCTAGTGCCTCTGTAGCTGCCGACATTGTTCATCGACATGTTCCATCTGCGACACGCTTAAGTGATGTACTCTTCGTTCCTAATATTATCAATGTTTTATATCCTTATCAAGTAAAACCGAGTATTGAAATCCATTCTTTTTGCTGCCACCCTTACTCTGTCCATTAAGTTTACTGCTGTTGCAAAGGGTTTTCTGAAAATGGGCTTCTTATTTGATTCATAGAGGGTAACTGATTTATTTGTTGGATCTTTTGATCCTGAAATTATGTATCATACTTTGTCCAGATACCTGGATGTTTTGTTTGCTCGGCCATACATGTTTATAGATTATTTGTGAGTCTTGCTGTATATTTCTTTCCTTTTCTCATATATTACTCATCCTCGTGGATATATTCATCTATATATGAATATTGTTAATATTTGTTTTCTTATCTAATCTGAAAATCAGCTGGCCCTTTCTTCTGCCTTTTCAGGTTGGTACAGAGGTTTCTTTTAGACTTCCTCTAGCATCATCATCTGCGTTCGAGGGCATGTTCCGGGAAATTGAGAGCTGCATCAAAAGACCTGGCACGTATGGGGGAAGCAGCAGTAATGAGGATGAATGCTCTTTTGGCATTGAGAGTTATGGTATCTCTGTCACAACATTGGAGGAGGTGTTTCTGAGAGTTGCAGGATGTGATTTCACTGAGATTGAAAACATTGACCATAATAAAGCTCATTCTGGACCTGATGCTGTGGTTTCTGAAGCCGCCCATCATTATCCTCAAAAGAAGGCCCCCGATTTCAAACTACTTTTTTGGAATTATAAGAAGCTTTCAGGAATGATATTTTCTACTGTGGCAAGAGTTTGTAGTATAATTTTTACTACATTTTTCAGTTTCATAACCTTCTTAAACGTTCAATGCTGTGGTTGTGGAATCATTACAAGGTCTACATTTTTGCAACATTCCAGTGCTCTACTAAAAAAGAGGGCTATCTCTGCTCGTCGAGACCGAAGGACAGTTGTTTTCCAGCTTCTTATCCCTGCTGTCTTCCTGTTTTTTGGACTTCTTTTTCTCAAGCTTAAGCCACATTCTGATCAGCAATCAGTGACCCTTACAACATCCCACTTTAATCCTTTGCTACGAGGGGGCGGTGGTGGTGGACCAATTCCATTCAATCTATCTTTTCCCATCTCAGAAAAGGTTCCTTTTGTTTTGAAGACACCTTTCTTTTCTTCTTTGACAGCTTAATGTTATAGAGTTTTGCTAGGGCCACACACTTCTTTCATTAGCCCGCATACATGCCATAAATGCCACCTGGTGTGTTTAGAACATCCAAGCCATACATCAGATTGGACCCAAGGTGTAGATGACCTTGGCCAATAATAGGCTGATCAACTCATCTGTCGGGCCACACATGAGTGAAATCAATGGACTGTTGAAAAGAAATCGCAAGCATTCCATCCTGAAGGTTGACGTGTGGCCTACCTGTTGAATGGACACCTGATTTTTGGGCCAGATCATCTATGTGGTAGGTTCCACCCGATCCACCAATTGGATGTTCCACAAACCTGCAAGTTTTGCACATGTCTTAATGTAAAAGCATCTTGAGTGGCACATGTTGGCCTAGCAATTTTTTTGGTGTTATATTGTCTTCTCAAGACTGAATACATATGTCAAAATGTTATTAACTATGCAGGTTGCATCTTATATTAAAGGGGGTTGGATTCAGAGATTGACACCAAGGATGTATAAGTTTCCTGATCCGGAGAAGGCGCTTGGTGATGCTATTTATGTAGCAGGCCCCGTATTGGGTCCTATCCTAATTTCGATGAGTGAATATCTAATAACTAGCTTGAATGAATCATACCAGTCAAGGTGTGTTGATTTGAACTTTGATCCTCTAATACATTCAGTTGCATGTACAAAAGAGTTTATTTTAGTCCAATCATGTGATAAGTGATGCCATATTCTATAAGTTTCTAAGGATGGTTCTGTTTTATCCATAGGAAATTTGAAGCTATTATTTTAGCCAATCATTTCTGAGAAACCTGCATCGTTGCATAAAAGAATGGATCATGATGTCCTCGAGATAAACATCCCCATTTTTTCAAACTTTTGTTCTGTACTCTCATTTTTACTTTGAAACCAGATTCTAACTTGCAGAGTTTTCTTCCAATCCCAATTCATGACCTCTCTTTCCAGAAATAAAGCTAGATTCTCATTGTCTTGATGTAGTTGCTTTGTGCTAGTTGTTAATGGTGCTACTCAGGGCCTCAGGAACAGTTACAAATATTATATACCCTCATAAGCTACTTAATCATTTGGATGGACACTCATTTCAATCAGTAATTGGGAACAAGTACTTCTAGGAATTGAGTGTCGATCATCATCATCATCATCTAAGCCTTAGGTTGCCTGCATGAATCTTGTTCTATCATTCTACTCTATCAAGGCCCATAACTTCAGTTAGACAATGAGTCATCAAGTCTTTTCTTACTACCTCCACCCTCGTCCTTTTGGTCCTTACCCTTGCCCTTTTAGAAATACAAACTCACTCCTAACTGGCATAGTTCTTGTTCTCCGTTTTACATGACCAAACCATGTACGTCTAATTTCCCTCCCTTGAATGCTTTCATTTCTAATTCTTTCGTTTTCCTGCTACTCTTCCATCTCAATATCCTCATTTCTGCTAGACTCATCTTATGAACATGTTGTTCCTTAACTGCCCAACATTCTGTCCTATAAAGCATGTCTTGTCTTATTGATTCCTTATAAAATTTTCCTCATAGCTTGCGTGGTACATGACAATCACGTAAAACTCCATAGGCACATTCCATTTGATGTCTCCACTGTTATGAATTATTGGCACAAGATATTGAAGGCTGTAATTTTGGGAAATTTCTTGGTCAACAATCTTAATTAATTTCTCGTTTCCACTCCTGTTGTTACTAAAATTGCACTCCATATACTTTGTGTCACACCCCGCTTTCGGTGCTTGACTGCACTCGGCCCAATCACTGAGTCGTGGGTGTGACTTGAGCATGAATTATAAACATTCACATAAACATTCACCACAACAAATATTCATAGCCAAATATCAATGGAAAAGGCATATCATCAATCATCAATTAAAATCATCCAGTTACAATCCCAAATTATTGAATTATTGTTTTGTAAACAAACAATAACTAAGAAGCATTCTTCTGGAGCTTTTTCCACTCATGGAGCTTCAACTGGGCAATCAATCCTTGCGTCTTACGACTCAACGCATCAACTACTACATTGGTCTTTCCCGGATGATATTGCAACATGAACTCATAATCTCTCAAGAACTCCATCCACCTTTGCTGCATGTTCAGCTCCTTTTGTGAGGACAGGTGCTTCAAACTCGTGGTATGAGAAGAGCTCAAACTTTTCTCCATATAACTAGTGTCTCTAGACCTTGAGCGCAAAGACAATGGCTGCCTACTTGAGATCGTGAGTTGGATAATTCTGCTTATGCACTTTAAGTTGCCTTGATGCGTAAGCTATCATCTTGTCCTGCTGCATGAGAACACAACTCAAACCCTTGTGGGAGGTCATCGCTATAGACTACAAAACCTTCATCGCTAGACGATATGGTTAGGACTTGTGCAATCGTTAGCCTTGTCTTCAGCTCGAAGAATGCCTTCTCGCACTCATTCCACACGAACTTCACATCCTTCTTTGTTAAGGGCGTATTTGGATGGATGGTTTGCAGTTTGCACTGTAAGGTATTGTATTGAGGCAATTAATGCAGTGCCAGGGGGTATTGCATGGAAATAGGTAGTGGTGAGGGCTTGCAGTGGAAGCTGTTTGGAAGGGAGGGAGGTGGTAATCCATCACCCACAATACAGTGACAACATTTGGACAAATGAAAATTGAGAATGGAATTCAATCGCAAAAGCATATGGTGGTCCCGATAGAGAAAAGAGAGCACTAGTTAGTTGCAACCTTGGAAGCAACAATGTGAGTGGGTGCTCTTGGAGGTGGGCTTAACTCCATATATGGATTTGATATCCAGTTCATCCATTTGCTAAACCAACAAATCTTACGGCATCTGAGCAAAAAATGATCCATATTAAATTTTTCGGCAGACCACACCACAAAAAACATGTCCTTTAACACCGACCTACATGATATAATGAGGGAGATGGTGGCCATCCGTCGTTGTTGAAGATAATACATGTATGGGAATGTATACGGTGAAGTCGTTTAACTCCTACCACATCGAAAGTGAAAATGCACACACTACTCAAACGAGGGAGATGGTGGGCAAACGGGGTCAATGAAGATGACACATGCATGTGCGTGTGTGTAGTAAGTTAAAAAACCAAAAATGTGTAGATGTGGGAAGATAGAATCCGCTTTCGAAACCAGGATACAAGTAAGAAAAGAGGGTCATCGGTGTAACACCTTCATCTGACACCATCCCATTTATAGAATGGGCATGGCAGAGACATACAACAGGCCAATAACGTTCATACGACAGTTGTTCTTCAAAGATTCATACCCGAGGATGGACAAATCATTACTCTGAAGATGATGGGGTGCTTATGATGATCTTCGCAGGTAACGACGTCTCCTCCAATTCCTTCGGCTAAGCTCGACCTTTGGATGGATCCTCTGTAACCTGTTGATGCAGGACAATTAACCACTTGCTCTAAAAGCTCTAACTGTTAGAGTATGGTGAATTAATCCCTTTATCACATAGCCCAGGCCCCACATCTTATGGGTTAAGACCTCGGCCGAACCCCCCTTGTGGGCTCGTGGACCCCAAATCACATGGGCCGCCCACCCCGAGTGTGTCCCTTCATCCCATGGGCTACCCCACTCAAGCTTGGTGTGAAATGTGCATTAATTACCCCTGATGAGGAGTCTCGAACATGAGACCGCCCCCGTGGGCCCCAAATCACATGAGTCACCTACCCCGAGTGTGTCCCCGCATCCCACGGGCTACCCCACTCGAGCTCGGTGTGAAGATGCCCCTGCATTAATCACCCCCAATAAGGAGTCTTGAACACGAGACCTCCCGCTCTGATACCAATTTGATGCAGGACAATTAACCACTTGCTCTAAAAGCTCCAACTGTTAGAGTATGGCGAATTAATCCCTTTATCACATAGCCCAGGCCCCACATCTCATGGGTTAGGACCCCAGCTGAACCCCCCTCGTGGGCTCGTGGGCCCCAAATCACATGGGTCGCCCACCCCGAGTGTGTCCTCGCATCCCACGGGCTACCCCACTTGAGCCCGGTGTGAAATACACATTAATCACCCCCGGTGAGGAGTCTCGAACACGAGACCTCCCCCGTGGGCCCCAAATCACATGGGTCACCCACCCCCAGTGTGTCCCCCCATCCCACGGGCTACCCCACTCGAGCCCGGTGTGAAAATGCCCTTGCATTACCTGTGAGAGAAGTTTGGAATGTTAATATAAATATGAAATAAGGAGCATGGTTTTGTAGTTTGCTAGACCAACCAGCCTTTGTAACATAAATTTTCAAATCCAAGTGTAATGAGGAGTAGACCCAGTGTGTTGTATTTTCATTATCGAGGAAATCCCTGCACGGGGCTCGAGATTGCCACACACTATTGTCTCCCATTTTCCCAACACTGCTGAGTTGAAAAGTGAAAAATATTACAGTGCATTATGATGTAAACCTTAATGCCAAACATGCCTTAAATGGGTCAAAGGCGCGGCGACACGGGAGAATCCTTTGATAAACTTCCTGTAGTATCCAACCAAACCCAGAAAATTATGAATCTTCGAAACCTTCTAGGGTCGTTCCCAATTCAACACCGCTTCCACTTTAAATGGATCAACAAATACTCCCTCCTTCGAAATCACGTGGCCAAAGAATTTTACCTCTTCTTGCCAAAATTTGCACTTCTTAGCCTTTGCGTACAACGGCTCTCTCAGGGTCTGAAGCGCGGTCGTTAAATGCTACTCATGCTCCTTCCAAATCTTCGAATATATGAGGATGTCGTTAATAAATATCACTACAAATTGGTCAAGATAGGGTTTAAACACTTGGCTCATCTAGTCCATTAATACCGTTGGGTCATTGGTTAGCCCAAATGACATTACCAGAAACTCATAATGCCCATATCGTGTGCGGAACACTATCTTTGGAATGTCATTCTCTTTAATCCTTAGCTAATAGTACCCCGATCGCAAATCTATCTTTGAGAAATATTGGGCTTCCTTCAATTGGTCGAACATGCTGTCTATCCTGGGCATCGAATATTTGTTCTTGATGGTAATCTTGTTAAGTTGGCGGTGGTCTATACACAACCTCATAGACTCATCTTTCTTCTTCATGAATAATATTGGTGCTCCCCTAGGAGAAGTGCGTAGTCGAATAAGTCCTTGCTCCAACAGCTTCTCAATATGCTCTTTCAGCTTCCTTAGCTCCGCTGGCGCCATACGATATGGAGCCATTGATATAAATGCAATCCTGGGTACCAGTTCAATCCTGAAATCAACCATCCATTGCAGAGGTAATCCCAAATGTCATAGAATACGTTCCAAAATTCACAGACCACTGTAATCTGATTGATATCTGACTTTGGCTGCTCACTCTCTTCTTCTACCATCAATATCAGGAGACCTTCCAATGGTCCTTGCTGCATCCTCAACTATTGGAACGAGGCTTGTCTGAGTATGTAGAAGGTGACTAACTTCTCAAAACAGTCTATCCTAGCACGACAAGATGCCAACCTATCCATCCCTAATATCACCTCGAAATCTTGCATCTCCATGGTCATTAGATTGGCAGGCATTTCTGAGTCAACAATCTTTATGGGATGTGACCTACATATTTGGTTCATCTTCGAGGATTTTCCTATCGGGGTTGCAATCACTAGTTCCTTCTTTAAGTTCTTAGGGGTCAAACCTAGTATCCTCATGCAATGCTTAGAGATGAATGAAGGAGTAGATCCAGTATCAAACAATACTCTAATAGGCCAAGAATACACAATTAGGTTACCTTCAACAGTTGCTCCTGTAGAGTTAGCAGCTGTGAAGCCTACCCCCTTGGTTGCTGTTGCTAGCCTGGTTGCTGATTCTGTTGTGCATGAGGTCCGCCTGGTCGGTATTGGTTCTGACTGCCTCCTTGACGTTGTTGTTGTTTACTGGCTCCTTTGTGAGGTTGATAACCTCCTAATCCTCTCTACTGTTGATGCTGTCTCTGCAAGTACTGGTTCTGGTGCTGGGGCTTAGGACGAGTGTAGTCCTGATACTTGTGTCCTTCGCCTCCGCAATTGTTGTAAGTTCCATTGAAGCGTTGCGGCGTTGGTTTGTTTGGCGGTGGGTTCCTAGGGCTATTCCCCTCTGTGATGAACTAGGGGTGTCCTTGCCCTTCCCCTTAACTTCTTTCCTCTGCTCTTTTCCCTTCCTAATCCTAGGTTGTCCTTCTCGATCAATTGGGCTCTCTTTACCACTTCTGCATAAGAGTCTAGCCTTATTACGACAATCTGCTTCTGAATACCAGCCCTTAGGCCTCTCTCGAACTTCCGTACTTTGCATTTCTCATCTTTTACTTAATAAGTTACGAAGCAAGATAAATCTATAAATTTTGCCTCATATTCACCTAATATCATATTCCCCTGCTTTAGCTGCATGAATTCCATTTCCTTCTCCTCCTAATTGTTGCTTGGGAAGTACTTCTCATTGAACTCCTCGTAGAAATGCTCCCAGGTTCACGCGGTTCCAACAACGTTGGTTCTTGCTATCAATTCCACCAATAATATGCCTCTCCTTGAAGCGCGAAAACTGCAAGTGTGACCTTCTGCTCCTCGTCACACTGCATGACATCACATATTTTATCCATTTCCATCCTCCACTCAATTGTTTTCATTGGGTCCGCTCGTCCTTTAGATATTGGTCGATTTAATCTTTTGAACTCTTTCACTAGTCTACCAGCCCGCTTCGGCTCCCTTGGTGCCTCATCTTCCACCTCATGGTAAATCTCTTGGTTGTGGTGCATTTGTTGGTTTATGAAGCTAGTCATAGTCCCCAGGGCTAGTAGAACGTCGCCCATCGAGGGGTTCTCCTGCTTCTTAAGCCAGGGCCCTCTACGTAGTCCTTCTAGCTCTCTTTTCCGCCATGGATATAAAATTAGATGAAAAGGATGTTCAGGGTTCATACAGTAAGTTTGATATTTGTTGTCTTTGGTGGGGAGTTCAAGTCCTAATTTCTAGTTTTCCTAAGTGTTGGTGTTTAGCCGTAGGTCTAGTATTATTTGAAACCTAGGATCTGATACCAACCGGTCACACCCCGGTTTCAGTACTCAAGCGTACTTGTCCCTGTCACCAAGTCGTGGGTGTGACTCGAGTGTGAATTATAAACATTCACCACAACGAATATTCATAACCAAATATCAATGGAAAATGCATCAACAATTAAAATCATCTAGGTACAATCCCAAATTATTGAATTATTGTTTTGTAAACAATCAATGGCTAAGAAGCATTCTTCTGGAGCTTTTTCCACTCATAGGCAATCGAATATTATTTTTCTTTTTCTTTTACCTCTGGGGGAATGTTCTTGAAATCACATGGCCAATCCTAGAGGCGTCTGATACTCCCCTCATCCTGAACTGTTAAGTCCCAAATAGGGTGAGCTATGAAGCCCATCATGTAATCATCTATGCATGTTTTATAATATATTCAATATCTTCAAAATGCATAGTTCTCAAGTTAACAACAAATGCGTGAATGTATTGAATGCATAAAATATTTCAATTTTTCTTTGTATGATTAATCCTTTAAACAACCAGGGCCTAGTCTCTCTTGCCTCGGCCTACCAACGCCCACCCCACTTGCATAGGTTGATCTCTAACACGAGTGGTAGTCTACGTATCGAACGTAAATGCCACATGGTAGTGATGTACCCACCATTAGTGCGCAATCACCCAGCCCAGATCCATGGGCAACCTTTTCTGAGCTGGTCAGGCTCCTTCTCCGCTCAACCTACAATCCGATGCGGAGGCCCTAATAGTACTATCTAGGGGGTTGGGGAATCACACCCCGAGGTCCTCTTCCCGCCTCTCTAATTTGCGGGATCCTCAAGTCCCCGAGTTGTTTGGTGTTCACAATAATGCCATGATAAATGCTTCTTATCATCAAGCACATTTCTAAATGATACAACTTGCCAAATGCATATATCTAAAGTAGCATTGCAAGATTCACAGGTTTCCAAATAATAACTTGCAACAGGAAATACCATGAATGATTCATGACATGTGTGCTATGTTTAAAAATGCAACCATGCATGAGGCTACTTTACCATGAATGATACATTGGCATGAATGTAGATTTTCTTGTCTTGCCTTCTTAGTGCACTCACTTTTCTTAACCGTTGCTAAATCCAAGAGTTTACTGAAAGTAGGACTTTCCTAAACGGGAATAGGAAAATTTTCTGATTTGGAAAATTTGCTAAAAAGGATACTTTTTTGTAAAACTAGCAAAAAATAGGGTTTCTACAAGGTATGATTATATGCTTGCCAAATTTGGTGCTAGATCCCCAAATTTGGGCTGTGAATCATCTTTTACAGTGCGATCTAAGTTATGATAATTTCTGGCCATAGATTGTGGTCCTACCTTTTAGTAGATCCACAAGTCAAGGAAAAAATGGTCTAGATTCGTTGGATGTTTAGATGCATCTGATCCAACTGTCCATTTTCTTTAGATTTCATTATTTTAATATGATGGTACTAATTGATCCTTGTATGGTTCGATCTAGTTTAAATTGGGTGAATCTTAGGGACCGATCGGAACCGTGATATTAAATTAATGGAATCTAAAGAAAATGGATGGATGGATCTTAACATCCAATAAATCTAGACATTTTTCCTTGACTTGTGGAGCTACTTAAAGGTAGGGTCTTGATTTACGGTCAGAAATGATCGTAACACAGATCGCGCTGTAAAAGATGATTCATGGTACATGTTTGCGGATCTAGCATTAAATTTGGCAAGCATATAGTCATACCCTATAGAAACCTTATTTTTAACCAGTTTTACAAAAAAGTGTCATTTTTGGCAAGTTTTCTAAATAAAGAAAGTTTTCAAATTCCCGTTTAGGAAAGTCCAATTGTAGTAAATTCTTGGATTTAGCAACGATTAGGAAAAGTGAGTGCACTAAGAAGGCAATAAAAGAGAATCTAAGGAAGAAACAAATAAATGTGAAGAAAACGTATCACATTCATGCCGACGTATCATTCTTTGGTAAGTAGTCTCACACAGTTGCATTTTAAATATAGCACGCATGTCATGATTCATTCATGGTATTTCCTGCTGCGAGTTATTATCTGGACGCTTGTGAATCTTGCAATGATATTTTAGATATATGCATTTGGTAAGTTGTATCATTTAGAAATGTGGTTGAACATAAGAAGCATTTGTCCTAGCATTATTGTGAACACTAGACAACTCGGGGACTTGAGGATCCCGTAAATTAGAGAGGCAAGAAGAGGACATTGGGGATGCGATTCCCCAACTCCCTAGATGGTACCATTAGGGCCTCTGCATCAGATTGTAGGTTGAGCGGGTAAGGAGCCAAATTAACTTAGAAAAGGTTGCCCACGAATTTGGGATGGGTGATTGCGCACTGATGGTGGGTAGATCACTACCACGTGGCATTTACGTTCGAGAGAGAATAAGGCCCGCTTGCTTCAAGGATTAATCATACTGAGAAAAGTTGGAATATTGCATACATTCAACACATCCATGCATTTACTGTTTACTTTAGAACTATGCATTTTGAAGATACTGCATATGTTGTAAACCATGCATAGATGATTACTTGCTGAGCTTCATAGAGCACCTTGTTTGGAATATTCTAGGACGAGGAGTGTTTCAGATGCCTCCGGGATTGGCCATGTGATTTCGAGAACATTCCCCTGGAGGAGAAAGATAAAGAAAAAGAATATTTGGTTGCCTATGAGTGGAAAAAGATCTAGATGAATACTTCTTAGTTATTGATTGTTTATAAAACGATAATTCAATAATTTGGCATTGTAATTGTATGATTTTAATTGATGAATGATGATGCCTTTTCCATTGATATTTGGTTATGAATATTCGTTGTGGTGAATGTTTATAATTCATGCTCGAGTCACACTCATGACTCGGTGACAAGGCTCGAGTACTGAAATTGGGGTGTGACATTTACAGCCTGTTTGGAACGTCAAATTAGATGGTATGAAATTGCAGTTGGTCCCATGCAAATTCTATCGGGCATTTGCAAACGATGGAGTCTTTCATGTCCATATTTAATGAATTTTGCGTACAATAACCCTTATGTTTTAGGTTTGTTAATCAAGCTGTAAGATCTTCCATCTCGCTCTTCTTGTTTTTTTTGTAAAATGGGATTTGACTATTATTTTTGATCCATATTGTGTGGATTTCATATGGTCTCTTTGTTAAGGTTTGAGATAGTTGATTCAATAAGCTCTAAGATGTAGAGATTTATTTCTCATTTTGAAAATCATGAGTTGTGGATGTTTATTGGAGGAAAACAAAAGTTAAGTTATATAGGTGGGTACCAGAACTTTCGTTGTCTGATCCTTCTTATGGAGATTGGAAATCAAACTTGCTCGTCATGTCATGACTTTTGAATTCTTTGAAACTAGAAGTTAGTGAAGGCCTTCTTTTAATCCACTGCTCATGAGATTTGGTTGATTGCTCATGAATTATATGTTGATTAGAATAATATGGCTTGGATTTATAATATTTACTAATAAATTGAGACTTTGATGTCTGGTTTATAGTAGGAATTATCTTTCCTGGATGATCTCCAATTTGCTTGTACCACCAATGTAGAGGCATATAAATGAAGTATTGAGAAAAAGAGGATTTTTTAGTTGCTAGCAGCTAGTTATGTTTTTGAACTTCTATGGGCTGAAATTCTTAGTTTACCTACTTTGCCTTCCATAAATAGTGTTTAAGCTTGCTCTGATACTATGTAAAGAAGAAAAGCTTTAAAAGTATGGAAAGACCTGTAGGGTTGGACATGTAACCCTTATTGTATTTATAAGACAAAATATGCCAAATTATATAGAATATCCCTAAATAAAAGGGCAAAATAGGAAATGGAGAAAAACCTAAGAAATAACATAACACTAATAGAACCAAAGACCCAAAACAACTCATATCTGCTATAATACAATAATGAAAATAAGGTATTGTCTTAAAAAGGAAATATATAGTTTGAAGTAGTCTCCTCGAGCTTGGTTTGATAAATTTAGTGGGGCCTTGATTGGTATTGGATTTACAAGTACTCGGTCTAACCACTCTGTCTTTGTTAGGCTTTGTGTGCGAGGCATTGCCATTGTTAGTGTGTATGTGGATGGTATTATTGTTACAGGCAGTGTTCGAAATATCGGTATTGCGTTACGTATCGCATTCTTGGGATACAGATACGTATCGGTTATCACATGAGATATATTGATTGTATCGTGGACATGGGGAAACATTGGGAAATTGGTCGAATTTTTCAATGAAACTTCAGTGATTGTTAAAAAAGACATCAATACACATTTATAAATTAAAACATTACAAAAAACAAGTATACATAATAGGTTTTCTTTTTATTGGGGTCCTAATTTATGGGTTGTCTAACTGAATTGATGCAAGTATATTCAATGTCTATTCATATAATTTATAAATGCAAGAAGACGTGTGGAAACACAAGCAGTACACTCAAAAGCAAAAGAAGAATCACTAGATTAGGTTACATACATGTTTGATTTGATGTTTGGACATAAAGATTACAAACGATTTGCAAGAAATTAGGAAAATTTGATTTTTTCTTCAATTTTCCACAACTCGGCCCATCTCCTCCAAATCTTGAAATTGAAGCTCCCAATTCATGATTTTTCATACAAAACATGAAAAATCATGGATTTATAATAATTTGACACTAATGTAACATGATTTATAGAAAATGAAAGGGCTGAAATTCTAAAATGCTCACTAGATCGGACATGTGGGATATATCGCACTACTTGTGCGTTTCGTATCGCACTGGTGGGATACAAGATATATCGTGGGATATATCGGCTGATATCATTGAGATTTAAAACACTGGTTACAGGTGATGTCGGTAGTGGGATTTTTGAGTTGAGGCTCTATTTGAGTAAGGTTTTTGACATAAAGGATTTGGGGCTGCTCAAATATTTTATTGGCGTTGAAGTCGCCACTTCAAAGAAGCGTATTTTTTTTGTCTCTCATGAAATATGCTCTTGATCTTTTGACTTCAATTGGTAATCTTGGTGCTAAACCCCTTGATTCTCCATTAAAGCTTAATAAGAAACTATGGGCTGATTATGGGGAGCTTCTTGATGATCCTCGCATGTATCAACTCTTGCTTGGTCAGTTGATATATTTAACTATTACTCATTTTTCCCTATCTCATGCAATCAGTCTGGTAAGCTAGTTTATACATGCACCTCGCATTTGTTATTTAGAAGTTGTTCGTTGCATACTTTGCTACATCAAGTCTTCTCCAGGACATGGCAATCTATTTAGTTATAATAATCATATGAATATTGAAGGTTATTTAGATGTAGACTGGGCATGATCTCCCGTACGATAGGGTATTGTACTTTTTATTTTTATTTATTTATTATTATTATTATTTTTTACAGGTAATCTTGTTACATGGAAGACTAAGAAGCAAACTGTTATTATAAAATCCAGTGTTGATGCTGAATATCGAGCTGTAGTGAATACTGCATGTGAAATCTTGTGGTTGAAAAGCTTTTTTGTTGAGTTAGGATTTCTGGTGACTACTGTGTCCATGTATTGTGATAATCAGGGTGCAATTCAGATCACTTCTAATCCCCTTTTTTTTAATGAACGCACTAAACATATTGAAGCTAATTGTCATTGTTAAAGTCCCTTGATATACACCATCCTCTAATGGCTTGAGCTTTTAGAGCAAGTGGTTGTTTGACATGGTATCAGAGAGGAAGGTCAAGTGTTCGAATCCTGAGGGCAACAAATATGCCTCCGTAATATATTCTTCCATAAGGGCATTGTTTATGGTGTGAGTGTGTGTCCCTCCACCCTTGCCTAATACATTCCTGTGCAGAGTTCCACCCCGCATGTGGGGGGAGTGTTAAAGTCCCTTGATATACATTGATATGCCATCCTCTAACGGCTTCAACTTTTAGAGCAAGTGGTTGTTTGACAGTCATTTTATTCATGAGAAGGTTACTGCTGGAATTATTTATACTCCGTTTGTCAGGTCTATAGATCAACTCATTGATATCTTTACTAAGGCCCTTTAGTTGAAGTGGGAAGACAAATTCAATGCAAGTTAGGCATAATTGATATTTATGCCTCTACTTGGGAGAGAGAAGAGGGAGGTTTTTCTGTTTCCTATTTTTCCGTTTTAGTTAGGGGTATTCTATGTTATAAATACAGTAGGGGTTGGATGTCCGACCCTACTAGTTTTCCGCTTTGAATGTCTTATAAATACTGTAGGGGTTGGATGTCCACCCCTACTAGTTTTCCCCTTCTTTCAAAGCTTTTCTTTTATATTTGTAAACTGACTTGAATTACCTATGATGCATTCAAAATTTTGCATGAAGTACTTGAGAGAAGGTCATTCAGTCAGAAGCTAACAAGTAAAGTTGTTAGGCTATTAGCAGTGAAAGTTGTTATTTGATGCATTGTTTAGGATGAAAATTCAGGTCAAACCATTTAAAAAAATTTGGAGCGATTTTAGTGGCTAACTTTGTGCCTATATAACAATAGTTAGCAAAAATCTTAATGATGTTTGCTAAAATGTTCAATTTGGTTCTTATGAAGATCTGAAAGGCTTTCAGTTCAGCAAAATGCATGGTTTTCTTTTATGAAGAAAATCCGTAGTGTTTATAATGTCCTTGAATCTAGTTGCCTCCATCGATTAGTGGAAGCAAAGCATCATGGTGGTTTATCCTCCAGACAAGCTGATGGTTTAGGTTTCCCTCCATGTTGGTTGCTTGTCATGTTAGTTCACCGTTAGTGCCAATTTACACATGTTTTCCAATCGAATCATTAGCTGACACATCCATGTTTATCATGGCAAGAACATTTGACTTGCTCCTTTGGTGGATCATCTTTCAAAACGCTTTAGAACTATCTTCTTCTAATTGTGTATGATGGCATATGGGTTACAAAATGACAATGCTATAGAGTACAAACCAATTGATGAGGAAGAGGATGCAATGAAAAGAGCAGAATCAGATGAGTGGGACGCTTGGAAGCCATATATTTAATCCCCAGAGACTGGAGTTGACTGGCTGTAGGATCCTTCACAAAGAATGTGTTATGATCGAATTCAAAGTAACAATGGAAATCTTTATTTGGGTTGAAGTAGATATGAGATTCAGTTGAAGATGAGAAACATTCAAAACACTGGGTACAGTGAACCTACCACTGGTGGGGTAATGGAAGAGGATCCAGTATGGGTACCATTATCAGCAATAAAAAACTGTGAGCTGGTGTAAGGAGTAAGTTGAGAAAGCATGCTAGGATCCCTGATCATGTGAGAGGTAGCACAGTTAAGGTACCAATCCGGATTAGAGGGGGTATCAAGAGAGAGATTAGGAAAGCTATTAGTGCTTGTGGAAGCTAACTGGACTGAAAAGATGAGTCATAGAACAACATGATCATATGGGGGTTTGTACACAGAAGCTGGCATGGAAGGTAGACAGGGACACTTAAGAGAAGGTCATTCAGTCAGAAGCTAACAAGTGAAGTTGTTAGGCTATTACAGTGAAACTTGTTATTTGATGCATTGTTTAGGATGGAAATTCAGGTCAAACCATTTAAAAAAAAATTGGAGCATTTTAGTGGGGGTTTGTACACAGAAGCAGGCATGGAAGGTAGACAGGGACACTTAAGAGAAGGTCATTCAGTCAGAAGCTAACAAGTGAAGTTGTTAGGCTATTACAGTGAAACTTGTTATTTGATGCATTGTTTAGGATGGAAATTCAGGTCAAACCATTTTAAAAAAATTGGAGCGATTTTAGTGGGGGTTTGTACACAGAAGCAGGCATGGAAGGTAGACAGGGACTAGGATACTGACAAATCAAACAATCTTAGGTTGAGAAAAGGATACAGAAGGAATGTTGTTGGGCCAGAAATAGGTTGACTGATAGCCTCCACCTCGGTCACCATGGCCTGTAGTTGAATCACCACGTCTTCTGGTACCATAGAAGAAACCATGGCTGCTTCCTTGGTCATCTTGCTGATCACTGAGACCTGTGCAACTATGACCATCAAAGTGACCACCATTGCAGCCACCTTCATGGCCACTGCCATGACCATGCTGAGCAATAAAAGATGAAGGTGGGCTGGTCCCTGACATAGTGCAATGTTGAGGGTGAACTTCTTGATGAACAAGAAGGGCAGTCAATTTTACGATGGTAGGTATTGGAAACACAAGAGGAGAGTCAATAAATGACTCATATTCATGCTCAAACTATTGCATTGTCAGTGCGATTTGTCTGCATAAGAGTCAAGACAATCAATAGTGGCGATCTAATCACAAATACTCTTCAGAGATGGAGGAAGAGCTATGATGAAGAGAATGAAGCTATTGCTTTGGATAGAGTATGCATGCTTGAGATTGGTGGGTAAAGGTGGTCTCAAGAAGAAGCCTGCCAGACAACACATACTATAGTCAGACCAACAACCTGTCCATATGATTCCTTAGTGAGAGTGGGCATGAATGCCACATTTCAAATGCTGGGTTGGAAAAGGAGTTGGGTAAAAGACATAAGGTAAAAGGGGGCCAGTAATAAATTTCACTAGTCCTCGAAGATGAATGAGATGAAGAAACTGATTTTTCTACAAAAGGAAATTGTGGCCTGTCAGTTTAGTGGAAGCCAGGATAGTCATATTTGAAACGGATAAGAATAGGAAACTGAAATAAAATGCAGTATGGAAATTGGAGGGAGGAGGTAGAAGTTTGAGAAGATGCTATGGACTTGTTTATTTTTAGTTTTTGGTTAGAGCGTAGCTAAAATGAGGATGTTGAGATGGGTTATCAGACATATCATGTGATAATCGGCCTTAATTGGCACATCATATACAGAGAGCGGGACTCGAACGGCAGGCCCCACTAGAAACATAGAGGTCTATATGGTGTGGCCCACGTTAGACTAACATCGGCTCCTCATGTAGCCTGCACATACAAATCTAGTAACTGGATGTAAGGCATAGATAAGATACATATGCCACAGCGGGGTCCACTGGAAATGACCCCGATGGACACCCACATGTGTAACATGTTTGCCACTAGGCTATCAATCTATTGGGCACAAGGAAGGATAGTATTAGAAATGAATACATTTAGGGAATCCTTAGATGGTTTGGCCATGTTCAATGGAGACCAAGAACTGCACTAGTTAGGAGTGATATGGTTCAAGTTGAAGACTCAAAAAGGGCAAGGGGAAGGCTTAACAGCATGTGGGAGGAGGTAGTAAGTAAAGTCTTAATGACTTATTGGTGCTTTTGGGTCACACAAGTTGACCAATCAGAGATCACACCCATCCAAGGGTCATGATCCAGGAGGATCTAGACCATCGGACTATCTAGATTGTAGATTTTGGTCAATTTTGAGGGTTTTGATTTATTTGATGGAATGTCAGCGGTCCTAATTTTTTGTGGACCACATTAGTAGTGTACTTGGTTGTTAGAGTTGGTTGAACCAGTTTTCCTTTATTATTTTCTTCTTGTCAATCCAATATGATATGAAATGAATACTCATATTCTTTTTGTTTCATTTTGTTTTTTTGGATTTTGTTTTGTGCTTCTTTTTTATGATATTATGAAACTTATGTTCCGAAGCTTGGTATTCGGTTACTTCTATATGCTGAAGGTAACTAACGTTGATACCAAATACTGCACAGATGCTTATAACATATGGTTTTAATGATTTCCTATTTTATAACGTTCATTATTTCTTAACTCCTATAATTTTTACATGCTAATGAAGTATGGGATGAGATACCTGTATTGGAATCCATGTCCTTGATTTTTGGAAATACTTTGTCGTATTTGCGGTCCCCCATACTTTTGTCAACATCCTTAATCATATCTGGGCAGCACAGTTCTAAGTTTTATCTGGAATGCTAAGTTGTTGGATATTTATTGGTTCGTGATAAGCAAGCAGTGCTTATTTTTCATTCTTAAGTTTTTCTCTCATATATTCTCTGATCTTGCATCTTCATTTGAAGGTATGGCGCAATTGTGATGGACGATCAGAATGATGATGGTAGTTTAGGATACACTGTACTTCATAACAGTACTTGTCAGCATGCAGCTCCAACCTTTATTAATTTGATGAACAGCGCAATTTTGAGGCTCGCTACTGAAAATGACAATATGACGATTCAAACTCGCAATCACCCATTGCCAATGACAAGTTCTCAGCATTCACAGCATCATGTAGGGTAATTTCTTATCATGATGATGGATATTTATCTTTCCATTTTAAAGAAATAATTCTACCAACATTGTATTTAAAAAGAAATAAAATACTTCTGGACTATATGATTAAGTTGATTCAAGGAAGATAGTGTGCCATCCAGGACAAACAAGGATCTATCTTTTTTATGTCAAGTGGGAAGCTGATCTTCAAACGATATGTATTCTTTTTTGCAATTAGAAATTACTATTAATTTTAATTTTTTTGCAGGAAATCATTTTGTTTATACAGCCTAGCATCTCAAACATAGCTGAACAAAGTGTCAAGTCCACCAATTTTATTCGTGTTTTTTGTTGGATATTGTATGTTTAGGAGTACCAATAATCATTCCATATCTTCTTTCAAGATGGAAATGGATTTGTGTGTGCTTTTTAAGTTACTCATTTAACGATAAGATCATGATGCCAAAATGAGCTGTATCTTATTTTTATACTTATAAATGATTTGGATATGTGGCGTTACTTGATATTCTTTTGTTCTGTACATTGCTTGGTTTTAACTTGTTACACATCAGCTGGTCCAAAACCTCGTTGAAGGATGATTGATGTCTGATGTGCAGGTGATCTTCAAAACTTTTCCAAACAAACCACGAGAAGTATAGAATAGTGAAAGTGGATTCCTAAGGCTGAACAAAGTCATTGTTGACTACTTTCTTTCAAATATAATTTCAATTGATCTTATGAATGTGCCTTATCCTCAGTAAGTGAACAAGTATGCCTTCTAACCACTGTGATCCATGTCCTTTTGGGTCTTCCTCTTATTCTTTATTCAGCCCCTTCATTCTTAATCAATGTCCCCTCGATAAAGCTATCTTCAAGCTTTGTTGGATATGATCAAGCCGTTCTTGGGCTGCGTTGGATGACTTTGTTTTTAATTATATCCTTATTAGTCTATCCACACTTCCATCTCAGCGTTCTCATATCTGTGACACTGAAAACCTCTGATCTTTTTCTCCTTTAATCAAGGTAAATTTATTTCACATGTTGAGCATTCCTTATCATGTTTCTAACATGTTCTTTTCTCCCCTCCTGCCCCCTCCTTTCTCTCTTCCATTCTGGAAGGTTGTCTCCCTCATCTGCCCCTCCTCTCTCCTTGGTCCAGTGGCCACCTCATTTCCGTTTCATGCCTCTCTGGCCATCTCATTTCTTCTCCTCTCGGCGCCGGCCTCTAGCTACCATCTACCACCCAACTGCTACTTGTCACCACCTTCTTCACCCCCACCCCTCACAGCCCAACTACTTCACTGCTATGCTCTAGTCGCCTCCTCTCTTCTAATTGCTGCTACTACACCACCTTTCTTACTCATCACATCCCTACCCTCTTCTAGTCACCTCACTGGCTGCAAAACCCACTTATTCCTCTTTAGATTTTAGTGCTTCGTCACCCCTTTGGTCACCACACCGCATCTTCATAGTACTGCCCAAAAAATAGAAGCAAAACTTACACAAATGGTCCATCTTCCTCTCTAGTTTTTCTGAGCATTTCCTCGATTGTTTTTGTTTGCTACTATTTTTCTAAGGGTTACCATCTCACCATCTTCTTTTGTTCAGCCATTGCCTCACCGCTCCACCACCTCAATGCCCCCTTCTCCTACCCAGTGTTCGAAATATCAGTATCGCACAATGTATCGCACCCTTGGGATACTGATACGTATCGGTTATCGCACGGGATATATCGTTTGTATCGCATAGTTTATTGCACTTTTTGGGAAATATGGGGAAACATTGGGAAAATGGTTGAATTTTTTAATGAAACTTTGGGGATTGTTAAAAAAGACCTCCATACACACTTTTAAATCATAAAATCTCAAAAAAGAATGGCACATAATAGGTTTCCTTTGTAGAGGGTCCTAAGCTCTGCGCTGTCCGATTGAACTAAGACAACTATATCCAGTATCCACCCCGTCTATCTTTTTTTCTATATCATTTTAGGACATTATGCAAAAAATTAAGCAGATCCAATAATCAGGTAGACCATATCATAGGAAACAATGGTGATTGACCATTAGTGAGCCACTTGAACTTTGGATATGCTTCACTTTTTGGGCTAAAATCATAAAATTATATGGTAAAATGGATGGATGGAGCGGATAAAATACATGAACTATAGTGGCCTCACAAAGTTTACTCACTACGTCGTTCCCACCCCACACACGTGGATTTCCTGCGAAAGCCTTTCGCATGGAGTTCCTGCGCTGGGAACCCAGATGGGGCTCACTGTGATGTTCGTGAGAAATCCTCCCCTTCCATCAGTTTTGTGAGTTCATTTCAAGACAATATGCCAAAAATGAAGCAAGCTTGAGTGGGCCGTGCTAAAGGAAAATGTGGTTAGGGAAGTTCCTACCGTTGAAACCTACCTGAGTTCGACAGTGATGTTTACGTGCCATCCATACCATTAATAACTTCATTCCAACAGGGATGAAATGAAATCACAAATATTAGCATGATTCAAAACTTTCATAGCCCATGAATATTTCAACTGTGGACATTCAATTATCATGTTTTCGGCCCACTTGAGCTTTGGAAACGGTTCATTTTTGGCATCGTGTCCTAAAATAAACTCACAAAACGGATGAACGGATCGGATTTCTCAGAAACATCACAATGGGTCCCACCTGAGTTCCCAGCGCAGGAACTTAATACGAAAGTCTTTCACAGGAAATGTGCGTCCGTCGAAGGCGCTCCTCCTGCTCAGGTTGTCTGAACGATTCAAAGTGAAATGGGCCCCACAAGAATGTATTTATTATATCCAGTGTTTGAGTTATCGGCGAGAAATCGATAATATCGCCGATATTATCGGTGTCGCCAGACCTGCGATACCGAAACCCCAATATTTCGTTTCTCTTCTAGATGTCACCGATATTTTCGATATTATCGGCGATATTTTCGGATCACTGGCCAAATCAGCCAACTCCCCTATAGATTTCGATAAAATAGGCAAAACAAATGCCGTGTTTTCGGCGACATTAGGCGACGACCCTCTTATTCGGAAAAAAATATAGAAAAAGAAGAAGAAGAAGAAGAAGAGGAAGAAGAAGAAGCTCTCTTACCTTTTTACTCACGTGGTCAACAGCGCCGGATCTTTCAGAAGAACGAAAAACCTAAAATCCCCTTTTTCCTTCGAATGGAATAGCTTTGAAAGGAAACTGGATTCTACCTAGGCTTACGGGGATTTGAAAAAAAAAATCGAAATTTGGGGAGAGATTTTTGGGAGCTTTAAAATCGCCATGGTCGGGGGTCGGTTTATCAAAAAACAGGGAAGTGGAATGGGTGGTGTACACACAGTAGCTGTATAGCTGCTGTAGGTACGTGGCGTGCGCAGACGAGCACTAACGCTCCTCGAGCTCCGAGTTGTACGAACGGTTCAAAGGAGATTAAAGTTACGTGGGCCCCACAGTGATGTATTTATTATATCTACACCGTTCATCTATTTTTAGAGATTATTTTAGGGCATTATCCAGAAAATGAATCATATCCAAAGATCATGTGGACCACACCACAAATAGCAGCGGAGATAATGATTTTCACCATTAAACAATTCGTTGGGCCACCATAACGTTCTGTAGGCCCCACCATGATGTATGTATTGTATCATTACCGTCCATCTATTTTTCGAGACAATTTTAGAGTATGAGATCAAAAATGAGGTATATCCCAATCTCAAGTGGACCACATTACAGGAATAATGTAGACCATTAAAAACCTTTTGGGACCTATAAAAGTATTGGATCAAGCTAATATTTGATTTTTGCCCCCATCTAGGTCTGTATGACGTAATCATACAGATTGAATATCAAATAAATAGTACAGTGGGCCATAGGAGGATTTTAACGGTGGATATCCAATCATTATGTGTTTCATGTGGTATGGTTCATTAGAGATTTGGATCTGACTCATTCTTTATCTATTACGTTCAAATGATATTTTCCAATGGTTGGACGGTGTGGATACGAAACATAAACCATGGTGGGCCAGATAACAGCTACATGTCACTACGGTGGCAAGTCTTGCCGCTCAACCTGTCGTACCTGAGCCGCGTCCCTACCGACTCGAGTACATGTGTTTGCATACTGAGTAAATTATATGGGGTCCACCATAATTTACATATTTTATCCACTCCGTCCATCCATTTTAACAAATAATTTGAGGGCTTTAGCCCAAAAACTAATTATATCCAAATCTCAAGTGGACCTCACCACGGAAACAGTGTGAATTGAAATTATAACATCTAAAATTCCATGAGGCCTAAGAAAATCTGGATCAATATATTATTTGTGTTTTTCCTTCATCCATGTCTTTGTGACCTTATGGACAGGTTAGATGACAAATAAACATCACTGTAGGCCCTCCCAAGGTTTCAACTCTGAAAATCATTATTACCAATGTTTCATGTGGTTTGGTCCACTTGAGCTTTGGACATGCTTCAAATTTCGAAACAACTATTAAAATGAGCTGAAAAAATGGATGGCCAGCATGGATAACCCGCGCACATTTATAGTGGGCCACAGTACTACTCTCAACGGCCATAAGATCTGAACAATGATTACGAGTCACCTTGTCATTCTATGTAGGGATGAAATGTGGCCATAAATGTGTATTTTTTTAAATGCATTTACTTTTACATGTCTTAATTATTATAAGCTTCCATTTGTATTACATAAACTCATTTTGGTTATTATTTGAGTAATTTCTTACGACAACGCGTGCCTTTTGGCCCCCATTAAATGGAAACTTCTTATTTAATGCATTCTTTTTGTAATTTTTTCATTTCTAAATATGTAAATATGTGTATTTAGACATGTCATGAAGTTTCACTGAAAAATTCCACCATTTTCTCCATGTTTCCCCCTTTTTCCCTGCATTTCCAGTTATCGGCGATAACGATATTATATCTTTATCTCTGGCCAGCGAAACTTGTAGCGATACCGACAACTCGAACACTGATTATATCTATATTGTTCATGCATCTGGAGAGATCATTTTAGGTCAAATGAGTAATATCCAAAGCTCAAGTGGACCACACCACAAATAGTTGTGGGGACTGATTCTCACCGTTAAAACATTTGTAAGGCCCACCATAATGCCCACCATAACATTTATTTTTCATCCAATCCATTCATTAGGTCTCACAGATCTGGATAATGAGGAAAAACAAATATCATATCAATAAAAAATTTTGTGACCCCAAAAGGGTTTCAATGGTAGACCTTTAATCTTCCACTGCTTTTTTTAGTGTGGTCCACTTGATCTTTGGATCTGTCTTATTTTGTGGCTCAAGTCTTATGACGAGCTCACCAAATGGACGAACGGTTTGGATATAACACATACCTCATGATGGGACCCACAAAACTGGGTGATGACGTCAACACACCAGTCGGTGGTGTGCGGTACGGAAGCAGATTGCGTACTGAGTAACTCTGTACGCTAAGCGTACTAAGTAAATTCTAGGGGTCCCACTGTCATTCATGCATTGTATCAACTCCGTACATCTGCCTTATTATATAAATTTAGGGCTTTCAACCAAAATTTAATCATATCCAAAGTTTAAGTGGACCACACCACTTGAAATGATGTGAATTGAAGTCTACCGTTGAAAAGTTCTTGGGGGCCCACAGAAGTTTTAGATCAAGATGATTTTTGTTTTTTCCATTCATCCATGTTTATGTGATCTTATGAATAGTTTGGATGACAAATAAACATCACCGGGGGCCTTAGAAATGTTTCAACGGTGGAAATCAATATTTCCACTGTTTCCTTTGGTATGTTCTACTTGAGCTTTTGATATACTTCGGTTTTGGGATCAACCCCTAAAATGATCCGGAAAAACGTATGGACGGCGTGGATAGACCAAATACATTCAAGGTGCGCCCAACTGAGTTTACTCAGTACGATAAGAGTGCACCGAGTAACTCAGTACGCAATCCGATTTCATGCGGACGCCACCCTATTCAAAAACCAGGGCCGGACGCCCTTTTTTCTCTAAGCAGAGAGGGTTTCGGCCCCAAAATCTCCCAAATCTTCGGATTCCGGCGAAGATTCTCCAGATTCCGGCGAAGATTCTCCAGATTTTGACGAGGATTTCCCCCGATGTCGCCCAAATACCCGGATTTCTTCGGATTTTGACAGATTTCTCTCCCAAATCGAAGATTTTGCTTGCACTAACCTACGAAAGAATCTTTGATTGGAATGGCCCACCAAATGGAAGCTTTCGATGATGACGATCTCTTGTACAGGTACCGAAATCCAGTTTCTTGTTTTTTTTTTCGATTTTTTCGGATAATTATAGTTTCGATTATTTTTTTTTTCGATTTTTTCGAGGAAATCGCGCGATATCGTCGAAATATCGTGCGATATCGACGATATATCGGCCGACATTTGAAATTGGGATTTTTTGGTATCTTCCGGGGGTTATTGGGGGTGTATCGTCTTGCATGGGTGCGATAACGATAATATTGGCCGATATATCGGCCGATAGTATCGATATTTCGAACACTGCTCCTACCCCACAAACCTCTAATTGACAGCTTCACTGCTCCTTTTCTAGTTTCTCTGCTTAATCGCCCTCTTCTTTTCACCTCACTACATACGAACCACTGTTTGCAGTATCAATAATATCAGCCAATATTATTGGTATCGCTGCTTAGTGATAAGAAAGCCTGTTGGAGTATAAAAAATCCAGTGTATCGCAGTATGTATCCCAATGTATTTCATGATATCAGACATATTGCGATACATCGCAAAATATTGGCACATGCTCTTTTGTAATTTTCCTATGTATCGACGATATCTGTCAATATCAACAGATATCATTGATATCGTCAGGGAGTGCGGTGCTGTGTTGAGAAAAAACTAAAAATACTTCATTTTTTCTTCTATTTCCTTCTTTCTTCCCTCTTCTAAACACCTCTAGGGTGGATTTCGGTCCATCCTCCTGAATCTTTTGGAAGAAAACAAAATTTTCGAGTCAGAATAAAGATCAAAGTGGATTTAGGGCCGGTTTTATTTCGGTGAGTATTTTCGCATTTCGATCCATTTTGTTTTGGTTTAAATCATATCAAATCAGCACCAAGGTTAGAAATGCTCAATTCTTTGTGTTTTGTATAGAAAATCAAGAATTTGAATCTTCGATTTGAAATTTGAGGGTAGTTGGTCCAATTTGGAGAAAATTGAGGAAAATTGAAAATTCTGCAATTCTCCCTAATTGGTTGTGATCTTACTGTCCAAACACGAAATCAAACATGTATGAGGCCTGATCTATTGATTCATGCAGTTTTGGAGAATTTTTGGAAAAAAAATGTTTTAGTTAAAAAATAGTTAAAAATATTAAAACAATATATATATTTTAAATTCCACTTCTAACAGCAGTCAATTAGCCCCAATTTCATAGTATGTAGGAGTGTTTGATGAAATCATCATCACATACATTCTAATTTTGGGATTTGGTGGTAGGTGGTCCAATTTGAGAGAAAGTGGGAAAAATTCAAAGTTTCCGCAACTTCTCTTAAATATGCAAAGAGGAGAAAAGAGAACAAAAGGATATTTTTTTTTCCTTCAATATTCTTGGGCTAGGGTGTGGACATCCCCCCCACCCCCCCTATTTATAGTCTTAAAAAGCAAACTTTATAATGATGCCCTTAGTACTTAAAAATGTGCAAACTAAAAAAAATGAATCTAAATCATCAAATCTCAATCCAAACCATCATTCACGTCCAACATAAAGTAAAAATAAAAATGGCTACAACTGGGTACCCATGTGATCCAAAATTTGAGTGGACCAGTGGTCCGATGGCCCACAGATGATAATTTGACAGTCAAATGGTTCAACGGTCTAATGCTCCTATAATAGCAACCCACTTGCATCTTTCCAGTATGGGGTCTTCCAGATGCACGATCCATGCATGCGGGGTCTTCAAAGTGGCCTACTGGGCCCCATATAGATGTTGTGCATCCATAACGAAACTAGGGCAGTTGTCTGGGCCCTCCTCCTCCTTTGGTAGACACTATATGATGGTCAGATGTCCTCATCACATATT